>NC_082716.1:56837602-57447853 GCF_030144855.1 Hypanus sabinus | reverse complement strand
TTTCTTCCTCCACCATTGGTTTTTCAGCATTCGGGTGCTCTTCTGGACTGCAGTCTTGCATTTCTGATAGCGTTTCCTTTCGGTAGCTGATTGTCGGTCATTTTGTAAGGTGATGAAAGCTTTTCTCTTTTCGCCGATGAGTTGTTGGAGTAGTTTGTCATTATCATCAAACCAATCCTGATGTTTTTTCATCTTGAACCCATTGTTCCTTTGCAGGAGGTGATGATAGCATTCTTCAATTGATTCCAGTGTTCTACAGATGGTGCAATTTGTTGAGGCAGTTGTTCTTGAAGATTTTGTTGGAACTTCTGTACATGGTTGATGTCTTGAAGGATGTCAACATTGAATTTCTTAATAGTGTTCTGATTTTGATGTTTCCTTTTAGACCGAATCTTCATCTTCATGGTGGACGAGATGAGTTGATGGTCTGTCCAGCACTTGTCGGCACCAGTAACAGCTCTTGTTATTAGTATGTCTTGTTGGTCCCAAGATTATACGATGATGTAGTTGATGAGGTGCCAGTGTTTGGAGCATGGATGCTGCCAGGAGACTTTGTGCCTGTTTTTCTGGTGAAATAGGGTGTTTGTAATCACCAGGTTGTGTTCAGCACATTTGGTGAGGCAGAGTGTTCCATTGGCCTTGACCTTGGCAACTTCTTCCTTGTTTATTCTTCCAGTCCAGAGCCTATGATCTTTCCCGACTCTGGCATTGAAGTCTCCCAAGAGAATGATCTTGTTGTTGTTGGGAACAGAGGAAAGGACGTCGTCAAGTTGGGTGTAGAAGTTCATCTTTACTTCATCTTCAGCATCCAGAGTTGGAGCATAGGCGCTGATGATGGTGGCGTTTTGGTTCTTGACAACCTTGATTCGCAGAGTCATAAGACATTCATTGATTCCCAGTGATTGCTCTCTCAGCTTTTGAAGTACAAAACCTACTCCGTGGATTCTCGGTTGGTCAGGACCAAGTCATTTCCAGAAAAATGTGTATTGACCTTGCTCTTCCTGTAGTTGCCCTTCTCCAGCTCTGCGGGTCTCACTCAGAGCAACAATGTCAAAGTTGAATTTTTGGAGTTCCCAGGCAACAAAGGCAGTTCTTCTCTCTGGTTGGTCTGAGTTTGTGTTATCCATCAGAGTTCGTATATTCCAGGTTCCAAATTTCATAGTTTCACTTCTCAATGTTTATCAACTGCATGATGGTGAAACCTCTGGATGTGGCTTTCCAGACAGCATGCGGTGAAGCAGGCTATTTTTAGGGCACCTTTTCTAGCCCTCTCCCAGTGCAGGGTGATCAGAGTGGATCCGAAATAGGACTGCTCAGATGTGAATACTGCTACCAAACAACTTTCCTGCTTCTGTCCAAAAGTTGAGCGACTGAATCAAGTATTCACCGCTTTCATGCCAGTTCTTGACTAGGAGCTTCTAGCCATCACATTGACTGTTCCCATCGCCCTCCCCCGATCACCAAAAGACTTGAAGAAGTGGCCCACAGTGCGAAGATGCTTGTGCGTGTATTTGTTTAGTGTACTTGATGTTGTACTCTAAGAAGCACACAATACTTCACAAATCAACCAACTGATTCCAATGGTGTGGAAACCACGACGAATGGAGCTGATGGGTTTGTTGAAGAGTTCATCTGCCTTCACAGCTGTTGAGTTCAAAGTAACTTCATCCACCTGTTCCACAGTTGAGGTCTTGGTTGGATTGTTCTTTGTCAGGGACCTCACCCTCGACCTTACCGCCATGGGTGACCCTACCAGAAGCATAGCTCCAGACGGCATCACTCTCAGGGTCTCAGGACCACACAAGCTGCACCACCATGACAAGGTGACAATCCACAGAGATGCAGTGACCAATAAACCTGCAAGTATTAAAGCGCAGGTATAGGACTGCTTTCTGCCACATTTTTTAGCCTATTCTGCTATGTGAAGCGCAGACTGTGTTGCAAGCATGTGGCCCAGTATGGTTGAACAAGCATCCATTGTTGCAGGAGGATTGATGGCATTGTTTCATATTGTTCTTTTTGGCTGTGTGTATCTGATGTGGATAGAATTGCATGATTGAATGTCTCAACCTGCATGCAGTGAGTTATCGTATATCACATGCAAAATGCGTAAAGGGGCACCTATGGTTCAAAAATCTTACAATCTAAGTTTTGAATAATTTTGTTTACTAGCACTCACAGACCTTTGAGATTTAAAACAAAATCCTGAATCAAAACTTTTGGACAAAGCAATTTTTCCTCAGAAGATGATTCTTTGAGATGGCAACCCTTAACTTCACTCTTATTCAGCCATGACCAATGGTGCCTCTATTGTTTTTATTGTCTTTCAGAGAGGTTATGTCTCATTCTTGGACAAAATAGAGAACATCTCACTCAGTGGAAAGCAGTTTCATTCCTTTCTAGTGATGATCACTTGTGTACCAAAGATGAGGCCATCTCTGACTACCTCTCAATATTTTTCATTCGTATTATCCTTTTTGGTCCCAAGCTTACATTCTTCTGTACCTGCCTTTGGTGCAAACTTTCTAATTCGCTTGCCTTGCATTTCAAAATCCTAGTCATCTTGTGTTTGGCTTCAAATTCACCACAACATTTTGCTGCTGCTGGCCTGCTGCCTTTGCCTTGAAACCTAATACCTTCTCACCCTGGCTTTTCTTCCTGGTATAACTCGCATTTCCTCCCATTAAGTCGAGGGTTTCAAACTAAACACATACACAACTCATGCTGCTATGTTGGCTTATTTGTAACACTTAAAAGTGGCCACATAGCCTTCAGAATTGCTGAATTTTGCCTCCTCTCTTTTAAACATTAAACACTAACCTTTCTCACTTTACAGGTTAGATCACAAAAATCATGCTGACTGTGCTGCAAAATTTCATATTTTTGCTTGCCTTTCCAAGAGCTTCATGGGTGAATCCTTCCCAGGCATGTTTCTTGCAAGTTGAAGAACCAAAGAATGTTTTTTATTAGTGTCAGTGATTTCCTGTTTGCTGCTTGTTCTTATTTTTAGGTCGGTACTAAATTCTTATTTCTTTGTCACCCCGGACCCATCTGCAGACTTTGTCAATGAATGTACTCTTTTCCTTTGTTCAATTGACTGAGCTACCACTCATCTGGTTCTATTCTCATCTTGCAAACCAGGCAATTACTGCAATGGACAACAACACACACAAAATGCTGGTGGAACACGGCAGGCCAGGCAGCATCTATAGGGAGAAGCATTGTCGACGTTTCGGGCCGAGACCCTTTGTCAGGACGAAGTCCTTGAGTCCTTAGGCCATTCAGCTCAGCTAGTCTGCTTTGCCATTCTCTCATGGCTGATTTTATTTTCACAGAACATAGAAATCTACAGCACATTACAGACTCTTGACCCACAATATTGTGCTAACCACATACTCTAGAAATTGTCTAGAGTTTCCCTACCACATTGCCTTCTATTTTTCTAAGCTCCATGTACCAATGGAAGAGTCTCTTAAAAGACCCTATCCACCTCTACCACCTTCACAGACAGTGCATTCCATTAACCCATCACTCTCTGTGTGGAAAAACTTACCCCTGACATCCCCCTTGTACTTACTTAAAAGCACCTTAAAATTATGCCCCCTCATGTTAGTCATTTCAGCCCTGGGGGAAAAAGCCTCCTGGTTATTCACACAATAAATACCTCTCATTATCTTATACACCTCTATCAGGTTACCTGTCATCCTCCGTCACTCCAAGGAGAAAAGGCTGAGTTCACTCAACCTATTGTCATAGGGCATGCTCTCCAATCCAGACAATATCATTGTAAATCTCGTCATCACTCTTTCTATTGTATCCCTATCCTTCCTGTAGTGAGTTGACCGGAACTGAACACAGTATTCCAAGTGGGGTCTGACCAAGGTCTTGTGTAGCTGTAACATTACTTCATGGCTCTGGAACTCAATCCCATGGTTGATGAGTGTCAACACACCATATGCCTTCTTAACAATTCTGTCAACTTGCGCAGCAGCTTTGAGTGTCCAATGGATACGGACCCCAAGATCTTTCTGATCCACACTGCCAAGAGTTTAACCACTAATATTACATTCTGTCTTCAAATTTGACCTACCCAAATGAACCACCTCACACTTAACCTGGTTTGAACTCCACCTGCCACTTCTCAGCCCAGTTCTGCATCCTATCAATGTCCCGCTGTAAGCTCTGACAACCCTCCACGCTATCAACAACACCTGTAAACTTTGTCATCAGCAAATTTACTAACCTACCCTTCTACTTCCTCATCCAGATCATTTATAAAAAATCACAGAGGAGAGGTCCCAGAACGGGTCCCTGTGGAACACTGCTGGTCCCTATCCTCAATGCAGAATACGAACCATTGACAATCACCCATTGCCTTTAGTGGGCAAGTCAATTCTGGATCCACAAAGCAAGGTCTCCTTGAACCCCATGCCTTCTTACTTTATGAATGAGCCTTGCATGGGGAGTCTTATCAAATGCCGTACTGAAATCCATATACACTACATCCATCAATGTGTTTAGTCACATCCTCAACAGATTTAATCAGGCTCCTAAAGCATGACCTGCCCTTGACAAAGCGATGCTGACTATCCCAAATCGTATTATGCCTCTCCAAATGCTCATAAATCCTGCTTCTCAGGATCTTCAACAACTTGCCCACCACTGAAGTCAGATCCATTGGTCTATAATTTCCTGGGCTATCTCTACTCCCTTTCTTGAACAAAGGAACAACATATGCAACCCTCCAATCCTCTGGAACCTCTCCAGTCCATATTGATGATGCAAAGATCATTGCCAGAGGCTCAGCAATCTCTCCTCTCACTTCCCACAGTAGCCTAGGGTGTATCTCATCAGGACCTGGTGACTTATCTAACTTAATGCTTTTCAAAAGCTCCAGCACATCCTCTTTCTTAATGTCTATATGCTCAAGCATATGACTCTACCAGTTCCTAGTTTCTTGAACCTTTTATAAGCTTTTTCTTTTCTTAAATAGGTTTTCTGCATCCTTTGTACACCATGGTTCTTCTATCCTGCCATCCTTTCCCTGCCTCAATGGAACATACCTATGCAGAACACCATGCAAATATTCCCTGAACATTTGCCACATCTCTGCTGTGCTCTGCCCTGAGAACATCTGCTCCCAAGTTTCTGCCTAATAGCATTACATTTCCCCTTACCCCAATTAAATATTTTCCCAAATTATCTGCTCCTATCCCTCTCCAGTGTTATGGTGAAGGAGATAGTTGTGATCACTACCCCCAAAATGCTTTCCCACTGAGAGATCTGACACCTGACCAGGTTCATTTCCCAATACCAGATCAAGTACAGCCTCTCCTTTAGTTGCCTTTTCTACATATTGCATCAGGAAACTTTCCTGACCACACCTAACGAACCCCACCCCATTTAAACCTCTTGCTCTAAGGAGATGCCAGAAAGTAAAACTGTCCTATCACAACAACCCTATTACAATTGCACCACTCCAGAATCTGCCTCTCCACCTGTTCCTCAATATCCCTGTTACTATTGGGGTCTATTTATATATTAAAAAAGCACCCCGTAGAGTTATTGCCCTATTCCTGTTCCTTACTTCCACTCACAATGACCTAGTAGATAATCCCTCCATGACTTTCTCCTTTCTGCAGCCATGACACGATCCCTGATTAGCAATGCCACACCCCCACCTCTTTTGCTTCCCTCTCTGTCCTTCTTGAAACACCTAAAGCCCTGCACACTCAGCAGCCATTCCTGCCTCTGAGACATTCCAAGTCTCTGTAATGGCCACAACATCATAGTTCCACGTATTGATCCATGATCTAAGTTCATCTGCCTTGTTTATGATACTCCTTGCATTAAAATAGACATATCTCAGACCATCAAGCTGAGTGCATCTTTGTCTGCCTACCCCTTCTCACAAACTCCCTGCAAGCTGCCTCTACTTGTGCACTAATTGCTCCATCCTCTGCCTCTTCACTTCGGTTCCCACCCTCCTGCAATTCTAGTTTAAACCCTCCCCAGTAGTCTAGGCAAACCTACCCGTCAAGATATTGTTCCCCTTGGATTCAAGTGCAACCATCCTTTCTATACAGGTCACACCTGTACAAAAAGTTCCCAAAGATCCAGAAATCTGAAACCCTGCCCCCTGCTTCAATCCTTCAGCCACACATTTATCTGCTACCTCATTCTTTTCCTATCCTTACTGTCTTTGGCACAGGCCAAGATTGCAAGGTCCTGCTTCTCAGCTTCCTTCCGAACACCTTGTATTCTGCTTTCAGGACCTGCTCCATTTTTCTACATATATCATTGATACCAATATGTACCAAGACTTCTGGTTGCTCACCCTCCCATTTCAGGATATTATGGTTACATTCAGAAACATCATGAAGCCTGGCACCTGGGAGGCAAACTACCATCCATGTTTCTTTCTCATGCCCATTGATTCACCTACCTGTTCCCTTAACTATAGAGTCCCCTATTCCTGCTGCTATCCTTCTGAGTCACAGGGCCAGACTCGGTGCCAGAGGAATGGCCACACAGGTGCTCTCCACTACCTGAAGCTCTCCCTTCCCTCTCTTGGCAGTCACCCACTTATCTGTCTCCTGTGGCTTTGGTGTGACTACCTGCTTCTGCTCCTATCGGTCCTCTCCCCACTTTCCCTAACAAGCCAGAGGTCATTGAGCTGTGGCTCCAGTTCCCTAGCTTGGTCTCTAAGGAGCTGCAGTTCAATGTACCTAGCACAGATGTAGCCATGAGGAATGCTCGAAGTTCCTCTCAGCCCTATTCTTCTGCCTTCTCCCATAACCTTTGGCACCATTACTAATCAGCCTCTGCTTTAAATATACTTAATGACTTGGTTTCCACAGCCAACTGTGGCAATGAATTTCAGAGATTCACCACCCACTAGCTAAAGAAATTTCTCCTTGTTCCTATTTTAAAGGGATGTCCAATGCCAGCTCATCCTTTCTTAGATATGGGGCCTAAAACTGCTCACAATCCATCAAGAGCAGTTTGATCAATTCTTCATAAAGTCTCGGCATTACACCTGTGCTCTCAAAATGAATACTAACATTGCATTTGTAGTTTTTACCACTGACTCAACCTTTAAGTTAACCTTTAGGGAATCATGCACCAGGACTCCCAAGTCCTTTTTGCATCTCTGGTCTCAAAGTGCTTTGCATTTAGAAAATAGTCTTTGATTTTATTCCTTCTACCAAAGTGCTTGACCAAATGTTTCCTTACGCTGTATTCCATCTGCCATTTCTTTGCCAAGATCCTAATCTGTTCACATTTTTCTGCAGACTCCTTGCTTCCTCAACATTACTTTTCCCTCCAGCCATCTTTGTATCATCCACAAATTTGGCTACAAAGCCATAAAGTCAGTTATCCAGACCATTAACACGTAGCATGAAAATAACAACAACCCCTGCAGAATGCTACTGGTTAGTGTCAGCCAGACAGAAAAGGCCTCCTTTGTTCTCCTTGCCACATTTTCCAAAGGAAGATGAGATAATCGTGACTGATGAGTCAAAGACAGCATAAATGCAAAAGTCAACAGAAGACAACTAAAATAGGTATAAGGAAACAGAGGATGGAATATGAAGGTATATCAGATGGACATATGGGAAGAAATGGCAGATGCTGTTTAACCCAGCCAAGTGTGATGTGTTGAAGTGCTGCACCTTGGCAGGTCAACAGTCCACTATTAATGGCAAGGCCCTTGACAGTGTTGTTAAGGGAGACAGTTAAGTAAGTGCAGTGAGATTTTGGGGTCCAAGTTCATAGGTCCCTGAAAGTGGCCACACAGGATGATAGGGTGATATTATGCCATTATTAGTTGAGGAACCAAGTTCAAGAGTCGGGAAGTTTCGACTTTATAAAACTCCTGTTAGGCAGTGTCGAAAGTACTGCATTGAGTTCTGGTTGTTCCATTATAGGAAGGAGGTTGGAACTTTGGAGAAGGTGCAGAAGTGGTTTATCAGGATGCTGCCTCAATTAGACAGCATGCGCTAAAAGGAGAGGTTGAACAAACTTGACTTGATTTCACAGAGTGGTGGAGCTGAGAGAACTTTCTAAGATTGAGAAGTATAGATGGACAGCTTTATCTTGTTCTCCAGGTTTGAAATGTCTAATGAGGTGAGGAGGTGAGGTTTTGCATTTAAGGTGAGAAGGGAGTAGGTTCAAAGGATATATGACAGGTAGGTGTTTTTTTAGAGTGGAGAGTGCCTGGAATGTGCTGCCTGGGCTGTTGGTGGAGGAGAATAAAATAGAAGCTTTCACAAGGTTCTTGGGCATCTGAATCTGTTGGAAATGGAATAATTTGGACATTTTGAAGGCAAAAGTTGGGCATTTAGTTACTAATTGGTTTGGTACAATATTGTGAGCTGCTGGACCTGCCCCTGTGCTGTAATATTAGATTACAGCATAGAACTGTTACTTTTTTTCTATTTTTCATGTAGTTGACTTTCATATGCTTGCTTAATATTTTATGTAATTACCTATATATGTGTAATTGTTGAACAAAATTTCTGGTAATTTGTAGTATAGTTTATTCTGTACTCTCTAGAAGTTTCTCAGTTTTTCTGCAGCTGGTCTCGTGCCACTTGGATCTGGCTATTTTATAGGTTTACTGTCATCACTGGAATGTTGTTATCTCTAGTTAGGGTCAGAGATGAATGAGACTTCTTTTTCTTTGTTTATTCTTTGTTTTTATAATAGTAAAATGTGTTTTATTCCTCATCCTTGACTTTCTAAGAACCTCTGATCAGTATCACCAGATCCAACAGCAGGCAGCATACTTTGTTAGTTTTGTTTAATCTTTAGTTATTCATTGGCTGTAAGAATGATTTGGATGTGAATGGGCTGCAAGTTTGATACTAAATTAGAACGTGTTGTTAGTAAAGCAAGTTACAATGAATTGCAAAGAGATTTTAGTCAATCCCTGACCTGAGACCTCTGCTGTCTTGCGGCTGTACCGTTATAAGGATCTATCCCTTAGTAACAATGATCAGAGAGGCACGGAGAGAATTTGTATTTACCGACAAGTAACCTTTATTGTCTTAACTAAAAAGCATGTTCGTTCTCAAGCTAACTAGCTGTGTGCACCCCCACTAGTATTCCCGGACCCTCCATAAACAGAAGAGAAAAGATATTACCCAGAAAAGGAGCCTGTGCTGGCTGGCTTGGTGTTCCTTGTGCTCCCAATCTCCATGTGTCTGGGGGCGGGGGGGGGGGGGGGTGGTCCTCCTCATCCACCATACCTGGGTCACGTTCTTACTGGTTCCAGTCCAGGGCTACAACTAATATTGTTCCATGGTTTCTGTTCCCCCCCCCACACACACAACCTCATTCTGCTCTGACTGGTTCAAACTAGTCAAAATGAGATGACACAGTCACGGAGCCTAATAAGATGGCAGATCACTTCTCTGGTAAGCCTGCCACTTTACATAGTAAATAGCTACTCCTATGAGAATGGTCTCAGGTTTAGCAGGTCATTAGTTAAAGCTCCTTGTGTCCACATTCAATTGCCCTGATTCAATTATCTTGGAGCAAGGATCAGTTCAGAGTGCACAAAATAGGGTGGGGGACAGATAATTGGGTTGTCTGCTTCCTCTGTCCACATTTCATCTAAATCCACTCACTTGTCAACTTCTGGCTAGCAATATACATTCACGGAGGAGACTCCAGGGAATAAGCTCCAAGGGAAAAATCTGGAGCCGGGGCCCCTAAGGCAATCTTGCCTTGAGCTCAACAGTGACTGGCAACTCCTGCAAAAAGCTGCTTGAGCCAAACTGTATTGGTCTGTGCCATTCCTTTGGATTCATCAGCTGTGTAGGGAGGGGGGCAGCCTGCTACATGGGCAGCTGGTTAGTCTCCATATCATACTGACTTGGCTGGTGTATCAAGTAGACGACTGGGGCGTGTCATCCATGGTTGATGCTGACGAATGGAGGAGCCTCTTGGTCAGTTAGGAAGATGGGCTAAGGATCAGTGTGAGCTGATCCATTTTCGATACTCAGTTGAGGGTAGGATTTGTATGGCAAATGCCAGGGCACTGACCTGTGTTTTGAAGCAGAGGGATCTGCAGAGTGCAGGTGCATAGTTCACTGGAAGACAGGATGAGGAAGAAGGCCCTGATTTGCTGGCTTTCAGTCAGGGCATTATGTTTAGGAGTACATACTTTATGTTACAATTATTAAAGTCATTGGTGAGGACACACCTTGAGTTGTGTCACCCTTTTAAAGAAAATATATTGTTAAGCTGGAGAGGGTGCAGAAGAAAGTTGAGGATGTTTCTTGGACTGGAGGTTTGGAGTTATAGGGAAGTTAGCCATACTGGATCTTTATTCCTTGGAGTTACCTCAAAGTTTAAATAAACAAAGATCATGAGTGGAATGGATGGAGTGAATGGGCATAATCTGCCCCCCTCCCCCCCCTCCCCCCCCAGTGTTGGGGAGTCCAAAACTAAAGGGCACAGATCTGGGAAAAGGGGAAGAAATTTAAGAGATCTGAAAGGTAACTTTACACAGTGGGTAGCGAATACTTGGAATGAGCTCCCAGGTTGTGGTTGAGATGGGTACAATTGCAACATTTTAAGAGGTATTTGAATGGGTCTAAATTTGGCATAGCAATTTTAGAATCACTTCTTCAAATCACTTCCTCAATTGTCATCATATAATTTATTTCTTGCAAGATAATGAAACTTTCTGAATATCATTGCTGACATTTTCAAATTTTAATGTTTTACTGAAATTGTCCTTCTGAGCCGTAAAAAGTTAAGTCAACTTGCCAGCAAGACTTTTTTTTCTTCAGATGAGATGCCATTGGGACTTGGGTGAGTGGGTTTGCTGAATATCCATTTTCTTTAAGTCTGGTTTTCTGTTTAAATAGTTATTTTAAAAAGAGAGCTAAGGAAGTGTGTTTCAGGAAATGGCTGATGCTCATACATGCATTAATATTGATAGAAACAAAATTTAAGTGTGCCTACAATTTCCCAAAATGCGCTTCTTTGGCTTTTTCCACTGGGAATATCAGATTTTGCTGAATGCAAAACTATAGATAAAGCACAATTAACTTCCTGCAGATATCTAAGAACAAGGCGAGCAAGAACTATATATTTTTTTGTTTTGCAATGTATCATTTAATTGTCCTAGTAGTAAAAAAGGCTTTGCTTTATTCACTTTCTTTTGGGGTGTGTTGTGTTTCAGGCCAGACAATTTATAGTCATGCTGCAATTACCGTGTGTCATTTTCAGTTACTTTCCTCAACAGTAAAAAATGAATACCTAAACTCATTCAATTGCAGAAAGTAGAATTCAAGACAATATTTATAAGGATTTGAAGCATGATTTGGATTAAGGGGAATTAATTTTACAGTGTTGGAAATTGTATAATTTCAGGGAAAAGAGTGGCATGAAAATACACAGACTAAATTTCTTGTCTAATTGCAAATAAATGGACAAAAACAATTACTGCCCTATCATTTAATTATTAAGTATAAAGTTAAACCTAATATTTTTTTGTGGGGCATGTCTGTTGTTCTGTCTGACATTGCTGAAGATAATACACTCACATGAAACGTGAACAGATTTTGAAAGATTAAATCAGCAAAATAATGGCTGCAGGACCAGAGAATGTGATTTATGTTGGATTTTCAGGATTGTAGATTGTATACTAAAATCTGGTGTAGGTACTTTTTTTGTAAGAAGTGTAGAATATACCCTGATGTTTCACCTTCCTGAAGTGCTGTGTTAATGTGCCATTCATAATCATTGTATAATGAGGACAGCTGAATAATATTACATCTTGTAAATCTGTTAAGTACCTCAGACCTTTTATATGCAATCAAACTGAACTATCATTGAAAAGGTGATGGTGAGCCAGATTGTTTGGTAGCGAGGTTTAGACAGACTAAAGCAATGTGTTAGTTTTGATGTTGGGTAACATGAAGGTGAGCATGCAGCCTTATCCTGCTGCATGATTTTAATCATATCTGGTGTTGCCCTAACACTGAAGTAGGATTGGTATCTGTGGTGAACTACATATACCTGTCTGAACACGCCCCTTTGTTGACTGCTCCTGTGGCTCCTCCCACAGACCCCTGTATGAAGGTGATTGGAGGCACTGCTCCCCCCTCAGTCTCCAGGATGTTGTGTGGTGGTCTCTTGCAGATAATAAAAGCCTATCATTCGCCTCCTGTCTCCGAGAGTTATTGATGGTGCATCAGTATCCTAGGGTGATAACAATCGTAAAACAAGGGCTAGACAGGACCATTTGTTTGCAGGTTTGGAGGAATGCATTTCTGCTAATGTTTAGAACTAGGAAATTTCTGCAGGGACAACTCCCTTAATTGAGTTTCAGTCTCCAGAAGATTGAGATGTATCACTATGGACTGTATATTGTTTTAAAGCAGTGTTTTTACCAATATCTGATAAGATCAACATTTATTAAACTAGTGAAAATAGGATGAAATATAGGGGGAGAAAAAAAGCAAAAGACAATTCAGAGGTGTTCCTTCAGGTAGACATAGACCAGACCAGAAGAGGATGGCAGATTTCCTTCCCTGATGGCCTTGTTGAACTGGATGTGTTCTTGAAATAATTCGCTTGTTTCTGGTGTCTTCGTTGCTAATACTAGTTATTGCTAATACTAGTTATTCCTGATTCCATGTTATGAGTTGAATTTAAATTTCACAGTTATTGTGCTGGGATTGGTACTCTGATTTCTCGTTGTTCAGGTTTCTGGATTACTATTGGAGTAAGTAATTTCTCCACCACTAGCATACTGATCTTCAGTAAGAAGATTGGATTTTATCTCGGTGAGGATTGTGTAGTGATTACTCTTACCAAAACTGTCAGGGACATGTGCAAATGACATTAATGTGGACAGGGTAGCTTCCTTTGTATTGATATATTTGCCAAATACAACTGAACTTGTTCAGCTTGGTGGTGCTACCTCCATTGCTTAACCATTCTTGGTAAGAAACTTCAAAGTCTCCAACCTAGAGTGCATTCTCCATCAAAGTTCAAATTAAAATTTATAATCAGAGTACATCTGTGTCACCACATACAACTCTGAGATTTTTTCCTGTGGGCATACTTAATAAATCTATAGAACAGTGTCTGTAAACAGGATCAATGGAACTCAAACTATGCAAATGCAAATATAAATAAATCACAGATAAAGAGTTCTTAAAGTGAGATTATTGGTTGTGGGAACACCAGAAATGGAATGTGTAGCTATCCCCTTTTGTTCAAACACCTGATGGATGAGGAGCAGTAATTATTCTTGAATCTGGTGGTGAGAGTGCTGAGGCACCTGTACCTTCTACCTGACGGCAGCAGCGAGAAAAGAGAGTGGCTTGGGTAGTGAGTGTAGTGTTCTCATTCATGTGTAAAAACTCTGAACTAAACATCGAGGTAAACCGTAGTCAATGAGGCACGATCCCAGTAAGATTAATCTTTTACTGTTCACTCTTCCACGTTAATGTATGGTGAAAACTGTTGATAAAACAATACAAAATATATATAGTATTTGTTTCCTTCTTGGCATCGCATTTACATCATAAATATTTGTAAAAGTAAAACTACAACAAAATATATTACATTAAAGTCTCATACTGTCAGAATCTACCTACACCATCAACTGCTTTAAATACACTTCAACACAAACTGTCCAGCAACGCTTTCAGTAGCACAAAAAAATAAACTTTATCAACCATCATTACTTTTAACAGAATCAGAGTTAACATTTTTACTTTAACATATCGATTATCTGATGAACTTACGGCGTTGCTTCTATGATGTTTCTTAGTGAGTAGAAAGAAAACTTTTCTAGAGCTGATCCTGCACACACAAACCCCCTCCTTCCCGTTTCTCCAAACTGGTATTTTCCCACAATAAGTGGCGAAACCGGGTATGATGTCATCACATGCCATGATATATCACAGATGGTGAATTTACTTTCAACAACCTTAACTTTAACCAGAAAATAATTACAAATGAATTACTAAAGTGAAAATTTAATAAAGCTAAACAAATACCTTAAAGGCAACACAGTGAGCATCTTTTGGTTGATGCTGCTGTTTTTTTTAAGGCTATATTTCATGTCAGCTGGGCTTAGTGATTGGGAGGGCTTTACCTGTGATGTACTGGGTCAAATCCACTATCTTTTGTACGATTTTCTGTTCAAAGGCCTTCGTGTTCCCATACCAGGCTACAATGCAGTCAGTCAACACACTTTCCACCACAAATTTATAGAAGTTTGCCAATATTTTTAATTCCATGCCAAATTTCCATAGACTCCTGGGGAAGAAGAGGCACTATTGTGCTTTCTTTGTAATTACGTTTGTATGATGTGGCCGTGGCAGGTCCTATGAGATGGTGATACCCAGGAATTTAAAGTTACTGGCCCTCGCCACTTCTGATCCTTTGAGTACTGGGTTATGGCCCTCTGGTTTCCCTCTCCTGAAGTCTGCATTCAGTTTCTTGGTCTTACTGATATGAATGAGAGGTTGTTGGTACTACAACACAGCCAAATTTTCCATCTCCCTCCTATCTGCTGATTCATTATGACCTTTGATATGGCCCACAGCAGTTGAGTCATGAGGAAATTTGTATACGGTGTTGGAGCTGTATCAAGTTGCACAGTTTTTAGGTGTAAAGTGAGTAGAGCAGGGGGCTAAGTACACATCCTGTCCTGCTCACATTGTTTCCCACAAGAGTGGCTCAGGATAGAGAGCACTGATTCATCAGATGTGAAATGACTGGAAGTACCAACTGGAACTTCCCATACTGTGTTTAATCCGATGCTATGAAACATTGATGTTTAGATGTGACGGACCCCCTCCCCTCTCCCCAGCATCATTTTATACTAACTGCCCTACACTGTGCTGACTCCTCTGGGGTCCATCCTGATCATCAGACAGAACTTGCCCAGAAATAATAAATTTGGGACATGGTCTGAAATAAGTTGTCGTACCTTTTATGTATGAGGCACTTACTTGATTAGTCTTTCCAGACCCCAGTCCCAGGGGACTGAGAAGAAAACTTTAGAAGACTCTCCTTGGTTACAATTGCACTTTTAGAGATTTAAAACCTTCAAATGCATTTTTCTTCAGCAAATGTATCTAAAATAAAAAAAATACAAGACAATCTTGCTCAAGCTGATTCATGACGACAAAGGGAAATATCATTTGACACAACTGCTGACATACAGACATTGGACAAAAATGGCTTTTATTACAACTTGTCCACAACATGATATGAAAATCAGATTATTCTAACTGACTTCAGATGTTATAATACCTCTGGGTTATTTAGTCAGCATTTATTCTAGGCTGTTTATGAAGAATAAGTAAAAAAAAAAGGTGGTTCAAGTGATTGTTGGTGTGCTGTTTTATTCTTTAACCAATGGCAAAGTGTTCAATTTGCTTGTAGCAGCTGATTTAAGGATTTTGAGACTTCAGCAGGGTCAGATAACCTTTAAGTAAAATAACATGACAGCAATTTATTTAATTAACCTTCCTACTTTACAAGCTAAATTAGTGGTTTAAACCCAACCACATTTGGTTTGACAATAAATGGTCAGATCCATAAACTTGCTCATTGCGTCAGAATTTAATTTTCTGCTTTTAATGTAAGTCACCTGATGGACGATCCACCATTCCTGCTGGGAAACAGCAGAACAACAGCACTGTGAAGTTGATCACTGCATACATAGCAGCCTTTCAGTGGCTGCTTCAACTTTCAAATAAGTATACCTTCTGAACTTTTAAAATCTCGAAGAATGAATGCACGCGGACGCAAGAGCCACCGGTCATTCAGTAAGATGGTTTATGATTACCAATGTTGTATCAATTTACTCAGTAAGTGTTAAATTTCCTGTTTTCTTAATTTAAAAAGACCTTACCAATCTCTGTGTATTCATGTACTTCCTGGGAAGAGATTCCAAAGATATGCAACATCCTTCTATTCCTTCTCAGGTTGCAATAGCATATCTTTTCTCATGATTTTGTGCCCCAGTTCTGAATTTTCCACACTGAAGAAATAGCCTAACACTGTAATTACTCTTAAGAGAAAGGGGTAACTAGGTGGTCAGAAAAGATTTAAAAAATGTTATCAAGGCCTTGATAAAATAGAAGATCCCCAGGAATCACTGGCCCATGGCCACTTGAACTGGAGAAGGTATATCTGAGATGGTATTCAGAACCTTGAGGTCATGTATTGGGAGCACAGAGGCCCTGTGTAACTGTTGCAAACAACAGACACTCACAAGCTATGCATCCTTCAACACCCTTGCCTCATTTTGTTCCATTTCTGGTAGAGCCTGTCTTCTCACATTGGCCTCAGCTACTAAAAAATCTTGAGTGCTTAAGTTATTCTGAAGCTGAGATATTGCCTGAGACAATTTTAAGAAAACTTATCATTCTTCTAGGTTCCTTTTTAGCATTGATAAATTTTCCTCTCCTTGCACACAGAACTCCTTTATCCCCGTGTGGTGAACTATGTGCCTGTCGGGACACGCCCCTGCTGACTGCTCCTGTGGCTCCTCCCACAGGCCCCTGTATAAAGGAGACCTGCGGCCTGAAGCTCGGCCTCAGTCTCCGACCTTGTATGATAGACACTCACTCCTGGTTCCTTCTTCCAGTCAATAAAAGCCGATATCTCGCCTACGTCTCAGTGTGAGTTATTGATGGTGCATCAATTTTATTGACTGGAAGTTTTAAAACATGGAACCCGTTTTGCATCCGGACCGGTTGGATTTGGACCCTCAAGACCCTGACGCAGCTCTCGCTTTTGAACACTGGCTTGCATGCTTCCAATCGTACTTGGCGGAGCTTCGTGCGACTGAACCCGCCGTTATGCACAGAATCCTACTCTCGAGGGTCTCCTCCAAAGTTTACTCCTTTATCTGGGACCTGCCGACCTACGAAGGGGCACTGGACGCCCTCAAAAGACAGTACCTGCGGCCGGTGAACACCGTCTACGCAAGACATCGCTTAGCTACCCGGCAACAGCGGCCTGGAGAATCGTGCGCTGAGTTTCTCCGAGCACTACAGACACTCGTCCGACCTTGCGACTGCAAGACGCTCACGGCAGAACAGCATGCGGAGCTGCTGGTGCGAGACGCCTTTGTGACGGGACTGAGGTCAGTGTACATGCGCCAGTGACTGCTGGAGAACTCAGATCTTACCTTACGCTCGGCGATCGAGAAGGCCAACGCTCTAGAAGCTGCTTTGCATAACGCCGACGCTGTCCAGTCGCGCGATTCCCCGCCGGTTTCGTGGACGCCTCAGACCCCGCCACCGCCGGCTCCCGCGAGCGAATTCGCCAACGCCGCCGCCAGTCGCGATTCCACGCGCTCCCCGACCCAGACCACGGCGGCAGCCCGTCAGAAACTCGCGCTTTGTTATTTCTGTGGCCAAAAGAAACATCCTCGACAACGCTGTCCAGCGCGGGAAGCGACCTGCTCCAGCTGCGGAAAGCGGGGCCACTTCGCCAAGGTCTGTAAGTCTCAACTTCGAGCGGAGTGCAGCGCTGCGGGTGAAACGTGGGGGCTGCCATCTTGCATGCCGGGATGTGGGCGGCCATCTTTGTCGACGTCAGCACGCCCCGCCCCCGATCCTCGGATGCTGACCGGGTACCCCGGATGTGAGCGGCCATCTTTGTCGGCGTCAGCATGCCCCGCCCCCGACCCTCCGATGCTGACCGGGTACCCCGACGGCGATCTAACTCTGGCCACTGTGACTCTCGACCAAAGCGCCCCACACCAGCTTGCAAGATCCATGATGGACATCCAGGTGGAGGGGCACTGGACTGGATGCCTGTTTGACATGGGCAGCACTGGGAGTTTTATTCACCCGGACACAGTGCAACGCTGCGGACTTGCAACGCGGCCGGTCAGTCGGAGGTTCCATTTGGCCTCTGGGTCGCAGTCCGCAGACATCCGGGCGGGTTGTGTAGCGACTTTGGTGGTGCAAGGCACAGAATATCGGGACTTTGAACTGCTGGTCATGCCTAATCTGTGCGCACCTGTGCTATTGGGGCTGGACTTCCAGAGCCATCTCGAAAGTGTGACTATGGTATACGACGGGCCCCTCCCACCACTCACTGTCAAGAATCCTCAGTTTTGTGGGACTTCTTCACATACCCCGCTACTGACCACACACACACACGGACACACACATCCCATCCAGAACCAGGCCAACAGCTGCGCTACCGACACTTGCAGCCTCTCCACTCTCAAGATCCCTCCCCCACCGCTGTTCGCCAACCTGACCCCCGACTGTAAACCTGTGGCAACCAAAAGCAGGAGGTACAGCGCGGGGGACCGGGCCTTCATTCAGTCGGAGGTGCAGTGGCTGCTCAGGGAGGGGATCATTGAGCTGAGCACAAGCCCTTGGAGGGCCCAGGTAGTTGTTGTTCGGACTGGGTAGAAAGATAGGATGGTGGTGGACTATAGTCAAACCATCAATAGGTTTACCCAGCTTGACGCATACCCCCTACCCCGCATCGCGGATATGGTCAACCAGATTGCTCAGTATAAGGTGTACTCGACAATAGATCTGAAATCCGCTTATCACTAGCTCCCCATCTGCCCAGAGGACCGCCCCTACACCGCCTTCGAGGCGGGCGGCCGGCTCTATCACTTCCTGCGCGTCCCTTTCGGTGTCACGAATGGTGTCTCTGTCTTCCAGAGGGAAATTGACCGGATGGTGGACCAGTACCAACTGCAGGCCACATTTCCCTATCTGGATAACATCACCATCGGTGGTCATGACAGGCCAGATCACGACGCCAACCTCCAACGGTTTCTCCAAGTGGCCGCAGCTCTGAACCTTACTTATAACAGGGACAAGTGTGTTTTTGGTACCACCCGCCTTGCTATACTTGGGTATGTCGTGGAAAACGGGGTTATTGGGCCTGATCCCGAACGTATGCGCCCCCTGTTAGAGCTCCCTCTTCCCACCACTCTCAAGGCCCTCAGACGGTGCCTGGGGTTTTTTTCCTATTACGCCCAATGGGTCCCCCATTACGCAGACAAGGCTCGCCCCCTGGTCAAGTCTACCTCGTTTCCCCTCTCTGCTGAGGCCTGCGCGGCCTTCAACTGCATTAAAGCGGACATTGCCAAAGCTACGATGCATGCAGTGGACGAGACCGCACCCTTCCAAGTGGAGTGTGATGCCTCCGATTTCGCTCTGGCTGCTACCCTTAATCAGGAAGGCAGACCAGTAGCATTCTTTTCTCGCACCCTCCAAGGCTCTGAAATTCGGCACTCCGCGGTGGAGAAAGAAGCCCAGGCCATAGTGGAGGCTGTTAGGCACTGGAGGCACTATCTTGCTGGCAAAAGATTCACCGTGCTGACCGACCAGCGCTCGGTTGCGTTCCTGTTCAGCAACCAACAGTGGGGCAAGATCAAAAATGATAAGATTTTGCGGTGGAGGATAGAACTCTCCACCTACACCTATGATATCCTGTACCGGCCTGGCAGACTCAATGAGCCCCCTGATGCCCTATCCCGGGGAACATGTGCTAGCACACAGCTCGACCAGCTGTACGCCCTTCATGCACAACTTTGCCATCCGGGGGTCACCGGATTTTACCATTTTGTGAAAGCTCGGAACCTGCCGTACTCCCTGGAGGACATCAGGACGATGACCAGGGACTGCCAAATTTGCGCCGAGTGCAAACCGCACTTCTACTGTCCTGACACGGCACAACTTGTCAAGGCCACCTGCCCTTTTGAACGCCTGAGTGTTGACTTTAAGGGCCCCCTTCCCTCCACTGACCGCAATGTCTATTTTCTCAGTGTTATTGACGAGTTCTCACGGTTCCCCTTTGCCATCCCCTGCCCCGACACCACTGCCACGTCCGTCATAAAAGCCCTGCGCCAGCTCTTCACTCTGTTCGGGTATCCCTGCTATATCCACAGTGATAGAGGGTCCTCCTTTATGAGTGAGGAGCTGCGCCAGTACTTGCTAGCTAGGGGCATTGCTACCAGTCGGACCACGAGTTATAATCCCCGGGGTAATGGCCAGGTGGAGCGGGAGAATGCCACAGTGTGGAAGGCCACACTTTTAGCCCTTAAGTCAAAAGGGTTGCCGGTCTCTCGATGGCAGGAGGTCCTCCCTGAGGCACTGCACTCTGTCCGCTCTCTGTTATGTACGTCCACCAATGCCACCCCTCACGAACGCCTGTTCTCTTTTCCCAGGAAGTCTGTCACTGGGACCACCCTACCAGTTTGGCTGACGTCCCCGGGGCCAGTGCTGCTCCGGAAACATGTGAGGAGCAATAAATACTCCCCGCTGGTGGAGAGGGTTCACCTTCTACATGCGAACCCCCAGTATGCTTACGTGGTCTTACCTGATGGGCGGGAGGACACGGTCTCCATCCGCGATCTGGCACCCGCAGGTGCAGCAGACCACTACCCTGAAGGCTCTCCGGTGACTGTGAACCCTGCACCAGAGTTGACACCGTGCTCACCAGGCCCTACACAGACTCCTCACGACACTTGTATACCGGGCGTTTCGTACACATTTATACCAGGCGCCTCGCACATGCATGAGGGATCACCGGCGCCTAGTGGGCAAGAACACGCGCAACCCCCGTCCCCTGTGCAAACGCCAATGTTGCCGGCACCTATGCGGTCACAGCCGGTGCTACGTAGATCGCAGCGACAGATTCGACCGCCTGATCGGCTTGACTTGTAAGAACCTTCGCTACATGAGGACTTTTTCAAACGAAGGGGGGGTGAATGTGGTGAACTATGTGCCTGTCGGGACACGCCCCTGCTGACTGCTCCTGTGGCTCCTCCCACAGGCCCCTGTATAAAGGAGACCTGCGGCCTGAAGCTCGGCCTCAGTCTCCGACCTTGTATGATAGACACTCACTCCTGGTTCCTTCTTCCAGTCAATAAAAGCCGATATCTCGCCTACGTCTCAGTGTGAGTTATTGATGGTGCATCACCCCGGAATAAATCTGTTGAATCCAAGCTGTACCACAAAGGGAAGATGATCATTTCCTAAATATGGAAATGAATAGTGTGCATGATTTTCCAAATGAGGTGCATAATCCTCAGGGTAACAGTGCTTGTTCTCAACATACCTACTGTTTAGAAAGTTGATGGACAACAGAAGTTGGTGGAATTGCCTATAGTAAGGAAGGTTTTCAAAAGATACATGGGGCATAGTTCAGTTAGAAATTTTAGAGTTTAATCCAGGCATGTCTGTGATGATGCACTTTGGGAGGTCAAATGAAGGAGCATAGTAAATGTGAGCATTCTCAGGAACACTATACAAAGTCATGCACTGGCATTCTCCATTGAGGGAATAACCCCTTGGGAGGACATATTGGACTCAAGTGATTGCACTACCTTAGGAACACAGATGTAGAAAGGGATCTTGGTATGCAAGTACATAGCTTTCTGAAGCTGGCGATACAAATAGATAGGTTGTAAAAGCTGTTTGTGTATAGCATGATTGCTGCCTTAATTTGGAGCATTGAAAATAGAAGTTGACGTTATGTTGCAACTGATAAAACTTTCATTAGGCCACATTTGGAGTTTTGTGTAGCATTCTAGTCACCATATGAAAGAAAGATGCAGAATAGGTTCAGCGAGATCTTCCCTTGATCGTCGAGTATTAGCCATATGAAGAAGTTGGACAATCCTGGATTGTTTTCTCTGGAGCATTGGTTGTTTAGGGGTGATCTGACAGAAGCGTATAAAATTATGTAAGGCTTTGATAGAATAGATGGCTAGAGTCTTTCTCCCAGGATGGAAAGGTCAAGTATTAGAGGGCATCACTTTAAGATGGGGTGTGAATGGAAAGCAAGCAAATAGGATTATCTTGGATGGGCTTTTTGGCTGGAATGGAGGTGTTCGGCAGAAGGTTCTGGTTCTGTGCTGTGTAACTCCATTAATCTGTGTGATAAATACACACAGGGTGTAGTAGGTGCCTGATGTACACTCCCAGAGGAGGTGGTGGAAACAGGGATGGCAGCAATGTTTAAGCAGTTTGACACATCAGCAAAGATATATGGAGCTTATGCAGGCAGATGGGATTAGCTTGGTTTAACTTCACAGGGTGCATTTATGGACCAAAGAGTCTGTTTCTGGGCTCTATAATTTAATGTCTTTACATTAAGATTCACGTTGACATTTACGCTCTGTTTTTCAAACTCTGTTAACAGTTTCACTAATCTTCCTTCAAATCCTGTGTAACATTTTGTGATTAAGACTGTTCAGACAACTTGCATTAACTATTTGTCTGCCTTAAATAGCTTATGGTTATAAACTCAGATTGCTTATTTATCCAGATCATCCATATTTCACTGGTTTGTTAACAATATTCATAGTCTATTGTATCTTTTTATATTTAATAATTTCTCTACTCTCTAAACAGCTTTGTTTTTTTTATCCCTAAGCCATTCTCAGTATTTATTTCCATGCTTCCAGCTCTGTGTAAACTTCTTAAATTTTTTTTTTATTATCTGGGCATTTGCAAGTTATTGTTAGTTGCCTGGACTTTTTGCTCTGGAAATCCACATTTCCACATCCCTCCTCTTCCCCATTTAAAAATTATTTTGATCTTGATTTTGATCGATCTACCAAAGATTTTCTTCTTTGTATGAGTGTCAATTTACTTTCTAATACTTCCTTAACAATAATAAACCGCAAAAGGTTTGCAGAGGAGAAATCTAAATGGGAATGCAGAAAATGCATCTTTAGAGACATGTTGCACTTCATAGTTTTGTATGCTTGAAGCATGCTGTCAACCAGCTGCATATGGTTTGGTGCTCTGTAGTTGCCAAGAAAAATGTTAACATCCTTGAATACCTTCCATGCGATTTACTCCGGTCCCACTAGAAGTTCCTCAGATTGATGCCCTGCTTGACTTGTGGACCAACAAAAATGCCTTCTTTCATCTTGGCATCAGTTATTCTGAGAAACGTATGTCTCAAATATCAAAACCCTTCATGGAAATTTTTGTGTCTGGTAATGGCAGATTTTATCCTTGCAGTCTTGAACTCAGTCTTGCCTTTGACAGACTCAAGACTCTGACCAGGTCATTTATCAGACAAGAAAATCCTGCCTGACTAATGTACTGTAATTTTTTGAGTTAATTACAAGCAGTATAGACAAGGGAGATGCAGTAGAGGTGTTGTACTAGGATTTTCAGAAGGCCTTTGACAAGGTGCCGCACATGGACTGCTTAGCAAGTTAAGATCCCAATGAGTTCCAGGGAAGTTGCTTGCATGGGTGGAGCATTGGCTGATCGGCAGAAAACAGAGAGTGGGAATAAAGGGATCGTATTCTGGCTGGCTGCCGGTTACCAGTGGAGTTCCACAGGGGTCGGTGTTGGGACCGTTACTTTTTACAATGTATGTCAATGGGGTTCATGAATTTGTGGCTAAATTTGCTGAAGATGCAAAGGTAGGTGCAGGAGTGGGTAGTATTGAAGAAACAGAGAGTCTGCAGAGAGACTTAGATAGTTTAGGGGAATGGGCAAAGAAGTGGCAAATGAAATAAACGGGCAGACTATTATTTAGATAGGGAGATAATTTAAAATGCAGTTGCAAAGGGACTTGGGAGTCCTTTTGCAAGATACCCTAAAGGTTAACCTCCAAACTGAGTTGGTGGTGAAGAAGGCAAATGCATTGTTGGCATTCATTTCTAGAGGTATAGAATATAAGAGCAGGGATGTGATTTTGAGGCTCTATAAGGCACTCGTGAGTCCACATTTGGAGTATTGTGTGCAGTTTTGGGCTCTTTATTTTAGAAAGGATATACTGATATTGGAGAGGGTTCAGAAAAGATTCACAAGAATGATTCCAGGAATGAAAGGGTTATCATATGAGGAATGTCTGGCAGCTCATGGGTTGTATTCCCTGGAGTTCAGGAGAATGAGGGGAGATCTGATAGAAATATTCTGAATGTTAAAAAGGCCTGAACAGATTAGTTATTTCCCATGGTCGGGGAGTCTAGGGCAAGAGCCATGACTTCAGGATTGAAGGACGTCCAATTAGAACAGAGGGTGGTAAATCTGTGGAATTTGTTGCCAAGAGCAGCTGTAGAGGCCAAGTCATTAGGTGTATTTAAGGCAGAGATAGGTAGATCCTTGTTTAGCCAGGGCATCAAAGGGTATGGGCAGAAGGCAGATGAGTGGGGATGACTGGAAGAATTGGATCAGCCCAAGATTGAATGGTGGAGCAGACTTGATGAGCCGAATGGCCTGCTTCTGCTCCTATATCTTATGGCTCACTTGATCTAAAGGGTTCAAAATCTGTATGTGTATGTGTTGTTTTCAATTCCTGGCTTGTGCATCATGCATCATGGCATCTTCATCTGTCTCCTCTAAAGTCCATGAATCTGGTGGCTTTGGTACGGGAAGGCCATCATCATGTGGTGAATGTCTTGTGGCTGAAGGGAGATTAGGGTTAGTCAGTGGATTTCTTGTTTTAGCAGAGAAACCAGACACAGTGGTCTCATGATCGAGATTTAAAATAATTCAGAAAATGTAAGAATATATAGGTTTATAAAGAGTGAGTGCAGGGTGATAATAATCATAAAACAGCAGTAGAAATGGCTGGCTATGCTAAAAAAATTGATGGGTTTGATTACACAAAAGATAACTTGATTACATACACTGAGGAAATAGAACAGTATTGTGAAGTAAATGAAATAGCCAATGCAAAACAAATACCAATTTTGTTAAGTGCATTGGGATTAAGGGCATACAGTTTGCCTAGAGGTTTAACTGCTCCAACCAAACAAGCAGAAATGAGATTTGCTGATAATTGTCAAAGTAATTCAGGAGCATTTAGAACCAAAGTCATTGTTGATTGCAGAATGCGCTAATTTTCATAAGTGGAATCAAAAACAAAAGGGAGTTCATTTCAGCAAATGTGTCTGAATTAAAGATGTTATCAGAGCATTGTCAGTTCGAAAATGGTCTTAATGGTGTACTGAGAGGTTGTTTAGTTCCTTGAATCTCACAAGAAAGGATTCAAAACTGGCTTCTAACTGAAGCACAGCTTGCATTTTAAAAAAACAATTGAAATTGCTGTTTCAATGGAAATCACAAACAGATGCAATTGCATTGCAGTCAGGAATTAAAGTAAGCATGAGCAAAATTGTAGTGTCTAAACATAAACCACCCTGGTTGAAAAAATTATTACCACTGTGGCAGGGGCTCACATACACCAAACAAATACTGGGTTAAGGGTGAAACTTGCAGAAAATGTAATACAGTAGGCCACATACAAAGAGAATGTCAGGCAGACAAAAGTAAGTGGACTGCACAGAGGAGAAAAAAATAAAGTGAAGATACAGTTTCAAAAAAAGGCACTAATCTGCAAGCTGTTGATGAAAAATATAATAATGATGAGACAGAAGCAGACCGCTGTATATAGCCTTGAGATTTTCCATGTTAAAACTAACAATAGACAAGCAATATGGATTCTGCTGGAGGTTGAATGGTAAAACCTCCTGGTTTGACTGTTTCAGTCATTCCAAAAAAAATGAGTTTGAGCAGCATTTCAAAGATACCAAAATGAAGCCTGCAGATTTCCAACCAAGAACCTATACTGGAGAAAAGATAACTCCTTGGGATGACATTAGTAATGGTGAAATACAATAACCAACAAACAACATTGAGCTTGTTGTAAAAACAGCATTGTGGGGGCATGATTGGCTGAAATATCTACAACTTGATTGGAAATCCATCCACCATCTGCAAGCTATATGCTCTGCAACAGTCAACTGAAAGTGAATCAAGAAAGATGCTGAATGATGTTGTACACCATGAACTGTTGCCTAACACAGGATAAACAGGTGTTGATGCCAATTTCTGTGCCTCTGGTTGGAAAGCATATTGGACCAAGGAAGGACCGTGCTCAGAGGAATTGTGTAAGTAATGAAAGCAGTCATCAGAAAACAGAAGTTTTTATAGGCGACATACCTGAAAAAGCTTCTGATAGGTTAAGCTGGCATTTACTTGTGAAATGTAACTTGGTTTTAAGCTGGAAGAGAGCTCAAGGAGTTTCAGGAACGTTGCAAGCATTCGGCTTTTGTGAGTATAAAGAACTGGAATCTATTCTGTGCGCATTAGGGTTATTGTATGAACTTCAACTGGGAGACTAAAATCTGCTTGTAAAAGAAGATGCAAAGACCAAAGCCCGGCTGGGTGAAAGGAAGGCCAAAAAGAAAGAAGTCAATGGAGATAGGAAAACAGAGGATTCATCAGATGATGTTGTGGATGCAGAAACCAAGAGGAGAGACCAGATTGCAAAGGGAGCAATAGAAGGGCTAATAATAGAATACTCCAGTGTTCTAAATGTACCTTCCCAAGATCAAGATGCACAAACTAGAAGAAGAGAAAGGGAACTGAAGAAAGGTGTCCCGAACTGTCAGAACCATTTCTTATGGTCTCAGAATGATCTCCTACAGCCACCGTGGAGGAGGTTGTTGAACCTGAGATTACTTCACAGTCACAAATCTCACCTGCGAAGCAGTGACCTCCACCCCCTTGTCAGGAAAGACACTATCCCACAAGAGTAAGAAATCCTCCTCAACAATTAATCTTCAGGCCTGAACGGAACAATCTGAAGTTTACTGTACTGTGGATGTCTGTGTATAGTAGTTGTATTGTGTGTGTGTATTTACATTCATGTATTTGTACATGTTACATGCATATGTTATATGTATAAATACATGAATTGCATTCTTCATCACACAACCACGTGGTATGTGCATGCCTTGCTTAAAGAAAACATGAAATTTGACCCACCTTCTCAGACTCCCGTGTCTTCCTTTGAATTGGTTTATGTTTTAAAGTTACAAAATCCTTGAAGTTTTCTCTGCACTCAAGTATCTATCTTTCCTGTAAGTAGGTGTCTAGAACTGCATAGAATTATCTAAATTTGGTCCCACCAATGTCTTCAAAACACCTTGCAATCAATCAACATCACGGATGAAGGGTCTTGGCCTGAAATGTCAACTGTTTAAACATTTCCATAGGCGCTGCCTGACCTCCTGTTCCTTCAGCATTTTGCATGTTATTCCTGTACTCCGTGCCCTGATTTATGAAGGCCAATATGCTAAAAGCTGCCTTTTACCCTATCTGTATTGTCATTTTCAAGGATTTTTGGATCTGTATTTCCAGGACATAATTCTGGAATCATGGTTTGTTATAACTAATGACATAGCCTGGATGAAAGTTCTGTCCCAAGCCACATCTATTGTTCCCTGAAGCTTCCATGACATTTTTGGGTTCATTAGTTTTTAATCATTTTTAGAGCATAAGAAAACCTTGTGGCTGTGTTAAATTTGCAAACTTGGACAGAGATGCTATCAGAGATGCTAAACAGTCAGCTATTGGATATATTTAAATAAAAATCTTTTTAAAAAATTTGGGAAACATTGTTAATGGAGAAACTAAGTATTTACAGAGGTGTATTTCATGAAGTGTTGAACAATGATTTCAATTACAAGAGAAAAATTAAAGGTTCTTGTACAGCTTTACCAATTCCAAATTTTGCTACAGTAACATTTTGTGTTAATTTACCTTGGCTTTCCTTTCAAATTCTGTTTAGTTCTGGGTAAATTGTTTCTTCAGCTACACATGTGACTATTATTACCTTTGATTGTATCATTTTTTCCAATGTGGATTTTAAGTTTTGTGAGGAAGTGATAGAGAAGATATTTTGTTCTCTTCCCCCCACCCCCACCACACCCCTCAGCCAACTACAAAAACTACAAGTAATTTTGTGGTGAGAAGTAAGTATCAACTTGTGTATACAGTGCCTATAAAACGTAACCCCCCCCCCCCTTGGAAGTTACAGTATTATGTTTTATTGTTTTACAACATTGAACCTCAGTGGATTTAATCTGGCTTTTTTTGACACTGATCAACAGAAAGACACTTTCTGTGAAAACAGATCTCTCCAAAGTGATCTAAATTAATTTTGTTGTTCAGTTGTTAAGTCGAGTCTGACTCTTCATGACCTCATGGACCATGGGGTCCATGGGGTTTTCATGGAAAGATATGCAGGTAGATTGCCAGGCCTTTCTTTGGTACAGATGCTGCTGCCCAGGTTGGGACCTGGCTGGGTTTGAATTAGGACCATCTGCCTTGAAGTCCAGTGCTGATGTCACTACACCACCAGAAATGACTTTTTTCCCCCCTTTTTGTATTTGCACTGTTTGTTGTTTGCACATTGGTTGTCCATCCTTTTGGGTGTGGTCTTTCATTGGTCTTATTGTGCTTTTTGTATTTAATGTGATTGTCTGGAAGAAAATCAAACCAAAGTTTGTATATCGTGACATTTACAGTATGTACCTTGATAATAAATTTACTTTGAGTTTTAAAAACTGGTCCAGATGGACTCTCTGGAGAATTTTATAAGGCTTTTTCTTCATTAATTATACCGCAGTTACACTCAGTCTTTTTGGATTCTTTCAAATTGGGTAGCTTACATCAATTTTTCTATGAAGCCTCTATTTTCCTTATCCTAAAGAAGAACAAGGACCCAACTGAATGCTCTTCATATAGGCCATTTTCATTACTCAATGTTGATACTAAAATCCTTTCTAAACTTCTGACTCATAGGGTTGAAATTATTCTACCTTCTATTATTTCTGATGATCAGATTGGATTTATTAAAAACTGACATTCTCATTTTAATATACACCATGTATTAAATGTTACTTACTCTCCCTCCCAGGAGATATCGGAATGTGTGATATCCTTAGATGCTGAGAAGGCCTTCAATCGGGTTGAATGGAATTATTTATTTAAAACCTTAAAAAAAATTAATTTTGGACCAGATTTTATTCAATGGATTAAATTGCTTTATCTATCTCTGTCTGCTCGGGTTCTTACTAATTTTCAAAATTCCGAACCACTTAAATTATATCGCAGAACTAGACAAGGCTGTCCATTGAGCTCTTTGATCTAGCTTTAGAACCCCTTGCCATTGCTTTTTGAGAATCTAATGATATCTGTGGTATTTTAAAGAGGGCTATTACTCACTAAATTTCACTTTATGCTGATGATATATTGCTGTTTATCTCTAATGTTGAGACCTCGTTACCTTGCGTACTTTCTTTACTCTCCTGTTTTAGCCAGTTTTCAGGATATAAATTGAACCTACATAAGAGTGAATTATTTCCTTTAAATTATTTGGTATCAATTAATACTAATCTCCCTTTCAAAGTAGTAAGGAATCAATTTATTTACTTGGGTGTAACTGTCACTAAGAATTACAAACACCTGTTTAAAGAAAACTTCCTTACTTTATTGAATCAGGTAAAAAGGATATCATTAAATTGGTCACCTCTTTCAATATCGTTGACTGGATGAATTAATTCTGTTAAAATGAATATTCTACCTAAATTTATATATCTTTTTCAGGTTTTACCCGTTTTTATTCCTGAATCCTTTTTTGACTCTCTTGATTCTATTTTATCCTCTTATATATGGAAAAATAAATGCCCTTGTTTAAATAAAGTTCATCTTCAAAAATCTAAAAGTCTGGAGGTTTTGCATTACCTAATTTTAGGTTTTATTACTGTGCAGTTAATATATATATCTTATGTTTTGGCTATATTATATTAATTGTGTCGACTGTTGGGTATGGGTCTCTTTAGAAGCTAACTGTTAATAAATTTTCTATTCTTTATTTGTAAGTAAACTAACTGATAATTTAATAGTTAAACATACTCTGAGGATCTGGTTACAATTTAGAAAACAGTTAGGTTTATTGAGATTTTCTCTTTCTAGTCCCATTTATTCTAATTGTTCTAAAACCCTCCATGACTGATACAGTTTTTAAAGAATAGGACAGGTTGGATATTAAATATTTTTGGGATCTGTTTGTTGGAGAAAACCTTTTTCTCATTTGAGCAATTGTCAGCTAAAATTAGCCAAAATGCACTTTTTTTTAGATATTTACAAATCAGAGATTTTTTAAGATCTCAATTATGCACATTTCCTATAAGCTCAGATAAGAACTTATTAGATGTAATTTTTAGTTTGACACCTTTTCATAATGGTTCAATATCTAATATTTATGGTATGTTATGGGGGATGAAGAATGTTCCTTTAGACCAAATTAAGAATCTCTAGGGGACAAGATTTACAGACATCATTATCAATATCTGAGGGAACTTGGAATGAAAGTTTTAAATGGGTTAATACTTCATTGATATGTACTCGTCATTCCCTCATGCAATTTAAGGTGGTACATAGAGCTCAAATGACTAAGGATAAGCTACCTTGTTTTATTCAGGTATATCTCTCTAATGTGACAGATGTAATAATGGAGAAGTTTCATTAATTCGTATGTTTTGGACTTGTCCGAATCTTGAAAAATATTGGAAGCTTTTCAAACTTTTTCCTTACTTTTTAGAGTCAACTTTAAGCCGAACCCCCTATCGGCCCTATTCAGAATTGTTGCAGGACAAGATATTAAGCTGAAGGCATCTGACTTACAGATGTTGGTCTTTAGCTCTCTTATAGCTGGAGGGCACTTTTGTTTAAATGGAAAGATGTTTTTCCTGCTACTCAGGGTCAATGGTTATGCAACGTTATGTCATGTTTAGATTTAGAGAAGATTCATTGTTCAGTTTCTGAATCTCGTCAAGACTTTCAAACATTGTAGGGACCTTTTCTGAATTATTTTCAAAATCTTCAATTCATTTTTAAACTCAGATGTTGGCTATTGTTAATTTTTATTATATGAGAAGGTAGTTTACCTTTTCTCCTTCTCGGTAAGGGTTAGATTTTTTTTGTAATAGATTAGTATATTTCAATATAACTATATTGAGATTATATTTCAATATAACTTGCATGAATACAGGGTAATGAGATTGTTATTATGAAAAGATATAATGTAATTGGTAAACACGAGAAAATTTGCAGATGCTGGAAATTCAAACAACACACGCAAAATGCTGGTGGAACACAGCAGCTCAGGCAGCATCTGTAAGGAGAAGCACTGTCAACGTTTTGGGCCGAGACCCTTCGTCAGGACTAACTGAAAGGAAAGATACTAAGAGATTTGAAAGTTCCTACTTTCAAATGTAGGAAATGAGGGGGAAATGCGAAATGATAGAAGACCGGAGGGGGTGGGATGAAGCTAAGAGCTAGAAAGGTGATTGGCAAAAGGGATGCAGAGCTGGAGAAGGGAAAGGATCATGGGATGGGAGGCCTAGAGAGAAAGAAAGGGGGGAGGGGAGCACCAGAGGGAGATGGAGATCAGGCAGAGTGATGGGCAAGAAAAAAACAAACAACTACATATGTCAGGGATGGGGTAAGAAGGGGAGGATGGGCATTAATGGAAGTTAGAGAAGTCAGTGTTCATGCCATTAGGTTGGAGGCTACCCAGCAGGTATATAAGGTGTTGTTCCTCCAACCTGAGTGTGGCTTCATATTGACAGTAGAGGAGGCCATGGATAGATATATCAGAATGGGAATGGGACGTGGAACTAAAATGTGCGTCCACTGGGAGATCCTGCTTTCTCTGGCGGACAGAGCATAGGTGTTCAGTGAAATGGTCTCCCAGTCTGCGTTGGGTCTCACCAGTATATAAAAGGCCACACCGGGAGCACCGGATGCAGTATACCACACCAGCCGACTCACAGGTGAAGTGTTGCCTCACCTGGAAGGACTGTCTGGGTCCCTGAATGGTGGCGAGAGAGGAAGTGTAAGGGCAGGTGTAGCACTTGTTCTGTTTACAAGGATAAGTGCCAGGAGGGAGATCGGTGGGAAGGGATAGGGGGGACAAGTGGACAAGGGAGTTGCGTAGGGAGCGATCCCTGCAGAAAGCAGAAAGGGTGGGGGAGGGAAAGATGTGCTTGGTAGTGGGATCCCGTTGGAGGTGGCGGAAGTTACAGAGAATTATATGTTGGACATGGAGGCTGGTGGCGTGGTCACCAGGCTTTGCAATCTCTTCCCACCAATGTTTGTGACACTTCTCACACTTTGAATTTTTTCTAAGATTTTAAGTTCCCTGGCCCCCACCACCTTATTTTCACCATAGATGTCCAGTCCCTATATACTCCCATCCCCCACCAGGAAGGTCTTAAAGCTCTTCGCTTCTTGGACTGCTATCATTTTGCCAGTCAGAAACCATCTCTGAGCAACATGTATTAGTGTTGAGCAGCTGTACCACTCATCCTAGCTTGCCTTCATGGCCGGTCTCTGCATATTGCCTGAGTGGTTCAGTGAGCCATGTTTGTTCCATTGCCTCTGGAGAGACAACAGGAGGCAAGGGTTAATATTACGTTCCAAGCAGATTAGTACACAAACCGAGCAGATTTGTGCTACATGGGGAAATCAGTGAATTTATAATTCCTTTCTTAATATTTTATTTTCTACTTTGATATTTCAGTGTCATATTCCACCAAATGTATCCCCAGACTCATGTTCATACGTAAACTGTTGTGATTCATCGAACATTTATTCATGTAACATTTCAACATTACTCCTGACCTAAAGTTATGTGTTGGTTTAGTTTTGATCCCCTTGACTCTCCTTGCTGGCTATATATTAAGCTGTCTTTCTACCATTTCTTCAAATTGTGAAAACTAACCAAAGAAGGAGCAATATTTATCAAGTGTAAGTTTAAGTTTACAGCACCAATTGAGTGATTGTGGGATTAAGCCAAGTATAAATTGCTTTGAGAAAATATTCCATGTATATTTTTGTTTTTGAAATCTCAGCCAAAGTCAATCTACCCTTGAGTCTGGATGATACTTTCAGCCAAAAAGGCTTTTAGGAAATTTTATCGGAAGACTTTAGGAGAGTAATGTAAGAGTTTCTTCCTCTTTGCATTAGTAGTGGATCTTCAACATGGAGGTGTAATTAACCCTTTCTGAACTTGCTTAGAGTAATCACATAATAAGGAGATGGGGCAGGAATATGATTTCATCAGTCATGGTCTTATTGAATGGTGAAGAATTTGAATAACTGGACAGCCAATTCTGCTTCTATTTCATTTTCCTTGTCCAGGAGTGGAATAATTTGCTTAGACACCAACATAAAACTTCTGGCTCATTTGTTCACTTAAATATTATATGTACAATATCCAACATACATCTTATAGAAATGTTTGATGATAAACTTCAATAAAAAATAATTTACAAAAAATAAATTTGCGGTATCAGCAATAAATCAGAGGCCTATAAAAGCACTGAATTTGAGGGGAATAAAGAGCTACCACTTCATCTTTTGAGAATTCCATTCCTTTGACCGTTTGGTAAGATTGTGACTAAGGCTACGACCACATTACACTGGATAAATCCGTAACTGAAGCTTTTTCTCTTTGTTTTTTACCCTCTGTCCACACTAAAATGGCATTTTCCTTCCACAATACCGGAGATTTTCAGAAACGCTCTCCAGAGAGTGTAATTTTGAAAGCGCCGGATTGGTTGGAGCAGTGCGGATGGGATAACCGGAGAAATCTAATGAGAGATGGTGACGGCAGCGCGCTATTTCATTGTTTTCTTGAACACAACCTAACAATTTCAGATCAGACGGCAACGAGACTGAAGCCAGAAGAGTTACAAATATACTCCCCAAATCCTTTGACCCATAATTGACTGAATAAATAAGTATACTCACTTTGCCCTGTTTTTTGTCCTTGTTCATATGAAGGTGGTTTACCTATTTATGCAGGTACTTCTCTGACAATAGATATGTAACAACCTAATGTAACACTGTATGGAAATACAAGATAATACTGATGCAGACATGCTTTATACATTTAACAAGGGGCTTTATTAATGCAATAGTGTTCATCAGTTTTTCAATGTTCATCGTCAGCTGGGTCATACTGTCCATGAACTTCCTGTCGGTTGCCTCCATATGCTCCAATATTTGTTATTTTTATTTTTAAGCCCTCTGTGCTAGAGCCAATAGCTGTCCATCATTTAAGTTTTTCTAGTCTGTAACTGAACAAATGTGCAGTAAGTCTTTCACAGCGAGATTCGACACCAAACACATGGCTTGTTTTTGGTGGATGTGTCCTGCGCATGTGCAGTAGGAGATTCGCCAAAATATCAATTTTAATGTGGACAGAGATATTTTTAAAAATGTATAGTGTGGACGCTTATCGTTTTTACGTGGAACTGGCATTTTCAAAATTATTCAGCCTAGTGTGGATGTAGCCTAAGAATGTAAAGGCAACTACTCTGTCTGATCCTCATATCCCTGAATTCTGTCGAGTAAATTACTTTGAGTAACACTCTATTACAAAGTAATCAAACGAGTGTCTGCATTCAGTGAGCGCTGGGTCAACCTACTGCCATCCACATTTGTTGAAACATGCAAAATGGAGGCACGCATTTTTAATGAATAATTCCTATATTAGTTTTATAAATTGTAGTGATAAATCAAGGCATCAGAAGGTTGCTATTTTGTTACCTGTCAGATAAAATGTTGATCTCCTCATGTTCAGTTTCCTTATAAATTACACATGGGCACCATGTTATCATAGCAGTCAGTGTGATGCTATTACAGCTCAGGAGCTCAGTGCCAGAGCTCAGTCCCGCCATCCTCTGTAAGTAATCCGTATGTTGTACCTTAGGAGTTCATGGGTTTTTTCCAGGTGCTCCAGTTTCCTCTCACGGCCCAAAGAATAGTTAGTAGGTTAATTGTAATTGTCTCAAGAAAGGTTGCAGAGAGATTTAGGACAGTTAGAAGAGTGGGCTGAAAGATGGCAGATGAGTTTAGTGCTGATAAGTGTGAGGTACTACATTTTGGTCGGACTAATCAAAATAGGACATACATGGTAAATAGTAGGGCATTGAGGAATGCAGTAGAACAGAGTGATCTAGGAATAATGGTGCATAGTTCCCTGAAGGTGGAATCTCATGTGGATAGGGTGGTGAAGAAAGCTTTTGGTATGCTGGCCTTTATAAATCAGAGCATTGAGTATAGGAGTTGGGATGTAATGTTAAAATTGTACAAGGCATTGATGAGGCCAAATTTGGAGTATTGTGTACAGTTCTACTCACCGAATTATAGGAAAGATGTCAACAAAATAGAGAGAGTATAGAGGAGATTTACTAGAATGTTACCTGAGTTTCAGCACCTAAGTTACAGAGAAAGGTTGAACAAGTTAGGTCTTTATTCTTTGGAGCGTAGAAGTGAAGGGGATAGATAGAGTTGACGTGGATAGGCTTTTTCCTTTGAGAGTAGGGGAGATTCAAACAAGAGGACATGAGTTGAGAGTTAAGGGGCAAAAGTTTAGGGGTAACACGAGGGGGAATGTCTTCACTCCAAGAGTGGTAGTTGTGTGGAACGAGCTTCCAGTAGAAGTGGTAGAGGCAGGTTCGATTTTGTCATTTAAAAAAAAAACTTGGATAAGTATATGGACAGAAAAGGAATGGAGGGTTATGGGCTGAGTGCAGGTAGGTGGGACTAGGTGAGAGTAAGCGTTCGGCACGGACTAGGAGGGCTGTATTTGTTATATGGTTATATTAGGTTAGGGTCAAATCAGAGGTCACCAGGCAGCATGGTTCAGAGGGCCAGGAGGGCTCGCTGTATCTCTTAAATATATAAAATGGAAGAAATGTTGACAATTCAATAGGATTTGATATGGTTTAATTTGCCAACAAATCAGGAGAATGTTCACTACCCTGGATATTGAAATAAATCATCGGAGAAATATAAAGAAGTTGGAAGGATAGATGACCCAAGGTGGGGAAAATGCTTATTTAGCAGAAATACCAGCAAAACCCTGGTGGACATGTTTGTTTTGCTGGTCCTGTAAAATTCAAAATGAAAAAAATTGCTACAAGGCTCTTTAATAAAATCTCCTACTGAAGGTTCAGTTTTAGTCATGCTGATTTGATGAGTGTCTTTATATTAGATATATGTATGTTTAGGCCATCCTTGTGTCTGAAGTAGTTAAATTTACAATTGTAATATCTGGCATGAAATTATTTGCATGAATTTTATTATCTGAACATTTGTCATGACTGAATACATTCAGTGAGATTCAAATAATTTAAGCTTTTCAGGCGCAGCATAATTTCAAACCATTTCTTGCAATTCTTTAGAGGCTCCAAGTCATTTAGATCTGAAGTATAAAGTGTGTGCTTTTTGTTGTAATACCAGCATACAATTCCATCTGAGAGACCAATGTAGTTGTGATCGTTTGCTGCTGCAAAGGACACTGGAGGTGTGAACAGGTTGGTCCAGGTCGCGGGTGGTTTTCGTGATTGAGAGATCAGAGTGAATATGACTTTGAGTGCCAGGTTGGAATGCAGGAAACAAGTCAAGTCAAGTAACTTTTTATTGTCATTTTGACCATAACTGCTGGTACCGTACACAGTAAAAACGAGAGAACAATTTTCAGGACTGTGGTACTACATGAAACAGTACAAAAACTACACTGAACTACGTAAAAACAGCACAGAAAAAACTACCCTAGACTACAGACCTGCCCAGGACTGCGTAAAGTACACAAAATAGTGCAGGCATTACAATAAATAATAAAAAGGCAATAGGCATAGTACAGGGCAGTAAGTTGGTGTCAGTCCAGACTCTGGGTATTGAGGAGTCTGATGGCTTGGGGGAAGAAACTGTTACATAGTCTGGCCATGAGAGCCCGAATGCTTTGGTGCCTTTTCCCAGATGGCAGGAGGAAGAAGAGTTTGTATGAGGGGTGTGTGAGGTCCTTCATAATGCTGTTTGCTTTGCCGATGCAGTGTATAGTGTAAATGTCCGTAATGGTGGGAAGAGACCCAGATGATTTTCTCAGCTGACCTCACTATCCGCTGCAGGGTCTTGCGATTCAAGACTGTGCAATTTCCGAACCAGGCAGTGATGCAGCTGCTCAGGATACTCTCAATACAACCCCTGTAGAATGTGATGAGAATGGGGGGTGGGAGATGGACTTTCCTCAGCCTTCGCAGAAAGTAGAGACACTGCTGGGCTTTCTTTGCTATGGAGCTGGTGATGAAGGACCAGGTGAGATTCTCCGCCAGGTGAACACCAAGAAATTTGGTGCTTTTAATGATCTCTACTGAGGAGCCGTCGATGTTCAGCGGAGAGTGGTCGCTCCGTGCCCTCCTGAAGTCAACAACCATCTTTTTTGTTTTGTTCACATTCAGAGACATGTTGTTGGCTCCACACCAGTCAGGTATTGCACTGTGGGTAAGCTTTTCATGGAAGGACAGATGGTTGTGAGAGGCAAAGGCGCAGTTTTGACAGTGGAGGAAATTGGATTGGGTAGATCAGGGTTGAAATTTTATGGTGATTTTGATTATCAGCAGTCCAAAATCCATAAGATAAACCCAAAAGTATTCAGGAAACACAAATCCAGAATAACACACACAAAATGCTGGAGGAACTGAGCAGGTCAGGCAGCATCAACGAAAATAAAGAAACAGTTGATGTTTTGGGCTGAGCCCCTTCGTCAAGACTGGAAAGGAAGGCGGAAGAAGCAGATAAGAAGGTGAAGGAAAGGGAAGAATTACAGATAGAAGGTGATAGCTGAAAGTAGGTGGATGGGCGAGGGAGGACAAAGCTGGGAGATAATAGGTAGAAAAGATAAAGTGAAAGGAATCTGGTAGGAGAGAAGAGTGGACCATGGGAGAAAGAGAAGGAGGAGGGCCCCGATAGGGTTGTGATAGGTGAGGAGAGGAGGGGAAGTATTAAGACAGGAGGCAGAGTGGGGAATGCAAGCAGAGGGAAGGGAAAGAAATTACCAGAAGTTGTAGAAATCAGTGTTCATTCTATCAGTTTAGAGGCTAACCAACTGCAACTTGAGATGTTGCTTCTCCAACCTGAGGGTGGCCTCCTCGTGACAGTAGAGGAAGCCATGGATCAACATGTTGGAATGGGAACTGGAGTTAAAATGGTTGGCCACTGGGAAATCCTGCTGGTTGTGGATGGAATGAAGACAGTCGGCAAGTTAGTCCCCCAATTTCATCGAGTCTCACCATTGTGGAGGAGACTGCATTAGGACCACCGGATATGACCCCCAACAGACTTGCAGGTGAAGAGTTCACTCACCTGGAAGGGCTGTATTGGGACCTGAATGGTGGTGCATGGGCAGGTGTGGCACTTCTGTTGGCAGGAATACATGCCAGGAGGGAGATTAGTGGGGAGGGACGAGTGGACAAGGGAATCATGTAGGGAGTGATCCCCACAGAAAGCAGAGAGTGGGGTGGGAGGTGAAGATGGTGGAAGTTGCAGCAAATGTGCTGTATTCAGAGGCTCCTGATAATGTTTACTAAGAGATTGGACATGCTGGAGGCATGAAGCATGTTCCCACTGATGGGTGAGTCCAGAACTAGAGGCTGCAGTTTAGGAATAAGGGGTAGGCCATTTAGACCAGAGATGTGGAAAAACTTTTTCACCCAGAGAGTGGTGGATATGTGGAATGCTCTGCCCCAGAAGGCAGTGGAGGCCAAGCCTCTGGATGCATTCAAGAGAGAGTTAGATAGAGCTCTTACAGATAGCGGGGTCAAGGGATATGGGGAGAGGACAGGAATGAGGTACTGATTGTATGATCAGTCATGATCACAGTGAATGGTGGTGCTGGCTAGAAGGGCCGAATGGCCTACTCCACCTACTGTCTATTGTCTATTGTCCTGGGATGGTAGGTAAGGGCAGAAGGAACTCTATCCCTGCTAAGGTGGTGGGAAGATGGAATGAGGGCAGATGTCCAGAAATAGAGGATATGCAGCATTAATGGTGGAGGAAGGAAAACAATACTCCTTGAAAAAAGGGACATCTCTCACATATTGAAATAAGTAAGATGGGTTGCACCTAAACTGAGAGAAGAACAAATATCCTGGCTGGGAAGTTTGCTAGTGCTACTCGGGAGGATTTAAACTAGTTTGTCAGGGGGATGGGATGCAGAGCATCAGGTCAGAAAAATGAGTGCCGCAGATGAGGGGTACATCAAAGTGATGTATCTACTAAATCAGAAGTAATCCAGCAGTACTATTGGCTCTGAACTCTCAGAAGCCACTGGAACTCAAATACACCCCTCTGCAGTCTGGAGAAGTCATGTCAGAAACCAAGTCTTGTCTGTTACGAACTGTAACAATTTAGAAATGAACCAGCAGCAATAGAGTTTACACTTGGATTCTGGTTTTAATGTTAAAAGCGTTATCTTTATTAGTATCTACTTATAATATTGTAATTTAAACAAGATAAACAAAAGTTAACATTGTTATGTCCATAAATCTGTGTAAATATAACTTGCAAATTATCAAGCCTAGGGGGACAAGGCTTCGAGTCTTGAGATGATCAAGTAGGAAAGTTAGGTAATCCGAGGAATGAATGAATGAATAAATAACTAACTAACTAAATAAATAATCCAAGGTAAAACTTAGAGAAGGCAATTACTTAGAATTCCACAGGTTCCATGATGGTAATTAATAAATATCAGTGGTCGAAGATCCTCCATCGAGCCGTTCCAAATCCACACACGAATTACTCCCAAAGTGTTCTGTCACAGGGATGTCATCTTCAAGGGGTTACCATATAACATACCCAGGCAAGGGTTAGCTTCGAGTGGTCCCATAGGACATTCCTAAATCCACTCCTATGGATTATACGAAGTGACAGCTGCACACTGAATGTGCACTGGATCAATAATCACCCCACCCTTGTGGGTATAGCAGAGTTCCAAATCTCCAGCTTTGACAAGCTGCAGCTGCTACCCTTTTCCAGGTTTGCTCCTCTCTGTCTCTTCTTCTTACCTCTGACTGTGACTGCCTGTGTCCTTGTTTTAAAGGTAAACAAGCTGCAAGTCAGCCAGTGAGCAAGATCATAGTCCTGCCTCACTGAAGCGCTCTTTTAAAGTGACGGTCCACAGTAAATGAAACCTGCGGGTTCGTAACATGTCACTTGGAAGAAACTCTTCCAAGTGGTCTTCATGGAAGAGTTTCTGGCAAAAAGACATTCCTTTGAAGTGGAAACAAACCCAAGAAACTGGCCTACAAAACACATGGACTGGGGTGCTGAACAATGGCAGCAAGTGCTCTGGATAGACTGATCAAAATTTGGCATTTTTGACTATGAGGCAGTTTGTCTGTAGAAGGTCTGAAAAGCGCTACGTGGATGAGTGTCTGCAGCCAATAGTGAGGCATGGCAGAAACTCCCTGCAGGTTTGGGGCTATATTTCTGCAGATTGAGTTGGTGATCTGGTCAGAATTAATGGAATACTCAGCTGAGGAGTACAAGCAGATTCTCATCCATCACACAATACCATCATGGAGGCTTCTGATTAGTCCCAAATTCGTTCTGTAGAAGGACAATAACACAAACACAAACCAAGACCATATCTTCAGTGAAAGGAAGAACAAGGAATTCTGCAACAGATGGTTTGGCCTCCAGAGCCCTGATCTGAGCATCATTGAGGCTGTCTGAGATTACCTGCAGAGACAGATGCAAGCTAGATGGCCAAAGTCTGCAGAACTGTGGCAAGTTCTTGAAGATGCTTGGAAGAACTAACAGCCAATTTTCGAAGATTGATACCTTTTTAAACATCTTAAAACAATGTTGCTTACTGAAGTACTCTTGGCTGTGACTGTGAATTTCAGCAGTAGTAGTCCTAAATGGGACTATAGTAGATTACAGTTAATTGGGACACATTGGGACCAGTACATTTTGGGCCAATTAAGCAGCTGCCCAAATTAACCAAAAATTCGTGGAAATGAAAATGAAAATGTACAAAAAAGGATGAACTACCATTTAACTGAATATCAAATTATGTATTTAAATAAAGTACAAAACAAATTAGAACACTACCGGTGCTTCTACAGAACTGTAAAACTCTGTATTAGTTCTTAATATCTATCACTGGAGAAATTTATCCAGTGCCATATTCTTTTGATTGTGAATTAACAGAATCAGTGCGAGTAATGGATAATCTTCATTTTCATTGTAAAATTCAGGTCAATATCTTCAAATTCTTAGTACTTTCTGAAGTCATGAAATTATTTCATTTCCACTCCTAGCAGCTTCTGGCATCTCCAAACCTGAATGCTTGAAACCACAGTGAGAAAACAGTTCTGAATTGTCTTATACAAACTTCTCGCCAACTATCAATGACAAATTGTACTGTTTGTACTGATTTTTGAATTGGTGTCTGTCAGCCCAAAGGGATAACAAACATAAGTGCACACAACTGATACAATTTAACTACTGTTCACTCTAAGCATGGTGTAGTGTCCAACCACCACACAAGTGCCGGTGACTGATGCTAGTTAGAAACTGCTCAGCAACAGTTTCCTATCCTAGTTCAGTGGCATAGTGTCCTAAATAAACAAAGGGAATCCCGGCTATTTAGTTGATTAGTTTTTATTCTTTAATGGTTGTCCTAAGTAAGCATCTGCCCCAGTTAACCGATGGCTCAATTAACAGAAATCCACTGTTTGATGATTCTCGTCAGAGCTGCACACGAGTCACACTTATTGGCGCCATCTTGAACTTTTTGCTCAGTATTATGTGGGAAATACTCAGCTGGTGAGGCCGCATCTGTGGAAGAGAAAATGAGTTTCTGTTTCAGATCCAAGAACTGGAGAAAAGGAAAACAAATCAGTTTGTTTCAGAGTTGCTGGATGAGAAATTGTGGAACAAAGTGAATAGTTCTGACAGGTTGAGGCCACAGGAAGTGCTAACTATTGTTAACAGCAAGGCTGTAAGGCATTGCCATGTGCAGTTTCATGAGAGTGTCATTACATTTTAGGGTTTGCTGTTGCTGCAATTAAAGTTTTTGCTACTCCTAGTGCAGCTCTAAAAATCCTTTATTTTTTGGACATGAATCAAGGATAGATTGCTTTTGTGGTAATATCTGTGGAATGAGTGTGAGACTTAGCTGAGAATATATGGCAGAGTAAAATTCTGGGGTTGTGGTGGTCCCTTAACTGGTTTGTGTCTTGCTAGATAGGCCTGAGACAGGATGGCAGCCAGTAGTCTGCAGGAGGATTCCTTGTGTTTAAATGTAATATGTTGAGGTTTTCCACAGTTCTGTCTCCTGGCTGACGGGCATGGAACTCACATCTTCTGATAACACATGAAGAGCCTGGAAGACTGAGTGAAAGGTATTCTGAGTAAAACTCTGTATAGTTTTTGACTTGTCTACAAGACAGCTCTTATACCATATCTTTTGTTTAGTTTTGAATTTGATCCTTGGGTTGATGCCTGATGTTGAAGTGTTATTTTCATATTTTTGCAGTGTCAATGCTGCTGAATGATATTTCAGAGTAGTAATTTGTTTAGTTATAAAATCAAAACCTGACCCAACACATGAGCTCAAGGTCTGGTAGACCTTGTTTTGATGTTCAAGCTCAAAGTTTATTCTAAATACTATCGTAGGGTTTTATTTTTAATGAAAATATTTGTTTATCAAACCAATGCGCTGAGTTAACTTTGAACACTTCTAAGCTGTCATCTCCACTTTTGAGGTTTGGTGACCTAATTTGCCTTCAGGTTGTTATCAGACTGGCAAGGTTACTGCTTAAGTTGTTTGATCAGAGCCTAGGCAAAGACCAAGGTAACGAGAAAGAGCAGCAGCCTCATTAGCTGCTTGCTGCTTTCAAGAGGTTGAGAGCAATGTGCTTGTGAAGGATAAGCTTCAATAAAATGTTTGAATGAGTGGTTCGGTGTGTTGCAGTAGTTGGAGATATTTGTAGCCTATCAAAACAAGGCCTGATACCAACCAAATCAGGTGCCCAAATGCTTACCACTTTATTCACGTTTGCCTTGGGTCTCAACTTCCTCATCTTGATCTGCCAGAAATGTTTTTGGGATTTCACAAATGGTAATACCAATGCATTAGTCAAGTCATTTATCAAATATAAAAACTTTGCTTTCAAAGATGATAGTCAATACGTGTTTGTACTAGCCATAATGGTGTTAGTGTGCCATGTGCTTGCCCAATACCTATTTCTGTCCTCAACCTAAGCAGGTGGCAAGCCCCTTTTCTAACTGTCAGGCATGCTGACATTTAGTTTGAGAAATTCCCTGGATCGTTGGAATTTATACCAACCTGCTGAGAGAGGCAAGGAAGGAGATTGCTGTGGCTCTGAGACTCATGAATTTTCATTGCTGCAAATAAGGTACAGGATTACCGGAGGACAGCAAAATGGTTCTCACTTTTTCAAGAAACCCAGAAGGGAAAAGCTCAGTTGCTATAGTCCTGCAAGGCTGACATCGGTAGTAGGGAAGATGCTGTATGTATATGTTTTGACATAGAGGATTAATGATCAGGTGGACAAGCAGGGACTAATCAGATGTAGGTCCTGTATGACAAATTAAACTGAATTCCTTGAACTTGTAAGTGTATCAATGCAAACAAGGCAGTAAATTGTGATTTACGTGGTAAAGGCTATTGAAGACCCAGACATAGAGATTGCTTTAAAAGTTTAGAACCCACGAAGAAGTTGACAAACAGGATCCAAAACTGGCTTAGCAAAAGGAGAAAGAAAATGATATTTGAACATTGTTTTTGGTAGCAGAGTCTGAGGAACAGAGAGGCTTCGATGCAAGTCTATAGATCCTTAATGATGGCAATGCAGGTAGACAACTTGGTTAGGAAGGCATATTAAGATATTGGCCTTGCAGCACACACAAAATGCTGGAGGAACTCAGCAGGTCAGGCAGCATCTACGGAAAAGAGTACGGTTGACATTTCAGTTCGAGACCCTTCAGCAGGACTGCATTAGTCCTGAGAATGAGAAACAGGGAAATTGTGCACCAACTTGAGGAAAAAAAAGCCTTGGTTGGATTTCATTTAGTACTGTTTGCTGATTTATCATCAAAATACAAGGACGTGATGGTGCTGGAAGGGGTGCAGGGAAGATTCACTAGGATGTCATCTGGGGATGTAGTAGTTCAGTTATAAAGAGAGACTGAAGAAGATTAGTCTTTTTACCCTGCAGCAGAGGATAATAAAAGGGACCATGATTGAGGTATATCAAAACTGAGGTGTATACTGTAGGTAGGATAGGATGCATGGAATTAGGGTAAGGGAGAAGTGGTCAAGAGATGGTATGAGTGGGGCCCCACCTTCACCCAGTAAGTGGTTAAAGCTGGATCACTGACAGCGTGTGAAGTATTATCTAGATCAGGGGTTCCTAACCTGGGGTCCACAGACCCCTCGGTTACTTGTAAAGGTCCATGGCATGATAAAGGTTGGGAACCAAAGGTCTAGATGAATGCTTAAATTATTGGGACTTAGAGGGCTATGGGCCAAGTGTTGGATGATGGGGTAAATGCAGGTTGGAATAGATGAGTTGGAGCAAATGGCCTGCTTTCATGCAGCTTGATTCTTTGAGTGTTAAAATAAGGGAACAGCTACTCAGTATTGGACATTTATTTAGCCCAAGAAAAATGAATCTTTGAAATGTTCTCCCCAAATTGGCTTTGGTGGTCCAGTTACTGAGTATAATAGAGAGAAATCAATAGTTTTTTTTTGTCAGCAAGGATAGTACAGGAGAGTGCCAGAGAAGTAGAAAATCAGCCATGATATAATTGCATAGAGAACTGGCACAACGATCCAAGAGACCTCCTCTTCAAGTTCTGTTTTTTTTATTGTTATGAGCTTTTTCCTTGTAACTTGGGTTTTACTGTAGGCCATCTCTTGCAGTGCTGTGAGCTGCTTTCAAAGCAACAAATTTAGAACTGGGAGTCAGTTGGGTAAGAGTAGATGCAAAAATAAGAATTTTTGAAAGTCTGAAGCACTGCTTTATTTTTTAAAAAAGAAACAACTTCCTATAAGTAAGCTTATTGAAATGCTTAAACCAAAAATCATGCTATATTTTCCAGCAATTCAGCTTGAGATCTTGGGTCCAATCTAAATTTAAGACCTTTTGAAACACCCATGAATTTCTCTTTCATTTATGACATATGATACTAGGTCAGTTTTTAATATCAGATCAGTTTTATTGATTTTCATTTATCCAAGCTTAGTAAGGATGAAAGATGAAAACTCTTTTAACAAAATTAGTTCAACCCTGATCTAATTGAGTGATGGAACAAAGGAGAAATAGCCGATCCTCTTTCCTGTGGTAGAACTTTAAGTGGATTATTTGTTCACGTTAATATTCACATTGTATGTTACTTCATTTTATCTTTTATTCTATTTTCCCAATGAAGCCTTGTTTTTGTCAAAATTCAATTTCTTTTATTAAAAATATAGATCACGTTAGAGTGACAGTAATAAACATTTTTTCTGGTAATCTCATCAGTTTTTCCTCTATTAGATCTGTTGTATTAAAAGTGTATCATTAGCATTGATCCTTTCTAAGTGTTTACACCACATATGCTCCTAGCCACAGACCAAATGACCTCAGTATAACAAATTGCCTTTTATAACAGAATAATAAAAGAGCAAAATGCCATAAATTACTGCAATCTTGCTCTGGAGCACAGGTATACAACAGGCTCAGCACACAATCATTAGTCTGTTTTAACAAACTGGGTTATGCCAATGCTGTTATACATGACTTGTTTACTAAAATCTGTTGTATGTCTTTGTACAAGTGACACATTGGCCTTTTGATCAATTTGTTTTGAAACATAGATTTCACTTTCTTGGTACAGCTAACCCATAAACACTGCCACCTTTGTCATTTTCTGTTTGACTGGATCAGATGCATGAATTTGCAATTAGTATTTGGAGATGACAAATGCATTACTGGAAAAACCATCATTAAAATTATTGTCAGGTAAATGACCATATTCCCAAAAGTAACTTTATTAATGTATTTATCTAACACTTTTCATACAAACACTGTAGTTCAAAGAGATTTCAATAGGATAAACTGAGACTGAAAATAAAAGACAAAAAAGATGTTAGTTAAATGTGAGTTTGAATACTATAAATAAGTTTTGAGCTGGTACTTAAAAGTTTCAACTAAATCTGCGTCCCTTTTAGTTTTAGGTATCACGTTCCACAGTTTAGGAGAGTAGTTACAAAAAGCTGACCTAACAGCTATCGTTTGAGGAGATTGCTTAAATTCAACAGACCAGCAGATGAAGACTTGAAAGCTCATCAGGATTATAAAATGAAAGTGATTCTGTGATGTACTGCAGTCCCAGACCATTGAGAGCTTTAAAACAGGTAAGAGAGCTTTAAAATAAATTCCTAAAAGATGTGGGAAGTCGATGCAGAGTAGTTAGGATGTGAGTGATATACTGTCTCATTCATGGTTTTGGTTAAAAGTCTAGCAGTGGCATTCTGAATGAGTTGAAGTTTGTCAATAGATTGCTTTGTAAAGCCAGTAAAAAGTTGCAGTAATCTAGTCAATTCAATATAAAGGTGTGGATTAGTTTTTCAGCTACATTCTTTGACAGAAACAGAGATGCCTTTGCAATATTTCTTAAATGTAGAAATGGTTCCCTGGTCACTTTGTTTATCTGGGATTTAAAGTTCAAATCTGAATCAAGAATAACACCCAAGCTTGTTACTTATTTTACAGGGAAGCTAAGTTCTCGAGCTTATCAAGAATATGATCTCTTTTTGGAGTTGGGACCAACAGAAGTATTTGTTTTATCTCCATTTAGTTTTTGAAAATTAATGCTCGTCCAGAAGTCAGAGAAAATGGGATGTTATCATCGTCAGGTTCGACCAAGATATCCATCTGTGTGTCACCTGCATAACTGTGGAAATCAAGGTTGTACTCTCTTATGTCTCCTAAGAGGAGCATACATAAGGAGAGGAGTAGTGGCCCAAGTCAGCTTCCCCGAGCAACCCCAAAAGGTATATCGTATGTCTTGGAAAATTGACTCCAAGATGGGTAAAACATTTTCTCTCCAAGATACATGAGTAAAACCAATTGAGGGCACTACCAGAGTGGCCAATCCAGTTCACAAGGCAATCTAGGAATACGTTGTGGTCAATTGTGTCAAAGGCATCACTTAGATCTTGGAGAATAAGAACAGAGACCCTGTTGGCATCAGTGCTGAGCTTAAGGTTGCTGACAATTTTGGTACGGGCAGTCTCTGTGCTGTAGCTTGCTCTAAAATTTGACTGAAACTTTTCTAGAATGTTGTTCTTATTCAGAAAATAGAGTTGGTTGAATATGACTTGCTTAAGGATCTTGTGTAGGAGAGAAGATTTTATGTAGACCTGCAGTCAGTGAGTACCTTACTCTCAAGGTTTGTCTATTTAAGTAGAGGTTTGACAGCCACCATTTTGACAGCATCTGGAAAAACTCCAGTTTCAAGGGGCGTGGTAATAAACTTTCTAGCAGAATTGAAAGCTCTACTAAAAGAGTCCTTCAGAAGTGTGGTAGGAACAGGGTTAAGACAGCAAGTAGGTGGTTTACTCTTTGTTACAATCTATATATAGAATTCTGAATTGAACATAACTGTCTATGCTATCTTTTTACAAGGTTGGCTATAGAGGTTACCAGTATCAGTAGTTTATACTCTCCCTAATGGAGTAATTTTGTTGATTTAAAACAAAAGAAATACTGTGAATTTCTCACATTTTATGGCAAATGCTTGACTGAGGATACTGTAGGTTTGGGCAGGGCTCAACAGTTGGTTTCTGGTTGAAAATAGTATTCCTGAATTGCTGCTGTTCTTTCTAGTGATGTGGGAAAAATGGGCTCTTCTTACAGAGAGTGCAGGAGCATTAAAGGAGGTTAGTTTCTCCTTAAAAATATTATGGTGGACTTCTATCCCAGTTTTCCTTCATTTTCTCTCACCACTCTGAATAATCTTTGAGCTTGCGGATGGAATTGTTTAACCATAGTGATGCTTTACTAAGTGATTTCTTTTTAACCTTAATAAAAACACAAAATGCTGGCAGAACTCAGCAGGCCAGACAGCATCGATTCTGGATTTCTAGAAACGTTTCTGGAAATGTTGTCACTACCTCCTCCCATAGATGCTGTCTGGCCTGCTGAGTTCTGCCAGCATTTTGTGTTTTTATTTACCTCCAGCATCTGCAGATTCACTCGTGTTGTCTTTTTAACCTTCAGTGGGTTAATGGTCTGATAAACTGCACATGTTTAATGTTTTTTCTGACCATAAACCACAAAGCATACTGACCAAATTAGAATTATGTCTTTTTACTGATATAAAACATAACAATAAAACACATACCAGCTAATTATTTGGCTTAATTTACAATACTTTTGGAAAATGTAATTAACATAAATTGAAAGGTAATGACATTCTGTTGCTGGCCATTTAAAAAAAAACAATTATTTATTTTGTGGATCTTGTCATTGACAAGACTTAGCATTTGTTGCTAATCATCACCATTCTGTTAAATACTTTTTGGTTAGGAATATATTTGCTCTCACATCAGCATATTTTCCTACTCTGCATATAGTAGCATATTCTTTAAAATTATTTCAAAACGTCAGTCATTCTAGGACTGGATTTGATGCAATTGGGGGGAAAAGTATGATTATGCCATCCTTCATAATTTCATCATCAAAATAAAAATTGAACTTCAATACATGATCTTTCTTCATTTTGAACAAGTCCAACATATCAACTTTCATCAAACCTGTGTAATAATAGCAGATGCTTCAAGATGCTGAAAGATGCCACTAAAATCTTTGCAAAATTGGAAAACTTGGAAAAGATTCTTAGAGATAGGATCTGTGGGCATTTAGAGAATCATGGTCTGGTCAGGGACAGTCAGCATGGCTTTGTGAAGAGCAGATTATGTCTAACAACCCTACTAGAGTTCTTTGAGGAGGTGACTAGGCATATAGATGAGGGTAGTGTAGTGGATGTGATCTACATGGATTTTAGTAAGGCATTTGCTAAGGTTCCACATGGTAGGCTTATTCAGAAAGTCAGAAGGCATGGGATCCAGGGAAGTTTGGCCAGGTGGATTCAGAATTGGCTTGCCTGCAGAAAGCAGAGGGTCATGGTGGAGGGAGTGCATTCGGATTGGAGGGTTGTGACTAGTGGTATCTCATAAGGATCGGTTCTGGGACCTCTACTTTTCGTGATTTTTATTAATGACCTGGATGTGGGGGTAGCAGGGTGGGTTGGCAAGTTTGCAGATGACACAAAGGTTGGTGGTGTTGTAGATGGTGTAGAGGATTGTCGAAGATTGCAGAGAGACATTGATAGGATGCAGAAGTGGGCTGAGAAGTGGCAGATGGTGTTCAACCCGGAGAAGTGTGAGGTGGTACACCTTGGAAGGACAAACGCCAAGGCAGAGTACAAAGTAAATGGCAAGATACTTGGGAGTGTGGAGGAGCAGAGGGATCTGGGGGTACATGTCCACAGATCCCTGAAAGTTGCCTCACAGGTAGATAGGGTAGTTATGAAAGCTTATGGGGTGTTAGCTTTCATAAGTCGAGGGATAAAGTTTAAGAGTCGCGAGGTAATGATGCAGCTCTGTAAAACTCTGGTTAGGCCACACTTGGAGTACTGTGTCCAGTTCTGATCGCCTCACTATAGGAAGGATGTGGAAGCATTGGAAAGGGTACAGAGGAGATTTACTAGGATGCAGCCTAGTTTAGAGAGTATGCATTGTGATCAGAGATTAAGGGAGCTAGGGCTTTACTCTTTGGAGAGAATGAGGATGAGAGGAGACATGATAGAGATGTACAAGATATTAAGAGGAATAGATAGAGTGGACAGCCAGTGCCTCTTCCCTAGGGCACCACTGCTCAGTACAAGAGGACCTGGCTTTAAGGTAAGGGGTGAGATGTTCAAGGGGGATATTAGAGGAAGGTTTTTTACTCAGAGAGTTGTTGGTGCATGGAATGCATTGCCTGAGTCAGTGGTGGAGGCAGAAACACTAGTGAAATTTAAGACTACTAGACAGGTATATGGAGGAAATTAAGGTAGGGGTTATATGAGAGGCAGGATTTAAGGGTCAGCACAACATTGTGGGCTGAATGGCCTGTACTGTGCTGTGCTGTATTATTCTATGTTCTATGTTAAAATCTTTGAAACCCACTAAGAAGATGAGCAAACTGACACCTACACCTTCTTCTAAGCCAGCATCTCCATTACTGAAGTTCCTGCTTTATTCAGCTCTGTCAATATTGCATATGTAGTACAGGACTTCAGGTGGACACTATTTGTAGCCTGATTTGGAAAGTTCTTTTCATCTGTCCGCCTGGAAATGTTCATGGATATTCTCAAAGTCTACCATAGGGGAATAACTGCAGTATTTCCACTCACTGCAGATTCCATGACCCAAATTGAGCATGATATCGAGAGCATCAAGATTGTTCATTATCTACCAGAAGGAGTTTCAGCTTACAACCTGCCTATCGGCCTGTGAAGTCAGGCACTTCCAGGGGAAGAGTTTGTGGTTTCTGAACTGGCCTCATGAGTAATCTCCAAATCCATAGAATTGGAGTGGAAGGGTCATCCTCTATCCTGAAAGACTGCATAAGAAGAACAGAAGAAGTGTTATTTTTAACTTGTTCTTCCTGTAGCCATTTTAAGGCCAATAAGGTTTTGTATTTTTATTCTATGTGTTTGATTGAATAGACAGATCTAATTTTCACTTGGTACTTTGACCTTTGTTCATGGTTCCATTAAGCTGTTGAATTGCAGAATGCAACAGGGTGATAATTGTTCGTACGAAAATGACTATCTCGTGCTGCGGTACCAGCAATATTCCTTGGGTATGTGAGGAAGTAAAAGCAAGTAACGGAGTGTAATGCCGTAGGAAAATATAACAATGGTGGGAGTTCCATGGACGTATAGAAAGAAGCACCTGCATGTAATGTAGATTGAAGGGATCAGTGACAAGTCATATTCTCATTGTATGTATTGGACAAATTCCACCTCCAATGGGAGAGTTCACAGATCTGTGCTTATTGCACAATTGCGTCACCATTGCCAAATACCCCATCGTTAATGTTCTTTCTTCATCCAGCAACCACCTTCATTGATATTTTAGAAACCTGCTTGGATCTGCCACAAAAGTACTTTAGCTTCAATCTTTTTCTTGGAGCTAGTCAGGAACATGATGTAAAACCCTCTACCTGTCTGAATAATTGTAGCTACAACAATATTTATACAAAACCACCTATTTCAGTGACACAGTAGCCCTTTGCCTTAAAACCATGTAGTCTTTCCATCAAGAAACAACATGGCTTTATTGCCCCACTTACAGAATACTCAGGCACAGCAAGCAGATCCCACATCATTGGTGAGGCCAACAGGCTCAAAGGAACACCTCACCTGAATTCCTTCCAAGTTGCCCAGTATACCAACTTGGACATATCACTTGTTTCTTCTTCAGTCATGATCAAAAATCTGTAACCTCCCATCTTGTGACATTGTTGAAGAACCTTACAATTGGAACTTGGGGTAGTTTAAGAAGATGGCAAACCACTGCTTTTCCAAGGAGTTAATGATGAAGCATAAATATTAGCCTTTCCAGCAGCAGGCAAAACCTATCAATGTAATAAGTTCTAAGTTTCTTTCAATCAATGGATGAATTTTTTGACAGATGTGAGTGCCTGTTGTGCAGTATTCAGCTTTGTTTGCAGTGAATGTGAGAATATTGGATGAAAAATGCCCTTCAAAATAGATTTACATTTTACATAACAATGGCAGTTACTGCAGTTGATTGTGATGTGATATAATTGTCAAGTGTGGAACTCTAATCAGTTCTTGGGTTTTGACATCCTTCAGCTTAAGCTAAACAAAGAGGTTTACTATAATAAAGGAAGCAAGTATTCAGGTAAAAACAGTGTAGGCTGGGTGAAGCAACTTTGATGTGTTTGATCTCCTACAGTAGTTATTTATTAATGCACAGACAAAAGCCACAAAATTGTAATCAAGGGGTTGAAAATTCATTATACTCTTTGACAATTGCCTTGTGTCTCATTTATTTTACTATGATACTTTACAAGTGCAGTTTTGGATGTACCATTTGCAGGCTTGTGGTTGACACAAATTGATTGCATGCTTAAGACCTGTGATGAGGACAATACATAGTGGTTGTGTATGAGTTGCAATAATTGACCAGTTCTAGAAGATTGATTTATGGATAAGAATGATATGAAGTGGTGCACTGAGAGTGGAAGATGGAATCGGTGTGGAGTTGAGGGCTGTGGCCCTGTATGTGGATAATGCAAAGAGTTTGGAACATGAGAACATAGGAGCAGGAGTAAGCCGAATGATTGATCAAGTCTGCTCAGCTTCTTTTCAAAATCATGCCTGAGTTTTTAAACCTCAGTGCCATACTACAGCATTATTGCCATATTCATCAATTCCTTTAATATCTGGAAATCTATTGATTTATGTTTTAGTGGTTGAGCCGCCTCTGCATACCAGGGTATGAAACTCCAGTGATTGACACCCTCTAAGTCAGGAGTTCTCAGCTGGGGTCAGTAGACCCCTTGGTTAATGGTAGGGGTCCATGGCATAAAAAAAGTTGGGAACCCTTGCTTGAAAAGAAGAAATGTCTCCATATTCCAAACCTTCTGAGGCTGAGCCCAGGAATGGGATCCGTGAGATTTCCTATATCTAGCTTGTCGGTCCTTGTAAGAACTGTGCATGTTTCAGTGATCTGTACCAACCATTCTTTTAAGCACAAGAGAATATAGGTCTCATCTACTCAACTCTTTCTCAAAGAGCATCCCTGGCATCCCATGTCCCATGAATGTGCCATTCACATATATAATCTTTAATAAAGAGTCCAAAATTACATACTAAGGAGGTGACATCAGCAAGCCTGTATAGACTGCAGTAGGACATCTTTACTCCTGTTTTTCAGTCTCGCATAACGGAAGTCAACATACCATCCGCCTTGATAATTGATTGCTCTGCAATAGTGTAGCCAGTAAAATTGGTGCCTCATAGCTTAATCAAACTTGACTGCTGCCCTGTCTGTGTGGAGTTTGCATGTTTTTCCCTGTGACTGCATGGTCCATTGGTATGTTAATTGATCTATTTTGTGTAGATATGCAGTGGAACCTGGGGAGACATGATGGGGATGTGGGTGAATTAAACAGAAACAATGGGATATTGTAAATGGGTATTTGATGGTTGGCACAGACTGGCCAAAGATCCTGCTTCCATGCTGTACAAATATGACTCTGACCTGTGTGTTGATTTTCAGCAATTTGTCTCTTGGACACCTGGGTTACTTTGAATCAATCGTACCTGATCTTTCCCCATTCCGCAGAAAATTCTGCTTTCCTATTGTTTTGCCTCACAATGGACAACTTAATATTTTTGACACTACATTGCTTTAGTCATGTTCCTTCCCACTCAGTTAGTTTATGTACATCTTCTTGAAGCCTCATTGCAACCTCCCCCATACTTGCAAAACCACCTAGCTTTGCATTATCAGCAAAGTTAGAAATATGACATTTGATGTCCTTGGCCAAATTAATGATTGTAGTTCATGAAGTTGTGGTACAAGCAGCAACCTTTGTGGTAATCAAACAGTCACAGCCTGCAAACATGAGCACATTCATTTATTCACTCTATTTGCATCTGATAATAATTCTTAGCCTGTGCCAATATATTACCCCTAATTCTGTGTTCTCGGACCTGTTTGGGACATAGTAAAATTGCATCTAATTATATCTGCATTTCCATATTGTTGCATCCTCAAAGTATTCCAGTAATTCATCAAATGTGAAATTCCTTATATAAATTCACACAGCATAGTAATGGAACAAAGTTCAAAGCACATTTATTATCAAAGTATATATACTATATACAACTTGATCTTCATCTCCTTATGGAAGATGCCCATTGATAAATGGATAATTGAACCATTTAGATGTACCTTTTAACCATCTTCTCCATGCCAGCCATCAAACAGCCACCCATTGCATTTATCAGCATTTGTTCCGTAGCCTTTATATGTCTTGGCAATTCCATGCCACCTGCTCAGGCAATATGTTATAAATTGCAATCACCTAAATGACTTTTTCCCCCTTAGATTTCCCCACTTCCCTCCATCCTCCCCCACAAACTTACTCCCAACACCCTCCCCCACTCCTCATCGTAAATCTATGCCCTTGGTTTTAGACATCTGTTATAGGAAAGGTTTTTAGTATCCACCCTATTGATGCCCAAAGGAGCTGAATATTTCTGAGTGTAGAAAACTTGATCTCCTATTGAAGGTGTGGAATTAACCTTCTATGCAAGTTATGAATTTCTCCCATTTTTTAAAAAATCTCTGACAGTTTACTGGGTCATGTCTTAAGGTCTAGGGATGGCTTTTCCAGAGACTTTTGAACTAATCATAGTATATTTTTAATATTTTCTCAAACCCAGGTCAAATGGAGCAAATGTGATTTGTGCTGTGCAGAAATTGAGTTGTGGCAGTAAATAGCAAGTGTGAGGAAGTCTGGGTTTATAGGTTGGAGCTTGTTATCTAACGCTGAACTACTGTCATTTAAAGGCAATAAAACCTAGATTTTTGTGCATACATTGCAAAATGTGATAATTCCTGAAGTTACTAACTGGTCCAGAGAACCAATTTTATCATTTTCCTCTGTTGTTGGATTGTACATGCTAATGGCTGAGCCCAGTCTTTCTGAAATAGCTTGGTGTTAGGCTGGTAGCCCAACCTGGGGTCCCAGTTTCAGGAATTTGTTAATTCTGATGGGAATTGTTGGGCCTGGGATTAGGAGGCCAACAGAGACAGTTATTTTTGCTTCCAATGCAAGATTAATATTTCTAATTATTTGAGTTATTTTGTTTATAAAGATTCTTAAGTTTATATTCCGTATAGGCTATAACATCTCAATGTCGGGGACTTGAATACATTTAAAATCCCTTGGTATCTTTTATTGCTGGCAAAGCTGGGAGTGAAGCTTTGTACCTGTCAAGTTTCTCAGCAGTAGTGTGAGAACTATGTCCCCTCACTGCTCCACAGCTGATGCTGAATGTGTGTTGCTGAAGGCCCAGGATACTTTGAACTGGTGCGATTAGCACATTTCATGTAGACCAGCCTCCTGGTGGTGGGAGATTGCAATGCTGGGAGAGCATGATCTAGCCATAGTCTGACACTCCACTACTGTGACATCTTTGTATTTATCTTTGGTTGGAGGAAATTTTACCCACTATACTGGAATTTGAAGGATGTTAGACACATACCACTCCCAATGAATGTAGTTGCATAATTGATATATAAATGTGTGAATATGGGCTTAGCAGATTTACCATTAAGATGGTGGTAATGAGCTACTGCCTTGAATCACAGCAGTACTTGAGTATGGGTATGCCTACAGTGCTGTTGGAGAGAGTTACAGGATTTTGACCTAGCAGTGGTGAAAGAATGGTGAAATATTTAGAAGTTAATATGGTGTGTGGCTTAGAGTAAGTTTGGTGGTATTCACATGCACTGATCCCACGAGCTGATAGAGGTTGTGGTTGGAAGATGCTATCTAAAGAGTTTGGGGGAATTGCTGAAATGTATCCTGCCAATGCTGTATACTGTACATCAGTGGTGTAGTGAGTGAGTGGTTGTGGATGGGATGCTGTTGTGCTCTGGATGACTGAGTGATAAATGTTCTGTGTATACAGCCCCTTGAATGTTGAAGCTGCAGTTTTGACTTGATGAAGTCAAGTGAAAACTGAGCTGATATTTTCAATTATGGATGATAAAATTTCTTTGGGTGTAAATGGGGAAAATCTGGCTAAAATGACACTATATGCAGAAATAAATAGCATTAGTTTTGTTGGTGTTTCTAAGATTTTTATTGAAGAAATTGCAGAGATGATACTATAATTGTCAATTCCCTGTCAATGGAAGAAAATTTTAAACTTGCATGTTATGGAAGAGCACTGGAGCTGGGTCGTTACTGGTTGTCAATTAGTTGAAGGGAAGTACAGAAATTGTAGTTTCCCTTTGGTGTAAAATTTTCAAGTTATTTACTAAAGTGGGCCTTTTAACACTAACTTCAAAAATGTCTATTTAGTTGAGTTATTACAAAGCTGGGATTATGCCCACTGGTGCCACTGATGTAATAAATTCCAAAGCTAAAATGTTCATTTTCATGTTGAAAGATATTCATGTTTTTCAAAGTAAAAAGATGACATACTTGAAAGATTGCCAAATGTGGCTTAGCATGTGAAGAAGAGCCCTGGATTTAAATTTGGATTTTGAACTTAGATTAATATTTTATCCAATGTGTCAAATTTATAAGTAATTCCTTCAAAACAGGCACTGCCATGTAATTTACTTTGACTGTTTCAATATCAGTTGTTCTATGTTTTACCAGCTTGTATTGCTTTCCATTAAATGTTTTGCTACGAAACCTTATAGGAATCAAGTGAATTCAGTCCTTCTGCTTGTTCGGTGGGGAACTCTGAAGCTAGTAGAAGTCAGAGTATAAGGATTGTTACTGTTGGCTGTGTTCTAAACTAATGAGTTTTGAGTATAACTACATGTTGCATAACTTCTGATTAATTCTGAAGCATTTTCTCCACTGAGCACTGGTGGATCTTCCTTTCTTGTTTTATTATAATACCTGATTAGGGTAGAAGTATAGTGTTCCCGATAATGGGGAGGTGGAGGACCAAAGGGGCAGAGCCTCGGTGTACAGGGATGTCCATTTAGAACAGAATTGCTTTTGCCAGAGGATGGTGATGGTGAAGAGGATTCACTATAGAATTTGTTGCCACAGGCTGATGTGGAGACCATGTCATTGGTTGTATTTAAGGCAGAGATTGATAGGTACTTGATCAATCATGGTGTGAAAGGTTATGGGGAGAAGGCAGGAGAATGTGTTTGAGAGGGAAGATGGGTCAGCCAAGATGAAATGGCAGAGCAGACTCACTGGACTGAATGGCTTAATTTTCCTATCTCTTGTGGTTTTGGGTAAATTCAGATCTTTGCTACCTAGTATTATAGAGAGATGTTAATGCTTCAGTGATTGACAGTGCAAATTTATACCAGCTGTGCTATTTTATTTTTAGGATTTTTGAGCGTCTATGAAAATTATTCCACATCAGTATAATCATCTACACTTCAATTCCCACCAGTGAAGTGAAGACCAATACTTATCACTATTCATTCTTTAAATAACCAATGACTTCATCAATATAATTTTCTGATGCACTGCCTTTGTTTTGAACTGTAGACTGGTAATGTGTTTGCTCATTGCATGTAAATGAGTTCTTTGCTGTTGCATTAACTTTCACTGTTTTAATACATCTGTATCTGCACCTGAACTGGAGGAGTTGGGGGCCTGTCTCCATGTGGAAAGGTTTGCTGGAGCTGCACGTGGGCTTTAAACTGGAGTTGCAGAGTGAAGGGAGTCAAAGTGCCGGAGCAGATAGTGAAGTGGTTGGAAAACATGTTGCTAAGCCTACATATGAACTCAGGAATTGAAAACTTGAGCATGGTAGGACTGAATTTCACAGTTGTGTATATTTCAATGCCAGAAGTATTGTAGGAAATGCAGATGATCTTAGGACATGGATCAGCACATGGACTTATGACTTGAAGACATGAGTGAGAGTTGGCTGCAGAAGGGGCAGAACTGACAGCTCAGCGTTCCAGAGGTTCTGTTGTTTTAGACATGATAGAGCAGGAGGGATTAAAGGGGAAAGGGTGACAGGGAAAATATCATGGCACTAGTCGGACAGGACAGATTGGAGATTTCATGTGCTGAGGCTGTATGGGGGGAACTGAGGAATAAGGAAAGGATGACCATGTCAAAGGAATTCTATTATAGACCACCCAACAGTCCATGGGATTTAGAGGAGCAAATTTGTAGTGAGATTGCAGACTGTTTCAGGAAACATAAGGTTGTGATAGTAGGTGATTTTTAACTTTCCACCTATTGACTGGGACTCCCACACTGTGAAAGGATGGGATGGGATAGAGTTCATTAAATGTGTTCAGGAAAGTTTCTTTCATCAGTACATAAAGGTCCCAACTAGGGGGAGTATGATACTAGATCTCCTGTAGCTATTACTTGGACCTTGTGGGAGGCAAGTTCAGAAATTGCAGGAACCCTGCAGAGATATTTAAAACATCCTTAGTCACTGGTGAATTGACAGAGGATTGGAGGACAGCTAATGTTGTTCCAAATAAATTATTCTCAGGCTTCCAGCTAGGTAAGGGTATCAAGTTTAAATTTCGATGACAACCTGTGCCAACTTCATCAGGGATGATGCCTGGGTATGTCTAGTCCGGTGGTATTTATCCCACCGGTAGGTAGTCCATCCCCTCACTTGGTTAGTCCTGATCCAATCAGCTTTCTGCTGTCCCACCTTGTTTAAAATCAAATTCTAGTTCTTGCTTGGAGAGAGACCTTCGTCTTTGTAAAAGTTCTTTTCCTCTAGTTTTATTTCAATGGCTTCCTTCACCAAGTTGTCCCAAAAACCATTGGTGTGGTACATTAGTTTTTTTTTTGCTGTCAAGGTCAATCCTATGACCATTGCAAATGCAATGTTTTGCTACCTCCAATTTCTCCCGGTAACCCAAACGGATAAACTTCCTGTAATCCTTGATGTAGGTTTCCACTGTCTGTTTTATCTGTCTGATTATACACTGCTCCACATTTACAGGGAATCCTGTAAATGGCAGCCATCCTGTTTCCCAGGTCAGCTTTGACCTACATAAGCTGTGATTTGAGTTTCTTTAAGGGTTTGTGGATGGTATTAATCCAGTATTTCTTCAGAATCTTGTCAATCCTTCCAGAAACCATGGAAACGTAGGGGAAGGCAGGCGATAGCAACAGGTTCTTCTTCATTGTTAGGTATCCTGGTTTTTCCGTCAGCCCTTTCAAGGACCCATTTGATTGCCTTCATCTTGTTGTCATTCTGATTGGACAAGCACTAACCATTCAGGAGCAACGAACGGCGGGGTATAAATACCATCAGACTAGATGTGTCCAGGCATCATCCCTGGTGAAGATGGCAGTTTGTCATCGAAATGTCAGTTGAAATTGATACCTGTACCCAGCTGGAAGCCCAAGAAGTGTATATGCTGTGAAAGCACTAGATCCTGATGCTTCATTGTTTAAGAAGGGCTCTAAGAATAAGTCAGGAAATTCTGGGCTGGTAAACCTGACATCAGTAGTGGGTAAATTATTGGAAGGTATTCTCAGGGACTTGATATATAATATTGGATAGTCAATATTGTTCTGTGCATGGTAGGTCATATCTAAGCAATCTTGGAGAGCTTTTAGTGTATGTTACCAGGAATGTTGTTGAAGGCAAAGTAGTGGATGTTGTCTACATGCACTTTAGAAAGGCCTTTGACAAGATGCCATATGGGAAGTTGGTCAAGAAGGTTCAGTCGCTTAGCATTCAATATGAGGTAATAAATTGGATGAGATATTGGCTTCATAAGGAAAACCACAGGGTGGTAGTAGATGGTTGCCCCTCTGACTGGAGGTCTGTGACTAGTGGAATGCTGCAGGGCTGGGTGCTATTGTAATCTACATCAGTGATCTGGATGATAAATCATCAAATTTGCAGATGACAACAAGCTTGGGGTGTATTGGACTGCAAGGAAGTCTATCAAAGCTTGCAGTGGGATCTGGACCAGCTGGATAAATGGGCTGAATGGGAGATAGAATTTAATACAGACGAGTATGGGGTTTTGAACTTTGGAAGGACAAACCAGGGTAGGACTTGCATGGTAAGTGGCAGGGCACCGAAGAATGTGGTAGAACAGAAGGATCAATAATTCCTTGGAAGTGTCGTCACAGGTAGATAGGGTTGTAAAGAAAGCTTATTTGGGGTGTTATGGAGAAGCTTAATTTGGAGTATTTTATACAGTTCTGGTCACCTACCCCCACGAAAGACATCAATAAGTTTGAAAGAGTGCAGAGAAAATTTACAAGGATGTTGCCAGGACTTGAGGATCTGAGTTACAGGAAAAGATTGAATGAGTTAGGATTTTATTTCCTAAAGCCTAGGATAATGGGAGTTTTGATAAAGGTATGTAAAATGACGATCGGTATAGATCAAAAGCAAGCAAGCTTTTTCCACTGAGGTTGGATGAGACTAGACATCATGGGTTATGGGTGATAAGGGAACGTAAGAGGGAATAACTTCATTCAGGGTGATGAGAGTGTGGAATGAGCTGACAGTGAAGTGGTAGATGCAGGTTTAATTTCAACATTTAAGAGAGATTTGGGTAAGTACATGGATGGTAGGGCTATGTACTGATGCAGGTCAATGGGACTAATGGGCTAATGGGGCAAAGGGTGTTTTTCTGTGAAGTAGTGGTCTCTGACTTTGACCATATAACGCAGATCAGTTATTGTGTGGGTGGCTACCGTTGCATGGATGATTTAATTTTCTTCTTTTGTGGCCATGGAATCTTTTATGTCAGTGTCTTCATTAACATTTAAGTTTCAACTTGTAAATATTCTAGAAATTAAATATTAGTAGTTTTTATTATCTGATTAGAAAATGCCCAGTAATAAAACCATGCTAAATATTAATCCTTGCAAACCTTTGTTCAAGATTTGTAAATGTTTCTAAAATAAAGTATAGTAATTTCTTTTTGTGTAATTTATTTTTTTTATTGAAGTTCATCATCAAACATTTCCATAAGATGTATTTCTGACATTGTACATATATATCACATAATCATATATATCACAAATCTCCACAAAGTATTTATCTGGGGTATACACTTATAGAAAAGAGTGGAAAGAAAAAACAAGCAAAAGGAAAGAACTATGTACAAGTAGGGAGTGAGCTTTTTTTTTAAACAGATTCATTGATTTGTGAGAATAAAATTAGGCCTAAGAGGCATTATGTAGTTAAACCATTTTCCCCAGTGTGAATCAAATTGTTCCAAATTGGATAAAATTCTCTTAAGTTTGATTGGATTTAATAGCCCATTGACATTAAAAGAAATGAATTTTACCTTGTCCTTAGCCATCTGTATTTATCTGTCAATGTATTATTATTGAAATTAGAATAAAACTTAATCAATCTACTCCCTGAACAAATAAGAACCAAGAAACGCAAATAATAACAAAAATGGCAACGAACGTGTGATTCCAAGGCTGAGGTCTCTGGTAGATGACCCTGCGTTGAGCTAGAGGAAATGTCTAATTTCTAAAAGGAGATTTGGAAAACAAGATGAGGAGTGGAGTGTGCAGTGCATTTGAGTATTTTGCCCTTCAGCTCAATCAAGGCTGATCCCTTACATTGTATTCCTGTTCTCTCTCACTTTTGACTCCTTGTTTAGTTGATTCAATCCCTTCTGAAAATTAAGCTCTGACATCTTGTATATTAATGATGTTTTATTAAATAAGTTACTGAAGAGGAAATGTAATTGATATTATATTTCATAAAGAAGCTGGTTTAGTAAATGACTTCCATGTAAATAGATATCCTCAAACTTTAACTGAGGATATCTATTGTATATCTAATGTAAACATTAACTATTTACAACAGGCACTTGTTTTTGTTTCTAGCAATTTATCTGAGGATAAAAAGGTATTAGCTGATGGTTGTCAGGTGGTTTAAAGATGGACTTTCTGTGTGTACATGAGAACTCCTCTTGTGTCTTTGGATGATTCTCTTTAGGTGAAGCGCAAGGAGACAAAAGCCAGAACCCTGATGAACTTGATAGACAATGGTGATTGTAGAACAAATATAACATCTGTAATTTTAGTTGTGATAATTGGTACTAGTTTGAAATACCTGATTGATGCCTCATTAATGTGAAGTGTTGTATCTCTTTGTGGGAAAATTTGTGTTTTAGGGTTCTATGGCAATAATTTCAAGTTGATATTTTCAGCTATTAGAATAGTCTAGTGAAGTTCCAAGTAAGTTTTAATTGTCAGTGTTCTCAAGTGTTTTACAAATACCAGTAGTTTGATAACATTGAAACTAGTATGAGTTTAGATTTTGAGTTAACTTTCTAAAGTAGAAATAAGTTGGGTCACTCCCAGATGAACTCAATGCCTTTTATACTCAGTTTGACTGTCAAAACATGGAGGCACTGTCACAAATTGCCACAGCTCCCAATGACACTGCTCAAAACTAATCAATAAGGTTCAAGGCCTTGGATTCAATACCTCCTTGTGCAATTGGATCCTCGATTTCCTTACTTGTAGACTCCATTCAGTTTGGACTGGCAACATCTCCACAATCTCAATCAGCACAGGTACACCACAATGCTCTTTACTTAGCCCCCTGCACCACTCGTCTTACACTTATGACTGTGTGGCTAAGCACAACTGCAATGCCATATTCAGATTTAGTGACAACATTACTGTTATAGTCTGAATCAGCGGTGGTGATGAGTCAACATATAGGAAGAAGTTTGAAAACCTGGCTGAGTGGTGCTGTATCCACAACCTCTCACTCAATGACAACATGACAAAGGAGATGATTTTTGACTTCAGTAGGAGGAAACCAACTGTCCATAAGCCAGTCATTGGAGAATCAGAGGTGGAGAAGTCAACAACCTTAAGTTCCTTGGTGTTATTATTTCAGAGGACGTCTCTTGGGCTCTAAGTGAAATTATGAAGAAAGCACAGCAGCGCCTCAACTTTCTTAGAAGTTTGTGAAGATTTAGCATGGCATCTAAAACATTGACAAGCTTCTATGGATGTGTACTGAAGAGTATATTCTATCATAGCCTGGTATGGATCTATCAATGGAAAACCTCACAAAAAGTAGTGGATACGACCCAGTGGCTTGTGAGTGAAGGCCTCCCCGCCGTTAACCACATCTATACAAAGCATTGTTGCAGAAAAATAGCATTCATTGTCGGGGACCCTCACCACTCAGGACATGCTTTCTTCTTGGTGCTGCCATCAGAAGGACTCATACCACTAGGTTCAGGGACAGTTAATTACCTCTTAACCATCAGTCTGTTGAGCCAAAGGCTATAACTTCACTTGCTCCATCATTGAAATGTTCCCAAAACCAATGTACTCACTTTCAAAGCTCTTCACCTCATGTTCTCCATGTTTTTATTATTTCCTTTTTGTATTTGCACAGTTTTTTTTGTCAATTGCACGTTGGTTGAGCCATAAGTGGGTACAATCTTTCATTAATTCTATTATGCTATCATGTATTTATTGAGTAAGTCTGTAAGAACATTAATCTGTAGTAATGGTGACGCACATGTCCTTTGACAATAAATTTACTTTGTACTTTGACCTTGTGATTTCATTCTATGAAGATTATGTGAGAGCATCCTTCAGGAGGGTACACCCAAGAAAAGCTTCCAGCCCAGGCAGGCTATGTGGATGAGTATTATAGACCTGTGATGATCAAGTGGTTGAGGTGATCACTGATATCTTTAACCTCTTGTTTCGGCAGTCTGAGGTAACTGCGGGCTTCATTTTTACCAATCTTAAGAACTTGATAATCTGGCTCAATGAGAGTTATCCAGAAGCACTTGCCGTGGATCCACTGTGATGAAGTGCTTTTAGAGGTTGGTGATGAAACTTATAAACTGCTGCATCAGAATCAAGTTGGATCTACTCCTATTTGCCTACCGTCACAACAGGTCAACATCAGATGCCATTTCATCGGCTCTTCGCTCAACCCTGGAACCCTGAACAGGGATGTTGCATACACGAGGATGCTCTTCATTGACTACAGCTCGGTATTCAATACTATTATCACCTCAAAACTCCGAAATGGACATTGATGCTTTGGATCCTGCCTCACTTTTTTAATATACAGTATTTAAAATCTATTCAATGTACATATTTTTTTTATTACATTTTAGTTTAATTATTATTATTTCTCTCTCTGCTAGATTATGTTTTGCATTGAACTGTTGCTGCTAAGTTAACAAATTTCACGTCACGTCGGCGATAATAAACCTGATTCTGATTCTGAAAACCTAGGCCTCAATACCTCCTTATACAACTAGATCCTTGACTTTCTCACTTGCTGGCTCTAGTCAGTTTGGATTGGCAGCAACAATTCCTCCATGATCTCCATCAGCGCAGGTGCACCACAAGGCTGTCTGCCTAGCCCCCACTCTAATCACTGTATACTTACGCCTGTGAGGCTAATCACAGTTCCAATGCCATATTTAAGTTTGCTGATGACACCACTGTTGTTAGCCAAATCAGTGTAGTTGGAGTCAAGTGGCATTTCAGCAGCTGTGTACAAATGAATCCATTGACAAATATAAAGGTTTAAGACCCAGCTTAAGAGAGAAATCAAGAGATCCAAAAATGTAAAAGCATAAGAGGATTGGACAGGTTAGATGCAGGAAGATTGTTTCCGATGTTGGCGAAGTCCAGAATGAGGGGTCACAGTTTAAGGATAAAGGGGAAGCCTTTTAGGACTGAGATGAGGAAAATCTTCTTCACACAGAGAGTGGTGAATCTGTGGCATTCTCTGCCATAGGAAACAGTTGAAGCCAGTTCATTGGATATATTTAAGAGGAAGTTAGATGTGGCCCTTGTGGCTAAAGGGATCGGGGGTATGGAGAGAAAGCAGGTCGAGGGTTCTGAGTTGGATGATCAGCCATGATCATACTGAATGGCGGTGCAGGCTCAAAGGGCCGGATGGCCCACTCCTGCACCTATTTTCTATGTTTCTATACCCATTCTATCTATCACTGCAGAAGACAAAAGCATTTTTTAACATCTATGCGCTTGAACTAACTTTAATTGACCACACTTGAAATGGACCAAGAAGTTTGTGAATCTTTTTGTGCCAGATGTGAAACTGATTCTTAATCAGGTCTTCTTGGGTAGCCAGGCTTTTCTTTGAAATCCGAGATTACTGCTCATTTGACATGTATTTGAATGTCACCAAGACAGCTGAGATATTTGTATCCAAGTAACCAAATACACATGGGATGAAAAGTTATTGTCAGTAATAGTGAGCACTAAGCCTCTTGACTATCACTTAAGTATCCATCCCATTCATTGCAACTTCTCAGGGGGAAAAAACTAACATTCTTGCCTGGTGTTTCTTCAGCAATATGATCCACTCTATACTGCTGTTTGAAATAGTCATGCAGTTCATTTGGGGACAGTTAGGACGGGGCAATAAATGTTGCCCCCCCCCCCCCAGCCCCAGCCCTGAATGACATCCACAATCTATGTATAACATATCTGACTTAATTTTCAGTTTCATGTGAAGTGCAAAGCGATTAATTTTGGTCTAGATGTCTAGAATTAAAGGACTAAATTGGGAGTTATAGGTCAGTAATTGTCCAAAAATGATGCAAGAAATTGAAAAGGTGCAGCGGCACATGAGATCCATCTTCCTCTTTTACAGAGTGATGGTACCGAAAAGGTAAACGTACTGAATTTCTGCTGTGCTACTGCAGCTGGAATAGTTTCTGGACTTTGCATTGCTAGGAAAGTTGTAACACTCTGGAGTGATGAGGACGAAAGTTATTCTCAATTAAAATGCCTCTGTCAGATTGTTATCCATTGACTACAAGCTCTGGACACTGGGAGTCAAAGCAACACCGCCCTACAATTAGATCCTTGACTTTGGAACCACCAGACCAGTCAGTAAGAATAGGGAGCAACACTTCCGGCAAGATTACTTTAAATGTTCGTGCTACACGTATTTGCTTCCTCAGCCCTCTACTCCCTGTATATTCATGCCAAGTTTGTGGATGACACCACCATTGTGGGCCATATCTCAAATAATGATGAGTCAGTCAGAGTCCAGAATCCTGGTTCCTTTCCAATCCTGATGAAGGGTCTCTGCCTGAAACATCGACTGTTTATTCATTGCCTGACCTTCTGAGTTCCTCCAGCATTTTGATATGTGTGTGTTGCTTTGGATTTCCAGCATCCGCAGACTTTCTTGTGTTCATTCTTTCTAAGTTGTTGGCAGTTTTATCTTCGCTTTTCACATTCCAGTGACAGCACATATAAACATCTCGCATTCTGAAAATAGCTCATGTTATTCCTGGTGTCTTTTTAATTGAACTTCATCCATTAGAATATGTTACCTACCACAACCAACCCCAACTCTATGATCAGCATAAAAGGTTTTCCAGATATGGAAATCTTGAGCAGTGCAAACAAAATGCTGGAGGAACCCAGCAGGACAGGCAGCACCTATGGAAAAGAGTACAGTCGATGTTTTGGGCCGAGATCCTTCAGCAGGATGGGAGAAAAAATGATGAAGAGTCAGAGTTAGACGGTGGGGGGAGGGAAGTGATAACTACAAAGTAGTAGGTGAAATTGGGAGGGAGGAAGTAAAGAGCTGGGAAGTTGATTGGTGAAAGAGATACAGGGCTGGAGAGGGGGCAATCTAATAGATGACAGAAGGCCACGGGAGAAAGAAAAGAGAGAGAGAGACGATGGGCAGACAAGGAGAGAAGGCAAGGGGGGGAAGGGGATGGGAAATGATGGTAGGGGGTGGGTTTCGAGAAATCAATGTTCATGCCATCAGGTTGGAGGCTACCCAGACAGAATACAAGGTGTTGCTCCTCCAATCTGAGTGTGGCCTCATTGTGATAGTAGAGGAGGCCTTAAACTGACGTGTTGGAATGGGAAGTGCAATTAAAATGGGTGGCCACTGGGAGATCCCGCTTTTTCTGGTGGATGGTGCGTAGGTAATCGATGAAGCAGTTTCGCAATCTACGATGGGTCTCACCAATACACAGAAGACAGCACTAGATACAATAGATGACTCCAGCAGGACTCACAGGTGAAGTTTCGCCTCAGCTGGAAGGACTGTCTGGATCCCTGACTGGTAGTGAGGGAGGAGGTGTAGGGGCAGGTGTGGCACTTGTTCCGCTTGCAAGGGTAAGTACCAGGAGGGGGATCAGTGGAGGGGATGAATGGACAAGGGAGCAGTGTAGGGAGTGATCGGGCAGAAAGCAGAAAGTGGTGGGGAGAGAAAGATCTGGTTGGTGGTGGTATCCTGCTGGAGATGGCCGAAGTTTTGGAGAATTATGTGTTGGACCACAGTTGCTGTTTTGGCCAGCACTAGAATGGAAGGAGGTAGAAGTCAGAATAAAGTGGTGAGGAGAGAGAATAAGTACACGCTGGAAGATGATAAGTTAGGGGGGAAAGTGGGTGGGGGAGGGAGGGTGGAGTAAGAAGCTGTGAGGAGATGGGTGGAAAAGGTAACGGGCTGGAGATGAAGGGAATGTGATAATCATCTCTAAAATACCAGGATGAATACCATTAACATCACCAATATTTTGGGCTTTTGCTTTCTTTACGTAACATACTTTCTCATTTTTTTTCTTCACTCTCTTTATACCTTTAGTTCTCCACAATTTCTGTGTTTATATAACTTCCAGGAGGATTGTTAAAGATGTTGGCCAAGGAATGAGCTAATTTCTTGATCCAGTTACTGTTCTTCTTACCTGTATCTCTTTGGGGGGGGGGGGTCTATGTACTCTATAGTTCTGTCATTCTCTCTTGCTCTCAGAAGCTCTCAGTATCCTTTTTCATACTTTTTATATTTCTTTGCTTTCTTATTCTATGTCAGAGCGCTTACCAACTTTATCATCCTCTTTTGCTCTAGTTCCTTAGGCTTATTGGGGATCTCAATCAACTCTCTAAGCAGGCTGAGGAAGACAGATGGCATTCAATTTAGATGAGCGTGAGGTTTTTGCATTTCTGGAAGCTGAAGCCGGGTAGGATGGTCACAGTGAATGGAGGGCCTCTGGAGAGTGTTGGATAGAACAAGTATTGAGTTTGCTCTTCTGAATCAATCAGACTGCTGTGTGTATTTAGATAAAAGCTTTTTAATTGGAATTTTTGACCATGGGTTGTTGGTTTCAACTTATTGCACTGACCCCTGATGTAAGCAGGGTCATAGTGAAAGATGCCATGAATAAAATTGAAGAATGAAGCTTTTGTATTTATTTTCCAAGGCATAAACTGAAACAGCTGAAGGTCCAAACTCTAGTATTTACTAAAGGTTACAAAGAATATGACCAAGGAGGACAGTATGTGCATTGTTATGAACACAGCTTTAAAAGAAAATTGTATTATATTTATTTTATATTGAAGTAGAAATAAACATTAGTATTAAAAACTGTAAATTTTTAAGCATATGTACTTGATGTTTTTCAATTAATTCCTTCACAGAATCACAAATCATAGAATGTATCTAATTTTTTTTGCTCCTTCAAATATTTTCCGGTAGTTTTATCTTTCCCAATGTTTCAAATTTAACTTGGAAATATTAAGCCTTAATATGATTGATGATAGTAATTTTATTCTGATGTGTTTATTGTTTCTTTGTTACAGGGAATACATGATCTTGTAAGGAGTTGGCAATCTGCTTCTCTGAAATAGAAGTGCTGGAACTGTAGAATCCCAGATATTTTCATGATGAAAAAAAGTAGAAGTGTCTTGGCAGTAAGTGCAGAAGATGTAAGTCAATAATACGGGCTGTGTACTCAATTTAACAGTACAAGTTCAAGTTTTATTTTGTGCTTTTTCTAGATGTACTGTTTTAACTTTTTAAAAAATAATTCTTAGTTATTAGTGCTAAACTTAATGCTCATACTACTTTAGGATTATTGGACATCCCATAGATTTGGATGTGATCCCTAGTTCTGGAAAATTTCCTTCTCTCTTTACTGTATTCTAATCCTCGCTTACTGAAAGTGACTTAGAATCTCCTATTTTTTTGCGGTCATTATTCAACAAATTGAGTACATGAAGTGTTAGTATATCAAGTAGATTCTTATGCTTTCACGCATGGTTTGGAGTGGAGTGAAGTGTTCACCTGCAATAAGAATGTACACTTAAACGGATTTCCAGCACCATGCACTTAATTGTAATTTAGATTCTTCGCTAGGGAAATTTGGTTAGGAGTGGTATTGATGAAAGTATACCCTTTCCTCTAATGCCACCAACTCTCTTTCCCCACCCCCTCCCTATCCCTGCTTCCTGCTCTAATCCCTGCTGGCTTCTCCATTCCCTCTGACTTTCCCTTCTCTGAGATAGAATGTTCTGTCCTCAGCAAGGGTCTTGCCTTTCATTCCTTTGCCTGCACCTCAGTGAGTTCCTCATCCACCATGATACTGTGCTCCTTGTCTGTTGCCCTAGCTCACCTCTTTGGTAAGAATTCCCCATCCTGCATGATAACCCATCTCAAAGCCTCCTCCTCTTCTTGGACAACATGTTCTGTTTCTCTGTCTACTCTGGACTTTTTAATCTCTATTGTTAATGAGACATCAACTGGCTTGAATTTAGCACTCCTCTCTTTTCAAAAATTACTCTCTCTGAACACTTACCTCCACTCTCTTCATACCAACCCTAACATCACTATCAAACTCACAAAGGGTGGGCTGTTGTAGTGTGATAGACTGACTTCTACCTTGCTAAGTGCAGGCGGCAACTCTCAGACAGCTCCTCTTGCCCCTTGAAGAGGACCCCAGACCCCACTCAAGACCATCAGAAAATTGTCTCCAAATGCATTACCAAGTCCATCAACTCTGGAGACTGCCCATCCATGTCCACCCAGCTTATAGCTCCCTTACCCCATGCTGCTCGTTCCTACTCCTACCCAAGATCCACAAATCAGTCTGTCTGGGTAGGGCAGTTGTTTCTGCCTGCTCCTGTCCCATTGAACTTCTGTCCATGTACTTTGATTCCATTTTATCTCCCTTGGTTCAGTCCCCTCCCATCGATATGCGTGACACATGCTCTCATTTCCTCAAAAACTTTGAATTCCTTGGCCCTAATTGGCTCATTGCCACCATGGATGTCCAGCCCAATACTCTTCTTTCTCCCCATCAAGAAAGCCAAAGCTCCCTGTTTCTTTCTTGACAACGGACCCGACCAATTCCCTTCTACCACCACCACCCTCCAGCTGGTGGCCTCCTTTGGCCTCTCCACTTTCTCCAAACTTAAGGTCTAGCAATGGACACTCACTTGACTCCCCGCTATGCCTGCTTTTTCATTGCTCCAGTGTAGATTGGGAGTTTTGTTGAGCACCTTTGCTCCATTTGCAAAAAGTGAAATTTCTTGGTGTCCAATCATTTCAGATCCTATCTCCATTCCCTTTCTGACATGTTGGTCCATGTCCTCCTCTTCTGTCATGATGAGGCCATCATGGGTTGGAGGAGGAACACCTCATATTTTGTCTAGGTAGCATTCAACCTGATGACATGAACATTGATTTCTCCTTCCAGTAATTTCCCCCCACCCTTGCAGTTCTTTTGTTCTCTGCTCTGGCCTCTCACCTCTTCTCCTCAAGTGTCCATAAACTCTTTCTGGTGTCTCTCCTCCTTTTTCTGTCAAGATCCACTCTCTTCTCTTGATTCCTTCTTTTCCAGCCCTTGAGCTTTTCCACTTATCACCTACCAGCTTCTTATTTAATCCCCCATCCACCTGGCTTCACTTGTCACTTTCTAGTTTGTCCTACTTCCCCTCCCCCGGCCACTTTATTTTAGCTGCTTTTCCCATCCTTTGTTATCCTGATGAAGGGTGGACTGTTTATTCATTTTCATAAATGCTGAATTCTGTAAGCATTTTGCGCTTGTTGATGAAGAAATACTTTTGAAGTTCTCCAAGCAGTCAAAGCTTCCTGCAATGCAACAGTCAAACGAGGAGTGAATTGTTTTTAATGTAGTTATTTTCTTGAAATTACAAAGTTGAGGAGATTTTAATTTACTTTCATTTGGGAGATTTAACATTCAACTACTTTTGCCACTCATTGAAAAGTGAGATGTTCAGACATTCTGTATGATGCAAATTATGGGTTATTTGTCACATAATTTATTCATATATTTCTGTGTACCTATTATATGTGCTCTGTACATTAGAACAGTTAAATGAAGTACATGTTATTAGCTCCAAACCAGTTCCTCATGATAAAGTCTTAATCAGGTTTATTATCATTGTCTTATATGATGTGAACTTTGGTGTGTTGTGGCAGTACTACTAAGCTTTCTATATAAATTACAAAATAAATGAGTAGTATAAAAAATCAGAAATGAGATTGTTTTTATGGACCATTCTGAAATCTGAGGATAGAAATGAAGAAACTGTTCCTAAATTGTTGAATATGTGTCCTGAGGCTTCTGTATCCCCTCCCTGGTGATAGGAACAAGACGCGAGCGTGTCCTGATGGTGAGGAACCTTAATAGTGGATGCTATGTTTCTGAGACAACTCTTCTTGAAGCAGTCTTCAATGGTAGTGAGAGTAATGTTACTATTTAAACTGGCTGTGTCTACAACTCTGTGCCGCCTTTTGCGATTCTCTGCATTAGAGACTCCCCACCAGGCTGTAATGCAGCCTGTCAGAATACTTTCCACCATACATCTATAGAAATTTGCAAGTGTCTTTGGTGACGTACCAAATCTCCTCAAACACCCAACAAAGTAGAGCTGGTGTCATTCCTTCATGATTGCATCAATATGTTGACCCAGGATAGACCTTCAGAGATGTTGACTGCCAGGGACTTGAAACTTACAAGGATACATCAGTTCTCATTGAGGGATCATCCCTGGTCTTGTTATTGTGAAGTGTAAGGTATCTGTTGAGGCACCACTCAACCAGTCAATCCATCTCATTCTTGTATGCTTCCTTGATGGCATTTGAGCTTTTACTGACAACATGTGGTGTCACCTGTGAATTTATAGATGGCATTTGACCTGTACTCAGCACATAGTCTTGAGTGCTATGATCAGTTTTTTTTCCCCAATTACCTGGTGAAACAAGTTCTATAAACAAGAAAATCTGCATATGCTGGAAATCCAAATCAACACACACTAAATGCTGGAGAAACTCAGCAGGTCATGCAGAATCTATGGAAAAGAGTAAACAGTCAATATTTTTGGCCAAGACCCTACTTCAGGGTTGGAAAGGAAGGGGAAAAATCAGTAAGAAGGTGGGGGAGGGGAGAAAGAAGTACAAGGTGGCTGGTGATGGGTGAGACCTGGAGAGGGGAAGGGGTGAAGTAAAGAGCTGGGTAGTTGATTGATGAAGGAGATAAAGACCTGGGGCAGGGGAATTCTGAGAGCAGAGAACAGAGAGCAGAGAAAGGGAAGGGGGAGAAGCACCAGAGGGAGGTGATAGGCAGGTAAGGAGATAAGGTGAGAGAGAGAAACAGGAATGGTGAAGGTCAAGGGGGAGCACTACCAGAAATTTGAGAAATCAGTATTCATGCCTTCAGGTTGGAGGCTACCCAGACAGAATACAAGGTGTTGTGCCTCCAACCTGTGTGTGGCCTCATCCTTGAAGTAGGATATGCTGGAATGCGAATGGGAAGTAGAATTGAAATTGGTGGCCACTGAGTGAAGGTGCTTGGCAAAGTGTCCCAATCTGTGTCAGGTATACAGGAGGCCACATTGGGAGCACTGGATACAGTAGATGACCCCAACAGACTCCCAGGTGAAGTGTCACCTCACCTGATGATGGAGGATGGGAATCTAAGAAGGAGAATATCTCAGTTGTTCTGGAATGAAAAGCCTCATCCTGAGAGCAGATGTGGTAGAGAGGGAGGAACTGAAAGAAGCGAATGGCATTTTACAAGTGACAGGGTGGGAAGCAACATAGTCCAGACAGTTGTGAGAGTCAGTGGATTTATATAAGATGTTAATAGATAGTCTGACTCCAGAGGTGTACATGGAGAGTTTGAGAAAAGGGATACAGTTGTTGGAAATGGATCAAGAAATTTGAGGGCAAGGTGGAAGCTGAAGGCAAAGTTGATGAAATCGATGAGCTCAGCATGGGTGCATGAAGTAGCACCAATGCAGTCATCAATGCAGAGTAGGAAGAGTTGGGGAGAGATGCTGGTGAGGGCTTGGATCATGGACTGCTCCACGTAGCCGACAAAGGCAACCATAGCTGGAACCCCTGGAAGTGCCCAGGTCTACAGCTTTGGTTTGAAGGAAGTGAGAGGAGCTGAAAGAGAAATTATCGAGGGTGAAGATCAGTTCCATCAGAAGGAGGAGAATGGTGGTGGACAAAAACCTACTGGGTCTGTTGTCCAAAAAGTGGCGAGCTTTAAGGCCTTCCTGATGGGGGAATGGAGATGTACAGAACCTGGCTGTCCATAGTGAAAAAGCGATGATTGGGGCCAGGGAACTTAATCAGTGAAAAGATCAAGACTTATGAAGTGTCACGGATGTACTTAGGAACACACTGAACCAGCAGGGATAAATTAGTTGAAGAATGCAACGCAATTTCAGTGGGGCAGGAGCAGGTAGAAACAGTGGCTCTACCTGGATAGCCAGGTTTATAGACCTTGGGTAGGAGGTAGAAATGGGAGGTGTGGGGTAAGGGAATGACAAGGTTGTTGGCAGCGAATGGGAGATCCCCAGAGTTAATGAAGTTGGTGATGTTGCGGGAGACTTGGCACCGAGACGGAGGCGATGGAAGAAGAGCTCAACGACATGGCATCAATGTCACTGAGGACAGAATGTTCTGCGTCAGAGAGGGAAAGCTTGGAAGGAGCTGTGCATGAGATCTGTGATCAGAGGGGGCGAAGGGTTGGTAGTAACTAAGGAGAGAGGAGAGTTGGAGTGTTTAGGAAAGGTGCAGTTGGAGGAAGATGGAGGCTCTGTTGACTCGAGAGTTGATGGTGCGGCCTGAGAGACATGGGATTGCAGAGTGGTGGTGGGGGAAGGAGAGAGTGGGGTTCTAGTAGTCCCTCGTAAGTTCTCAGCCTGGACATGCTGTTGGTCAATGGCCAGATGAGGCAGAGGTAGATGCTGAGCAATTACCCATTTGAAGGTGTCTGGGGTCCTTGGAGCCGGCACTGATTCCGGTGGAATTCGGGTTGTCAGTCTGTTTGGGATTGGTGATGTTAGTGTCACCGGTATAGAGGTGTCCAGAGCCACTGGGGCCGGGGATTCATTTGGTGACATTTATAATCTGGGGGCATCTGATGGTATTGAGGTTGGCAGCAGGGATCCTTTCAGACGTCCGGCCCAAAATATCGACTGTTTACTCTTTTCCAAAGATGTGCAAAACAATTTGCGTGCTCATTTCATGTGTTACCACTGTCATTCTGGTCATTTCTCATTTTCTGTTGGGGTGAAAAATCCAGTATAAGAAGCTGTGCCCCATTTTCATCAGTTGGTAATGGATAATTAGGCAAATGACAAGGGCCATTTAAAACTAATTAGTTTTAAACTGAGCAGTCAACAGCAGGGAAATGAGGCTTTGGCAAGAGTGCCAGAGGTTGAAGTTTCTGTCTTTCTTTATGATTGCACAGGTAGAGCAGCAAGAATGGATCCCTGGGAAGTGCTGAGCTCATCTTGACTGGTGTAGTCTTTGGGAGACCTCCAGTCTTCCTGACTTCCCACACCTGTGAGCAGTGCACCGGGGTGCAGCTCCTTCTAGACTGTTAGTGAGCTGGAGCTGGATGCCCTGTAGATCATTTGAGAGAATAAGAGGTTGATAGACAGTAGCTACAGGGGGGCAGTCACACTGAACTTCCAGGAGGCAAGCAGCTGGCTGACTGTTGGGAGAGGGAAATGGATTAGGCAGACAGTATAAAATATCCTTGGGGCTGTTCTCCTCAATAGCAAGTACACCACTTTGGATATAGCTGGAGGGGTCACCTTCCAGGGAAAGATGCAGTGACCAGTCTCTGGCACAGAGTCCAACTCTGAGGCTCAGAAGGGAAGGTGGTGGAGGGGTGGACGAAGAAGAGTGGTGGTGATAGGGAATAGAGAAATTCGGGTAGAAGGCATGAGATTTTGTGCATGTGGAAGATGCACCCAGATTGGTATGTTGCTTCCCAGGTGCCAGAGTCAGGGATGTCTCAGATTGGGCCCACAGCATTCTTAAGTTGGGGGAGGGGCAACAACACTGAGCAGCTGGCAGCCCAAAGTTGTGGTATGTATTGCTGATAACGGTGTAGATATGAAAAGATCTGATGTCCTGAAGAGAAAATGGGTAGCTAGGAAGAAAGCTAACCAGTAGGACCTGAAGGGTTGGGATCTCTGGATTGCTGCCTGTGCCACATACCAGTGAGGGCAAGAATAAGATGATATGGTGGATAAATGTATGATTTGGTACTTGGGGCAGGGTTTGAGATTGGTAGATCATTGGGACCACTGCTGGGGAATATATGGCCTGGATAAAATGAATGAGTTGCACTTGAACTTGAGAGATTGTTGGAGAGGGTTTAAACTAATTTGGCAAGGGGATGGAAAACTGATGGGTCAGAAAATGGAACAATTGGTGTCAAGGTAGATGCAAAGTGTGGAGGGACTGAGGAAGGAGAGGCAGTGGACTGAAATGCTTAAAAAAATAAAAACACAAGATGCTGGCGGAACTCAGCAGGCCAGACAGCATCTATAGGAGGAGGGAGTGACGATGTTTCGGGCCAAAACCCTTCATCAGGAGTGAAGTAGCATGGGATGGTCGAGGGGGGATAAGAAATGGGGGGGAGGGATAAAGTACAGAGCCAGGAAGTGATAGGCTGGAGGGAAATGAGCTAGGGGGAAGATGGAGAATTATGGGAAATAAAAGAGAAAGAAAGGTAGGGCTGGGGGGAGATTATAGTGAGGGGGGAAAGAGAGAGAGAAAGAGAACCAGACTAAAATAATAGATAGGGATGGGGGTAGAGGGGGGGCAGGGGTATCAACGGAGGTTTTTCAGGTGAGGCACCACTTCACCTGCAAGTCAACTGGGGTGATATACTGTATCCAGTGCTCCCGATGTGCCCTTTATACATTAGGAGAGACCCGCCACAGACTGGGAGACCATTTTGCCGAACATCGGCGCTCAGTCCTCCAGCAGTGGCGGGATCTCCCTGTGGCCACACACTTCAATTCCACAGACCACTCCCACTCCAACATGTCTGTCCATGGCCTCCTCTACCGTCAAGATGAGGCCACACGCAGGTCGATGGAGCAATACCTTATCTCCCGCCTAGGTAGCCTCCTACCTGCCGGCATGAACATTCAACTCACAGATCTCTGTTGATACCCCTTACCCCCATCCCTATCTATTATTTTAGTCTGGTTCTCTTTCTCTCTTTTCCCCCCTCACTATAATCTCCCCCAAGCTCTACCTTTCTTTCTCTTTTATTTCCCATAATTCTCCACCTTCCCCCTAGCCCACTTCCCTTCAGCTTATCGCTTCCCAGCTCTCTACTTCATCCCTCCCCCCACTTCTTATCCCCCTTCGACCATCCCATGTTACTTCACTCCTGATGAAGGGTTTTGGCCTGAAACGTCGTCACTACCTCCTCCCATAGATGCTGTCTGGCCTGCTGAATACTGCCAGCATTTTGTGTTTTTATTTATTTCCAGCATCTGCAGATTCACTCGTGTGGACTGAAATGCTGTCAGCTGGACTTTAATGCGAGAAGCATCAGAAACAAGGGTGATGAACTCAGCACTGATCAGTACATTGAACTATAACATTATGACAATACCAGGTACTTGGCTGTCAATAGGGCAAGAATGGCTCCCATATACTCAGGGGTTTAGATGTTTCAAGGGGAACAAGGAGGGAGGAAAGAGGTGGATGAATGACATTGCTCATCACAGCTGCATAAAGGGAGGACATCATGGAGGGATGTCAGTGTGGGTGCACTTCAGAAATAGGAAGGGAGCAGTCTTTCTTTTGGGAGTATTTTGTTTGACCGCCAATAGCAACTGAGGAGCAGATTATTGGTAGATTTTGGAAAGGTGCAAAAATAACAGGATTACTGTTATCAGTGACTTCAAATTCCCTAATATTGATTGACACCAGTTGGAACATTTAGCCAAGAGGAAGAAGGAAAGGTACTTAGCATGTAGGAGAAAGAAGGATACTTAAGGTTTAGCAAGCAAAAATCAGACCGGGTTCATGTGAGTTATAAGGTAGCCAGGAAGGTGCTTAATTAGGAGAGTTAAAAGGGGACGTGAAGTGGCCTTGGCAAATAGGATATAGGAAAAGCTCCAAAGCATTCAACATGTATGTGAATAACAGGGGGGTGACTAGAGAGAGGGCAGAACTGATCAGATTTTTTTTAAATAAAAGGAAATTTGCTTGGAGTCTGAGGAGGTAAGAAGGTCCTTAATATATTCACCAGTGAGAGATCCATAACAAATTAGAGTTCAGTGTAGAGTAGGCTAATGTATTGGAACATGTCAAATTAAGAATGCAGGTGTACTGGTACTTTGGAAAGCTTCGGTGTAGATAAATCCCTGGGGCCAGACAGGATATACCCCAGGTTAATACGAGAAGTAAAGTTGGTAATAATCGTTGCAACCTCACTGCCCACAGGAGTAGTACCAGAAGATTGGATGGTGGTAAATGTTATTCCTTTGTTCAAGAATATTAATAATGATCTTCCAGTGAGTCTTAACATTGGTGGTAAGCACATTTTTGGAGAGGACTCCTAAAAACAGGATTTGGAGAAGCATATTCTGATTAGGGATAATGTGCATGGCTTTGTGAGAGGCAGGTCATACCTTGAGAACTTGATTGACTTTTGCAAGAAAGTGACAAAAAAAATTGAGAGTGGGGTGGAGGATATGGTGTAAGATTCCCCATGGTATGTTTATTTAGAAAGTCAGAAGACGTGGGGTCAGGGATTCCAAACTGGCTTGCCAATTGAAGGCAGATGATATTAGTAGATAGAACGTACTCTACCTGGAGGCTCATGGCATGTGGTGTTCCACAGGGATCAGCTTTGGGAAGCATGTTTTTTATGATTTTGATAAATGACTTGGATGAAGAAGTGGAAGGATGGGTTAGTTGATGGTGTAGTGGATAGTGTAGAAGGTTGTCATAGGTTAAAATAGAACATTGATCAATTGCAGAGCTAGGTTGTAAAGCTGCAGATGGAGCTCTATCTGGAAAAGTGTGAATTGATTCATTGTGGCAGGATTCTTAGTGTGGAGGAATAACAGGATCTTGTCCAAGTTGATAGAATGGTTAAGAAGGTGTGTTGGCCTTCATTAGTTGGAGGATTGAGATCAAGAGTCACGAGGTAATGTTGCAGCCCTATAAAACTCTAGTTAGAACACATTTGGACTATTGTGTTCAGTTTTGATCACCTCATTATTGGAAGAATGTGGAAATTTTGGAGAGGGCACAGGGGAGATTTAACAGGTTCTTTCTGGATTAGAGAGCTTGTGTTATGAGGAAATGCTGAATGAGCTAAGACTTTTCTCTATGGAGTGAAGGAGGATGAGAGGTGAATTATAGAAATGTATAAGATGACAAGATCTTTAGATAGAGAGGACAGCCAGTGCCACTTCCCAGGATGGCAAAGGCTAATACTTTTAAAGTGATTAGAGGTAACTATTGGGAAAATGTTAGAGGTAGGTTTCTTTATACAGTGGTAAGCGTGTGGAGTGCACTGGTGGGGGTTGGTGAATGTTTATGAGACTTCTAGGTCAGCATAGGGAGGGTTATATGGGAAGGAAGGATTAGAATAATCTGGAGTAGGTTGAAGGGTTGTCACAACATTCTGGGCCATAGGGCCTGTACTGTGCTTTACTCTATGTTTAGTTACACTACTTCTTCTGTTAACGTTTGTGTGGATCGAAGCGCACTCAGCCTCATTTCTTTATGTGGAAAAGTTTTCTTCTAGATACTCTCTAATCTTAATATTTTCTGGTTTCTTCCCCTAATGCTAGACCAACTGAAAATAACACTTTACCTACTTACTTAATAGGAACTGTTGTGTTTAATCACCCTATCCTTGTTCTAACCAAGCTGGCTTAACCATTTAGATTTGTAGAGACCCAAAATACTGCACTTGGTGGCACTTAAAATAACAGGCAATCTGTTGGACAAGCTCGGTGGGTAAAGCAACATCTGTGGGAAGAATAGAGTTGTCGATATTTCGGAAAGGGAATTGAGAATGTTTGGCATAGCTGCTGAAGGGAGTTGAGCAAGAACACAAAAGGCTAGCGGTGCTGGAAGCTGCCATTCACCACTCTCCAAATGGTTCCCGTGACCTCTTTTTCGGCACAGGTAACCCGTTGTATTTCTCCTTATCTCCCTCCACTCCCCTCCCCTACCTTACACCACCTCTCTCATTTTTTTTCTCTTTGGCAGATGAATGATGTATGAAGGCTTCCACTATCCCAATTCCACACCCCATCTCCCCTCTCTTACCTAGGATTGCCTTCTTGTTATCCTTCTTCCTTCCTCGGTCTACCAATCACCTCGGACTCCTGTCTTTCCATTCAGAGAATCTTCTGTGTTGTCGACTTCTACTCCTGATTCAGTGTTTCCATCTGAAATTTCTTTCCTTCCACAGATGCTGCTAAACTTACTGAGTTCCTTGTTTGATGTTTTGGATGTATATTTTTATTTCCTTTTATAGACCCTCTAAGACCTCTTCTTGTAATATGGATCCTGGTGCATAAGTCTCTTCGCTTTGTTACTGGTCTTTTAATTTGTAAACATTAGAAAAATAGATTAATTTAGGAAAGATACCCAAATTTTAATTTGGTAATATAATTATTCAAAGTGGATTTAACTCAATATTTCATAATGTGTATTGTAGAGGCCATCCTGTCTTTTATTACGTTGTTGGAGAAAATTATCAGTCTCTGTCGACTCTCTCCATGCACAGGTCATTAAGCCAGGGCTTGGATTCCTTTGTAGACTAATTTAAGAGCTAAAGTAAAAACAGAAAACGTTGAATATAGGCAATAAGTAGACAAATCTGATGAAAGACCGTTGATATGAAATGTTAACACCTTTAACTCTATTTCTCCTTCCACATATATTGCATGTTTCCAACACCTATTTCAGATTCCCAGTATCTGCAGTTTTGAACCTCTATTTGTGACAATTACACAGGCTGCTCTATAGCTGGGGTATCAGGTGGACATGAGCATTGATCCTTTTTTTTTATTAACCTCTCTTGGAGGAGAACTGATTATATTTGTTGGATAAAATTGTATCTGATTCATTTCTATGTCAGAATCAGGTTTAATATCACAAGCATATGTTGTGAAATTTGTTAACTTTACGGCAGCAGTACAGTCCAATACATGATAATACAGAGAAAACTGAATTACAGTATCTGTATGTATATAATTTTTTTCTCAAACGTTGTGGGTGGTGTGTATGTGTGTTTCTCCCTCAAGTTCAGGTCCTCTATCAGAGGCCTGGGAGCTTGCGGGTTCAGAGCAGTATCTTTGCTGCCCCTGATAGTGCTCTTTTCTGGACCAAAATCGCAGATGTTGTTCATGGGATTTGTTGGAGCCGCTCTTCAGTTGAGGTTTCATAAGTCCAAGCGTTCCTAGCACCACCAAGAGTACTTGGGCTTTAATCTCCCCTTCCACATTCTTTTTAATGTGATCTTTCAAGCCCTGGTATTTCTCCAGCTTCTCGTATTCTTTCTTTCTCATGTTATTGACATACGGATTTGCCACATTCATTACTATGGTGTCCTTCTGTTCCTTGTCCAGTATTACTGTGTCAGGTTGGTTGGCCACTACTTGCTTATCAGTCTGAATTTGGAAGTCCCACAGGATCTTAACTCTATAATTCTCCACTGTCTTCTCAGGTGTTTCCCATTTGGACTTTGGAGTGTCGAATCTCTACTCAATGCAGATGTTCCTGTACACAATTCTTGCAACTTGGTTGTGCCTTTCACTGTTTGTCTGAAATTTTCACCCTGCTACTATGTGTTGGATGGTTTCTATAAGATATAGGAGCAGAATTAGGCCATTAGGCCCATTGAAGTCTGCTCCACTATTTCATTGTGGCTGATCCAATTTTCCTCTTGGCCCCAATTCTCCTGCCTTCTCCCTGTATCCCTTCATACCTTGACCACTCAAGAATCTATGCCTTAAATATGAAAAAAAGACTTGGCCTCCACAGTTGCCTGTGACAAAGAATTCCGGAGATTCAGGACTTGCGGGTTAAAGAAATTTTTCCTCTTTGCCATTCTAAAAAGATGCCCCTTTATTCTGAGGCTGTGTCCTCTGATCTTAGACTCTCCCACTGTAGGAAACATTCTTTCTGCATCTACTCTGTCAAGGCCTTTCACCATTCAATAGGTTTTAATGAGATCACCCCTCATTCTTCTGTATTCTAGTGTATACAGGACCACAGTCATCAAAGCATCTTCATATGACAAGCCATTCAATCCTGGAATCATTTTTGTGAACCTCCTTTGAACCCCCTCTAGCTTCAGCACATCCTTTCTAAGACGAGGGACACAAAACTGCTCACTATAATCCAAGTGAGGCCTCACCAGTGCTTGAACATTACATCCTTGTTTTTGTATTCTAGTCCTCTTAAAATGAATTTCAGTGGATTCCTTGCACAGTTTGCATCTTGGGCCTTGTCTGGTGTGATAGACCCCTACTTCTGTTGGTGTTGTGCTCAGTGTCCGTTCTTGTGCCTCTGTGCTGTCCCTCAGCCCTGCCATTTCCAGCCATTTGCAGAACTTTCTTATGTCAGCCGCCTCTGATATCCGGCCATGGTACATCCCATGCAGTGGCTTGTCCTGCCATGTGCTCTGGCTTTGCTTCACCCACTTCCATTTCCATATCCCCTGCCTGCTGCCTGAGGTCTTCTAGCAGATCATCCTTGGAGACAATCTTCCTGACGTACTCATGGATGTTTTGCATTTCTTCCAGGACTGTGGCCTTGACACTTCCAAGTCCCTATCCTACTTTATTCTAGTGGGTGTACAGTCATTTGACTTTAGATAGAATCCTCCATGTACTGTTAGTAATTTCTGGGTCTTGATGTCAGCAGCTTCCAATTCATTCCTTGGCCAGCCCACTTTTGCGGCTGGATTATGATTACTGGTGTTAGAATGATTGATGGCTTTGATCTTGTTCTTCCCATGGCTTTTTAGGACCTCTCTCTCATTCCTTGCAGGTACTTGGATGCTGGTAGCCTTCCTTGTCTCCTCATCATGGCTTCCATGTACCTGTAGGATCCTCGGGTATTTGTTGCTGTCCTGTATATCTGGTATGTGGCCTTCAGGTCAATATATGGTGTGGCATGTATGTATGTATGTTGTACATACATATGTATGAAAGTTTGTATATGTAGAGGCTAGTGCCCATGATGGACTTGACTAATTTCACAACTCTGTGCAGCCTACTTTGATACTGTGCTGTGCACCCCTCCCCAACACACTCCAGATGGTGATGCAGCCAGCTAGAATGCTCTCCACAGTATGCCAATAGAAATTTGTGAGCATTTTAGGTGACATTCCAAATCTCCTCAAGCTCCTAATGAAATACAGTTGCTGTCTTGCCTTCTTTATAGCTGCATCATTATGTTGTGACCAGGTTAGGTCCTTACCGATAATAACACCCAGGAACTTGAAATGGCTCACTCTCTCCAGTTCTGATCCCTCCATGAGGACTGGGTGTGTGTTCCCTCGTCTTACCCATTCTGAATTCCACAATCAGCTCTTTGGTTGTACTGACATTGAGTGCGAGGTTATTGCTGTGACACCAGTCAACTAGCTGGTGTATCTTACTCCTGTATCCCTTCCCGTCACCATCTGTGATTCTGCCACCAATGGTTGTATTATCAGCAAAGTGATAGATGGTATTTGAGCTCTGCCTAGCCACACAGTCATGGGTGTAGAGAGAGTAGAAGAGGGCTTAGCTCACATCCCGGATGTGCGCCAATGTTAATTGTCAGCAAGGTGGAGGTGTTATTTCCCATCTGTACAAATTGTGATTTCTTGTATCCTAAAGCCAACTAATGCACTGCAAGGAGAGGCAGAAGCTAATTTTTGGATTACTTTGAATGACACTTTCCTAAAGATTAGATATGAAAGATGACGTGTATACTACTGGTGTTTCATTTGAAAGCAGTACCACCTCCTCCACTCCTGCAATAGCTGTTTGCTGTGTTGTTCCAACTTTATGCAAATTCTGTGTGATTAATAGCATTAATCTCTCTGACTCTGACTCTAGATATGGCAAATTAAGCCAGATTTCTAGAGAGACATGTAGTACGTTTATGCTAATCTTGCATTCCCCTGATCCAAGAATGATTTTTTAACAAAACATGGGATTGCACTGAGTTTTCCAATTAATGTTCAGATGCCAAGCACAGAAATAACAAAATAACAAGTCCCCTGCTTTGAAAATATAGTTTACATGCCAAAGCTGTTTCCAAAGTGGGTGATATTTCACCTCCCCTTGGGGGTGGTGGGATTTTCTAAAGGGATGATAAAGATCTGATTTCAAGGAGCACATGCTCGCCTTATCTCTTGCTAACCCACCATTTTCATAAACTTTGCTGGATACCTGTTACAGTTGTTGAAAAGCCAAGTGACACTTCTGAATTTGGCATATCATAAGGAACCTAGACTGAAGAAATTGTTTTATTTCTGGGTGTGGACAGCGCATTATTGCCGTTCACTACTACAGAATAGCGTTAACGTGTACAATTTCCATACTCTAATCCCGCAGTGACTTAATTCCTGTGAATTCGGGAATAGCTTTCTATGGGGCAAAGTTCAAAACCTGCCCTTTTGAATGGCTTTGACTGCATTTCTGTAGCCCACTGTATACAATATTTCATTGCTGAATCTGCAAAACCCCATACAATTGGAGAAGAACTGATTTTGCCAGCAGTAAGGGAAGTTCTCAGTACAATTTTGTCTTAAGTCACCAGACGAAATAATTAAAGTAATTTTGCTCAGCGACAACTCTGCTGAAAGATGAATAGATGAAATGTCTGAGAATGTAGATGACACATTGTGCAATGTACTTAGGACAACAGAATTTGCTCTGCAGTTGGATGAATCAACTTCGCCAGTCAATGAATTTTTGTTTCTTGATTATGTTCACTTCATAAAAGATGAAAGTCGTGGTTGAAGAGATGTTATTAGCAAGGGGACTAGAAACAAATATGAAGGGAGAGTTGTTATTCCAGGGTTTTGGGGAATTTTTCAAAGAGAAGGGCATTCTGCTTTCACCAGAATTCTTGCTTTTGCAACAGATGGGGCACCATCAATGACAGGATGCGTCCATGAAGTTATTACTTCCTTGAAAAATGCTGTACCTAAAATATTTACCGTTCACTCTGTAATTCATAGTCAACATCTTGTTGCAAAAAAGACTGTGTTTGGCTCACAAATCCTTAAATATTGTTATCACAGTAGTAAATAAAATCAAGTCCCATGCTCTCAATTCTTGACTATTTTGAGAGTTTTGTATTGAGAATGATGGACAGTTTGAAAGCATGCTGTTGTACACAGAGGTCAGGTGGCTCTCAAAAGGAAACTGAGATGCATTTATGCACTTTTTGAAACATAAAATTGTTTGAGACTCAAATGAGGTGGTGGGTTGGGAGCCAAGGTGGTGGTAAAAAAGTTTGGAAATCAAGTTTCAGAACTTATTAAATCCCTTTAGAACTGTGATTTTTAAAGGAATTTAATAAGTCAAGTGATTCCAGTGTCATTTAATTAATGAATACTATTACTATTACTTAATAACTCCATGTATGCTGGATGTGACCAAAGAGTTTCTGAATGAGGCAGATGGGCGCTATCAACTTATTAAAAGAAAAAAAATGTAGCAATATAAACTATAGGCAGATTTAAAAACCGGGCACACATTCTATCGGTAAAAAAAGAAGCCTTAAGGTTTTCATTCTGAAACTTGCAAAACTTGAATGGAATTTTCAAACTTTATTTGGGCAAATTGTTATTAAGATTTCAAATATTATGAGACAATAAATAAATTATTGGTGAAAAGAGGACAGAATAGAACTTCCATACTCTTAGTGTAATGGAGTTGTGGAATGAACCACCTAGAAACTATTTTGGCAGTCTCACAGCATTAGCAACCTTGTATCAAGTTGAAAAATTGAGTTTGGGACTGACAAATGATGTGAAAAATGCACTGTACATTATGATAATTTAAGCATCAAAAGAAGCATCAAAGAATGTGGTGAAAGAAAGTTCTGGACAGTTTAGTGAGCAATGGTACTTGGGCAAGAAGCAACCATCTGTTGAAATGTATTTGGAGCATTTCATTTTTTATTTCCTCACATGTAAGGAACCAACTCTTCTGAAAGAGTGCAGAGCACATTTACAGTATAATGAACCTTGATCATTTTGATAGGGTAATAGGATTGGAACCTTACTCTAATAAAGTTGATAATAAGCTGCAGTCAGAAAGGTTTTAGAATTCTAAGTTTATGCAGATTCGGGAAAGCCGCTGTCACAGTTTTAAGTTGTAGTGCACTTATTAGGTAATCAGGGTTTTCTGTTTTCACCAGAATTCTGAAATTGCCATTTTATGATGGATATCAATTCATGGCTTTCTTTTAAGAGGAAATGAGAAATAGCTGGTGCAGACATTTCCATTAGCAAAACAGAAATTAGCATTTAAGTGATCTCCTGGCTTAGTTTTGATCACCTCAAAGAGTTGGGTAAGTTTGTGGATATTTCCCTCTACTGGATTCTAAAATGATTTTCAATTTCTTTCTCAAAGTATCATGGTTTTGGATGGTATGTGAAATGTCTTATTGCCCAAAGGCCTTTGCCGCTTTTTAAATAGATGGTAAGTAAAGAAGGTAGTGTAAATTGACTTCAGGATAAATTGCAGATGAGTGAAGGGTTTAGAAAGATATGTATGTTGAGGTGGTGAGCAGCTAGGGTACAACCATGGAATAAAGGAGCAACTTCCTTGGTTGATTTTTTTTTACTATTAATTATCTTGGGGAAAGTTTTGAAAGCGGATTTAAATCTTGGGAGAAACCAATTAAACTGAAAAGTGGTTGTCAGCCGCCTACATCACGATGACTCTTAACACTCATGAAGGATGAGTCGACTTGTTAATTGTTAGCTACATTGTCATATTTTCATTTGTGACAATTTTGGTTTTCAGATTACTTTATTTTCCTTCTCCTTGCCTCTCGGGCTTACTAGAGTGCTCACGTACCGCACTTGGTGGGCGGATTTTTTTTAACTCTTGGTACAAGAATATTCACAGAATATAGAATAATTCACATGTAAAATACAATAGTGTGCAATATTGTAAAATTGCACAAGTGGTTGAACACTATCTGAAATGGGGCTGCTGTCAAATGGGATCATATTTGAAATTTGTTTATTAGGTATTAGAATTAACAACAAATACAAAGAGCTAATATTTTTCCAGCAGTTGAGGCTGGGGTATTGGATGATGGGAAGACATCATCCATTGTAAAACGTTAATTTATCGATGTGTGGCATTGGTTAGTCTCGTGAGACAATGGATCTGTGCCCTCTCCAGGGCACAGGTCTGGGCACTGGCCTGGGCAAGGTTGTATGGAAGACCGTCAGTTGTCCAAGCAGCAAGTATCCCCTCTCCATGCCACCAATGTTGTCCAAGGAAGGGCAAGGGCCGATACAGCTTGGCACCAGTGTTGTTGCAGGAGTTGCCAGAATGAGGTTGAAGACAATGTCGGACTGCCTTAGGGACTCCAGCTCCGCATTTGTCCTCAGGGTTTACTCCTGAAGCCTTTCCCGTGAGTGGGTATGACCGCAAGGCAGTGGAGGTTTGAAATCTGAGTTTTCCCTCTCTCAGGAGGACTGCCTTCCCAGGCTGAAGAGCTCCATCTACCCAAAGCATGGGTTTTAAGGCACCAGGACCTGTCTTCGCCCCTTCTCCTGTCAGTAGAAACAGTTCCGCCGGGCTTAGAGGCCGAGCCACACGAGAAGGCCAGGAGTTGGACTTGGTTGTTACAGGCTATTTGAGGTGCATGCTGTGAGGAACACTTTTTGGTAGTGGGAGCTTGTCCCCACTACCACTCCTTGGTTTAACAACCTTGGAATCGATTTATCAGGTGATGAATATTTTTGAACTCTTCAGTTTGCACAAAATCAGGAAGGACTTTCTGTTTAAATGGTGGGGTCAAGTGGAAATGACCCAGTGCTGTCTCAGCATATGATTGATTTCTCAGATTCTTCCACTGCTCCACTCTGTGCAGCAAGTAATATTGGTGTGAAGACCCAAGCCTTGATGGAATTTCACTGGTTTTTAATATTTGCATCGGTAATCTAGTGCTGAACATGGAGTATTGATTCTCAGGGAAGAAAAGATCCATGCACTCTCTTCCCTTGCTTGTGGCCCTTGTAGCTCAGCAATTTCTGTCAAGACCATTAAAAGAAATTCAATTTGGATTTGCTGTCCTTTTAATGTCTTTCAAACTGCTAAATGCACTGATGATTTTCCAAAAAATGATCTGTTGGGAATTCCACAGTTTCACCAGTGGTTTGCATTAGCACTGTTCCTTGAACAGCAGATATGTGTGGCATTCCGATTTGGAAATGACTCAATTCAGCAAAAAAAGACTCCTGCCTGGCTAATAAAGATTTAGTTTTCTGTTTGACTCATTAATGTTTGCTTGACCAAGGTAGATGCTTTTCAGTTTCTAGTTTGAAGCAAATTCTTTTTGGAATAGGAATGAAGTTTCTTACCAAGGAGAGGCACAGGTTTCAGAAGAGATCTAATCTGGAGTTTGAAGTGTAACGTATTGCACCTTGGCAGGTTGAATTCCAGGGTAACATATACAGTGTGATTATATTGGGTGTGCTGACCACGAAGTTCTGAAGTTAATGGAAGACTTTAAGCCCTATCAGATATCAATAGCCATGAGTACACTCACGAAAGGGAGATAATACTATAACTACCCAATCTTTAAAGATTAGTTTACTGCCCTCTTTATTCTCCATAGTGGGTTTGAGGTGCCAATACTCACTATCTGAGTAGCGGGTCCCTGCTCCCTACCAAGAAGATGCTTGCAGCTAGCAAAGTAGTTTAAACACAGTTCATTTATTTTCAGTGATTCATGTTTAAATCCAAACATTCTTAAAAGACATTTAAAGCTCTCAGTGGATGTCTGTGTTATAAAACATTGACAAATTACAAACGATTTCTAAAACATACAGGATTTCCAAAACACGGGTGCAATTCCTGTAAACTATAAAGACATACAGAGACAGATGAATGAATCATTAGTTGCAGAAACTGAATGAGGGGAATGGATTCTAGTCACCCTGTCTTCCTATCATTCTTGTTGATGTTCTTCAGCCACTCCTAACAAGCCTTAGCTGCTCTCTACATTTATACACTTCTTCTACGACTTGGATGACTTCATGCATATTGGAAATTTCCTCTGTTACCCCTTTAACAAAAATGATCCAAAAACATTGTGGAGACATAGATGTACTTAATGTACATAGTTCACAATTAATGCTGTAAAGATAACATACGTGTAAGTAAACCTTACAACTATAAAGCACATCACTAAGAAGGCTAATGGAATGTTGGCCTTTATTACAAAGGGAATTGAGTACAAGAGCAAGGAAATCCTCTTGCATTTGTACAGAGCCCTGGTGAGACCACATCTGGAGTATTGTGTACAGTTTTGGTCTCCAGGGTTAAGGAAGGACATCCTGGCTGTAGAGGAAGTGCAGCATAGATTCGCGAGGTTAATTCCTGGGATGTCTGGACTGTCTTACACAGAGAGGTTAGAGAGACTGGGCTTGTACATGCTGGAATTCAGGAGATTGAGAAGGGATCTGATTGAAACATATAAGATTATTAAGGGATTGGACAAGATAGAGGAAGGAAATATGTTCCAGATGCTGGGAGAGTCCAGTACCAGAGGGCATGGCTTGAGAATAAGGGGGAGGTCATTTAGGACAGAGTTAAGGAAAAACTACTTCTCCCAGAGAGTTGTGGGGGACTGGAATGCACTGCCTCAGAAGGTAGTGGAGGCCAATTCTCTGGATGCTTTCAAGAAGGAGCTAGATAGGTATCTTATGGATAGGGGAATCAAGGGATATGGGGACAAGGCAGGAACCGGGTATTGATAGTAATTGATCAGCCATGATCTCAAAATGGCGATGCAGGCTCGAAGGGCCGAATGATCTACTTCTGTACCTATTGTCTATAAATGATATCGATCTGGATCTATAAACTTCCTGAAACTAAGCAACTTAAAAGTCACTTCATCTATGAGACAAGCCAAATTAAACAACCCATTCCTTGTACTGCATTTCAAGCAGTAGTAAACCAATTATTGTGAGCTAAATATTACTTCTCAGACAACATATCTACTATCTACAGAGCTTGTTTGCATAGCAATATAGGCAGTATTTATTTTAACTTGAACTGATTTGAGGCCTTCCATTGGTCAGGGTAAACGATGGATGTTGTGTCCCATCTATCATTGTGATACACAAGTTGGTATGCAAGCCGTGGAAGTGTGATACAGAGAGCAAACTATTGCCCATGCAGCAGGCTTTCCCCCCCCCCCCCCACATAGCTGATGAATCTAAAGGAATGGCAGAGACTGATACAGTTTGGCACCAGCGGTGTGCAGGGAGACACCATTATGGGATTCCAGCTCCAGATTTATTCTTTGGGTTTACTCTCAAAACCTTTCCCAGTGAGCAGGTTTAGCCATAGGCAATGGAGGTGTGAGATCAGAGTTTTCCTTCTCCTAGGTGAGCTACCAGCCATGGCCGGTGAGCCCATTTGCCCAAAGCGACTAGTTTTAAGGTGTCACTAAACATCTTTGCTGCTCTATCCCTACAAGCAGTTCCATTGGACTTAGTAACTAAGCTGCAAGTGAAGGCCAGGAGCTGGATTTGGTTGACAAGAGGCTATTGGAGATGCATGCCATTGGCAGCATTTAATAGGTAGAGAAACTTATCTCCACTACCACCCAGACTATGACAGCCTTAAGGAACCTCAAGTTGATTACTGCTTTCCATTTTCATTTTAAGAACTGAAGACTGACTTCTACTTATGACTAGTAGTCAAAGAACTGTTAGTTGGAACTTTACTTACAATTGTTGGTAATCTTAGAAGTGGCAGCTGCTATTTAGAAAGCAAGGTTAGCAAACAATAAAAAGGCCTTCTGGCCAGGAGTGAATACCCATCACAACAGTCAGTGGCAGAACCCTTGACAGCATTGATGTACAGATGGATGTTATGATCCAGGTCCACACCTCTTTGAAAGTGGAAATGCAGATATTGGTAAAGAAGGCATATGATAAGATTGCCTTCATCACTAGGGCATAGAGTATAAAGATAGGAAACCATGCTGCAGTCATTTAGAGCTTTTGTTAGGCTTCATTTCAAAGCAGAAGGGATTATTTTAATCTGGCATCACACTCAGCACAGACATTGTGGACCATAGGACCTTTTGCTATGTTGTATGGTTGTATGTTCTAAAAGAATTATTGATTGCAAGTGATGGTACATAGGCTAGTGTTGGGCAATTGAGTGCACTGCTCTGCATTCTGGTGTATATGTGATATCACTTCTTGATTTTGCCTTCAAGTTATTCAGTTTCCTCTTGAGGAAAGCCCTCTGAAGGAAAAGAAATGGGAATAATTGTGGGTGTGTTTTACCTTAGTGTTGTGATTTTTCTTGCTGGAGGCTCCATGGTAGCACAGCAGTTAGTGCAACTCTGTTAGTACTCAGGGCACTGGAGTTACTGCGTTCAATTCCAATGTCATCTGTATGGAGTGTATCTGTTCCTCCCTGTGGAACACGAGTTTCCAGTTTCCTTTCACATTCCAAAGATGCACTGGCTAGTCGGTCAATTCGTCCTTGTAAATTGTCCTGTGATAAGGCTAGAGTTAAACAGATGGGTTGCTGGTTGGTGTGGTTCATTGGGCCAGAAGAGCCTGTTCTGCACTGTATCTCTAAGTTAATTTGAGATTGAGGAGACTTCTTTTGTGGTAATTCATTAGTCAGTCCAGATTATAGAATGGCTCTGTGTTCTATCTTTCAATATAATCAAAATTAATTTAATAACATAACAACTGGCAACCTGATCAAATCCTGGTCAACGTCACTGGATCTGCAGCAGGAGCCTAAAAGTGAGGGGTCTATTTGACCACCGCTTCTATAAATAACTGTCTGTTCCCAATACGGTTGTCATTGAGGTAAACAAAAGGAGCATGATCAGGACTAGGCAGGCCTAAAGATACGTTGGTAATTCAGTGAAGTCACAGGACTTTGGACAGTGTGAATGCTACATAGTAGAAGGAATATATTATAACTGGAGAAAAGTGATAAAAGAGTCAATGGATTAGAACAAAATCTGGAATCCTAAATATCATTTTGTGAATGGAAATGAAGAATTAAACATTAAATAATTTGTGAAGGCTTCATTAACATCCTATTAAAATCCTCAGCACAAGGTTGAGGAGTATGGGCTTCTCAAAGATATGCCTAGTGAATGATCCATATTGGTCGATTACGAAGGTTCCCACCTTCACAGAAATTATTAATCAGCAAGTTGCAATCATGTTGCATGTTAAGGGGAAATGGCTGAATGCATTGGATGCTGCAAACATTCTAATATCCTAATTATTGAGCTGAAGATCTAATTGTGGAATGGGCCTGGTCATTATCGACGTTTCATTAACACTGAACACTGGCAAATTTGTGACAGGGTGGAACATGACTCAGTCAGATCGCGTAGATGAAAACCAGGTCTGATAAAAATCAGTCCAAATGTTGCTTTCAGCTTGCATTATTTTGCTGATTAGTTATTGTTAGCAGCACTAGGAAGGCTCAAATACCCACCAATAACCTCGAGTTCAATGCTTTGTTTCAATTCTATCAGGACCACTTGTTCATTGATCTTCATGAAAATGTTTAAAATGTAGGTGAGAATTGAATATCATAGGTGATTATAAATACTGGCTTTGATATCAATATATGTGTGCAAATATGTTATTGAGTAGCCGGAGCAAAAATATGAAGCAGTTGTGTATCTGAAGGATAATCCTCTATTGGCTAAAATACTGTCTAATAAAATGAAGATGGTTGTGGTGTTACTGTCTAATCAAATCAGGTTCTGGAGTTCTTCATTAGACATCAGAATGTCAGAAGTAGCATTACATAATACTCTTCATGGCTCTTGAAGTGAACTTGGTGAATAAGGTTGGCCTGCTTCAACAAGAACTAGTCAGGACCAAAAAAAAAAGTTCAAATCTGAGTTATATTGTACAAAATAACTTTTTGCTGTGTAAGTGGTAGTCTATTTCTATCTCCAACATCAATATCCTGGGAATGAGGTGCTCATGTGAAGTGGTTGTGTGATGTTTACCAGTGGCAAGAAGCTTCACTGTACCAGTCACATAAATACTTGGGGCTGCAAGATCAAATCAGAGGCACAATACTTAGTCTTGCCTCAGCAAAATGTTTTTTCACCATCTAATGACAGAAGTCAGAAGTGTGGTGGAAATTTCTGCACTCAGTGGAGTACAACAGCCATAAGATTCCATTTAAAATTGGATTCATTCTGTTCTTGTAAATATATTACTCTTCAGGCTGATCCTTGAGTTCATGTACCTTCCCCTACAGATTGATGGGAGCATTGTCACCACAGGCTAAAGTGATAAAAGGAAACTTGCTGCACTTCAAGGGCAGTTTGGAATGAGCATTCAACTCTGGCTTTCCCAGCAAATGCTATCGGTTCTTCCAAAGGTTAAAAATCCTGTAGGATTTGTAATAGATCAACTAGATAAGATGCTTGATGTAGTTGCCCTCCTTATCTAATATCAGAAAACACTGGTGCATCAATGCATGACTGTTTTGCTACTCTTCAACCCCAGTAACCCCCACCAGCTTCTTTTGTTTGAAGCCAATTGTGCATTTCTGTTCCCCGCTCCAAGCTAACTTTCTGAATTTATCCTTGTGTCAGTTATCTCATAGTTCTGAATAGATAGCTGCTTCTTTTGTCAGTGATGTGGTTAAAAATGAGTATGTAGGGATGACATGAGAAATTATTACACATGTTATGTTAGCTGTGTTGTGACAAGTAACGATGAAAACCTAATAGAGTGATGTCAGAGTGATAGATTACATGAGAAATGATGGAGCAAGCAGCTCTGCCTGATTGAATTGGAAATGTGTTTATTTTCCGCTGGAGCTTCCTCCCACCTTTTATAATTTAATCATGACCAGTGTTATTCCTTTATCCATCATAATCTAGCTTCCCTTTCAATACATTTGTGCAGCTCGCTTCAATGAATCTGCTTGGTAATGAGTTATACATTTTTAAGTTCTGTCTGAATTCCAAATTGTTATTTGCCCCCACTGATCCAAGCTCTAATCCTTGCTGGGTTTTCACCATTCCCTCCAACCAACCTGCCCCTCTGAGGCAGAAGGTTCTCCCCTCAGTAGGGGCTTCATCTTTGACTCCCTTTGCCTGCAGCTCTTGAGTTCTGCACCTGCAGAAACAAATATCACTGTGATGATTGTATGCTCTAGTATCAATTGTTTGGTGACAATAAAGTATTTGTATTTGCTCTTCTCCCATCTCCTCAGTCTCCAAGCACACTTCTTTGGCAAGGATTCCACACCTCATGCCAATGACCCCTTCTCCTGTCTTCAACCTTGCTCTTCTTCTTGGCTACCCTGCTCTGGATTTTTCCATCTCAAATGATCAACGACACATCAACTGTCTCGACTTCAAAACTTCTCCCTCCTCCTCCAACTTTGCTCCCTCTGAACACGCTGTCCTTCACTCTTTCTGCAGCAATCTCAACCTTGTCATCAAACCCAAAGACAAACAGGATGCTGCTGTAGTGTGGCACACTGACCTCTACCTGTAGTGAGGCCAGCTAGCAAATCTCAAGATACCTAGTCCTCAAAGAGGATCTGACTCCAGACCATCAGAAACCTCTTTGACACCACCTCTTCCACTGTGAAGAACCCCCATCCACTGCCACTCATCATTTCCTTACCACGCCTTCTACCTCCTACCCAAGATCCACAAACCAGTCTGTCCGGGTCTCTGCCTGCTCCTGCCCCACTGAACTAGTGTCCTCATATCTTGATTCCATTCTAGACCCCTTGGTTCAGTCCCAACTCACATACATCCGTGATACTTCACATGCCCTCCATCTCCTCAGTAACTCAATTCCCTGGCCTTGACTGCCTCATCTTCACAATGGATGTTCAGTCCCTATACACTTCTATGCCCTATCAAGAAGACCTCAAAGCTCTCTGCTTCTTTCTTGACAAAATAACTAACCAATCTCCCTCCCCCATCACCCTCCTTTGTCAGGCAAAACTGGTCCTCGCTCTGAACAATATTTCCTTTAGCTCCTCCCAATTTCTCCAAGTTTGAGGGGTAGTGATATGCATTTACTTGGGCCCCAGCTACGCCTGCTTCTGCGTTGGCTACATAGAACTGTTCATGCTTGGCACCTTCCCTGTTAATACTCACCAGCTCTTTCTCCGCAACATTGACAACTGAGTTGGCACTATTGCTTACTGACCTCATCAATATTATCAACTTTGCCTCTAACTTCCACCCTGCCCTTAAATTCACTTGTTCCATCTCTGACACCTCCCACCCCTTCTTGATCTCTCTCTATCTCCATCTCTGGAGATAAGCTGTCAACCAGCATCTTTTATAACCCTACTGATTCCCATGGTTATCTTGACAATACCTCATCCCACCTTATCTCTTGTAAAAGTGCTATTCCCTTTTCTCAGTTTATTCACCTCTGCTGTACTGTTCTTAGGACACAGCCTTCCACTCCAGGACATCAGAGATGTCCTCCTCCTTTAAAGAATAAGGTAACCTTCCCTCAACTATTGATGCTGCCTTCACCCACATCTCCATTTCCCAGACATCTACTTTCACCCTATCTTCCCATGACCTCAACAGTGATAGAGTTCCGCTTATCCTTACCTACCACTCCATGAGCCTCTGTATTCAACACATTATCCTTCACACCTTCTGCCATCTTCACTTACCGCTGCCCCCATTTCTGCGATTTCCCCTGTCCATTCATCCCTTCCCACTAATCTCTCTCCCGGCACTTACCCCTGCAAGCAGCCTAAGTGCTACAACTGTCCATTCACCTTCTCCCTCACCTCCATCCAGGGCCCCAAACATTCTTCCAGGCAAGGCAACACTTCACCTGCGAATCTGGTGGGGTGGTCTGTTGTGTCTGGTGCTCTCAATGCTGCCTCCTCTACATTGGTTAGAGCCATTGTAACTTAGGGGACCGCTTTGTCGAACACCTTCACACCATCTATTACAAGCGGGCTTCCTGATGGCTAAACATTTAAATTCTGATTCCCATTCCCTTTCTGACCTGTCAGCTCATGGCATCCTCTTGTGCCTAGATGAGGCCTCTCTCAGGATGAAGGGAGGGTAGCCTCCAGCCTGATGGCATGAATATTGATTTCTCCTTCCAGTAAACACTTTTTCCTCCCACCCTCTTTCCTCTTTTCTCCTCCTCTTTTTCTTTCTGTATAGTCTGCTTTTCTCTCCTATCAGATTCCTTTCTCTCCAGCCCTTTACCTTTCCTACCCATCAGGCTTCACATATCACCTTCTAGATCTCCTCCTTCCCCTCCCCCTCGCCTTTTGATTCTGACATCTTTCTCCTTCCTTCTCATTCCTGAAGAAGGGTCTTGACCCGAAACATTGACTATCTATTAATTTTCATAGATGCTGCCTGACCACCTCTGTTCCTCTAGTATTTTGTGTGTGTTGCTTTAGATTTCCAGCATCTGCAGATTTTCTTGTGTTTATTATTATTTACCATGCTTTTTTTGTTTAAATGGCAAATATAGCAAACTCTGCTTAGAAAACCACTTAATAATTACTTTGGGCATCTTTGATTTCTCTTTGGAGGGGGTGGGGGAACAGCACCAGCTTTTCTTTCTTAATAGTAGTAGCCATTCAATTCTAGCAGCACCTTTCCTGCACTTGGAAATACAGTGAGCCACTAAGTTTGCTCCAAGTCTGCCCCATCGCATCTCTGTCAATGTTGCTATTGAGCATCTAAAATACTAAAATAATACTTCATTTTAAATATTTTGGTTAAATTCTTAAGCTTTAAAGTTAAGATATAATTCTGAATAAATATAATTTGGCTTTCTTAAATTGAACATCAATGAAAATAATTTGCATTTTGCACTCGAAGTAGAACTGCTGCTTTATTGGAAGGTTTTGTTTTTTTTAAATTATCCAGAGACCAGAATCGCTTCAAGTAACAGCAAAGGGCATTGGAAAGATGATATAGGTAAACCAGAGTTTTAAAAGAATTGGATTTTGAATCAAGTTCAAAACCATGAGAGTGCAATCTTTAAATTCTGCCCACTGTCGCAGAGGTCAGCCATTTATTTTCCTTAAAGATTTTTTTAATAATCATGTTATCATTTATTCCTCATTCCTAATAAATAGTAAAATCCTCACCTGATTTTAAGGTGGAGCGAAGGTTATTGATAAAATCTGATGATTGATGCTTGGGAAGCACCTTCAGTGATGGTGTTGTGTAGATAGGTGCTGTGCTCTTCCGCTTTGGTCACTTCCATCTGATAGTTGTTCTGCTAGCTGTGGATGTAATTGGCTTTCACGCCCTGTGTGGATGAGGTAATTGGTCTCTGATAACTGCAAGCTTCTTGACCTGTGTTGGATGCAATATCAGCTAGTGGGAATTCTTCCCCTTATTGCTATTGACCTAATTTTTCTCAAGCTGCCTGTAATAGTATCTTGATACAAAAGGTCTTGACTTGTCTCCGTAATTCATTTCTGTGGTCAAATTGGAACAAGGCAGGGATGAAATCTGGAGCCAAGAGTCCATGGTGGAATTCAGACTGAGCAGGTTGTTTGTGACTAGTTTTTCCTATTACTCAATAAATTTTTCACTGCCCAACGTTGATAAATTGATTTGCCAAGTTAACAGCAGGTTGTTGTATTCAATTAGTTGTGGAATTATCTCACTTTGTTTAAAACAAGCTGCTTCTTTGGTTTAGAGTGTATGTGTTCGTGTATGTAAGCACACATAAGTTGGCATCTCCACTTAAAAATACCTGGTTCATTTCCCAGACTGAATGTAATTACATTACTCTCAAGGATCCACAGGACTTATCAGATTCCCACCTTTCAGAAGTGAGATGTATTCTGAACCAATCTCATTTAGTGTAGTGGCTGCACCATACAATTTGGTCACTCCTACCAGTTATTGTTATAGGTCAACATATCTGCAATAGATAAACTGTTGAGAACAAGGTCTAGATTGTTTCTTCTTCTGCTGCCTCTCATGATATACACCAAAGATCCATTCTTCATGCAAAGGAAGAAAGTACTGCTAGAAATAAAGGTTGAGGCAGGCACATGGGCGATACTTAAAAGCCATCTAAATGAGTACATGAGTAGGAGAGGGTTAGAGGGCTGTGGGCTAAGTGTGGGCAGATGGGGCTATTTCACTAGGCAACAGATCTGAATATCCTTGCCATTGACTTGATGGACAGGCTTGATCTCTGGAGTCCCCCTCTGGATGAGGTCAGTACGAAGACATTGGCCTTTCAAATCATATCTGTCAGCACCATGCTGCTCAGTACACTAGTCCATATAACAACAACTGTAGCAGAGCTATGCAGCACAGCAGTGTTTCAAGATGGTTCAGATTGCTGCAGAAAACAGCAAGCAGTACTCCATCTCTTTCAGTCTTCTGTCCTAATGGACCAGTGCCATATGCAGCCTTTCCAATTGTGGAGGAAGAGCTAGATCACCTGAAGCAAAGTGGTATGATCAAAACTGTTAACTATTCATGCTCAGAAGTTCTAATAGCCATCACCGAGAAAGCCAATGGTTCAGTGAGGTTGTGTGCAGACTTCTCATCTGATCTCAGTGCGGCTCAGGAGGCACACCAGTACCCAGTACTGGTACCAGCAGATCTCTTCACCAAATTGAATGGAGGATGTGTCTTTGCAAAGTTGAACTTGGCTGAAGTCTGTCTCCGGGTAGAGGTGGCAAAAACTCACAAATGCTTCTTGCCATTAGGTTGTTTTCAATCCTCCATCTGCCTTTAGGGGTGAAGACAGCTCCTTCAATTTCCCAGCAGCTTATGGAAACCACACTGATTGGTATTGACAGTGTTGCTGCCTACTTCGGCAATATCATTGTGATGAGCTCTGATCAGACAGAACTGTAGTAATGACTAGGCCACATCTAAGGAAACCACAAGACTTTTGATTGCAACTTTGGCCAGAAAAATGCAGCTTCCTGATGGCCTCCAAGTATCAGGGGTTCATTATAGATGACCACAGTTATCACCCAGCTCCTGAAAGCATTGAATTGAATTGACTTTATTACTTACATCCTTCATATACACAAGGAGTAAAAATCTTTCTGTTACATCTCCGTTCAAATGTGCAATATGCAATTATAGTAATTTATAATAAATATTACGTACAAGAGGGCAGTCAGTATAACATAGAAATACAGTTGTATCAGCATGAATTAATCAGTCTGATGGTCTGGTGGAAGAAGCTGTCTCGGAGCCTGTTGGTCCTGGCTTTTATGCTGTGGTACCATTTCCTGGATGATAGCAGCTGGAACAGTTTGTGGTTGGGGTGACTCGGGTCCCCAATGATGCTTTGGGCCCTTTTTACACACCCATCTCTGTAAATGTCCTGAATAGTGGGAAATTCACATCTACAGATGCGCTGGGCTGTCCGCACCACTCTCTGCAGAGTCCTGCGATTGAGGGAGGTGCAGTTCCCATACCAGGCAGTGATACAGCCAGTCAAGATGGTCTCAATCATGCCCCTATGGAAAGTTCTTAGAATTTGTGGGGGGAGGGCATTCCATACTTCAACCGCCTGAGGTGAAAGATGCAATGTTGTGCCCTTTTCACCACACAGCCGGTATATACAGGCCGCATGAGATGTTAACAGCTTAAAGCTGTTCACTTCAACCCCAGATCCATTGATGTCTATAGGAGTTAGCCTGTCTCTTTTTCTCCTGTAGTCCACAACCAGCTCTTTGTTTTTGTGATGTTGAGGGAGAGGTTTTTTCTTGGCACTGCTGTGTCAGGGTGATGACTTCCTCTCTGTAGGCTGCCTCGTTATTATTTGAGGTTAGACCAATCAGTGTAGTGTCATCAGCAAATTTAGTTAGCAGATTGGAGCTATGGGTGACACAGTTGTGGGTATACAGAAAGGACAGAGAGCATCACAACTGTCTTAAAGATGCCTCCACCATCTGATGTCAGCACCTTCTAATCATTTTGGGGCAGGATCAGGTCATTATACTGCATTCCTCTCAGCAATTCACCAGCTGAGGGAGCCATTCATTGTCCTGCTCAACAATAGTGCCACGACAAAATGGTCCAACCAGTGCTGTGAAGATCTTGATCAAGTGAAGAATATGTTGTTGACTGACCTTCTCTTGATGCATTTCAACTCAAAGTTGCCAATCGTTGTTGCAATGGGTGCATGCAACTATGTATGGGGTAGGAGGTGTCATATTCCACATCCTCCCTAATGGTTCTGAAAAAGCTGTCATGCCTCCAATCATATTACTAAGAAGGAAGCTTTGGGAACCCTCTTTTCTGTGAAATAATTCCACAAGATGCTTTATCACAGACGCTTCACTCCTCACTGGTCACAAACCACATCTTTTGATTTAAGAAAGGCATCCCAGTGTTTACAGCTAACTGTCTATAAAGATGAAGTTATTAGCCTATGATTTTTGAAATGAAATACACATCAACCACGTCAGGCAGATGCTCTCTCCAGACTTGTTAATCAGCAGGTTACTGAAAGCAAAGATGGAGTTATGGTTGCATTTTCAGTTGATTGTGAAGTCTACCAGGTTTACCAGATGCTGCTAAAGGTTTTCCTGGTCATGGTCGACAAGACCAGAACAGAAATGGCTGCAGATCCTCCTCTTTAGTGTATCTCCAGATACCTCATTGACAGGTGACCAGTCAAAGTTGAGGAATACATTGTATATTGCCCTTAACTGTGGATGCCTTCCCAATTTTTGGAGACAGAAAAATGATTCCACAGACACTTCGACCAAACATACCGGAACAATTCCACCATGGTCTCCCAGGCATCAATCAAATGAAGGACCTGGCAAGAGGCTTTGTGTATTGGCCAGGCATAGGCAAAGGTATCACATCCATAGATAAGCAGTGTATGCAGTGATTGATGGCAAAAAAAACAATACAAGGAGAGTCATTCCTCAGGCTACCAGACCTTGGAGCTGAGTACATACTGGCTTTGCTGGCCCAATCAATGGGTGTATCTACCTTGTCCTGGTTAAATCCTATTCAGCTGCTGCAGATCTTCAGCCACTTTGGGATGCCAGACATGCTCATTTCTGACATAATTCACTGCAGAGCGGTTTACCGCATTCTGCCAGAACAGCTGAATTGTACACATCCACTCACCCCGTATCATCTCCAGTCCAATGGCCAAGCTGAAAGATTTGTGGGTACCTTCAAAGATCAGCTTTTGAAATCTAGAGGGGAAGGAACATCAGCCATGGCTCTCAGCACATTTCTGCTGACATATTGAATTGTATCATTACTTCCAGGCCTTGAGGGAAAGTCTCCAGCTGAAGTGCTTTTCGGAAGGAAACTGCGCAGAGTATTTGATGCACTGTTGCCACAGCATCCGGCATCCAAGTCAGCAGATGATCAGGTCCACAAAGATAGCCGCAACAATGAGTGAAGTCACTCAAACCCGAAGCTACAGTGTGTTGGAGGGTATTGCAATGCTCAAGACCCCTGGGTAACAGGTCAAGTTGTCATGCGCATGGGGAAAGTGCTCTATGTAGTTACTATAGACAGTCATCCCTGGCGTCGCCTCATCAACAACTTGCGACCACATACTCGCAAAGTCACAGCAGATTTGTTGGGTGGATCATCAAACGCAGAGCTGGATCTTCATTTCCTCCTGTAGTTACCCCGACTGAACCAACCATCAAGTACCAGCACAGCAGCAAGCAGCATCGTGACAAGAATGTGACAGCCTGCAACCATGAAGGATAGATCGTGGGCGCAAGCCTTTGTTCAATCGAAATCAACCCTGGTCTCAAATCCTACAGGCGCTCATCTTCAAGAGGGAGGTGTTCAGGTTAGCCTAAACAACCAATGGTTAGATACCAATCAATCCCAGGCTGATTTTCACTGGTTGTTGTTCTTGACAACGTCTCGGATGTTCTTGGGGAAAGCAATTTAAGTAGTCATGTTCTGAATGCACTGGTGAGTTTCTTGGATGCGTGATTTTACGGAATAAAAGTTTATTTCATGTTCCAGCTTTTTTTCCATCTCCTCAGTAGTTGTAGGCATACGAACATAACACTCAACTTTAAAACAGAAATTATGTAATGCAATCCTTAATTGCCCCAGACCTGGTGGAGGCAGTTAAGAGTCAACAAAATGATAGGTTTGGAATTGCTTCTGGACCTGACAATATGAGGACGACATATCATTCCCTGAAGGATATTAGTGACCCATTAAGTTTTTATGACTGGTAGTTCTGTTGTTGCTGTTACTGTGAATAGCTTGTTAATTTCTGAATATTTAATTACTTGAATTTAAATTCACCAGATGCCGTTGTGCAATTCACGGTTATATCTCTAAACCAGTGGTCCAGAATTCTAGCTAATAGTCCAGTGCGCCCTTATGAATCCAATGCCTCAACTGGAACATTTCAGTTAAATTGATAGTATATTTTGTCCTTAGCAGTTCACAACTTGGTCAAGTAAGGCCACTTAAGAGGACAGTTTAAAATCAGTCACATTGCTGTAATGGGATTTTGAGAATTGAGCAGTAGGTTTTTATTGATTCTAACTTTTCATTCCAGTATTCATTAATTGTACAGTATTTAAATTTCCTTCCTGTCCTGCCTGTAGATTATTCTCTCGACTTCATGGACCTCTAATCCAATAAAGTAGCAGAATCATATTCTACCTCGCAGCTTGCCGTAGGTTGTATTTGCCTCTCTGCGCTTCATATTCTCATTAAAGATTGCTTAGTTTATAATATCTTGCTGAATTTAGTTTACATTTGGCAGAGATGTTCTGCATTACCTGTGCAGAAAAGCTTGCTAAATTGAATTATTGCTCATTGTGACTGTAAGGTAATGACTGCTGTTCTGGATTCTTAAAGGTTTTCTGTGTCAATTCTTCTGAAGCTCTGTCATTTTCAACATTTCTATTTGATCAGCATCCTACTCTCTAAATTCAAAGTGGAATTTATCAAATGTTCTAATAATTTAATGCTTTCAGCTTGGTCCACTGTAGTAAATCTGTACTGAACTCCTTATATATATATATATATATATATATATATTAGTGGTGTCCAAGAGTAATTGCAAATCTCCAGGTAGGATCTAATGAAGGTTCTGCAGTCTGAAGCACCACATCAGCAATTCTGTGTTGTATTTCTCTGGTGATAATGACAAGGGCTTCATTCTCTTTTATTTTAATTGTTTTTCTGCTCCAGCATTTACAGTGCCTATAAAAGGTATTCACCTCACCCCCCCCCCCACCCCGGAGGTTATTATGTTTTATTGTTTTACAGCATTGAATCACAATGGATTTAATCTAGCTTTTTTGACATTGATCAACAGGAAAAAAATGTGCCAGTGAAAGCAGATCTTTACAAAGTGATCTTAAATTAATTAGAAATATAAAACATGAAATAATTGATTGTATAAGTATTCACCCTCTTCAACTCAATGTTTAGTAGATGCATCTTTGGCAGCAATTATAGCCTTGAGTCTGTGTAGATAGGTCTCTATCAATTTTGCACATATGGACACTGCATTTTTCCCCATTCTTCTTTATAAAACTGCTTGAGCTCTGGCAGTTTGCATGGGGATTGCAAGTGAACAGCCTTTTTAAAGTCCTGCCACAAATTCACATTTGGATTGAGGTCTGGACTCTAACTTGGCCACTCCAGGACATTAACTTCATTGTTTTTAAGCCATTCCTGTGTAGCCTTGGCTTTATACTTGGGATCATTGGCTCACTGGAAAACAAATCTTCTCCCAAATCACAGTTCTCTTGCAGACTGCATCATTTTCCTCCAGGAGTTCCCTGTATTTTATCCTCTACCTTCACAAGCCTTCCAGGGCCTGCTGCAGTGAAGGATCTCCACAGCATGATGGATCCACCACCTTTCTTCCCAGTAGACATAGTGTGTTTTTGATGATGTGCCGTGGTTGGCTTTCGCCAAACATGGTGTTTCGTCTGATGATCAAAAAGCTCAGTTTTGTTTTAATCAGTCCATAGTACCTTCTTCCAGCTGACTTCAGTATCTCCTGCATGCCTTCTGGCAAACTCTAGCTGAGATTTCATGTGAGTTTTTTTTTTGCCACTCTCCCATAAAGCTGTGAGTGGTGAAGCACCCAGGCAACAGTTGTATATACAGCCTCTCCCATTTCAGTCACTGAAGCTAGTAACTCCTCCAGAGTTGTTATAGGTCTCTTGTTGGCCTCCCTCACTATTCCCTTGCACATTTTGAGGATGGCCTGCTCTTGGCAGATTTATAGGTGTGCCATATTCTTTCCATTTCTTGATGATTGACTTAACAGTACTCTAAGGCATATTCAGTGACTTGCAAAATTTTCTTGTAACTATGAAAATGGACAAGGGAGAGCCAGTGGATGTAGTGTACCGGGACTTCCAGAAAACTTTTGATAAAGTCCCACATAGGAGATTAGTGGGCAAAATTAGGGCACATGGTATTGGGGGCAGAGTACTGACATGGATTGAAAATTGGCTGGCTGACAGGAAACAAAGAGTAGTGATTAACAGGTCCCTTTCTGAATGGCAGGCTGTGACCAGTGGGGTTCCGCAAGGTTCGGTGTGCTGGGACCGCAGCTGTTTACAATATACATTATGATTTAGATGAAGGGAGTAAAAGTAACATTAGCAAATTTGCTGATGACACAAAGCTGGGTGGCAGTGTGAAATGTCAGGAGGATGTTATGAGAATGCAGGGTGACTTGGACAGGTTGGGTGAGTGTGGTGAACTATACCTTTCTGGACACACCCCCTGCTGACTGCTCCTGTGGATCCTCCCACAGACCCCTGTATAAAGGCGATTGAGGCCTGAGCCTGGCCTCTCAGTCTCCAGGATGTAGTATGGTGGTCAACCACTGCTGGTTCCTTCTTCCAGTCAATAAAAGCCGATATCTCGCCTTTACGTCTCAGAGTGAGTTATTGATGGTGCATCAGTGAGTGGGCAGATGTATGGCAGATGCAGTTTAATGTGGATAAATGTGAGGTTATCCACTTTGGTGGCAAGAACAGGAAGGCAGATTACTACCTAAATGGAGTCAAGTTAGGAAAAGGGGAAGTACAACAAGATCTAGGTGTTCTTGTACATCAGTCAATGAAAGCAAGCATGCAGGTACAGCAGGCAGTGAAGAAAGCTAATGGCATGGTGGCCTTTGTAACAAGAGGAATTGAGTATAGGAGTAAAGAGGTCCTTCTGCAGCTGTGCAGGGCCCTGGTGAGACCCCACCTGGAGTATTGTGTGCAGTTTTGGTCTCCAAATTTGAGGAAGGACATTCTTGCTATTGAGGGAGTGCAGCGTAGGTTCACAAGATTAATTCCAGGAATGGTGGGACTGTCATATGTTGAAAGATTGGAGTGACTGGGCTTGTATACACTGGAATTTAGAAGGATGAGAGGGGATCTGATTGAAACATATAAGATTATTAAGGGATTGGACACACTGGAGGTGGAAGCATGTTCCCACTGATGGGTGAGTCCAGAACTAGAGGCCACAGTTTAAGAATAAGGGGTAGGCCATTTAGAACAGAGATGCAGAATAACTTTTTCACCCAGAGAACGGTGGATATGTGGAATTCTCTGTCCCAGAAGGCAGTGGAGGCCAAGTCTCTGGATGCATTCAAGAGAGAGTTAGATAAAGTTCTTATAGATAGAGGGGTCAAGGGATATGGGGAGAGGGCAGGAACTTTTTTACAGAGTTGCTTGGAGTATTCTTTTATCTTCATGATGTAGTTTTCGCCAGGATACTGACTCACCAGCAATTGACCCTTCCAGATACAGATGTCTTTTCAGTACAATCAATTGAAACACCTTGACTACACACAGGTGGCAGAGCTGCCACCTTAAACCACTGTATTCCTTGAGGCCTGGGTGCTGTAAGAGAGTGAGCCCCAGGATTTTGACTCAGCGAATGTTTAGGAATGGCAATATGTTTTCACGTCAGGATCACCTATGGCTTGGAGGGTAACTTCCATGTAGTGGTGTTCCCAAGCTATTGCTGCTTTTCACCTAGCTGTGTTTAAAGGTGTTGTCTAATGAGTTTGGTCTGTTGCTACAGTGCATCCTGTAGATAGAGCAAACTACTTCTACAATGTGATACTGGTAGAACGAGTGAATGGTTATAGATGGCTGTGTATCAAGTAGGTATTAGGTCTGTATGGAGTCGAGGTTCCTTAATCTCTGCAACATAATGAATAATCTCTGCCTCTGTTTTAACCTTCTGTAACTGGAATACTTATTCCTGTCTCACTCATTTCTGATTGGACTATTCATGTTCTAATTGGCAACATAGATGCCTATGCCATACCAAATAGAAAATACGCTTGGCCTTATTAATTTGCATTGGTCCCTCGGTGCCAATGTAGAATACTGTGTATTCTGGTTAATTGGGACACCTCAGGATCAGTACATTTTGACTCAATTAAGTGGTTGCCCCAGTGAGCAACCACTTCATGGAAATAGTGAAAAATATATTTAAAAAAACATAAACTACCATTTAACCAAATAGCAAATGATGTATTTAAATGAAAGAGAACAAAAATAGAACACTAACAATACTACTACAGTAGTATTGTTAAAACTGTAGTTCCTAATAGTTATTAACAGAGGCATTCATTCCGTGTTATTTAGATTGCATTGATTTTGTTCATTTACAGTCGGACACATAGTGAACTACATACAATGCCTCTGACAATTACATAATCCAACTTTTCATTTCATCAAAATATTCAAGATGATTGTTGATGCCTTAAAATTCTTTGTAGTTCCCAACTTGTTAAAGTAGTGAAATTGTTTCAGTTTCACTCTCGGCCTTTTCTGGAATCTCCAAGCCTGAATGCTTGAAACCGCAGGGAGCATAGCAGTTCTAAATTCTTGCACTGCGGATTTCTTGCCAACTATCAGTGACAAAAATCAGTGTTTTTTGAATACAAGCATATGCAACTGATGCTATTTAAAAACTGTTCACGCTAAGCGCAGAAAAATGTTTAACAAATACACATGACTGATGTTAGTAAGAAACTTTGGCAAAGGTCTCCTGTCCAATTAAGGTGCAGAGTGTTGCAAATAAATAAAGGGAATCCTGATTTTTTTTTTCTTGATTGGTTTTAGTTCTTTAAGAGTTGTGTTGTCCCAAAGAAGTGGCTGCCTTGATTTAACCAATGGCCCAATTAACCACAATCCACTATATTTAAATGCTTCATGTGTTGCCTTTATGGCATTTGTTTAGTTTATAATGTTTTCACTTTAGTAATTCGTTTGTTAGCATTTTTAGTTAAAGTTAGGATTGTTTAAAGTAAATTCGTTGTCTGTGATATATCGCGGCATGCGATGACGTCACACCCGGTTTCACCACGTCTTGTGGGAAAATACCGGTTTGGAGAAACGGGAAGGAGGGGGCTCACATGTGCAGGATCAGCGCAAGAAAAGTTTTCTTTCTACGCACTGGAAACATAGTGAAGCAATGCCGTAAGTTCATGAGATAATCGATATGTTGAATTAAGATGTTAATGCTGATTCTGTTAAAAGTAATGATGGTCGATAAGCTTTATGTTTTCGTTAGTTAAAGAGTTGCGGATAGTTTGTGTTGAAGTGTATTTAAAGCAGTCAATGGCGTAGGTAGATTCAGACTGTATGCTGTACTTTAATGTAATGTAGTTGTTGTAATTTTACTTTTGCAAGTATTTATGATGTAAATGTGATATCAAGAAGGAAACAAATACTGTATACATTTTGTATTGTTTTATCAACAGTTTTCACCATACGTTAATGTGGAAGAGTGAACAGTAAACGGTTAATCTTACTGCGATCCTGTTTTCATTGACTACGGTTTACCTCGGTGTTTAGTTCAGCGTTCTCTTACACCTGAGCGAGAACACTACACTTCACCTTTGTTTAAAGACCTTCCATTGATTTCCTAACATTTAATTTAGAACTATTTGATTTTGGTCCATTGTACATTGACTCTTGTTTAGTCTTTATTATAGGAAATAAGAAGATATGGATAAACCTCCAAACAATTCACCATTTTCCCTTTCATCCTGAATTGCCTTCCAACTTTTGTTACAAACAATGCAGGAAACTCTTTATTTCTTATTCAAATATTATAGTTGATCTATTATGAATCAATAAACTAATCAGGTGTGCAAACAGGCTGCTGGTTACCAACTCCAAACCCTCTCTATCAGAATATTTCTAGGAAGTGTGAAGAGCTCATATTTTTTAAAAAAATTTGATTTTGAAGAGCGAACATCATTTGGAAGCAATTAGGTGAAGTCCAATGTGATATTGCAGGTTTAAATTCCTGCTTCTAAAGTGGACACCAAGTTTCAAATATCTTTCACCCCACCTGAGGAACTGGTTTTGTAGATAAAGGGTAAATAGAAAAACTGAGAATTTAACCTTCTACGCAATTCGTCTTTCTAAATGAAAGAAAGTATAGACATAATATCTGTTGTAACAACAGATCACTATGTTAGCTATTTGAAAAGGTAGTTTTATCTTAATTTATTTCTAAGAAAGTCCTCTTCATAATTCTGAGTACTAAGTCCTCTGCTTTATACCCTGTATACCCATGGCTGTGTCGCCACCCACAGTTCTAATCTGCTAATTAAATTTGCTGATGACACTGCATTGACCGGCCTAAGCTGAAAGAATAATGAGGTGGCCTACAGGGAAGAAGTCATCACTCTGTCACAGTGGTGTCAAGGAAACAACCTCTCCCTCAATGTTGCAAAAACAAAGGAGCTGGTTGTGGATTACAGGAAGAATGGGGATGGGCTAACCCCATCAATGGATCTGGGGTTGAGAGGGTTAACAGATTTAAGCTCCTCGGCATTAACATCAGTGAGGACCTCACCTGATCTGTACATTCTGGCTGTGTGGTGAAAAAGGCACAACAGCACCTCTGTCACATCAGACGGTTGAGGAAGTTTGGTATGGGCCCCCAAGTCCTAAGAACTTTCTACAGGGGCACAATTGAGAGCATCCTGACTGGCTCTATCACTGCCTGGTATGGGAACTGTACTTCTCTCAATCGCAGGACTCTACAGAGAGTGGTGTGGACAGCCCAGCACATCTGTAGTTGTGAACTTCCTATGATTCAGGACGTTACAAAGACAGGTGTGTAAAAAGGGCCTGAAGGATCATTGGGGACCCAAGTCACCCCAACCACAATCTATTCCAGCTGCTAGCATCCGGGAAATGGTACCGCAGCATAAAAGCCAGGACCAACAGGCCCCGGGACAGCTTCTTCCACCAGGCCATCAGACTGTTGAACTCATGCTGATTTGAGTGTATTTCTATGTTACATTGACTGTTCTATTTATTATAAATTATTGCAAATTACTATGATTGCACACGGCACATTTAGATGGAGACGTAACAAAGAATTTTACTCATGTATGTGAAAGATGTAAGAAATAAAGTCAATTCAATTTGATTTGATAATTTTCTTCCTTATCAGCTGTAACAAAAGCCAGCAATGGATATTTGTGGACAGAGGTTGTTTTCTTGACACCACTGTGACAGAGTGATGACTTCTTCCCTGTAGGCCACCTCATTATTAACTGAGTTTAGGCCAATCAATGCGGTGTCATCAGCAAATTTAATTAAAATTTACTGGATTTCATCAATTTAACACTGGCAAGTCCAGGCTCGGATATATTCACAGTAGGGATGTTGATAGTCCAGTGGAGGCATTAATGCATACCAAGTTCGTGACCAAAGTAAAGTAGTAGTGAACAGATCAGAGGGATCTGGCTGCGGAGGAAAGCTAGCTCTAGCCCATGCAGTTCTAATTATGCATTGCAGATAACCCAATTTCACCTCTGGGGATGTCACCCAAAGTGGGCATAGGCAGGCATAGAGATGCATGGATTATGTTGCCGGTACATACCTGTCCCCACACTAATGAAGCAGCATTCCACTGACATTACAAGCCCAGTGGAATTAATCTTTGAAATGATCATCAGATCCAACTGCAGTGTATGGACAAGGATTGTATTCCAAGTAAATTAAAGGTTTTTTTTTAATATGGATTTTTTCAATATATGGCTCACTATTGACATTTTTCATAAGATTTCCACTGAGAGAGAGAAGTACAGGCGGGGAGAAATCTATCCAAAAGACTACATGAACATCAGCTAGCTGTAACAAGACACAATTCTCTGTCAGTCGTCTCAGTATATGAAGACCGAGAAGGGCACTAGTTCATCTGGGAAACTATAAAAATCCTAACAGAAGCACAAAACAAGAAATCAATAGAAATCTTCGAAGCTTGTTTCTCAGTGGAAGACTCTATGAACAGGCATATTGAACTGGGTGCAATTTACAAACCTATGCATCTACAGATCGGGGCTGAGGGTTGAGCCAATAATGACAAATATTGATAGGAGCAAATGGAGATCACTCAGCTATCCGCTTGGCCGAGATGCAGCAGAGACTAGTGACCAGCATGACAACCAACCAATCAGAACAATATAAATGCGAGCACTCGGCAGAAACAACACATTTGCTCTCTGATGATGTTGCCTTGCAATTGGTGACAAAACGTTTGCAATCTAACCTCCACACCAGAGAAGAATGCTACAAACAAGAGGCAAGTGCAGTTTGATGTTCATTAGTTGCAAAAAGATTCCTGTTGTGACAATGCCCTCTAGTGACCTAAACACACCATCTGAAAATTGAAATAACAGGTATATTCCTATAATTGACTTTAAAGCGTCCTATTTGTATCTTCACTTCCTGTACTAGGGGTGACACTATTTTATCTATGATGGGACCTTGGATAGAAAAGCAGCCAGAGCTTTTGATAGTGGTGCCAAGTCAAGTTCAGTTTATTGTCATTGACACATGTACACCAACAAACAGAACAATGTTTCTCCAGACTAAGGTGCACACCACAGTACGTATAACTCACACATGACATGTAAAGTGAAATTACCATCAGTTAACAAATAATAAGGTGCATTTACGACACAAGTTTAAAAAGTAAACTGTATAATGCTACTGACACTTCATGTGTGATGAGACTTGGGTAGCGACAGAGAATTCAGTAGTCTCACAGCCTGGGGGAAGGAGTTGTTTCCCATCGTAACAGTCCTTGTCAAATGCTATGATACCTCCTGTCTGATGGTTGGAGTTCAAGGAAATTGTGGGACGGATGGGATATTTGATGATACTAAGGGCCCTGTATACACAGTGCTCTTGATAATTATCTCACCTATGTGGAAGAGAGACCCTGATAATCCTCTCAGCTGTCCTCAAGTACTTCGTTGGGACTTGCAGTCAGGTGCCTTGTGATTCCTGTACCAACTGGTGGTGTAGCTGGTCTGGACACTGTCTCTGGTGATCTTCTGAAAATTTATTAGCATAGGTGGGCGACTGGCAAAGCTCACCTCATATCTTCCAGAAATAGAGATGCTACTGTGCTTTCTTGACTAAAGAGCTGGTGTTGAGGGACCAGGTGAGATCAACCATCATGTGCACTCCCAGAAACTCGGTACTTCTAACTATCTCAATTGAGTAGTCGGGACTGATCAACTTGACCTTCCTGAAGTCCACAATAATCTCTTTAGTCTTGTCTATGTTGAGACTCAAGTTGTGGTGCTTGCACCATTCTATCAGCTGCTCAACCTCCTCTCTATATAGTGTCCCATCGTCATAGTTGATGAAGCCAACCAGTGTTGTGTCATCAGTGAACTTGATTCTGTTTGAACAGGGTCTAGTAGTACTGTCATATGTGAACAGCAGTGGGCTGAACCTGTAGCCCTGGAGGATGCCGGTATTCTGTGTGATGGATATCACTGCCAGCATGGACTTCTTCAGCAAGAATGTAGAAGACTGCTTACCGGAGAGGTCAGTTTGGGTGTTCCAAAACTGAAACCACGGATGAACAGAGAGATCCACTCCCTTTTGAAATCCAGGAGTGTGGGTAGCCTTGAACTATACAAAGAATTGAGAAATGACTTTCATGATGCTCTGAGGGATGCCAAGAGTCAATCTAAAATGAGAGTCCCAGAGCAGCCACCCAATACCTTAGAAAAACAGGGCAGTGTGCCTTAAAGACAGTGAAGCTGTCATAGCACGCATGAACTCTAGCCTTACAAACAACTTTGACCCCCTGCAATTTGCCTAACATCAAAACTGGTATATGGCCGTTGACATTTCCCTAGCCCTCTGCTCATCACTGGAGCATTCGGACAATAAAGCCAACTACATTAGACAGCGGTTTATTAACTACATCTCACATTTAATACCCTATAATTACAAACAAACTGATCTCCAACCACTTGGAACTTGGTCTCAATATCTCCCTTTGCAACTATACTTTTGGCTTCCTAACAAACTGACTGCAATCAGTAAGAATAGGCAGGAACACATCCACCGTGATTATTCTTAACACTGGTGCCCCGCAAGACTGCAGCCTCACCTCCCTGCTCTAATTCCTATACGTTCATGATTGTGTGGTCATGTTCTGCTCTAAATCCATCCACAAATCTGAAGATGACACCACTGTCATGGACTGTACCTGAAATAATGAGGAATCAGAGTACAGGAAGGAGCTGGAGGGAGCCCAGACACATCCTTCAATGTCAGCAAGTCCCTGTTGTCTGGCCATTGACTTCAGGAGGGGGTGGGTCAGTGCACATACTGACCTGTATAGGAATTATAGTGAGGGGGGAAAAGAGAGAGAAAGAGAATCAGACTAAAATAATAGATCGGGATAGGGGTAAGGGTCCCCCATCGACCCCATTAGGAGTCCCCTTATAATCTCTCCCCCCAGCCCTACCTTTCTTTCTCTTTTATTTCCCATAATTCTCCACCTTCCCCCAGCCCATTTCCCTCCAGCCTATCACTTACCAGCTTTCTACTTTATCCCCCTCCCCCCACTTCTTATCCCCCCTCGACCATCCCGTGTTACTTCACTCCTGATGAAGGGTTTTGGCCCGAAACGTCGTTATTACCTCCTCCCATAGATGCTGTCTGGCCTGCTGAGTTCTGCCAGCATTTCGTGTTTTTTATTTATTCCCACCATCTGCGGATTCACTCATGTACTAAATATTTACATGGGCAAGAACAATTCAAAATTCCAACAATTTGTTTAACTTCCAAATCTTAGATAGTATACCACAACAAATTCCTTTTAAATTAGAAGCAGTGAGATTCCTTTATTACTCTAATCTCACTAACTAGACCTAGTGTTATTCCCTATTTAAAAGTTTACAGACTAAACTTTCCTTTTTACTTATCCTTAGTTAGTTAGAAAACCAAATATAATTCCTATTCTCAGGTATTATAGTTAACTTCAGTTTTAGTTCCAGGCAGTATATCTAAAAGTTTAAATTCAAATTCAAGTATTATATATACACAGTTTAACTCTTTTCACAACAATTTTCCAACATATAACAATTACAGCATGGAAACAGGCCATCTCGGCCCTTCTAGTCCATGCTGTACGCTTACTCTCACCTAGTCCCACTGGCTCGCACTCAGCTCATAATCCTCCATTCCTTTCCTGTCCATATACCTATCCAATTTTACTTTAAATGACAATACTGAACCTGCCTCTACCACTTCTACTAAAATCTCATTCCACACAGCTACCACTCTCTGAGTAAAGAAATTCCCCCTCGTGTTACCCTTAAACTTTTGTCCCCTAACTCTCAACTCATGTCCTCTTGTTTGAATCTCCCCTACTCTCAATGGAAAAAGCCAATCCACATCAACTCGATCTATCCCCCTCATTATTTTAAATACCTCTATCAAGTCCCCCCTCAACCTTCTACGCTCCAAAGAATAAAGACCTAACTTGTTCAGCCTTTTCCTGTCACTTAGGTGCTGAAACCCAGGTAACATTCTAGTAGATCTTCTCTGTACTCTCTCTATTTTGTTGATATCTTTCCTATAATTTGGTGACCAGAACTATACACAATACTCTTAAATTCGGCCTTGCCAATGCCTTGTACAATTTTAGCATTACATCCCAACTCCTATACTCAATGCTCTGATTTATAAAGGCCAGCATACCAAAAGCTTTCTTCACCACCCTATCCACATGAAATTCCACCTTCAGGGAACTATGCACCATTATTCCTAGATCACTCTGTTCTACTGCATTCTTCAATGCCCTACCATTTACAATATATGTCCTATTTGGATTATTCCTACCAAAATGTAGCACCTCACACTTATCAGCATTAAACTCCATCTGCCATTGTTCAGCCCACTCTTCTAACCGGCATGAATCTCTCCGCAAGCTTTGAAAACCTACTTCATTATTCACAATGCCACCTATCTTAGAATCATCTGCATACTTACTACTCCAATTTACCACCCCATCATCCAGATCATTAATGTATATGACAAACAACATTGGACCCAGTACAGATCCCTGAGGCACACCACTAGTCACCGGCCTCTAACCTGACAAACAGTTATCCACCACTACTCTCTGGCATCTCCCATCTAGTCATAACATCACAACTTTTAAATAAAGTAAATCACATTCAGCAACTTATCAAAGTCTTTGCAAAAATAATCAATTCTTGCAGAAAATCAAATTCAGATTCTTCAAATGAAAATAAACTTGTACATCCAACTGTATTAAATCCTCTGTCATTACACATTTCGTTCCCATGCTGGTTCTTCATCTCGGGTGGCTCGCCATCTTGTTTCTTAGTTCATTGGATGAAATAGTTTATCATCCACAGTAAGTCAGTTCATAAACTTGTACGAAAACTTTACCAAATCCCTTGGTGTGATTTTACAAAACTAATTCCTGACTACATGGTAGGGCGTAAAAAGGAATATATTTTTTTTAAAAAAAGACAAACTTATACTTAACTCGGTAACAAATTATGTATTTAAATGGACAAACAAATTAGAACACTACTGATGTTACTAGTGGTTATCTGTCATATCCGGTGAAGACAGGAAACCTGTGTGGGTAAGTTTTTTAAAGTGGAAAAGATGGCACAGGGGCAGTTCTACTCTTTTGACCTCAGATGTCTTGGTCAGTTAGGATGAGTAGTCAGCACAACTGGGGTCTACCCTGGTTGACTACTTCCCTGATCATGACTACTTCTGTGCCTCTTAATGGACTTCACTCTGTATGTAGTATTGCAGAACTGCCGTTGGATCACACTATAGATCTCATCTGCCTGGTCTTCTGGAGTTGACTTTGCTTGCTAGAACAGATGTGCCTCCATCTCGCCAGGGTATGAGACCTGCCAGCTCCCCTCACACGGTTTCACCTACCTGTCAAGATGGCGTATGAGAGTCTGGAAGCTGTCATGTGCAGTCAGCTACTTGGAGCCACGGCTTTGAGCTGAGGGTCTGGGTGGGGTCAAAGTTAACAATCAAGATGCTTGTCAATACCTTCAAATTCTTCGTAGTCCCGAACTTGTTGAAGAAGTGAAATACTTTCATTTTTACTTCTGCCTGTTTCTGTCATTTCCGAGTTTGAATGCTCAAAACTGCAGTGAGTAATACAGTTCTAAATTGTCTTACTGCTTACCTCTCGCAGACAATTAGTGACAAAAATCACTGCTTTTTGAATGTACACATGCTATTTTAAAAACTATTTGTTCTATGCATGCTGCAGTGTCTAATGACTACACTATGTGTATGTGACTGATGCTAGAAAGTGTTCAGCAACAGCTTCAATTAATTAGCCCAATTCAGTGGACTATTGTCCCAGATAAACAAAGAGAAACCTTGCTATTTTCTCAATTTGTTTTTGTTTTTTAAAGAGTTGTCCCAAATAAGCTGTGACCCCAATTAACCAATGGCCCAATTAACTGGAATCCATTGTATTTGCTGAAGCAGGTAAAGTGAATAGTTTTTACAGACATTAGTCTTTCCTGGTTTATTTTTTGTTCCTGTGAGCCAGCATAGACTCGGTGGACCTTTACAAATTCTTCATTGATAATTAGTACTTGCTTATGAACTCTTCTTTTCATATCTTTTCTCTATTTTTGTGTAAGTTGCTTGTTGAATAATTAGACAACCTGTTTGGTGGTATTGGTTGCAGTCATTCCTGTGTCATCATTGTGGGAAGATTTAAATGTCGTGCATTGAATTATAATTTTAAAAAAAATTGATGCTTCCATGTGTCATAGTTCGTGCTAGTGCAGTTCCATGGTTAGATAATTTATAGTTGTTTCACGTAAAGTTGGACTGAAGCTAGGTTTGTGACTCAGTTCAATATCAATAACGTAGGAGGTAATACGTCAATTACATATCAATGTGCTTATGTAGTGCAGAAAAAGTGGCTAGATAAATTATCACCAATTTATGGACTTGAAAATTCCAAGCTATTTCTAACTTTTCTGAGCCTAACATTGCTAATTTGTTTGACCGCCCATGTGTGGGCCCTGAACTCCAATTTTCTCCTTCCACAGCTCTGGCCAAATTGCTGTGATATCTGCTGTTTATTCATCAGCCTTCTTGCTGCATTTTAAGCTGATGACACAGCAATCTTTATCTTTGTGTTATATAGGAAACATAATGGCACTTTGGAGCAATACGAATGTAGGTGTAGCTGCTGCTCAGATTACCCAAGGCAAGATTCTCTTAGAGCCTGCTTTATACTGAAAGGTTGAGTGGTATTTACGGCAGCAGGGAACATGTATATACAGTTATCAGAATCAGTTTTATTATCACCAGTGTATGTTATGAAGTTTGTTGTTTTGCAGCAGTAAAATGGATGCACCACCTCTCAAAGATGTTCTTTTTGGCAGGGTGTATTGTGTTGTCATGGAGCTGGTGGAGGCTACAACCCTTTGCGTCCTCTAGCAATCCTATATATTTGAGGCAGGCTGGTTAGCCCGCTGAATGCATTCAGAATTTCCTCTATTTCAGAGTTGTATATCTGAAATTTTAACTGTCTCATTTAATTTAACATGTTCAAAAATGCTTGTCTCCACTCAATTTGCATGCTGGAAGGTGATAAATAGAGACTCGGGAAGCTAGAGCTTACTTCCATTCTTCCCTGTCCCTTTTCCTCTCCGAAAGCTGCTGGCCACTTAGAAATTTGTTTTGGAAACTGACAAGGCAATCTCTTAAATGGCCCGCTGCTGTGAGGTAGCAGGTGTTGTATTATCATAACTGTTGAGTAAAACAACATCTCCTAGGAACCCACTTCCACTTATGACATGGGATTCAATGAGGAAATGGAGGAATTGTGATAAAGACAATTTTATAGTAGTACAGTTCTTGGCAGTACCAGGTGTTGCCCCTTCTACAACCTGATAGCACTAGTGAAGTTAAAAGAATTCGCACAACTCTTTCTTATTTATATGTTTTAGTTGCAGAGTTAGGTGGAAACTGTTCTATTTTGTCTGCAAATTATGGCTTAATATCATTATTTCAAAAATTATGTTGATTCCAGGAAAAATAAAGTGTTAAATACTCTTGTAGATACTGAAATCATTTTGTTCAGTTTTCATATTTTGAAAGGCTAGGTGCTGATTCTTGACCAGATTTCTTCCTTTTTTTCCTAAGGGTTTTGGTTTTTAAATGTTCTTGTGTGGGGATGCCCACAGCTTTTTTTTTGTACCTCCAGCACTTTGTGGTTAAGAACAGTTAACTCAGTGCGGCACATTTTGGTCACTATTATCATGTGTTGAGTGATAATCCAGATTCTTTGAGTAGAGTTTTGTTTTAGTTCAACAATGTATACAAGTTTTGATCAAGGCTATGAATACTATTTCAGTAGTTTTAAGAACTTTAACCAGAGCAACTAGTAATTACAATAAATCAATAGAAAGTAATATAATTTCTTGAACAAATGTCTTGATTGTATTATTTTTAATACTGAATCATGAAACCAGTTGAATATCATGCCATGTGAAATGCTTCATTGTATAAATGTGAAGGGAATTGGCACAGCTTTCTGAATTTGCCATGCATGTTTATTGTCATGCACTAGCAAATTGACACAGAATTACAAAAAACGAAACCATGATGTACTGCTGTTTGATGAGAGATTAAAGCAAAGATTCATTCTAAAGTGAAACTTAAATCCCTTGCATATAGTGGACTCCTTTTATTCCTAAAAGTTTCAAATATTTATCTTCTCTTTAGAATGGTAACGAATTCCCAGAACATGGTCTTAGCAAATCTTATACTTCTTCTGGAACCACGCTTGGAGTAGATTTACGAAGAGGGAGAAGAAGATTCTCTGGTAATCTTCAATTGCCACCATTGGCTTGGAGGCAGGGGGAAAGAGCGAAGACTCCAGAAAGAGACAGCATACCAAGGCCGACCACTTTACCATTGCAAACACCTCCGCGGATAGCTATTACACCTGTGGACCAAGATTGGTAAGGCTATAACCTGAACTTACAGTATGGAATTTAACTGTGACATGCTTATGATGGATAAATGTTTCTGATTGATTATCGGATAAGTGAAGGCAAGATGGGAATGTAGGAAGGTGGAATAGCCTATTAGGCCCAGAGAGATGGTGGGGGGGGGGAAAGATGAGGTTACAGTAAAGAAATTGTCAAGGGGGAACGTGCAATTATTCTTATCTGCCAAAATTCAAAGTAAATTTATTATCAAAGTACATATATATCACCATATACAGTACGTCCCTGAGATTCGTTTTCTTGCAGGCATACACAGTAATGGTTTCCCCCGCTATCCGATGGTAAAGCATTCCTATGAAACCGTTTGTAAGCCGAAATGTCGTAAAGTGAAGAAGCAATTACCATTAATTTATATGGGGAAATTTTTGAGTGTTCCCAGACCCAAAAAATAACCTACCAATTCATACCAAATAGCACATAAAATGATGCTAATATATAGTAAAAGCAGGAATGATATGTTAAATATACAGCCTATATAAAGCCTATAGAAATAATGTATGTACAGTGTAGTTTCACTTATCAAAATCGGGAAGACAGCGAGCCAAAATCGATTTGGAGAAAAAAAATCAGCACGTACATGCTTGCGCACACAACTACCGGCACAAGGCTTCATGATCATTGTAGTCTTTCTCAGGGTAAACACATGTATAAAGCGGGTATCTTTTTTCATAAAAGTGAAAATCCTCTTTGGTTAGCGAAAACAGGTACTAATATAGATCTTTCGTAACAGCGAGCTTTCGTAAAGCGAATGTTCGAAAACCGGGGGCCACCTGTATATCCAGGAAACACAACAAGTCAATGCAGGCCTGAACCTAACAGGAAGGACAAACAACCAGTGTGCAAAAGACAACAAACTGTGCAAACACAAAAGAGGGAAATAAGAATAATAAATAAGTAAATAAACAATAAATATCAAGAACATGAGATGGAGTCCTTGTAAGTGAGTCTGTAGGTTGTGGGAACAGTTCAGTGACGGATAAGTGAAGTTGAGTGAAGTTATCCCTGCTGCTTAAGAGGTAATACCTGTTCCTGAACCTGGTCGTGTGGGTCTTGAGGCTGTTGTAACTTCTACCTTATGGTGGCAGCTGCGAGAAGAGAGCATGGTCTGATTTATTATGGTCCCTGATGATGGATGCCACTTTCCTGCGATAGTGCTCTGTGTAGATGTGCTCAATAGTGGGAAGGGGTTTACCTGTGATGGACTGCGCTGTATCCACTAATCTTTGTAGGCTTTTCTGTTCAAGGGCATTGGTGTTTCCATCCCGTTCTGTGAAACAACCAGTCAATATACTCTCCACCACAAACCAAAAGAAGTTTGTCAAAATTTTATATGTCATGCCGAAACTTTGCAAACTTCTAAGGAAGTAGAGGCACTGTCGTGCTTTCTTCATAATGACACTTATTGTGGCCAGCAGCATCAATGTGCTCACCCTGCTCCTCTGTTTCAGAATTCATGTGAAACATTACCCTCCAGGAATCCGGGCACTCTGCTCCCCTTGTACCCTATCCTAGCTTCTGGCTGTTGTTTATTGTCGTGCCAAAATGAGGCACAGGCAATCCCTTGCATTACAGGTAGGTTGCATTCTGACAAAAAGGTGTACTTTGTGATTTTCCATGATTCAAAACTGCATCATCTGCGCATGTGTTAAGAAATGCAAGTTGGAAAAAAGTGTTTAATTACTTCAAATAAATCCTGTACGAATTAGTTTTTGGGTAGTGATTTATGGATTTTGTAAGGGGGAATTTCAGTACCCAGAATGGCTGTTTTGCCTGTACTTGGTTTTAGATAAAAGCAAGATGCAAATTTGCAAAGAGGACTCAAGATCAAGATTACCATCCTTCTGTACATGAGTGTAAAAGAGAATGAAATTACTGTTACTTTGGATCTGATGCAGCTTTAAAAAGTTACTAAGCATAATGAACACAAAAAGGAAAAAAGATGCAATAAACTATTAAAAATCTTATATAACATAACGTACAAGTAATTGTCTGTTGCCGTATGTACATAAAATTAGTTTACAGTATGTAAATAGACTGATTGTATATTCATAAAGTGATGCTAGTTAATGGTGGTGGGATGTGTTAATGGAGGTGCTGATCAGCCTGACAGCTTGGGGGAAGAAACTTTGAGTTGAGTGGTCCTAACGTGGATGCTTTGAAGCCTCTTTCCTGATGGGACTGGGACAAGCAGTCCATAGGCAGGGTGTGTGGGGATGCTTCATGATATTGCTTGTCTTTTTCTAGCACTTTTCTTTATATGTCCTAGATGGCTGATAGCCTGGAGCTAGTGATGTGTTGGGCAGTTTTAACCAGCTGTTGTAAGCCCTTCTCTCTGCCACAGTACTGCTTGTAGGATACTCTCAACTGCACATCCGTAGAAGACCATGAGTATTGAATGTGCATAGTTCAGCTCTCATTAGCCTCCTCTGAATGTAGTGTCACCAGTGTGCTTTGTAACCTTTCTCAGGCAGCAGGGAAATGAAGGGTACATACATACACCATCTACAGATTGAAAAGCAGAAGAGGAAGTGTGAGATTTGAGCAGAATGAAGCATGAGTTGTGCTGCTGGTTGTTACGTAAGCAAAGACAACGTTAAAGCAACCGAGTTTGATTTGGTCTATTTGGGCAAGTTCGATCTACAACTAAATCCCTATAGGAACCTCCAGCTGCCAGTTGCATGCCATCCTCTCCTGAAAGAAAGAAAGGTGTCAATGTCATAGAATGTATTTGGATGATGCAGTTGAAATGTGTGTGAGAAATATAGGTGTGGGATTTGCAAGAATGCTAAATGTGAGGGTTAGGTGAAGGATATGATGATTCTGGTTAGAAATCATTCAGCTACATCAGGAGATGCTTACTACAGCATGTTGAGATGTATTATTATTTCACTCCTCTTACAGTAGTAGACAAATGGTTTTCCTGTGTTTTTACACAAATTTCTGTATTTGCATACCTTACTTAAAGGTAAACCACCATGTCAGTAACTAAATTAATTATTTCTACCTTCCCAGGTATCTAATATTCAGGAAGAAATGCATATTAAACCAGACTCGAGCTGCAGCCCTGGAAATCCTTTCTCTGGGATGTGTATTTTAACTGTTTACATTTCATTTATCACTTACCCAACAGCCTAGATTATTCACTCAAGGCACAATGAACTTGATATCCTCCACGAAGGATTTTACGGGGCAGCTGTTGCCAAGTTCCTGTACCACACTGAGACACAAAGACCCGTAGTTAATGATCCTTAGTCATGTGATAGTTTTTGTTTCTTGTCTTTCTTTCTAAGCTGGGTCACATTATGATCTTTGTTTTCATGAACACGAATCAGTTTTTCCTTACCATGCAGCAATTATATGCATTTGATAATTTTGGCCAAAGCAGTCCAAGAGCTGATTTGGATTTTTTTTTCTTTATTAAGCTTCAATTAATTTTTTGCAATTTTAAACCATGCTTGCAGCATTTACTGGCATAGCATACAAGAGGTGATTGATAAGTTTGTGGCCTAAGGTAGAAGGAGTCGATTTTAGAAAACCTAGCACATTTATTTTTCAACTTAGTCCCCTCCTACATTTATGCACTTAGTCCAGCGATAATGGAGCATACAGATCTTGGACCTCCAGAAAGTGTCCATAGCAGGGTTGATTAATAAGTTCATGGCCTAAAGTCGAAGATGAGTTATACAGCTCTCGTTACATGAACATACAGTTCCACTCTTTGAGTGATATTGCAGAAAGTTTGAAATTAATAACTCATCAGACATGATTGATAAGTTCGTAGCCTAAGGAAGAAGGAGATGGGTTAATAACTTCAAACTTTCTGCATAATCACTCAAAGAGTTGAACTGCATGTGCATGGAACGAGAGTTGTATAACTCACCTCTTTCTACCCTAGGCCATGAACTTATCAATCACCCACGCTATGGACTCTTTCTGGAGGTCCAAGATCCGTATGCTTCATGACCGCTGGACTAAGTGTGTAAATGTAGGGGGGGACTATGTTGAAAAATAAATGCGCTAGGTTTTCTAAAATTGACTCCTACCTTAGGGCACGAACTTATCAATTACCCCTCATATATGGCAAGAACAAAACTAACCAAAATCAAACAAACTAACATGAGTACACCTGGCACTATAGAACTGGCTGGTGGTGTAGTGGCATCAACACTGGACTTTGAGGCAGATGGTCCTGAATTTGAATCCGGCTGGGTCCCAACCTCGACAATAGCAATATCTGCGTGGAAAAGCTATGGACCCTATCCATAGGTCACCCTGATTTAATGGTTCAATGACTCAATGGTACTCAACAACAACATGGCTCTATAAGCTTAAATATTATGACAAATCAATATTGCACAGGATTTGGCAGTTATCATTACTCTACGTCCATGCACTCTTTTTCAACTTGAAGGTCCTGACCTAATGTAGGGTTTGATCAGGGCTTGTTACAATTTGATTCATAACTTGCTCAGCTACTTGCCTGATTTTAGCTGGCACCAAATAGTTTCTCTTGTTATAAGTTTCTGACTCTGTGGCACACTATTAAGTGTGTTATTGGCTTAATTAATTGTCATTCTGATTAGTTAGACTTAATGACTGCCAAGTCTACTAAAGCATCTACACTTGTTCAGCTTCTCCCTTGGGCATCTTTCATGGAGTTTGTGTATCATTCATTTTCTTCTGTATTTATTCAGAAGTGAGGTGCAGCGGCATCAGCTTCATTGACCTGATACAATTTACATGTGTTTGCTGTCCTGAGGCAACTCGGGGTGAATAAATTCCCAGGACTTGACAAGGTGTTCCCTTGGATCCTGCAGGAGGCAAGTACAGAAATTGCCAGGGCCCCAGCAGAGATATTTAAATCATCCTTAGGGACTGGTAAAATACCAGAGGATTAGAGGATAGCTAATATTGTTTCACTGTTTAAGAAAGGCTCTAAAAATAAACCAGGAAACTATTGACTGGTGACCCTGACATCGGTAGCAGGAAAGTTAATGGAAGGCATTCTAAGGGACCGGATAAATAAGTATTTGAATAGACATAGGCTGATTAAGGATTGTCAGCATGTCTTCATGTGTGTTTGGTCATGTCTAGCTAACCTTAGTTTATTTGGGAAAGCTACCAAGAAAGTGGATGAAGGCAAGGCAATGGATGTGGGCTATGTGGACTTGACAAGGCATAGGATGAGGTCCCACGTAGGATGTTGGTCAAGAAGGTTCAGTCACTCGGGATTCAAATTGAAGTAGTAAAGGGGATTAGACATTTGCTTTGTGGGAGAAGCTGATGGTAGATGGCTGCTTCTCTGACTGGAGGCCTTTGACTAGTGGATCGCCACAGGGTCCGTGGTTTTTGATATAGATGATAATGTTGTTAACTGGATCAGCAAATCTGCGGCTGTCACCAAGATTTGGGACAGTGAGGAGGACTATCATAACTTGCAGCAGGAATCTGGACCAGCTGGAAAAAGTGGTTGAAAATGGCAGATGAAATTTAATGCAGACACGTACGAGGTGTTGCATTTTCATAGGACCAAGCAGGGAAGGTCTTGTGCAGTGAACGGTAGGGCAATGAGGAGTGCGGTAGAACAAAGGGAACTGGGAATACAGGTCCAGACTTTATTGAAAATGGTGTTACATATAAATAGGGTCATAAAGAATCCCTTTGGCACAATGGCCTTCATAAATCAAAGTGCTGAATATAGGAGATGGTATGTTATATTGAATTTGTATAAGACATTAGTGAGGACTAATTGGAGTATTGTGTGCAGGTTTGGTGCCCTTCCGACAGAAAAGTTATCGACAGGATTGAAAGAATAGAGAGAAAATTTACAGGAATATTGCGAGGTCTGGAGAACATGAGTTAAGGAAAAATTGAGTAGTTACGACTTTATTCTTTGGAATGTAGAAAATGAGAGGAGATTTGATATAGATATACACACTTATGAGGGGTATAGAAAGGGTGTAAATGCAAGCAGGCTTTTTCAACTGAGGTTGGGTGGGACTACAACCAGATGTCATGGGTTAAAGGTGAAAGGTGAAAAGTTTAACAGAAATACAGGGGGGAAACTTCTTCACTCAGTGGGTCATGAGAGTGTGGAATGAGCTGCCAGCACAAGTGGTGCATGTGAGCTCGATTTCAACATTCAAGAAAAGTCTGGCTAGGTACATGGATGGTTGCGGTATGAAGGGCTGTGATCCAGGTGGAGGTCGATGGAAGTAGGCAGTTTAACTATTCAGCATGGACTAGATGGGCTGAAGGTCCTGGTTCTGTGCTGTACAGTTTTCTTAATGACTCTATAACATATGTAACCAGGTATGTACTACTCAGCTCCATGAGTTGTTTCATTATTCAACCGTGGCACATTTACTTGAGTTATTCCCTTGATTCCTTTTAAATTGAACAATCAATTGATCTTGGTTTTGGATGAAACCAGTGACTGGGCTTCTTTAGGTAGAGAAATCCAAAGGTTCAATATCATTTGAAAGAATTTCTCGTCATTTCAGTCTTCAATGATCTAACACTTTGATATTCGGACCCCTAGTTCTCAACTACTCTGCCAAGGAGCACATCTTCAACTTAATTACTTTGCCCAGTCTTCTACGAATTTAGTGTATTTCAATGAAGTCACTGTTCTTTAAATTTCATTTCTCTGAGGCCTACCAGTTCAATCTCTCCTCACCTGACAGATCCTCCATAGCAGAAACAGATTATCAACCTTGAATTCCAATAGATGTGACTAAAGCTTTTAGATGGAATAATGTTAACTGCCTTTTTAAAACAGACATTATAGTGTCATTTCTTTTGTAATCAACACCTATAAATTGTAGGATAATTTTTATTTGTGGACACGTACTGAGATAAAATCCTGCTAATTGAAGCTATAACAACCACTTTGGTTGTGAATGAAGGGTTAGAATCTTTGTGAAGCTAAGTACTTTTTAAAAGTTGAGTAATCATGCTTAAATTTATAAATAACAGAATGTGCTCATGAGTATACAATGAAGAGCAAATACTGAAAATGTACAATAAGAATGCAAAAATATGAAGTGGCTGTTAGCATCTGAATTCAGAACTCAAATATCTTTGGTTGAACTATATGTTCATTTTAAGGAGTGGAAAATCAATGTATTTGCTACCTCTAGTGGTAATATTGGATGCTGCAAGTCAGAACAAGCCTTTTCCAGGTGTCCTTTTGAAATGTCTTTTTTTCCCTTTAATCATGCCTTCTCCTCTACCATAATTGCCTGGGCTTCTGGCGATGCTTCTGCTTTTGAATCCTTTCTTACGAACCAGGATAAGGATAGGGCCTGCTACACCCCGCACAAGAGGAATCGCAAGGTTGTTATATGGTATTCATACTTTGAACTTTGAGCTCATCAGCTTCTTCACTCTATAATGTTAGCCATCACCAGGTGTTTCCATTTCCCATTGCAAAGTAATTGTTACTTTCTCAATCACTTAGTTTGTCCTTCCATTTTTACAAACCACTTTCCTTCTCATCGTTTTTTTATCTGGCTGCTGTCAATGTAGCATCTGTCTTTTGAGCTTTTCCTGAGTGAAATATCACTTTTTCCAGTGTAATGTTGTTTATTTAGTGTTCACTGTCATTTACGAAAAGCAAATGTAGACTGTCCCAATTTCGCAGCACACCCCCATTCCTCCATTCAGTATGCAAGGGTGATTTGTACTTCTAGCCACTTGTCAGTTTAATGATCCACCCCCGATCCCACCCGATCCGTAAAATGGCCAAGCTATTTATCATAGATTATCAACCCACAGTTATCCTATACCTCTGAGCTGTCAGAAAAATAGCAATGAAAGGAAAATCCAGTTTCAGTCTATGACATTATGTGTAATATTGTCCATTTTCTGCTACTAGTTGGGAATATAGTGCAGGGAACTATATGGTCATGCACTCTGGCAGAACGAATAAAGGTGTAGACTTTTTTTGAATTTTCTCCCCATTTAGAAATCAGAGAAGCAGGGGGACTTGTGCAGGATTCCCTAAAGGTTGACTTGTTGGGTGAGTCAGTGGTAAGGAAGGCAAATGCAATGTTAGCATTCATTTCGAGAGGATTAGAATGTAAAAGCAAACAGCAGCTTTATAAGGCATTTGTCAGACTCTACTTGGAGTATTGAGATCAGCAGTGAGGCCCTTGAAAAGATGTGCTGGCATTGGAGAGGGTCCAGGGGAAGTTCAGTTGAATAATTCTGGGAATGGAAGGGTTAAAGTCTATGGAGCATTTGATAGCTCTGTACCTGTACTTGGTGGAGTTTAGAAGAAAGAGCAGGGGGTTATCATTGATGCTTCATTGAATATTGAAAAGGCAAGGAAGAGTGGATGCAGAGAGGATGTTTCCTATAGTGGGAAAGTCTAGCAACAGAGGGTGTGGCCTCAAAATAGAGGGACATCCACTTGTTACAGAGTTCAGGTGGAATTTCTTCAGCTAGATGGTGGTGAATGTGTGGAATTCATTATCATTGACTGCTGTGGAGGCCAAGAAATTAAATATACTTAAAGTGGGTGTTGTTAAGTTCTTGATTAGTCAGGATATCAAAGGTTACTGAGAGAAGGCAAGAAAGTGACATTCAGAGGAGTAATAAATCAGCTATAATGGAATAATGGAACAGACTTGATGGACTGAATGGCCTAATTTGCTCCTATGTCTTGTGGTCTTATTCATGGTAGTTAAAGTAAAACTACTGCTGTAGTTTAATTTGAGATTAATGCAGCAATTGTAATTACTTTTATTTTTCAATGATATTTAAATAACTAATGTTAAATTAATAATTAAAAGATAAGCCAAAATAATGATTCTTTATTTCCTTTAGTTGTTCAAAGCTAGAAATTCACAATTGAGACATCTGATTTCTGCCAACTTGAAAATTAATGTTCTATTTTCTTTCCTGAAGTATAGTATTTTTGTTCCAGCCTGAGTTGAATGGGACCAGTTGATAACATTTCCTTACTGGCCTTGAGTGAATAACGTAGTATATTCTACCAATTATTTGCCACTTTGCAGAGTTTTTAAAAAATTGTAGGTCTGATAAGGATCTGAATGAAGATATTCTGTAGTTTACTTTTCCCAAGTATTTTTAAAAGGAAACAAACATTTTAATGTACATGAACTAATTCTCATTAGCTTCTACACATGGGGCAAGCTACCACGTGATGTTTTTAGCAACAGATGCACAAAGCGAGCATAAGCGCAGTAGTGGAATCACCAGCTTTCTCTCAAAATTTCCGTGACTGACATTGATGAGGTGTAGCTACACAGATGTACTATTTCTCTCCCGTATTTCAGCCCACATTTCCTATACAAGCCTGGTCTGTAGTTAATGGGAGTTGCACTTGGCAATGAAGCTCAGCATCTGCCAGACTAGATCGGTCCTCAGCAGCACACAGGGAATGCTGGAGGAGCTCAAAGTCAGTCAGCATCTGTGAAGGTGAATAAGCAGTTGATGTGTCAGGCTGAGGCACTTCACTGGGGTTGGAAAGGGAGTGGGTGGACACCAGGATAAAAAGATGAGGAGAGGGGAAGGAGTTCAAGCTAGAATGTGATAGGTGAAGTCAGGTGGGTGGGACTGGTAAAGGGCTGGGGAAGAAGGAATCTGATGGGACAGCAAGGTGTACCATGGGAGAAAGGAGATAAATGGAGGCATCGGGAGAGGTGATGGGCAGGTGAGGAGAGGAGTTCAGAGGCCATAATGGGGAATAGAAGGAGAGGCAAGGGAGGGGAAAGGAAAAAAGTATTAAAAGGAGGAGAGATCAATTTTTTTATTTCATTGTGTTGGAGGGTACCCAGATGGAATATGAGGTATTCAGTTTACTGTACCGCTGCTCCCAGTGTGACCTCCTTACATTGGTAAGACCCAATGTAAATTGGTGGACCACTTTGTCGAGCACCTCTGCTCCATCCCACAAAAGTGGAATCTCCTGGCGGCCAACCATTTTAATTCCTATCCGCATTCCTGTTCCAACATGTCAATCCATGGCCACCTCTTTTGCTATGATGAGACCACACACAGGGTGGAGAAGCAACACCTCGTGTTCGGTAAACTACCCACATGGCTTCACCGATCACTTTCTAGCTGCTTCTTCCCCTTTCCCTGTCATTTCATTCTGGCACCTTCTCCCTTCCTTTTCTGTCCTGAAGGGGAGTCTTAGCCAAAACATTGAATGTTTATTCACTTCCATAGATGCTGCCTGACCTGCTGAATTCCTCCAGCACTTTGTGTGTGTTGCTCTGCATTTCCATCATCTGCAGAATCTCTCGTGTTTAGATTGGCCCTCATTTGGTTTTGATGCTACAAATAACTTGGTTATTGTGATACAAGCAATATTCACGACAGATCAACTCACCATATGTAGCAAAAAAAAACCTTGTTTCTGAATCTGTTAGAAAATTTTTACAAATCCGCTGAGTCTACCTTTACTACATTTATCTGTGTTGATCAAGGACTTGTTGCAATTAGCGAAAGAGGGCAGCGGGCTGCAATTAGTGCGAGAGGTTGTTTATTTGTGACACAGTGTGAGGTTTAAAAGGAGTTCTATGCTTTTGGTCTTTACAGCAGGCTGCAATCAGTGTGAGAAGGCGTTTCTTGGTGGTGTCATGTGAGGTTTAGTAAGAACTCCGGAGCTTTTGACTCGGTGTTGGCTGATTGGTAGGAGGCAGTGAGTGGGAATAAAAGGATCCTTATCTGGTTGGCTGCCACTGACTAGTGGTGTTCTGCAGGGCTCGGTGTTGGGACTGCTTTTTGTACTGTAGATCAATGATTTACATGATGGGATAGATGGCTTTGTTGCCAATTTTGTAGCTGATACGAAGATTGGTGGAGTGGCAGGTAGTGTTCAGGAAGCGGGTAGGATGCAGAAGGGCTTACACAGATTAGGAGAATGGGCAAGAAAGGTGCAAATGAAATACAATGTTGGAAAATGTATGGTCATGCACTTTGGTAATAGAAATAAAAGTGCCAACTAACTTCGAAACAGGGATAAAATCCATAAATCTGAGAGGCAAAGGGACTTGAGAGTCCTTGTGCAGCACATCCTAAAGGTTAACTTGCAAGCTGAGTCTGTGGAGAGGAAGGCAATTGCAATGTTAGCATTCATTTCAAGCGGTCTAGAATACAAGAGCAGGGATGTGATGCTGAGCCTTTATAAGGTAGTGGTGAGGGTCATCTAAGAAAAGATGTGCTGGCATTGGAGAGAGTCCAGAGGCAGTTCACAAAGATAATTCCAGGAATGAAAGGGTTATTATACAAGGAATGTTTGGCTCTGGGTCTGTACTTGCTGGAACTTAGAAGTTTAGAAGTATGGGGTGGGGGGTGGAACCTCATTGAAACCTTTCAAATGTTCAAAGGACTAGACAGAGTAGATGTAAAAAGGATGTTTCCCTTGGTGGGGGAGTCTAGGACAAGAGGGCACAGCCCAGCCTCAGGAGAGAGCGGCATCCATTTAAATGGAGATATGGAGAAATTTCTTTAGCCAGAGGTGGTGAATTTGTGGAATTTGTTATCACAGATAGCTGTGAATGCCAGGTTGTTGAGTGTATTTCAGGCAGAGCTTGATAGGTTCTTGATTTGACGCAGCATCAAATGTTATGGGCAGAAGGCCAGGGAATGGGATAGAAGAGGGGAAAATAAGGATCAGAATGGCGAAGCAGACTTAATTCTGCTCCTATGTCTTATGGTCATTGGGCTCTTTTTGGTAGACTGCATTCAATGCAGGGCAATAAGAAGAAGAGAGGTGTAAGCAGAGCAGTGGGAGTGGGCCAGTGCTGGAGTGGTCAGGTGTGGGCAAGCATGGGCAAAGGCTCTAAGTGAGTAAGTTCCTTGTAACTTTTTATTTCTGTTAACGCAATGCAAATCCATTGAGAACTGTTTTGGAGGTAAGGGTATTTTCTCTGTGTGAGATCTGGGAACTTGGACACCTTCACTCTCCCTGATAACTGCATCTGTATGAAGTGCACTGAGGTGCAGCTCATTAGAGACTGTGTTGAGGAACTGGGCCGGAGCTACAAGGAGGTAGTCACCCCTAATTGCAGGAGGCAGATACCTGGGTGACTGTCAGGGGAGGGAAAGGGAATAGACAGTTGGTGCAGGGTTTCAGATTTATGGATCATTGGGATTTCTTTTGGGGAAGGTATGATCGATACAAAAAGGACATGTTGCACCTGAACCTGAGTTTGCAGATGATAAAGATAGGTGGAAGTGCAGATAGTGTTGAGGATACAGGGTGTCTGCAGAAGGACTTGGTCAGATTGGAAGAAAGGGCAAAGAAGTGGAAGATGGAATATAGCGTAGGGAAGTGCATGGTCATGCATTTTGGTAGAAGGAATAAAGGTGTGGACGATTTTCTAAATGGGTAGAAAATTCAAAACTCAGAGGTACAAAGGGACTTGAGAGTCCTTGTGCAGGATTCCCTGAAGGTTAACTTGCAGGTTAAGTTGGTGGTAAGAAAGGCATATGCAATGTTAGCAATAATTTTGAGAGATCTACAATACAAAAGCAAGGATGTAATGCTGAGGCTTTATAAGGCATTGTCCAGACTACAATTGGAGTATTGTGAGCAGTTTTGGGCCCTTTATCTAAGAAATGATGTGCTTGCATTGGTAAGGGTCCAGAGATGGTTGATGGGATTGATTCCAGGAAAGAAAGGGTTACATATGAAGAGCATTTGATAGCTCTGGGTCTGTCCTCGCTGGAGTTTAGAAGAATGGGGGGGGGGGGGGGGGAATCTCATTGCAGCTTATCAAATATTGAAAGGTCCAGATAAAGTATATGGGGAGAAGATGTTTCCAATAGTAGGGGAGTCTAGGACCAAAGGGCACTGCTTCAGAATTGAGGAACATCCATTTTAAACTGAGATGAGGAAAATTTCTTTAGCCAGAGAGTGGTGAATAGGTGAAATTCATTGCACAAACAGTTATGCTGGCTAAGTATTTGAGTATATTTAAGGTGGAAGTTGATTAATTATGGAGTCAAGTGTTACAGGGAGAAGGCAGGAGAATGGGGTTGAGAGGGAAAATCAATCAGCCAGGAATGGAATGGTGGATCAGACTCGATAGGCCGAATGGCCTAATTCTGCTGTATTTCTTACGGTGTCATGGTCTTACAGTCTTATTCAGCATGCATTGCTAGTTATTGTCTGTAGGTGGCAGCAATTGTTTTTCTGTGAAGCAGGCAGGCATTTCTTGGAAGTAGCAACACTCAGAATGCTGGAGGAGCTCAGCAAGTCGGGCAGAATCTATGGATGGGGAATAAACTATCAATGTTTTGGATTGAGACCTTCATCAGAACAGGATCTTGGCCTGAAATGACGACTGCTTATTTCCCCACTATAAATGCTGCCTGACTTGCTGAGCTCAGGCATTTTGTGTGTGATGCTTATGATTTTCAGCATCTGCAAGATCTCATGTTTACTTCTTCGAAGAAGGTTTGGAAAGTGTCAATCATCTATGAAGGGTTGTTACAGGACTTCACTGTTATGCAGTCATGGTGAGCTCTCAGTAAGAACTTGAAAAACAAGTCAGAGCCTATCACAGACCAGGTGAGGGTTCATGTTGTGACAAAATATTGGATGAGGTGCAGGAGTCCCAGTGGTATTATTAATTTATTGCACTAGAGTTTAGATGTTGAGAGGCATGAGATTGTTTTTAATCTTCAAGGAAATGCATTATCTCATATGAAGAGGCAAATTAACTTGTAGTTTTATTGGACAAATGCTTCTCCTATGCCAGTGACTTTTTTTTTCTGATCAGTTGCATGCACACCATCAAGGACTGCTTATCCTAAATTATCAAACACGAGGAAATCTGCAGATGCTGGAAGTTCAAACAACAACAATTCAAACGAGTCCTGATGAAGGGTCTCGGCCCAAAACGTTGACATCGCTTCTCCCTATAGATGCTGTCTAGCCTGCTGTGTTCTACCAGCATTTTGTGTGTGTTGTTATCCTAAGTTATCGTAGCCTAAGCACTTGCATTCCCAAATTTATTTCATTTCACTGAAGTTGGTGAGACCATAAATGGAGAATTGTACTCAGTTTTGTTCACTCTGTACTTGGAAGCATGTGATTAAAGTGAAAAGAATACAGAAAGGGTTTACACTGATGTTACCAGGATTGGAAGACTAAGTTATAGGGAGAGGTTAGATAGGCTAACCTTTACTCATTAGATTATAGGAGATTGAGCAGCCATCTCATGAAGGTATATAAGATCACGAGGGGCATAGATAGTGAGTGGTCTTTCCAGTGTTGGGAATTATAAAACTAGAGAGCATACATTTAACGTTAGAGGTGGAAGGTTTATTAAGAACCTGATGGGCGATTTTTTTTCTTTACACAGCTTGCAGTAGTTAAATAGAACAAGTTGCTCAAGGAATTGGTTTTGACAGGTACATTAGATACATTTAAGAAGAATCTGGACAGCAATATGGATGACAAGGGTGTAGACAGATAAGCGGCAAGTGCTGAGAATGGGATTATCTTGAATATTGATCGTGGTTGACAAGGATGTGTATGGATTGAAGGGTCTTTTCCCATGCAGTACAACTCTAACTCTGTGACTCTAAGTTAAAGATTACAACATCTGGTTTTCAGAAATGGTGGGCATCCTTACATCTGAATGAGTTGGATTTTTTTTTGTTAGCATATACTGCAATTCCATTAATGATTGTAAGTTACTACTGTAAAGAGAGATGACTAGAAATTAGACTTTAATCTTTCTGGCACGTGAATTACACTACCTCCCAGATGGAGCTCACACAAAGGTGAGCCAAAACCATAAGACATGGGAGCAGAATAAGGCTATTTGGTCCATAATGTCTGCTCTGCCTTCAATCATGGCCGATCCTTGTCTCCCCTTCTCAGCCCCACTCCCAGGCCTTCTCCCCACAACCATTGGTGCTTTGTCCATTCAAGAACCTATCAAGCTGTGCCTTAAATACCCCCAGCAACCTGGCCTTTACAGCTGCCTGTGGTAATAAATTCCACAAATTCACCATTTTCGAAACTGGTGTGGTTAACACCCAGAGTAAAGAGCTGAAGAGGACCCTATGTGGTTCCCACTGAGTTTAATGCACCTGGTGGTACTCCGATGTGCTCCATTCTGAGGAAGGTTCATCAGCCCTTGGCTCTCATTTCCCCAGTAAGATAACAGTAGCAAACCACGATGACTTAAAACAGTTGGAGCCAACTATTTCAGGAAATCGATCAGGATTTATTAAAGTGTTATGAACTATGCAGCTGTCTACAAAAGAGGATGTGCAGGTTGAGTGTGTTCTCCAGACTAATTATTAAAGAAGCATTCAGTGAAGCATTCAGGATCACAGAGACATGGCTCCAGGGTTACCAAGGATGGGAGCTCAACATCCAGGGATATTCAGTATTCAGGAGGGATAGACAGGAAAGAAAAGGAGGTGGGATAACATTGCTGGTTAGAGAGGAGATTAACACAATAGAAAGGAAGCACATTAGCCTGGAGGATGTGGAATCGATATGGGTAGAGCTGCATAACACTAAGGGGCAGAAAACGCTGGTGGGAGTTGTGTACAGGCCACAGCCTGGAGGATGTGGAATCGATATGGGTAGAGCTGCATAACACTAAGGGGCAGAAAACGCTGGTGGGAGTTGTGTACAGGCCACAGCCTGGAGGATGTGGAATCGATATGGGTAGAGCTGCATAACACTAAGGGGCAGAAGATGCTGGTGGGAGTTGTGTTCAGGCCACCTAACAGTAGTAGTGAAGTTGGGGATGGCATTAAACAGGAAATTAGAAATGCGTGCAATAACGGAACAGTAGTTATAATGGGTGACTTCAATCTACACATAGATTGGGTGAACCAAATTGGTAAGGGTGCTGAGGAAGAGGATTTCTTGGAATGTATGCGGGATGGTTTTCTGAACCAACATGTCGAGGAACCAACTAGAGAGCGGGCCATTCTAGACTGGGTATTGAGCAATGAGGAAGGGTTAGTTAGCAATCTTGTCGTGCGAGTCCCCTTGGGTAAGAGTGACCATAATATAGTGGAATTCTTCATTAAGATGGAGAGTGACATAGTTAATTCAGAAACAAAGGTTCTGAACTTAAAGAAGGGTAACTTTGAAGGTATGAGACATGAATTAGCTAAGATAAGCTAAGACTGGCAAATGATACTTCAAGGGTTGACAGTGGAAAAGCAATGGCAAGCATTTAAAGATCGCATGGATGAACTACAACAATTGTTCATCCCAGTTTGGCAAAAGAATAAACCAGGGAAGGTAGTGCACCCGTGGCTGACAAGGGAAATTAGGGATAGTATCAAGTCCAAAGAAGAAACATATAAATTAGCAAAAAGAAGCGGCACACCTGAGGACTGGGAGAAATTCACAGACCAGCAGAGGAGGACAAAGGGCTTAATTAGGAAAGGGAATAAAGATTATGAGAGAAAGCTGGCAGGGAACATAAAAACTGATTGTAAAAGCTTTTATAGATATGTGAAAAGAAAAAGATTGGTCAAGACAAATGTAGGTCCTTTACGGTCAGAAACAGATGAATTGATCATAGGGAACAAGGACATGGCAGACCAATTGAATAATTACTTTGGTTCTGTCTTCACTAAGGAGGACATAAATAATCTTCCAGAAATAGGAAATAGACCGAGGGTCTCGTGAGATGGAGGAACTGAGGGAACTACGTGTTAGTAGGAAAGTGGTGTTAGGTAAACTGAAGGGATTAAAGGCAGATAAATCCCCAGGGCCAGATGTTCTGCATCCCAGGGTGCTTAAGGAAGTAGCCCAAGAAATAGTGGATGCATTAGTGATAATTTTTCAAAACTCCTTAGATTCTGGTTTAGTTCCTGAGGATTGGAGGGTGGCTAATGTAACCCCACTTTTTAAAAAAGGAGGGAGAGAGAAACTGGGGAATTATAGACCAGTTAGTCTGACATCAGTGGTGGGGAAAATGCTAGAGTCGGTTATCAAAGATGTGATAACAGCACATTTGGAAAGAGGTGAAATCATCAGACAAAGTCAGCATGGATTTGTGAAAGGAAAATCATGTCTGATGAATCTTATAGAATTTTTTGAAGATGTAACTAGTAGAGTGGATAGGGGAGAGCTAGTGGATGTGGTATATTTAGATTTTCAAAAGGCTTTTGACAAGGTCCCACACAGGAGATTAGTGTGCAAACTTAAAGCACACGGTATTGGGGGTATGGTATTGATGTGGATCGAGAATTGGTTGACAGACAGGAAGCAAAGAGTGGGAGTAAACGGGACCTTTTCAGAATGGCAGGCTGTGACTAGTGGGGTACCGCAAGGCTCAGTGCTGGGACCCCAGTTGTTTACAATATATATTAATGATTTAGACGAGGGAATTAAATGCAGCATCTCCAAGTTTGCGGATGAACGAAGCTGGGTGGCGGTGTTAGCTGTGAGGAGGATGCTAAGAGGATTCAGGGTGACTTGGATAGGTTAGGTGAGTGGGAAAATTCTTGGCAGATACAATTTAATGTGGATAAATGTGAGGTTATCCACTTTGGTTGCAAGAACAGGAAAACAGATTATTATCTGAACGGTGGCCGATTAGGAAAAGGGGAGATGCAACGAGACCTGGGTGTCATTGTACACCTGTCATTGAAGGTGGGCATGCAGGTACAGCAGGCGGTGAAAAAGGCAAATGATATGTTGGCATTCATAGCAAAATGATTTGAGTACAGGAGCAGGGAGGTTCTACTGCAGTTGTACAAGGCCTTGGTGAGACTGCACCTGGAGTATTGCGTGCAGTTTTGGTCCCCTAATCTGAGGAAATTCTTGCCATAGAGGGAGTACAGAGAAGGTTCAACAGATTGATTCCTGGGACGGCAGGACTTTCATATGAAGAAAGACTGGATCGACTAGGCTTATACTCACTGGAATTTAGAAGATTGAGGGGAGATCTTATTGAAATGTATAAAATTCTAAAGGAATTGGACAGGCTAGATGCAGGAAGATTGTTTCTGATGTTGGGGAAATCCAGAACGAGGGGTCACAGTTTAAGGATAAAGGGGAAGCCTTTTAGGACTGAGATGAGGAAAAACTTCTGCACACAGAGAGTGGTGAATCTGTGGAATTCTCTGCCACAGGAAACAGTTGTGGCCGGTTCATTGGCTATATTTAAGAGGAAGTTAGATATGGCCCTTGTGGCTAAAAGGATCAGGGGGTATGGAGAGAAAGCAGGTCGAGGGTTCTGAGTTGGATGATCAGCCATGATCATACTGAATGGCGGTGCAGGCTCGAAGGGCCAAATGGCCTACTGCAGCTATTTTCTATGTTTCTATATCGTTTGGAATGTGAGGAAGTTAAAAATGGGGTCTGTGGTTTGGCACATTTCTTTGGGTAACTTCTTTATTGTCTGTTCCACTGCCTCTCCCCTCTGCTCTCCTGAGCAGTAAGACCATGGTCCTGTCTCCTAAGCAGCCTTAGGCATTGATTTTTTTTAAAAATTGTTCTTGGTATTCTTCAGCCTTGACCCATTTCACTCAGCTCTGGAATAGTGTTCAACTCTTCCTCTGACAGCAGCAGCTGCTTTTGGAGATCTGGATTATGCTGCAAAGTCATTCTTCTCCAGCTGCAATGTACTTCCAGACTGATGCATACACTGGAATTTCATCTGCAAAATACCTGTGGTGTTTTCACAAACATTCTGTCATGCTTGACTCTTGTATCAGTAGTGAGCAATTGTGCCATGGCTGCCAATTGGAGTGATGAGCATGAGAAATAGAGGGAAGCCCTGGCTCTCAGGCTTATGCTCCAGGTAGTGCTAGCCACAGAAAATCTGTTAGTTTAGTCTCTGAGGATAAATAAGTCATGTGGTCCTCACACAGATCAGCATTTACCCTGCATAAGTTCTTCTCATGATCCATATCAACCTGTAAGTTATAGGAATGGAAACCTTTCTTCTTCTTCAATTGCAACAAAGTATTACAGCTGAGTATGCCCTCAAGACTCGTGGAATTTGCTGCCTGCAGTCCTAAGAAAACAACAGTAAAGGCTAGACCGGGGACTATGATGGCATTTAATGTTCATTGAAACAAATGTGCAGTAAAACCCCAATAGTCACTATCTAATTATTCAGAATGTTTGGCATTTGTGTCACCAGGTGACGTTTGCCTTGACCCTCTTTAGATTAATCTGAATCTGTTGGCTGCACTGTCGTGAGACAAAGGGGTAGAAGTTATTGTATTGTGTTAACGCAGCAGTGTAGACCACCTTAGCACTGTATGTTCAATTTCAAGGTTAATAAAACTGCAGTGTTGGGTTTCCCTGTGTAATGCTACACTGAATCTGACATTGTCAGTGCAATGTTCCTTTTAATTGTATGTCACATTCACGCTGCTCCCAGAATAACTTAGTAGGTGAGAAGATATAAAAGAGCAATGAAATCTTAGCAGCCAAAGAGTCTGTAATCTTTTTTTCAAGGTTCTAAACCATTTTTGTTACTTTCATGCACATTTTTGTTAATAAAACACTTAAATACAGTGCACATTGAACTGTTCTATGTATATCACTCATTCATAAATAATGTCCAACCATTTTTGGCTGGGATTCTCATTTGTGGTCCCTGTGGCATATCCAGCCAAGGAGAGGTTTCATTATCTCACTGCCCTATTTTCCTCTGCTACCAGAAACCTTCTCCATTGGTTTCTGGTGTTGTTGGTGTTGTTACCACAATATTTAGATGATTTCTTTTGTTCTGCCTCATGCAGAGGATGCCTATGTGAAAAGAGAAAACGGGAAGTTGTTGACTCGGGTATGATAACATTTTATAAATACAAAGATAGAAAGGGAATACAAAGATAGGAATATGGGAAATATGTGGGCATGTGGGACTAACATGATGTGTACCATGGCCACCGTGAATGAATTGAATCAAAGGCCTATCTCCAAGCTTTGCTACTCTGATATGATGACACTATAATTTCCTTGGAATACTGCATACAAAGATTTAATACATTCTGGAACTTGGTGGTAGTATCCTTGTCTTGTGTGGGTCTTAACAGAAGTCCTGAGTGTCATATCAAAATCAGCATGCTTTGCTAATTAGTGCAATGATGGTTACTTGTTTACACATTATATAAATCTTGCATTCATCTCTCTTCAATCTCATTAAATAGTTGATTGCCAACTAGAATAAAATACATGCATGTCAGATAAAAGTAAATCTTCAGCTTTTGAAAGGAAAAGGGAGAAAAGCAAATTATGTTCATTTTGTAGGAGCTAACAAACGAGAGTTATCTTAGAACTGCAGATTGTTGATTAGATGTGAACTTAAATGTGAACCTCTATTACTAAGGTTTGTTTGGTACATCTCTTCCTTCCTAACTCTCCAAATAAATTAGGAATATTTATCCAAAGTTAATTTTGTGGTGATTGATTGGGCGGGGGGTGGAGGTGGTTGGGGAGAAATCATTTGTGTTTTTTCACCTAGATTTTAATATAATTGGAGCAAAGTTTCTATATCATTCCCACAAGCAGATTTCATTCTCCATATCAACCATAGAAATGCAGTTTAATATGTCTTGATGTTGCCTTTCCTGGCTATGTAGTCCATGTTCCAAGCCTTCTCTGGTAATGCTCCCCAACTCTTCCTGTGCTACATTGATGACTAAGTTTGTGTTTTCTCTGGAGAGAAGCTGTCTATCGACATCTTTTATAAATCCACTGATTCTCATGGCTATCTTGATTATATCTCTTCCCTCCTGTAAAAACGCTACCTCCTTTTCTTAGTTGCCTTGTCTCTGCTGCATCTGTTCCTGGGATGACATCAGAAACCTTCTCCTTCCACCATTGATGTTGCCATCACGCACATCTCCATTTCCCGGACATCTTTCCACTGCCTTAACAGGGATAGGGTTTTTCTTGTTTTCAGCTTATACCATCTTCAGCAAGATCCTACCAGCATATGCATATTTACCTACCACACCACTCTCTGCCTTCTGCTGGGATCGCTTCCTCTGTGATTCCATTGTGCATTCATTACCCCCCCCCCCTCCAATGATCTCCCTCCTGGCATTTATCCCCAAAAGTGGCAGAAGTGCTTCATCTGCCCATTTACCTCCTCCCTCACCTCCATTCAGGGGTCTAAAACAGTCCTTCCACCTATGAATCTGTTGGGATTGTCTGTTGTATTGGTGCTTCTGATACAGTTTTCTCTACAGTGTTGTGACCCGATGTAAATTGGGGGACCACTTTGTTGAGCACCTCTACTCTGTCTGGTAAAAGGGGTATTTCCTGGTGGACAACTATTTTAATTTCTGTTCCCCATTCCTGTTCCAACATACCAGTCCATGGTCTCCTCTTGTGCCACAATGAGACCTTTCTCAGGGTGGAGGAGCAATACTGCAGCTCATATTCTGTCTTGGTGCCCTCCACCCAATGATATGAACATGGATTTCTCCTTCTGGAATTTTTTCCCTTGTCCTTCCCTCTGCTTCTATTCCCCACTTTGGCCTTTTCCCTCTTCTCCTCACCTCCACTTGTTGTTTTTCTTCTTCCCTTTCTCCTCTGGTACACGCTCCTTTCCTTTTTGATTCCTTCTTCTCCAACCCTTACTTTTCCCACACACAGCTTCACCTATCACCTTCCAGCTAGTCTTTCTTTCCCTCTCCCCACCTTTGTATTCTGTCAACTTCCCCCTACCTTTCCAGTATTGAAGAGGCATCTCTGCTTGAAAACATCAACTGTTTATTAATTTCCATAGCTGCTGCCTGACCTGCGGAATTCCTCAAGTATTTTGTGTGAGTTGCTCAGGGCATCTGAGTTCAAAGTTCAATTCTAGAAGAATTGTCTGGAAGAATTTGTATGTTCTTCCCGTGAATGTGTAGGTTTCCTCCAGATGCTCTGGTTTCCTCCCACAGTCCAGAGACATACTTGTTAGTAAGTTAATTGGTCATTGTAAATTGTACCATCAGTAGGCTAGGGTTAACTAGGTGGGTGGCTGGGCATTGCGGCTCGTTGGGCCGGAAGGACCTATTCTGAACTGTATCTCTAAATAAAATTAATTTTATTTCACAAGTCTTGTCAAAGGCACTGGTGACCTTTCTCTGACAGACCATTTGACCCCCATTTCAGGCAGTGCAAGATCTTTTGCTGCTGACAATATGTACGTTGCCAAGAAGCAAAATAACCATATGATCCAATATCATCTCTTGGCCCTATATTCAGTTATCAGCATTTGTCTCTGACACGAAAAGATGAGCACATGTGTTTGCATGATATTTCTTGGTTCATATGCTGCCAAGGTCAAAGACAATTTTTGAATTGGTAGGGAAATTATTTGAAGCACTGGCCTCATTTCAGGGAACAGCATAATCAGGGTTATGGTGTGTGTAAATGGTGAATGAATGTGAATGCACTGGGAACTGCTGTGATCCAAACACTACAGCTTTATCTACATTATTCAGCTGAGAGTATTTCTCTTTGCAGTGAATATTCTAGTTATTCATTTTAACAGCTTTTCAGAAACCATCTTCCATTGGACAACATGGCACTGATGCATGGTAATATATCAGCAGCCAAGTTAAACTTTATCTCAACTGGGTGATGAACTTGCTCATCAGCAGACTGTGGCAATGGTAAAGCCTTTCAGTGAGCTTCAGTCTATCTCTGCTTCATATTCATTTCACAACGACTAGCACAGTGGAGTGGAGAACCGCTAGATTTGCCAAGTGGTCATAATAATTTGATAATCCCAGATATGTCATCAGCTAAGTTATGCTAATTAGGATAGGAGCTTTGGTAATAGCTTTTACCTTGTGTCCTTTAGTACTGCTGTGTTGAAGTTTCATATTTTATTCACCAGAAAAGTACTCATCTCTTCCAATAAAAACTGTCTTTTTCACTCTGCTAAACACTTACAGATTCTGCAAGCATTCTCCTCTAGAGACTCTCAGACAGGAAACTGTTCAAGTGTTAGCGACCCAAGGAATGTGCAGCAGCTATCCCTCATAGTTTTCTGAAAGAAAACGCTCTGAAAGATGGGTGTTTATTTGTAAACGAGCTGTAATGTACGTGGACATTCATAGGCTACTTGGGCTGAACCTCCAACATTATATGCTGATTTGTATAGCTCGTACCCAGTATGGTGAGTGGCTGCCCTCCAGTCAACATTGTAAATAAGGATGGTGGTGAATAATAGACAATAGACAATAGGTGCAGAAGTAGACCATTTGGCCCCTTGAGTCTGCACCGCCATTCTGAGATCATGGCTGATCATTCACTATCAATACCCAGTCCCTGCCTGGTCCCCATATCCCTTGATTCCCCTATCCATCAGATATCTATCTAGCGCCTTCTTGAAATAATAGTAGCTTATCTTGAGGCATTTGATGTTGTGGTGTTCATTGAGCTTGTCAATTAGCTGATAGGTGTTTCGTCACCAGTCAGGGATATGTTTCCAAATAAATGCCATCTATAAATCCCTAAGAGCCAAAGAAACACAAGCCAATAGAATTTAAAAGCAACTGAAGGCAAGCCAATCAGCATTGAGGCAAGCAAGGAGGAGGCTATAAAAACACGAGCACTCCCAGAGAGGCACCAACAAATGTGTAGTGAGGATGTGACCTCAACTGGTAATGAAATGTCTGCAAGCTAATTGACAAGCTTGGCTAACACCACAACATGGTTGTAAATAAGTCTTCTATTCTAGAAATGTCAAACTTTTGCAGGGAGATGTGATTAACTGTTGACTTATATTCTGTGCAAATCCTCATGGATTTGTCACATTGGCAAAGTTGATACACTCCTGAGTGCTAACAGGTTCAATTATTTTCTCTCTGGGAAGCCAGTCAATTTCATCCTCCAATTTTGATTTCATTGAATATGCTTTATAAAGCGCTAAGCTGAGAAACCATGGTTCAGATTCAGCAGCGTTATTAAGGATAATGGTCTTAAACTTTGTTTCACTAACACATCAGCAACACCAACCACTCAAATATTTTCACTTGTTTAGGTTTCCAGTTTATTTGTCTCTTTTAAAGTTCAGTGGTGGTGCTTTCTGGCCACCCGGTCATATATTCAGCCTAGTTCATTGGACTGGTGCTGTATTCAAACTCAAATGGAATTACTTATTTTCATCATAACAATGGTTCAACTATTGTATATCAGTCTTTTTCATTAAACATTTAATGCTCCTTTGAATTATTTTTCACTTCCTTTACATGAAATAGTGGGAATAAGAAATTATGAGCTCCTTCAGTTTCTTTCTACCATTTAGTTTACACTTGTGCAAGTTTTGGTGGTTTGAAAGGCCAATCCGCATAATTAAATTTTTTCTCACCCGAGTCAGAATTCATATGCTTATAGACTCTTATGGATGCTGCTGAGTGATTCTCGTTCCTGGCCAATGTTTTTACTACTTATTCTGACAATTCTGTTGAGTGGGCTGAGGTTGATAGTACTCATTGATCCAAAGTAAGCCGTGGTGTTTTAGGTTAATATTGATTCAATGAAGCATTTATAAAATGTCTGGAAAATTAATGGCAGGACCTGAAGTTTCCTCTAGTCGCTGTTGGCACTTGGAGAGTATCAACCCACCATTGGTTTTGAAGGTAATTCTGTTATCTATAGTTGTGCCAAGGTACTTGTATTCTCCAACATGCTCTGTCAACTGGCCACTTATTTCCAGGGCTGGGACAGTGTACTGTTGTTTTCTAAAGTCCTCTACCATTTCCTTCATTTTACTCGGGTTCACTTCCAGATAGTTGTACACCATCCAGAAAATGTATTGATTTCCTCATTGATACAACTCTGAGATTTACTTACTTTTGGGAAACAAATCTATAGCTTAATAACTATAACAGAATCGACGAAAGACCGTCCAATGAGGGTGTTCAACTAGAATGTAGAAGACAACAAACTGAATACAAAACTGACAACAATACAAAAAGAAGAAACAATTGTAAGTAAATAAATAATATTGAGAACATAAGAGGAGGAATCCTTGAAAGTGAATCCATTGGTTGTGGGAACATTTCAATGATGAGGCGTGAAGTTATCCCCTTTGGCTCAAGGGCCTCATGTTGGAAGAGTAGTAACAGTTCCAGGATCTGTGGTCTAAGTCCTGAGGCTCTTGTACCACTTTCCTTGTGGGAGCAGTGGAAAGAGTGTATGGCCTGGGTGGTGGGGGTCTCTGATGATGCTGCTTTCCTGCATTTCATGTACTGTAGATGTGCTCGATGGTTGGGAGGGCTTTACCTGTGTTGGACAAGGCCATATCCACTATGGTTTGTAAGCATTTCCGTTCAAAGGTGTTATCATTTCCATCCCAGGCTTTGATGCAGGCAGTCAATGTAGTGTTAGGGTAATATATGAAAAGAGGATTAGCTAACCAACAGAAAATATTAATCTCAAGATTCAATCATGTCTAATCTTATTTGAATGATGGAACAAGCAAAAGGAACCATATGGCCACTTCATTTTTCTTCTTTTATTATCCATTGGTGTAAAGGCATTTGTCTTTTTCACAAAATAGCCCTGGCTTCTCCCAGCAATGGGAAATCCCGTTGATTGATGTGAAACATGAAAGGTATAAATAAAATGAAGAAAATAACTATAATACTGAAATGATCAACCCACCTTCCAGAAGCAAGTTTGTTGTCCTCCTGTGCCACAGCTGTTGAAATTTAGAGAGAGTAAATTGTAGGTGGGTTTTATGATTTTAAACATTTTAGTATTTCTTTATTTCTCTGTGTTTGGGTGGGTGAGGAGTTTAAAATTATTCATCAAATATTTGTTGATTGCAAAACTCAAACTGGGCTTAGAAATTATTTTTGTGAGTTTGCCAGCCATTGTGCACCTGCAGCTCAAACACAAGTCTCATTATTGAATGATATTGAAACATGAAGGTCCACAACCTACAATAGAGTTATCTACTCATTGTCGTGCTGGCTCCCAACTTGAACAGTCTACAAGTAATACCGCTCCTTATCTGTTCCAAATGGTGATTAAGTTTTTTTTCAGTAAGTGATTGGTCTTTGTGTCAACTCAATAGGTTACAATGGTTCTATTTCATAAACTATTCATGTAACTTAATTTCTCCATCTCATTCTGGCTCTCAGTGTTAGTTTTCATTTGACAATAGTTGGGATGCTGGACGTTGGTCTTTGATAAATTTGTCTTAAGCTGTTGCAGAATCAGTTAGCTTACTGACAGACAGACAGACATACTTTATTGATCCCGAGGGAAACTGGGTTTCATTACAGCTGCACCAACCAAGAATAGTGAAGAAATACAGCAATATAAAACCACAAATAATTAAATAAAAATAAGTTAATTATGCCAAGTGGAAATAAGTCCAGGACCAGCCTATTGGCTCAGGGTGTCTGACACTCCAAGGGAGGAGTTGTAAAGTTTGATGGCCACAGGCAGGAATGACTTCCTATGATGCTCAGTGTTACATCTCGGTGGAATGAGTCTCTGGCTGAATGTACTCCTGTGCCTAACCAGTACATTATGGAGTGGATGGGAGTCATTGTCCAAGATGGCATGCAACTTGGACAGCATCCTCTTTTCAGACACCATCGTCAGAGAGTCCAGTTCCACCCCCACGACATCACTGGCCTTACGAATGAGTTTGTTGATTCTGTTTGTGTCTGCTACCCTCAGCCTGTTGCCCCAGCACACAACAGCAAACATAATAACACTGGCTACCACAGCCTCTTAGAACATCCTCAGCATTGTTCGGCAGATGTTAAAGGACCTCAGTCTCCTCAGGAAATAGAGACGGCTCTGACCCTTCATGTAGACAGCCTCAGTGTTCTTTGACCAGTCCAGTTTATTGTCCATTTGTATCCCCAGGTATTTGTAATCCTCCACTATGTCCACACTGACCCCTTGGATGGAAACAGGGGTCACCGGTACCTTAGCCCTCCTCAGGTCCACCACCAGCTCCTTAGTCTTTTTCACATTAAGCTGCAGATGATTCTGCTCACACCAAGTGACAGTTTCCCACTGTAGCCCTGTACTCAGCCTCATCTCTCTTGCTGATGCATCCAACTATGGCAGAGTCATCAGAAAACTTCTGAAGATGGCAAGACTCTGTGTTGTAGTTCAAGTCCGAGGTGTAGATGGTGAAGAGAAAGGGAGACCGGACATTTCCCTGTGGAGCCTGTACTCCTGATATCATTTGTGTTAAATCGATGGAACCAAATGTTGATTCCACATAGTGTCTAATTCTTCAACATGCAATTAGCACTAAAAGACAAAACACACTTCTGTTCCTTACTCACTTTAAACTGCTATGCCCATTTGAGTAAACAGCGTGTTATAATCAAATTTATCATTATTCTTTTTGTCTGTCTGCCCAGTATTTAGCCAATTAACATCACTAAAGCAGATCACTTAATGTTGCTGGTTGTGGAATCTTGTTTTTGCATTTTCTACAAAACAGTAATGACTGTACTTAAACTACATCAGCCTAGAATTTGAACTGCATAGCAACCTATCATTAGGTACCATAAGATCAAATTTTGATTTGGTATTGGAAATCATTTCCCACAGAAATTGCACCACTTGAGAAATTCAACAGGGCATTAGGTGCAATCCACATTAATGTACCTGACATTTTCCTGGTGTTAGGCATGCTCCAAATGTTGAAGCTGACAACCTCGTACTATAACTTTCACTGGAACTCAAAACATATTGTTCTAGATTATTTTTTACCCCTTCTAAAGCATATTCTGCAGATTTTGGTAGACTTGATTGACTGTTTTAGTATTTGCTACAGGATGTTTAACCATTTCCAAAGTCAACAGAGTAGACATAAACTGGAATTTTCTCTGTGGAGCACTTGGCTGCTGAGTTACTCATTCAGTGGAGATTTTGAGGCCTCTCAGGGTAGATTGGTCTCCTTGGAGAAGGTGGCCCATAGGCAAAGTGCTTTTTTCCCCAGAATATCTCCTAAGCAGCACATTATCATCTGCAGATGTTGCACAGCCTTGCCAATCAAAAGAAGCAACTAGTGCTAGAAGAAGAAAAGCAAAGTGACCTGGAAATTAAGGCTGTGAAGTAGAAGTTAGAAAGCAGCATGTGAAAATGTCTACTGTAGCAAGATTTCGTACAAGATCTTGTAGCAAATGTCAGCAAGATTTTGACTCTGCAAGTGCAAATGGAAGTTTGTAGATCACACTGCCGTAGAGTATCTTGTGAGGATTGTAAAATTTCTTTCAGCTTCCTAGGTAGGGTTTGTGTTGTTCTGGCACCCTTGTTATACCTAACTTGCCTCCAGGAATGTATCTGGATATCTAGACATGCTTTTCTCTACATTAAATGCAGAAGGTCACGCCTCCTCACCTGCAGTCTTACTCCTTGATGGCACCCAAAGTATGTGTTGCTGATGTCTGGTGGCTAGTGAGGATGTGCCTTAAAGGGCTTCTCTGGTGGCCCTGCAGCAAAGTGTAGGTAGATGCACATTGTGTATAAGACGGTGTGTGATCCTTTTGAAAATTATGCAGATCCATTTTAGTGTGTGTTTTTGAGTTCAAAACATCTTTCTGATGATGTTCACTCTTTTGTGGTGGGCCATGTTGTGCATTATTGCAAAAAACGTTTGTATCTTATTGTACTGAAAAATAAATGAAGTGGAATTTCTACACACTCATTTGCTATAATTTGGTAGTCTTAATTTGTTTTCAAATTCTGTTGCCTTTATCTTGGTTTAATATACAAAGATATATTAGTTGGTACAAAAAACAGGTAAACATTGGGGAATTATGAATTTTAAGGTGGTCTAGATGCTGAATTCAGTTTACACCAGCACTTCTTCCAGTTTCTATACTCAGTCTTATCCAAAATTTATCAAATGTTCTTGAGGAATTTATAACATTTCTTTTGCTTAACAAATTCCCTGAACATTTAATGTCCTCAAACTATAACACAGTCTATTTTAAATGAAAGTATAAATCAGCTTTTCTTTCAAGAGTACCTACAATGTATCATAATGACTTTACCTCCTTGTTCACAAGCAATGCAATCTGTTCAGTCAGAATTGACACTTCCATCTTATTAGACAAGACAGTGATGAAAGATGGAAAAAGTTGGGTATTGAAGTGAGATTCATACCAGTTCAAAGAAAATTTATTATCAAAGTACATATATGTCACTATGTATTACCCTGAGATTAATTTTCGTGTGGGCATTCATGATAAATACAAAGAAACACAGAAGAATCAATGAACGACTACACATGAGCAAAGATGGATAAAAAATTGTGCAAAAGACAACAAGTTGTGCAAATGCAGAAAGAAAAACAAAATAATAAATATAATAGATAAATAAGTAATAAATAGTATTGAGAACTGGAGTCCTTGAAAGGGTGCTAATAGGTTGTGGAATCACTTGGGACCTTAGTGTTGGGGTGAGTGAAGTTGTTCACCGTGGTTCAGGAGCCTGATGGTTGAGGGGTAATTACTGTTTCTGAACCTGGTGATGTGGGACCCAAGTCTCCGACACCTCCTTCCTGATGGCAGCAGCAAGAAGAGAGTATGGACTGAATGGCGTGTGTCCTTGATGGATGACCCTGTCCTGCAACAGTACTGCTTGTAGATGCGCTTGACGGTGGGGAGGACTTTACCTGTAATGGACTGGGCTGTGTGCGCTACTTGGGTAGCCTTCAACCTGATGTCATGAATATCGATATTTCTAACTTATGGTAATTTTAGTCATGCCCCTTTCCCTCTTCTTCCAGTTACTACTCTGGCTCCCCCTCTTACTATTCTATTCTCTTCTCCTCTCCTTATCTGCCTATCACCTTCCTCTGGTGCCCCTTCTTCCTTTTCTCACAAGAGCCACCCTCCTCAATCAGGTTCCTTTTCTTCACCACTTTCCCATTTCCACCTACAGTATCTTCTCACTTCATCTGCCCCAACCCTGTTGGTTTCGCCTATCATCTTCTAGCTTGTATAACTTCCGCTCTCACCAACTTCTTACATTGGCTTCGTCCACCTTCATTCCTAGTCTTGATGAAAGGTCTCAGCCCAAGACGTCGACTAATTATTCATTTCCACACATGCTGCCTGACCTGTGGAGTTCCTCCAGTATGTTATATATGTTACCTTTTGTATCTATTCTGGCCACACTTTACCTAATGTCAGTTCTGAAGGGTCAGATTGTCAATTTAACCCTTGTCTCTTTGCTTCTCTGTCATACCAATATTCAGAGCATTTTAGCCATTCTTTTGGTCATATACTCTATCTCCTTCATTCCTGCTGTGTATGAGTAATCTAATTTGCAAGTTGCTGTATAGATCAGCTTTGCGTATTGCTTTTAAAATGAAAGTAATATCAAATGCCCCTCCTATAAATATCATTGAACTTGGAACTTATTTCATACAGATTTTGACTAGGTCCTATGTGGCAGGCTGGTCCAGAAGGTCAAGGCACAAGGGATCTGCGGTGTGGTGGTAAACTGGATTCAAAAATTGGCTTTAGTGGATTGTTGTTTTTTCTGACTGGAAATCCATAATAAATAATGTTCTGTGGGAAAGGCACTAGGTCCTGTGTTGTTTATACTGTATACAAACAAATTGGGAAAGGAGAGGATATGGTTAGCAAGTTCACAGATAACACAGAAGTTGGTAGAGTGGTGGCTAATGTGGAAGGTTGTTTAAAGACACAGTGGGATACAGATCAAATTGAAAATTGGTAGAGTGGTAGCAGGTGGAACAAGATCAAGACAAGAGTGAGGTAATACATTTTGGGAAGCTAAATTCTTGCTAGGATATACAAATTAAATAATAGAGTCCTTGGGGACATTGTCATGCAGAGAGAGCTTGGGTTCAATTCCATAGTTCACTGAAAATAATGACACAGGTTAATAGGACAATGAAAAAAGGTGTTTGGTATGCTTGCCTTTAACGGCAATGGAATGACTATAAGTTCAAGTTCAGTTTATTGTCATTCAACTGTACACATGTATTCCGCCAAAGAAAGCACTGTTTCTCCAGACCAAGGTGTACAACACAATGCATGTAACCCACACACACCAATGATGAGACCTCAGTGGTGACAAGGAGTTCAGTAGTCTTGCAGCCTGGGGGAAGAAGTTGTGTTCCATCGTAACCATTCTTGTCCTAATGCTATGGTACCTATTGTTTGAGGGTAGGGGGTCGAAGAGATTAGTGGACGAACGAGTTGGGATGCCATTTTGCACCTGTATGAAACATTAGTCAGTCCACACTTGGAGTATTATGCACTGTACTGGTTGCCGCATTGCAAAAACAATGTGACAGCAATAGAGAGACTGCATGAGAGATTCACCTTGATGTTGTATGGGATGGAGGGAGGGGTGTGGTAGTGAAGATAGATTGGACAGTTAGATTTATTACTGTAACTTCAAGTTATGAGGGTCATTAATAGGAACAGATTCATTCTTCAGGGCAGGGAGTCTCGAATTAGAGGGCACAAATTTTAAGGCTAAAAGGGAGAACATTGCACACAGTTTTTCCGCACTGGAAAATATTGGTAAATATTTGGAATGTTCTGCTGGAGATGGTGATAGAGGCAGATGCAATTGCAATGTTTAAACAGCATTTGAACAAGTGTTTGGATAGGAAAAGAATTGGAAGGTATGAGCCTAATGCAGGCAAATGGGATGATCCTGGATGGGCATTATGATTGACACGGATGAAGTTAGCCACACAGGCCTGTTTCTCTGCTGTATGTTTCTATAATTAGAGTCATAAAGCTGTAAATGATGAAAAGCAGGCCCTCAAGCCCTCAACCTAACTCATCCATACTGACCATTGCCTAACTGAGCTTGTTCCATTTGCCCTCATCCGGCCCATATCCTTCCAAACATTTTCTTTCATGCACCCCTCTAAATGCTGTAATTTTACTTTATCACTTCCAGCAGCTTATCCTATTTTTGGGCCACCCTCTGTGTGTGTTGGGTGGGGAGGTGGGAAGATACCTCATAGGGCTTTTTATCTTAAGTCTTTCCCCCTCACTTTAAACCAATACCCTCTAGTTTGGGACATCTTCGCCTTGGTTATTCACCTTGTTATTCATATTGGTTTGTAAGCCTCTATAAAGTCACACCCATTATGGATGATACTAACTTCGGTGGTATGCTGAAGAGGGAAGTTATTCAGTTTCTATGTTTCAAACTCGGCCAGTGGGTCGTGGATTGGCAGATGAAGCTTAATTCAGATAAATGCCAGGTGCTCATTTTGGCAAGACAAACCAGGGTAGGACTTTTACAGCCTTCCATGCTCCCAAGGAAAAAAATATCCTAGCCTATCCAGCCTCTTTTTTATAACTAATCCCTTCCAATCCTGTTCACATCCTTGTAAATAATGTTATCATCCTTTCCGGATTAAATACATCTTTTCTATAGCAGGGTAGCCATCTTTTCTATACATTACTCTAAATGTAGCATTGCCATCACACAGATCTACAGGATGTTCCAACTCTTGTACTCTGTATCCAAACCAGAGAAGGGTAGAATGGTAAATACCCTCTGCACCACTCTGTCGACCTGTGTCATCACCTTCCTAATTATTAACTTGCATCTGTAGATCTTTCTGTTCTATGGCACTGTGCAGGTCCCTAATTTTTACTGTGAAAGTCCTATTCTGGTTTGTCTTGCCAAAATGAGCTCCTGGCATTTATCTGAATTAAGCTTCATCTGCCAATCCACGACCCACTGGCCGAGTTAGAAACATAGAAATTGGATAACTTCCCTCTTCAGCATACCACCAAAGTTAGAATCATCCATAAACTTATTAAGCATGCCAGCTGCATTTGCATCAAAATCAGCAATATAAATGCTGATCAATGGTGTACCCAGCACTTGTTCCTGACTATACCGCTCATTATGGGCCTTTAATTTAATAACCAGTCTTGTACCATCACTGTCAGTTCTCCAGCTGCCAAGCCAATGTTGTATCCAATTGGCTAGTTTGCCTTGAATCCCATGTGATATAATTATCTGGACCGGCCTACCATATAGTACCTCATCAAAGCCCACATAAGTGATGTCAACTGCTTTGCACTCATCCACCTTCTTGGTCATCTCTTCAACCAACTCTCAATCAAATTCATGAAACACTATTTCTTGTATGAGGTAGGCACTGTTGACTATTCATATTAATTGGTCCTTTCTAAAAACGTATAGGTGCTGTCTCTCAGTATTCTCTCTAATAATTTATCTACCCCTGATCTTGGGCTCACCAGTCTAAATCTGAGGATTTACTTCTGCAGAGAGTTGTGAGCACATCGTGGAAACCAACCTCCCCTCCATGGACTCTGCCTCAGTAAAGCAGTCAGCATAATGAAAGACCATGCCCACCATCTCCCATCAGGCAGAGGATTCAAAATCTTTCAAAGCCAGCTTCTATCTTGCTGTTATCAGACTATTGAACGGTTCTCTAAATAAGATGGGCTCTTGACTTCAGTCTACCTCATGATCTGGCACCTTACTGTGTACCTGCACAGCATTTTCTCTGTCGCTGTTACTTTATTCTGCATTCTGGTACTGTTTTACCTTGTACTACCTCAATGCAATTCAAGCTTTTCACTGTACCTAAGTACACATGACATTAGGAACAAATTTAAGTTCCAATTAACCTTGATGCCTTTCTTATATAAGAGTACAACAGTTTTCTGACACCTTACAGGCAGCTATCTATGATACAGATCAATAGATATCTGCTTTTCGCAATGTTCTATGATATACTTGATCAGGTCCAAGGGATTGATCTATCTGTCTTTGTGTTTTAAAACCTCCAGCACCATCTCTTGGACAATGTGAACTCTCTTCAAGACACCACTGTAAACCCCTATTGTCTTTCTCGATGGTAAATTCTATGAAAAGCCTATACATAAAATTATTGACATATATTACATTATAAGCAATGTCTTTATGTCATCATGAATTAAAGTTTAAAACTGAAGGTGATTTTGGTCTTGCTACTCTCCATCAAGAAAGGTAAAATCAAATTCACTAAAATTAAGTAGTCACTTTCTTTCCAATTCAAGAAATATAATGTTGATATGCTTTGGTTTTAATGCAACCTCAAAGACCCCTACTATCTAAATTTTTAAATGCATGTCTATATTTTCAGTCTAATTATATCAATAATTGTTAAGTTTTACCTTCCAGATTGTTGTTTCTTTGCAAATTGATGGAAATCAATGCTGGTTGAGTGAATTGAAACTTAGAGTTTATATTTAAAGAAGGAATGTACATGTACATTTGCTAAAGGTGTAACTAGTAAAAGATCAAGTTAATGATCTGAATCTCTTCTAACACTGACAAATGTAAGATGTTACTTTTAAACCTGATAGAACCAGTTACTGTAACTTTTAACTACACGAGTACATAAATAGCAAAGTTTCTCCTCTCTTTCTACCAAACTAGTAGTGGTTTCCTTTTTTAAAATTCAGGAAATTGTGCCAAGTGTTTTTGGGGCTTGACAGCATAATGTGTTTGACAGCATATTGTGTTTGAAATATTTTCACCAGTTTTACAGAGGCTTAAAATAGTCTGTGTTTTTACTCCAAGCTAGTACCTCCACCAACTGTAACACAGTTGCTGACTTACAAAGTAAATTGAAACATTTCCAGTTTACATTACTGTTAAACAGATAGCTCAGATTAACTAATTCTGCTTTCTCCATTTATATCAATTTATTCAGCTCAAAGAGGAGAATTTATGTTAGGTATCAGGCTACTTTTGGTGGGGGGAGGGTGTGGTTGAAGGGGGCTTCTGTAACTAGCTTCTAGACTTGCCTGAACAAAGTACACTGCAGATGCTGTGGTCAAATCAAGACGTACAGAAAAGCTGGAGGAACTCAGCAGGTCGGGCAGCATCCATTGAAAGAAGCAGTCAATGTTTCGGGTCGAGACCCTTCGTCAGGACTAAAGGAGGAGGGGGCATGGGCCCTATAAAGAAGGTGGGGTGAGGGTTGAAAACCAGTCAGAGGAAAGATCAAGGGGTGGGGGAGGGGATAGGCAGGAGAGGTGAAGAAGGAATGTAAGGGGAAAGCACTATGAGTAGTACAAGAAGGCAGAGTCATGAGAGGTGATAGGCAGCTAGAAGAGGAGACAGAGTGAAGGTGGGATGGGGGAAGGGAAAGGGAGGGAATTACCGGAAATTGGAGAATTCGATGTTCATACCAAGGGGCTGAAGACTACCCAGATGATATATGAGATGTTGTTCCTCCAACCGAAGTTTGGAGAGTTGAAGTGAGTAGCAACTGGCATCACTTACCCCATCCCACCTTCACTCTGTCTCCTCTTCTAGCTGCCTATCACCTCTCATGACTCTGCCTTCTTCTACTACCCATAGTGCTTTCCCCTTAGATTCCTTCTTCACCTCTCCTGCCTATCCCCTCCCCCACCCCTTGATCTTTCCTCTGACTGGTTTTCAACCCTCACCCCACCTTCTTTATAGGGCCCATGCCCCCTCCTCCTTTAGTCCTGACGAAGGGTCTCGACCCGAAACATTGACTGTTTCTTTCAACGGATGCTGCCCGACCTGCTGAGTTCCTCCAGCTTTTTTGTACGTTCTAGACTTGCCTACTGGCAGGCCTCAATTTGTTAGAATTGATCATAAAAACTTCATCCACACTAACCTAACTCTTACACTGGAACTCCCTAGGATTGTGTGCTCAGCATTTTGCAATGCTTCCTGTGTGGTCAAATATTCCATCAGCTTCATTAATTCATACCACTGGTATAGGCCAGATTGACAACAATGATGACACAGTACAGGAAAGAAATCACCAACTTAAAAACCCAAACATTTAAGCAGCATCTATGGATGAAAGGTATTAATCTGAAAAGCCATCTGCACATTTCCCTCTGCACTTTTTGGGTTTTATGACATCTTCAATGTCAAAGACATCCATATCACCAGCAACTTCCATACTGTTATGGTGATTCTGGTAAACTGATCACCATCTGTCCCTTTCTCCTCTTGCCCTGGCCCATGTCACACTATCTCTTGCCCTTTTCAACCTTGTCATCAACCCATTACCCATATGATTCTCCACAAATTCCCCTCCCCAGCTCCCCCCCCTTTATTCCATGTTCCACCTTCCTCTCCTTTTAGATTGCATAATATTCAGCACTTTGTCACTTTAGCTGCCAGCTTCTGGTGCTAATCCCACTCTCCACTCAACATTCATGCTGTCAGTTGTAGGCCACCCATGTACAATATAAGACCAAGGCACATATGTTGGTTTGGGAATGGGTAGAAGAAATAGAACGGCTAGCAACTGGAAGATCTGGATGGCTGGGCAAATGGAGCACAGAGGCTCAATGAAGAAGACTCCCTTCCTTTGGTCTCACTGACTTAGAGGAGGTCACTTTAGAAACAATGGATGCAATTAAAGAAGGCTAGAGGAAGCTATACGAAAGACTGCCTCACCTGGGTGTTGGTGAGAGATGAGGTACAGGGATAATATTACATCTCTTGCTGTTAGAGAAGAGGGATCACTGTCTCTCCATGACTCTCTGGGCTGGAGGGATGAGTGGAAGATGTGGCTTGCAATAGGATCACTTTGTAGCTGGTGCAAGTTGCAAAGAATGATATGCTGAATATACAGACTGTTAGGCTGACAGATGAGGATCAGGTGTACTCTGACTTCTACACCTCCTCCCACCCAGTTACTCATAAGGTGCTGTTCCTTTTTCTTTCTCCGTCTTTGCTACATCTGCACTCGAGATGAGACCTTCCACTCCAGTGCATTTTTAGAAAATGGAATTTCCTCTCCCTCGTCTGTTATAGATTGAGACCTCCCCCACACATCCTCTATTTCCTGCACTCTACTTTTACTTACTAATGCTCTGACCCCATTTCCTCACCCACCTTCCCAGAAAGAACAGGAGTACTTCATTTCCCTCCATTGATGCTGCCTTAACCACTGAGTTTTCCCAGATGCTAGCTTTTGCAGTCTTTTGTGTCTCCCTGGAAGGCAGTGTTGATCAGGCACACTCAACATGACTTTGGTGGGAGGCCTTGTCTGACTAAATTGATCACTTTTTTGACAAAGTGACAAAATATATTGGTATGCAGTTGTTAAGAATATATCAAATGAAGTTTAATCCAGATATGTGCAAGCTGGTGTATTCTGTGAGTTCTAATAGGGGTAGAATATATAACCATGAATAGTAGCTTCATAGGCAGTTCTGAGGATCAGAACCCTGCTGTATATCCATATTTCCAGCATAGGTAGACAACATGAAGAAAGCATTTGAGATGCTGGTCCTTATTAGCTGGTGTGTAAAATGCAAGAGCATGGTGATCATGTTGCAATAACATTTTGATTAGACCTTAGCTGGAATACTGTGTGCATTTCTAGTCCCCACTCTATAGGAAGAACTTGATTGCATTCTATCAGGATGTTGCCTAGGAAGGAAGAAATGGATAAGTTGGTTTTGTTTTATTGGAGAACAAAGTATAAAATTATGAAGGGCATAGAAAGGTTGTAGAGTGAGGAAGCTTTTCCCTTAAAAGAAGCATCTGAAACAAGAGGGCAGAGATCTCAGGTTGGGTGCCAGAGGGTTAGAGGAAATCCAAGGAGTCCACTTGAGATATAGTTCCAATTTGGAATGCATTGTCTGCGAAAACACTTTTTTTATTTTTAAAGTATCTAGATGAGCTTATAAAAGACAAGACATGGATTGCCTCTAGCCAATTTTTGGTAAATGGGATTATCCCTCCATTTATCAAAGCTACATTAGATTATTTTCATTTCTCTACATTTCTGAACTTCCACTTCCTCAGCATTTGAGTTTATTTAAAGAAAATTGAATTCACCTTTTTCATGGTTCACTGTCCACTCACCCTGTGCTGAAAGCCATTTATCATGGTTTTGCTTATTCATTAAGTCTGTGAATATCCCTTTGTAATTTTATTCTATGTAATTATTTGCTGCTATCTACAATATTTATCTGTCTCAGCAATCAGAGGCAGCTATGCAGTATCGATCATATGACTCTCTATTTTGTTATACGTCCTTAATGAGTGTGGTGAATAGTTGGGGCCTGAGCACAATCTTTATGGTATATCATCATTCATTTCCTTCCATTTCAAATGCACATTTGCTTCCTACTATTTTCCCTATCTCTTAACCCACCCAATAATTTCCTTTAGTCTTGTGAAGTTTCTTTTGAGCTGTTAATTTCTTACATGGGCCCCTTTTAACACTATGTCTTCTTTTGGAAATGCACAAAAACTGGTCTCGTGTTGAGTTAGGTTAGTTAGAGACAGTTTATTGTACAAATTCTCATTGAGTTGCAAGTAAGAAATAATTGGCATACCAGCTTTGTCGTGTTGCTGCAAGTCCTGTGGATTATGCACAACATAGCAGTAAAGAAGGGAATGAAAACTCAGAACTGGCAAAGTTTGTGACTTTCTTTGGTTGGTGTTCAGCTTTCTGAACATTATACCCATCCAGGAAAGTACTGAATATTTTATCAAGCTGTAGATTTAAGCTTTGCAGATGGTGAATAGGCATGAAGGTACTTTAAAATGTACCACACAATGTAGAGTAGCCAGACTGTGTTATTCTGGTAACTGGGGAATTAGTGTATTTGGTTCAATTAAGTTTTAAGCTTCTAGCCAGCTGTAATCCAAAGATATAAGCAGCAAGTGTTGCAGTTATAATTGCATCATTAAAGGTAAGGTAAAGTGTCAGAGAGCTACTGAGTGTGAGGGTGGAAGTGATGTGCCTCATTTGCCTTTTATGCAGTGTTTCTGTTGCCCTTATGCATGGACTCAAAACCACTGCAAGTGCTCTCTGTTGTAATTTAGGCCCTCTTGAGGGGGCAAGGATATTTTGTTTTTGAAGGATACTTCGATTACACCTGGGAATCTTTTCTTATGCCTGCTCGGAAATCTCTTCACTGGCGGAGATCAGAACTTACTGTTTATTTTGGGAGTCTGCCATCAGTAGTTCTCTGGTTTTCTCAGCAGAGGTCCTGAAGTCCACATTAGCATGGGCTTAACGCCATAGTGGCATCTTGACTATGCTGCAAGCTGCCTCTCTGGTGCAGAGGTGAACTCTTTGTGGAGTCCAACAGGACAGTGAGAACTTGTGCATATTTCTCAGCTTTGAGAAATCTTTCATTTGACCCTGGATTGCGCAAGTCTGGAAAAAGAACAGCAAGCAAACAGAAATCAATAGGTAGAAATGGCTGCTGGCAAAACATTAATTAGACCACCACCTTCGATTTTGATTCAGCTAGTTTAAATATTTTTGAGGGCATGTACTTTCCCTTACTGTTTTGATTCCTGCATGTGCCAGTGATTTCAACAAGCTAAAGAGACAATCATTTTCAAAACTACTGTAATTTTCCTTGAAGTAATGCAAGTTTTTTAAAGTGGCAGGTCAGATTAGTTTTAATACAATTTATATAGGTTTTTAAAGCTTTTGCAAAGTATCATTAGTTAAAGATAAATTAGGAAATCATCTCTGCCTTGAAAAGGCAAGTTAGTATGCATAACTTCTGCATACTACCATGTATATTTCAGCTAAGTAGAATGATGTGACAGTTTTTTGGCTTTAATTTATTCTTTGCAGAAATAGATTATTTTTACTGAGGTAGGAAAGTTCTTTTTTTTGCAATTAAACTATTTAATGTTGGGAAAGGACACCCTATTTAGCTCTCATGAATTGTTAATCTTTTTCATAGGCTATTGGCGTAAAGTAAATCTGAATGAAAATCTCAACTCGAGCTTGAATGCTTGTTCTGTATCATGCATCATCGTTACCAAACCAGTTGAATGCTTTGTGGTTGATAATAAATAAATGATGAGAATTTTGAAACAGTTCTTTTCAGAACAGTATTCAACATATTATTTGGTTTTTATTTTGAACCATTAAAATTTTACTTGGGTGATGCCTTGAGCTGAATGAATTTGATGCAGTTCATTGTGTGCTTCAGAGACTTGCTGCATCCACTAGGCGGCTTCTGACATAAATGATCACACACTGACTAATATTCAAGACATCTATCAGTACTGCTGGAGCTCTTGTAAAAAGCAGCTGGCCATCATTACGTGTGGCAAGATAGTCTGGACAAGTCTAAGGTTTACAGGGGTTTCTTTTTATTGAAATTGTTTGTTTAAAATTTTTGCTTTAAGACAAAATATTTTTAACAGCTGCTTAATGTTGTTGTGCTGAAACCTTTTCCTACCAGCAAGAATATCTGAATGCAACACGGGACAAGTATTTTCAATGGCACAAATTTTTTGAACATGAACAAAATGACAACAAAGGACGTTTTTCGTTGTGAGCTCACGGCTCCTGAAGAGGATTCTTGCATTAGGATTTTTAAAGAGCATATGCATTTGGAACTGGAACCATCCAAATTAACAGAAAAGAGAGCCACCTCTCCTAAAATCTCTCCTCGGAGCTCCCCAAGAAATTCTCCACGTCTGTTTAGAAAGTTGTTGGTGAATAAAAGCATTCGTCAACGCCGACGGTTTACTGTTGCACATACATGGTAAGAGCTTAATTACAGGAATATGTATTTTTAAATTTTAGATAAAATGGGTCATGAGGGACATTCTAATAAAAACTATCAGCAAAATGAATAGAATTAGAGGAATTGTATTAGGTAATAACGTACCTTGTTATCTATTGTGTAAGAAATAAATTCATTGTACTTTTTCTGCAAGGCGAACTGGGAAGCATGACCTATTGATAAACAAGCTTAGCATGTTTACTATTGAAAATGTCTTGTTGAGAGCTTGCAATGCAGTGATGGTTAGCAATAATTGCAGTTGCACCTGCAGAACAGCTGTATCAGCAGCACAGTGAATAAGCCCCTTTATCATGTCATTGCAAAGTGTGTGGTTCCAAATTGTATCCCTTTATAATTGAAGGACACTGATAAAGATCTCTTCAAGAGCCAGGTATTGATACCATCACTGCTTTGCTTTCAGGATTATTCACAGGAATATAGCAGTGTTACTAAATTGAAAAAAAAACAGTTGTAAATACGATTCTATTGGCTGGTGTGAAATATCTGCAGTGTAGGAGCCACTTGTGTTATAATTTAACTCTGAAGCACGTCCCATGCTATCAGTTTAATAATTTCTGGCAGATAGTTATTATCGGGTTAAGTGAGAGAGCCAAATTTAAAATTCTTGATGTGTTTTCCTGTTGAAGGTATTGTGTTCCTCCCTCAGCTGTTAATGAACTGCTCCATTGATGACATTGTGGTCTGACTCTGATGCTGCTCTCAATTTGTTCAACCCATGATATCATCCAATAGAACGGTCTTAGATCTAAGTGGGGTACTTTGTAACTTTAGCATTAATATTTTAAGGTGTACACATGAGTGTTTAATTAATTATTCAAATAAAAATTGTCATTCTATTTATTGCTAGGAGAATTTTTAAAATCATTTGTTATTACATAAACCTCAAGGTTCGTCACAGCCTCTGTTGTGGCAACACAGTGATACTCATGATATCATTTGGAACCACTCACCACCCACTTCTTATTCTCCCATTACACTTAGCAATCTTGTTGCTCTAAATACCTCTGGTCTTCCTCCTCCATGTGTGAAATGCTAGCAGCACTGGTATTCAGTCTCTCGTAGTTGATTAAGAGCAAGCATTAATATCAGAAAGGTTACGCAACAATAGCAGAGTGACTGAAAGAGGTACGTTATTAAAAAATAACACCCATGTTGCATGGCTGCAGCGTGTGCCACAATAGAGGTTTTTTCTCTAAAGTGCACCACTTTGAATACGGTTCATGACAAAATGTAATCAGTGTTCTGCTAACTGGGCAGAGTCTCTTTTATTCAGTAGTTATGAGTTTTGATTTTGCTTTCAAGCTATTCTATATTAATCCAGAGATTCAGGTTCAAATCTCATCACGGCAGTTAGAGAATTTAATTTCAGTTAATTAAATGTCTGGAATGAAAGGTCAGCATCCAGACTGATGACTGTGAATCTAACAAATTGACGTGAAAATGCATCCAGTTCAATAATGCCTTAAGAGAAAGAAATGTCTCCCTGTCTGGACAGTATATGACTCCAGTCCCCAGGCAATGTGATTTACTCATTACGGCTTTCTGAAGTGACCTAGGAAACCACTCGATTGGAAGGCAATTGGGAATGGGCACGAAATGTTGATCTTGTTAGCAGCGACCATATTTGGTGAATTAAAATTTAGTTTAAGCAGATTGAAATTTTGCTAACAGGTTAGTGCTTAGAACAGTTTTAATTTATTTTATCTATTAATCTATTTCCTTTTCAACACATTCATTTACCTGTTTGCAGATGCTTGCTCCATTTGCAATTAGTACATGAAAAGAGTAAATTTAAAACTAGCATTAAAGAGATCAATAAAGTCAAGCTGCATACCAAATTATTCTGAATTCGCCTTGTTAAATTGCATCAAATCAGCTAGGGCTTTTATATTTGTTTTGCTTGAACCATAAAAAGTCTGTCATACAGCATAGAAAAGGACCAATTAGCCCAACCAGCCTATGCCAATCAAAATGCCTATCTAAGCGAGTAATTAGCATGTGTTTGCCCTGTGTCTGTACATGCCCCCGTGCATTTTAAATGTCGTTTAATGCACCTGCCTTTGCTGCATTTTCTGGCAGCTCATTCCACATACGAACCACCCACTGGGGGAAAACATTGCCTCTCAATTTCTTATTAAATCTCTCCCCTCTCACCTTAAAACTATGCCCTCTGTTTCTTTACCCAGCCTTGGGGGGGGGGGGGGGTGTGGAACTAAGCTTTCACTTTTATCTATGTCTTTTATGATTTTGTACATCTCTTATCAAACTCCCCCCCACCCCATTCTTCTACATTCCTAGCCTGCTCAGCCTCTCTCTACAACTTGATCCCTCAAAACCTGGCAACATTCTCAAATCTCTTCTGCACTCTTTTCAACTTAAAGACATCTCTCCTATAGCAGAATGAACTGGTCATAATATTCTCCATGCAGCCTCATCACCATCTTGTACAAAAGCATCATACCATCCCAACTTTTATAATCAATGCACTGACAGATGAAGGCCAACATACCAAGAGCCATCTTCACCATCCTATCCACCTGCAATGTTACTTTCAGGGCACTATGAACTCCTAGGCTCCACTGTCCTACAATACAGCCCATTCACTGTAAAGTCTGACTCTTATTTTTCTTCCCAAAATGCAATAGTTCACACTGATCAGAATGAAACTTCACTTGCCATTCCTCAGTCCGCTTACCCAGCTGATCAAGATTCTGCTGTAATCTTTGATAAGCCATCTTCACTGTTTGTCACCACATATTTGGAGCCATCTGCAAATTTGCTAGCCATGTCCTTATGCATTCTTATCCAAATCATTGATACAATTTGCTAGCACCAACCCTTGAAGCACCCAACTACTCATAAGCCTCCGGAAACAACCTTCCACCATCACCCTCTGTTTCGTACCGTTAATATAATTATGTATCCAATTATCTAGGTCTCCCTGGATCCAATGCAAAATAACTTTCCATAGCATCATATCATGTGGATCCTTATCAAAGTCTAAATGGATTATGTCTACCTCCCTGTCTTTTGTCTTCTTGATTACTTCCTCTAACAGTTCATTCAGATACCCACTATACTCTCTGTAAAGTTATTACTTAAGTCTCTGTGTAAAATCTTTGTATCCTCTAGGTTTAGACCTGGAACACTGGGGAATATTATATGACTGTCCACCTTATCCACACCCTTTTCAATTTTCCAAACCTTTTTGAGGTCACTCCTTATCCTCCTGTGCTTCAGGGATTAAAGATCCAGCGTGGCCAGTCTTTTCCTATACTTCAGGCCCTCATGTCTAGACATTAACATAGTGTATCTCGTCTGTAACCTCCCTAGCTTGACATCTTTCCTATAACAGTGACCAAAACTGTACACAGTACTCCAAGTGAAGCCTCACAGATGACTTGTATAACTGGAATGTAATATCCCTACTCCTAAACTTGATGCCCTGACTGATGAAGGTCAGCACGCTAGGAACCATCTTCACCACCTTGTCAACTTGTGTAGATATTTTCAATGAACTGTGCACATGTACTTCCTGGTCCCTCTGCTCCACACTCTTGTTAGTATCCTGCCATTCATTATGCAAGTCCTACGCAAGTTTGACTGTCTAACTGCATCATTTCACACTTATCTAAGTGGAAATCCATTTGCCATTAGACTCAGAGTACTGCAGCACAGAAACAGGCTGTTTGACCTTCCTAATCTATGCTGAACTGTTATTCTGCCTATTCCTATCAACCCATCCCTGGACCATAGCTCTCCATACTCCCTTCCATTCATGTACTCAACCAAACGTCGTAAGTGTTAGAATCGAGCCCAGATCCAGCACTTCACTGGCAGATTGCTTCACACTCTCACCACCCTCTGGGTGAAGAATTTCCCCCTCAGGTTCTCATTAAGTATTTCAACTTTCATTCTTAACCTATGAATTCCAGTTTCAGTCTCACCCAACCTCAGGGGGAGGGGTGGAGGGAAGCCCCAACATTATTTTGTACACCTCTATCAAATCTCCCCTCAGTTTCCTACTCTCCAGGGAATAAAGTTCTAACCTCTTCAACCTTTCCCTATAACTCAGGTCCTCAAGTCCCAGCAACATCCTTGTAAATTTTCTCTATACTCTTTCAATCTTAATGATATCTTTCTAGTAGCTACGTGACCAGAATACTCCAAATACTCCAAATTAGGCCTTAAACAGATCAAACATAACATCCCAACTCCTATATTTAATAATTGGATTTATGAAGGCCAATGTGCCAAAAGCATTTTTTATAACCCTATCTATTTGTGAGGCTACTTTCAAGGAATTAAAGATCTGTATTCACAGATTCCTCTGTTCTACTGCACTCCTCAGTGCCCTAATATTCACCACGTGAGCTCTACCCTGGTTTGCCCTGACATTGTCTCTCACCTCACACTTGTCTGCATTAACTTACATTTGCCATTTTTCAGCCCACTTTTCCAGGTGGTGAAGATCCTGTTGCAAGCTTTTGTAGCTTTCCTCACTGTCCATTACAGCCCCAATCTCGTATCTTCCACAAATAGCTGATCCAGTTTACCACATGAAAGTCTAGATTCTTGATATAGATGACAAATACAGCTGACCCAGCAGCTCAGCAAGTGTTACAGGCCTCCAGTCAGAGGACCGACCATTTACTACTACTCGCTGTCTTCTCATGTGACGCCAATGTCTAATCTAATTTACTCACTCATCCTGAATACCAAGAGACTGATCGTTCTTGACCAGCCTCCCATGCGGGACTTTGTCAAAGGCCTTGCTAAAGTCCACGTAGACAACAACCACCGCAGTTCCTTCACTACTATCCTGATAAGCTCTTTGAAAAAGATTGGTTAGACATGACTCACCATGAACAAAGCCATGTTGACTATCTCTAATCAGTTCCTGTCTGTCCAAATACTTAAATATCCATTCCCTCAGAAATGGATATAATTTCAATAATTTTCAATAATTTACCCACTACTGACAGCAGGCTCATTGAGCTATAATTTTATGGCTTATTCTTCAGAATCAGAATCTGAATCACCACTGGTATATGTTGTGAAATGTGTTGTTTTGCAGCAACAGCACAGTGCAAATTACAATGATTTTATATATATGTATATAGCAAAAAGAGAGCAAAAACGAAAATAAAGCAGGTGTGAGATAATGTTCATTCTCCATTCAGAAATCTTATGGCAGAGGACTAAAAACTGTCCTTAAAAACACTGAGTATGTGTCTCCAGGCTCCTCTACCACTACCTTGATGGTAGCAATAAAATGAGGGCATGTCCTGGGTGATGGGATCCTTCGTGATGGATACTATCTTTTTAAGTCCTCACCTTTTGTTCTGGATGTTGTGGAGTGTCCACGAAGGAGCTGGCTGAATTTACAACCTTGTGCAACTTTTTCTGTTCCTGTGCTGTGCTTATCCATACCGGATGGTGATGCAACCAGTTAGAATGTTCTCTACAGTAAATCTGTAGAAATCTTAGTTTTTGGTGACATACAAAGTCTCCTCAAAATCCTCACGAAATGTAGCTGCTATTGTGCATTCTTTGTAATTGTGTTATTATGTTGAGCCCAGATAAATCTCTAGATACGTTGGCACCTGGGAACTTGAAACTGCTCACCCTTTATACTGCTGTTCCCTCAGCGAGGACTGGTGTGTGTTCCCTCGACTCCTTTTTCTGAAGTCCACAATCATTTCCTTGGTCTTACTGATGTTGAATGCAAGGTTGTTTTTGTGACACCACTTAACCAGCAGATTTATCTCACTCCCGTACACCTCTTCTTCACCATTTGAAATACTGCCGACTATAGTTGTGTCATTAACAAATTTATAGTAGGCACTTGAGCTATGCCTGCACAAAAATCATGGTTGTAGAGGGAGTAGAGCAGTAAACTAAGCACACATCCTTGAGGTGTGCCTTTGAGCCTTTATTGAATATCAGAACAGTAGTAGCCATCATTCAGTCCTCTGACACCTCATCCCGTGACTAAGGATGTTTTAATTATCTCTGTCAGGGCCCCTTCAATTTCTGTACTGGCCTTCCACAAGGTTTGAGGGGACATCTTGTTATTCCCTGGGAATTTATCCATCCTAATTTTCCACATGGCCACAAGTACCTTCTATAATCCATATATGGTCCACGATCTCACTTCTGCTTTGCCTTTCTTCTCTTTACAATGCATTACAACATGCATCATAATCAACAACACCTGTAATTCAGTGTCACCTGCTAATTATGCCATGTATGTTCAGAGTCAAGTTATTTATCAGAATAATAAACAACTGTTGCCAAGACCTATCCCTGGGGCACGCCACTGGCCACAAGCCTCCAGTCTGAATCATACTTCAACCATAACTCTCTGCTTCCTATCATTAAGCCAATTCTGATTCTACCTCAAGATTTGTCAGATAGGATTTTCCATATACAAAACCATTTGACTATTCCTAATTTAGCCTGGACTATCAAAGTAATGGTTTGTTTTGTCCTTCAGAATTCCCTACAATTGAAGTCGGGCTCGTTGGCTAGGATTTCCCTGGCCTATCCTTGCTCACCTTCTTGAATAATGGAGCAACAGTAACCACCCTTCAGTTCTCTGGAATTTACCAGCAGCAAATGATGAAACAAATATCTCTACAAGGGCCTCTATAATTTCTTCCATAACTTCATTTCTTCAATGACCTTCCATAAGGTCCTGTGTGTACTTATTCAGGCCTTGGAAATCTGCTCACTTAAATAATCTTCAAGGCTGTAAATACCTCCTTCCTTATAATATACAGTACATATGAAGCAAGATCTCACTATTTATTACCTGCATTTCTTTGGTATCCACAGTATTTTCATTAGTAGAAGTCAGCCATCTCCTGTGGGTTCATACAAAGATGGACCAAATGATAATTAGGTGTATCTGATCATCCTTTTACAGATCTGCATTTCCTTAGTCTATCTTTGCGTCTTTTCGGAGATAATTCTCTGGCACCTCACCTGTGGCGAATGATGATGCATATTTCTCAGCCAGGTCTCCCACAATTTCTCCTTTAGCTTCTCACAGTGTTCTAGGATATATCTGAACATGCCCCAGAGATCTATCTGCCTTTGTGTATTAAAACATGGCTAGCAGCACCTTGGCTGTAATATGGAATATTCGCTAGACATCCCAATTAATCAACTTAAGTTCCAAAATCTTCATGTATTTCTTCATGGTAAAAACAGTAGAAATGTTTATTGATGACCTTGTCTGTTTCCTCTGGCTCCAAGCAGTAATGTACACTTTGGTCTTTTGCTAGTTACTTTCTCCCATATAATTATATATTTCATATAATTATGAAATCTCTTTGGGTTTTCCTCGGTATACTCTGCTGAAGTTACATTATTTTTATTTTGCTCTTCTGATTACCTTCTTAAATATGGTCCCACATCCACTGTACTGTTCCAGGAATTCACTTGAATCCAGCTACATTTAATGACTCGGCTCTCTTCATTTTCCTGATCATTTCCTCAAATCCCTCATCATTCAAAGTTTCCTATGCTTGCCTGCCTTGTCCTTCAGTCTGAAAGAAATATGCAAACGTTGAGCTCTCATTTGCTGAAGATTCCTTTTCCTACAAACAACTTATTTAAATTAATTTTTGCAAGTTTCTGTCTAATACCATTTAAAATTTTCCTTGTCACAGTTTTGACCTTTAATTTGTGGACCAGATCTTCCCCTTTGCATAACTAACAAATCTAATTGATCTAAGATCACTGGTCCCAAAGTGCTTCCTTACTGACACCTCAGTCACTATTTTGCCTTATTCCCCAAGCGTAGGTCAAGTTTAGCCCTCTCCCTAGTCTCACCTTCTATATATCACCTAAGCAAACGTTCCTGAACACACTTAACAAATTCCACCATATCTCAGCCTTAGCACAATGACAGTGCATTAGGCAATTTAAAATCTCCTGTAATTATAAGCATATTTTAGCATGTTTGACTTAATTTTTCTCAAGCAACATTGTCCTTGGTCTTTGAAGCTATTGAATTAGCATTGTGATAATTAATATTATGCAGACATAATTTGTCTTTTATGTTTCCTGCACAGTGACCACTATTAGAACATGATTTTTAAAAAAAGAGAAAGCTGGTTTTCTCTGGGAAAACCATCAATAATGCCATGACTATGACTAAGGACTGAGTTATCCTTTATTTTGTCCTTCGTTGGCTAAAGGAGAGAATGCCAGCAATAGGAATCCTCCAGTTATTTTAAACAATGTTTTTCCAGGGTAAGTTAGAAAATAATGATGAGATTTCAATAAAATTATTGCCATAATAGCACACGTATTTAAGGTAGGAGAGTGATGTTTAAAGGAGATTTGTAGGGCAATTTTAATTTGTACAGTGTGGCAGGTAAGTGGAAGTTGTAGTTGCAGCAGTAACAATTGTGGTGTTTACAGGCTATTAGATGCACATAAAGGGAATGGAGGATCATGGATTGCCTACAGGCAGAAGAAAGTTGGTCGAATTCAGCAGCATACTCAGTGCAGACAATGAAGGCTGGAAGGCCTGTTCCTGTGCAGTAATGTTCTATGTTATATTGTTTATTGCCCTTGTGTGGAGGAGAGTTTTCACAGCTCAATTTAATGGGATCACCGTAGCTTTTGTTATTCAGACATAACCTTGACTTGAAATAGCAACATTGGAACAGGCCACTTTGCTGCCTGTTTTCGTGTATGTCTTTCACAAGAACCTACTCCTACTCTAGTTTTCTCGTCTTTGTAAGGCTTGAACCACTTTGAAATTATGACGATCTCTGCTTCAATCTCTAACTCCTTCGGGATATTCAGAATACCTATTTAATTCCCTGTTCGATATCCTCAAAGCATTGGAAATATTGATAACATCATATTTTTTCATAACTGATTTATAGTAATTTGTGCTTATAGATTGCCTATATTTATTGAACACATTACTGTAATTCTATGCCCAAAATTGCACACAATGTTCTAATTGTAACCAAAAAATTTTGTGAAAGTTTGTCACTGATTCTTTGCTGCTTGGAATTCTTTTTTTTAAACTTTTTTTATTGCATTTTTAAATGGTTACAAAGTATGAAAAAAACAATATATATAACCCTTACCCCCTCCCCTTAACCCCTCCCCCCTAACTGCCCTATAGAAAAAAAAGAAAGAAAGAAAGAAAGAAAGAAAGAATGCCTGGTTGTTGGAATTCTTGAAGAGGAAGTGCAAACAAGGTGTTTGTGTTTGAAGAAGAACTCAGAGAACAGTGGAGGCAAAACAGATCCTCAGAGGAGACAAACTAGGTTTGGGTGTGAGGAATGATAGTATAGTTACTGCCCAGGCAGATGTAGCAGAAAGTGTTGGAGATTACCATTCATCCTCTCTGGTTAATACATTATTTCACTAACCAACTAAACAACCATGACATTAAATTTGGTTGGTTTAATGACAATGTAAAACAGTATTTTGGGATCAAAGATCCAAAAAGAGCAGATGAAACGGTCCAAAAATAATATGTGGGTATGCAAGTCAAAGGTTGCCAATGGATCAAGGACAGAGACAGAAAAGTTATCTAGTTCCAGTTAGTGACTTCAGTAATTATTAGGTAGTATGACAAAACAGACACCTAATTGAATCATGATTGGAGGGCTTCAGTTAAGAAGTTCTGAGAAAGATAATTTGGCATTGACATGTTCAATGATTGGGGAGAAGAGACTGTAATTTGTAATGATTAAGGGGAAAAGGTTTTTTTGAATGAGCATGTAATGACAAATTTTAAAGATTGTCTGAAGTGAAAGAACCATTATAATATTGGTAACGTGGGTCAGGAAGCAAAAGCTGGCTGCCATGTACAACATGGGTTTGGAGGAGGACAAGAACTGAGATGGAGATGAGATTGGAGGAAAAATAGATGTGCATTCAGAGGTAAGTGGAAATTAAAATAGTTAAGGTATTTGAGCAGATGATGTCAACCATTAGTGGCAGTGGTCCATGAGATCCACATGATCTTGTTAAATGTGAGCAGAGATTGGACAAAACAGATGGGTTTAAAAAGTTGGTTTCCCTTGGGTAGTGTTTGGATATCTCTGAACTTCAGGATAGTTCTGGAATAAGGAGCAGTTTTGGGAGAGGAGAACTATTTCAGAGCACTTCATAGAGTTCAGCCAGATGTCTTTCCATATATTAATCCATTTGTCCACATGAACATTCACAGTGTGCCCTTTTGAGCTACATAACTGAGCACAAGGGCTGTCACAAGGGAGACATCTGACTGAGAGAACCAGTTGATTTTGATTGAGATGATGGGATAAAAAATAGTGGATTGGATGTGGTCTCTATCCAGAGGATGTGTCCCATCTCAGTTTAACTTCAACAACCTGGTTACAATAAAATTCCACCAGTCTCTGTCAAACAATTATGAACAGCTGATTCATTGTTAATTTTTTTTTAAGTATCATTGCTTCATAAAAATTGCAGTTGGTTTTTAAATAACTAATTTTCCACTGTAGACAACATTAAGTATTCCCTTTTGCTCATTTCTGTTGCCTTGAGAAGAATATGAAAATGTCATCTGAAGTTACTGTGGTGATGGTGCTCGCCAGGCGATGGTGGGGAATTCCTATTCTTGTTCTTCAGGATTAGGGATAAAATTAATAGCACTGAGGGCTCAACTATTAATGTATACAAAGTATCAAATAATCTCTTAAGCGCCAACTAATCATGGCACTAACTAAGTTAGTAGGTTTAACAATAACATTAAAAAGCTGTTTGGAATGCAAACTCGAGATGGAGGTGAGCAAGGATAATCAGTCTTTTGAGACACAAACTTATTATGCCAGTCTGTTAGTGGTTGTGCACTTTTCATTAGTCTCAATCTACAAATTAACATATTATCAGGTATCATTATTTAGCATTGTATAATTTGGACTCAGCTTCTAGATTGCTTGTTCATTACCTAAGTCACGAAGTCTTCTTAGATATTGGTCTCTTTATATAATGTGCTGCATGCATCAGGTGAACAAGCAACGCTTTGGATACATATCCCTTCTGAATATTTGTACATAACCAGTGCAGTGTAGCCCTAAACTCTAAGCCAATGAGTTTTCAAATCACAGATTGGAACTGGAAGCTGTAACCCCCCACCTAAACTTAAGATGAAAGTGCTCAGGGCTGAGCAAGTTGATAGTACGCTGACCTGAAAAATGGAGGACTGCAAGCAAGGTGCCCTTCACGGGTCAGTTTATCTCCGGCTCTTTACCCATACGTTGTAATACTATCATCAGACAAGCTGTAGGTCAGATGCTGGTTAATCGGAGCTCCCACTTAGCCATTGAATGTATTCAATTTACAGCCAGCCCTTCAACTCTGCATCAACATAGCAGGCATAGGAACAGAGTTGTCAAGCTGGAAACTTTACCATTGCTTAAAATTGCTAATTATTTTGGTTAGCATTTGTGTCCACTGGAGATCAATTAATTTATGACCTGTGACTTTACATTTACTAATGTAGAAGTGACATTGTGAGAAAGCATCAAAGGAAAAAATATAATTCACCAATTCCATCTTCTCCAGTGCTATTTTAAACTACAAATGTAAAAATTCTGCATAGATTCTCTCTGGCCCATAATCATAACGCTCTTTCAATCACCATTCTATCTGAGCTTGGAGGCTTCCATAGAAAAAAAACCATTTTTACTATTGCCTCAAACAGAAAACCATTGAATCGTAGACAATAAAACATAGGAACATAATTAGGCCATTTGGCCCATCAAGTGTGCTCTACCATAGAACCATAGAACATTACAGCACAGAAACAGGCCTTTTGGCATTCCATCATGACAGAGTTGTTATCCCTCTTAAGCCCATTCCCCTTCTGTCTTGCAGTAACCTTTGACCCCCTTACTAATCAATAAGCCATTAGTTTCTGTTTTAAATATATGCAATGACTTGGCCTCAGTAGCCATCTGTAGCAATGAATTCCACAGATTCAGCACCATCTGGCTAAAGAAATCTCCTGTCATATCTGTTCTAAAGGGACATTCCTCTGTACTGAAGCTATGACACCAGTCCTAGACTCCCCCTATAGTAATCATCCTATCCATGTCAACTCTATCTAGGCCTTTCACTATTCCATCGGTTTTAATGAGATACCCCTTATTCTTCTGCACTCTAGCAAATCAGGCCAAGAGCAATCAAATGCTTCTCATAAGTTAACTCTTTCATTCCCAGGATCATTCTTGGGAACCTCTTCTGGAACTTCTCCAGTGCCAGCACATCCTTGTTTAGATAAGGGGCCCAAAACTGCTCCCAATACTCCAAGTGATGTCTGGCCAATGCATTATAAAGCCTCAGCATTACATTTACTTTTATTGTGCTTTGCTTTTGCATTTACTTTGCTTTTATTGTGCGCAGTTCTGGTCTCCTAACTATAGGAAGATTATCAGTAAGATTGAAAGAGTGGAGAGAAGAATTACTAGGATGCTGGCGGGTCTTCAGGAGTTGAGTTACAGGGAAAGATTGAACAGGTTAGGATTTTATTCCTTGGAATGTAGAAGAATAAGGGGAGATTTAATAGAGTTTTACAAAATTATGAGGAGTATAGGCAGTGTAAATGCAAGTAGGCTCTTTCCACTTAGATTAAGAGAGATAAATATGAGAGGACATGGCTTTAGGGTGAAAGGGGAAAGGTTTAAGAGGAACATTGGGGGAACTTCTTCACAGAGTGGCGGGTGTGTGGAACGAGCTGCCATTTGATGTGGTAACTGCAGGTTTACTCTTAAGTTTTAAGAATAAATTGGATAGATACATGGATGGGAGAGGTCTGGAGAGTTATGGACTGGGTGCAGGTCAATGGGACTAGCGGAATAAAGTTTCAGCACAGACTAAAGGGGCCAAATGGCCTGTTTTCTGTGCTGTAGTGTTCTGTGGTTCTGTATCCTAGTCCTCTAGAAATGAATACATTTACTTTCTTTACCACTGACGCAACCTGCAAGTTAGCCTTTAGGGAATCCTGCACTAGGACTCCCAAGTCCATTTGCACCTCCGACTTCTGAATTTCCTTCCTGTTTAGAAAATAGTCTACAGTGTAGACCATCGGTTTTCCAACTTGTTGTCCATGGACCCCTCCATTAATGGTAGGGTCCATGACATTAAAAAAAATGTTTGGGAACCCTGGTCTATACCTTTTCCTCCTACCAAAGTGTATGACCATATGCTTCCCTACACTATATTCCATCTGCCACTCATTTGTCCATTCTCCTGATCTGTCCAAGTCCTGCAGACTTCCTGCTTCTTCAACATTACCTGCTCCTCCAACATTCTTTGTATCTTCTGCAGACTTGGTCACAAGGCCATCAATTCCATCATGCAGACTATTGACCAATAATCTGAAAAGAAGCTGTCACAGTACCAACCCTTGCAGAACACCACGTGTCACCACCAGCCAACCAGTAAAAGCCCCAATTTTCCACAATCTTTGCCTCCTGCCAGTCAGCCGACCTTCTTCCATGCTAGTATATTTCCTGTAATACCAAGGGCTCTCATCTTGTTTAGCCGCATCATGTGTGGCAACATATCAAAGGCCTTCTGAAAATCCAAGTATCAACATTTATTGATTCTCCTTTTGTCTATCTTGCTTGTTATTTACTCAATGAATTCTAACAGATTTGTCAGACAGAATTTCCCCTCGAGGAAACTATGCTGACTTTGGCCTATTGTATCATGTGTCTCCTGTGCCCCAATTGATCATTTGTCTCTGACATATCTGCAATTTCCTAGTGACATTGCAAAACACACATTTATTCAATACCAATCTCCTCTTCTATGAAATGAAACACTAGTATAATTGATTGAGTAACACAGACCTGATAAATGACCTCAGCCCAAAATGGCAGCTGTTTATTCCTTTCCATAGATACTATCTATATCCTTCATTCATTTTCATCCTTCAGCATTTTGTGCGTATGGTTCAAGATTTCCAGCATCTGCAGGAACTCTTTTGTCTACAGTGGTTAATTGGTTGAATTCTTCAGTTCTACAGCAAAGTGCAGGTAGAATGTATTATTAATATTTTATTGCTGTTAAATTATTTCTCAACCTTCTGCCCTGTCCCATGGTGACAGAGTAGCACAGTGGTTAGTGTAACACGATCACAGCTCCAGCAATCAGTAATGCTGTCTATAAGGAGTTTGTACATTCTCCCCATTACAATGTGGGTTTCTTCCCACATTCCAAAGATGTAAGGGTTAGGGTTAATAAATTGAGGGCATGCTATTTTGACGCAGGAAGCACGATGACACTTGCAGACTGTCTCCAGCACATCTTCAGTCTGTGGTTGTTGACGCTAATGATGTATTTCAATGTATGTTTCAGTGTCTCGATGGACATATGACAAGTAAAGCTATTCTTAAAATTAAATTTATGAACCAGCCAGAGAAAAATATTTCCAAAGAATCTTTCATTGTGGCATAGTGGCACAAGTAGAGCTATTCCCTCTAGACTTCTGTGATCTTTCTCATGCCGTCTACAAGTAGGTTTAGGCTTGTCTGTTGCTGCATTGATTCTTTTGGGTATATTGAAGTCTTCCCACATCACAAGTGTGGTTCAGTGCAATAATTGCCCTAGTTTGTAGCTGTGAAGAGCTGATGGTAGAGTTGTATGGAGATGAGTTTATAGAACAATTGTAGTGGAACAGAGTTGCTTGAAGAGCTGACAAAATTAATTTGCTGAAATATTGTCTTGTACAGTAGATTGTAAGAAAATATGAAAATCATGCTGTCATGCTGAACAAAATGATTTGTTGAGATTTCAGCAAACATGATTGCATCAAGCTCACAAGTCCTTCATTGGGCCACACCACCATCAATTAAGTTTGAACATATAGCCAAGTATAGAGGTGTATTTTCAAACACATTAAGGAAAGCAAATTATAGGTTGTCTATGCAGAATAATCAGCAACAATGCTCAGTGTAAAGCAGAGCATTTTCTTAGGCTAGTGAGTGACATGTAACCATCTATCCAACTTCAGTCTGTTGTCTTAAACTTGCTGTCAGCTGGTACACGTCTCAAGCTAGGATGAATGGCAAAGTCGTAACATATTTAAAAGAAGCTATAAAGATTCACTGAAAATCTTGCTATTTTCACTTGTTAATTTCTTGAAAGTGGTTGACACTTTTGTTTTCATTGCTTTCCTTATCATGCGGATTAAAATGGTGAGACCTGCCTCTAAATCCACCTTGCTCCTTCAGGTGGAGATACTTCCACAGCATTATTGGGTAGGGAACTGAGATTTTCAGCCAGATGTAATGAATGTACAATGATGTGTTTCCAAGTTGGGATGTTGTATGCCCTGAAGACCTTTTATGTAGTTTGGTTTCCATGCACCTTCAATGCTTGACTGTGGATGGTTGTGCATTTAGGATTGTGGATTTTAGGAAGTGCCATTGGTGAAGCCTTGACTAGTGCTTTGTCTTTAATCAGGTGCATACTGTAGCCAGAATGTGGTGATGTCACTAAATGTTTAGGATTATAGGTACAGTGTAACTGAATGGGCTGTTTTGTCCTAGATGCTCGATTTAATGAATGTTTCTGAAATTGCACTCGCCCTGACAAGTGGACTATGAAGATCATACTTCTGATTTAGGCCTTGTCGAGGAAGGCTGAACTTCAACTTTCACATAAGTTATTGACATGTGTCTTTCTTATCGTGATTGTTGGGAAACGTATCTTTTTATTGACTTATCTGGAACAAAAGCTGTCCAAATTCACCTTTTAGAAACCTTTATTTGTGAGCACAGATGCAAAGTAAAGTAGTGTTTGCCTGCAAAGATTTAGATTTATTTCTGTTTTTCTGTGTAAATGTATTTACCATTGAGTATAATATTCTGCCAAAAAAGGTTTGTCTAATTTGGGAGTATGAGATTTAAAATTAGTGCTTCGTAGCAATAACCAATGGGAAAAAGACAATTCAAACTTGTTTTTTTTAACTAAGTAGTATAATGGTATTGAAGTGGCTTTCATTCTGAGACATAACTAATTTTCACACATCTACAACAAAATAACTTGTTCTAGTCAGAATATAACCTAAGGCTTGCTATTCATTTTATAATTCAAGCATAGAATGGAACACTAAAAAATCCTTGTTAATTTAGGTGCTTTATATGTCATGACTATTGCATTGATGTATCAATCTTCTAAGACAGCCTGCATCATGGCTTTCACTCTTTAAAGAGATATACAGCTGAACTCTGTATAGTGGGGGTATTGTGTTCTAAAGAAATGGTTTGTATCATAATCTTTCAAAACAAAAAGCAGCATCATATGTACATGTGTAAAGAAGTGGAAGTTGAAAAATTAATTCTGTAGTTTCTTTTTTTCCCCATTTGAAATCTAAGAGAATTCTTCTCTGTATCTCAAATTTTGGACAGTGACTTGTGAATTTAGTCTGGGTGAATTTCCGTAACTCTAATGGCCATAACATGGGGATCATACGGTTCAGCTTGTCAATTTAATTTCACTTGCCTTCATAACATCCGAGACTCAAGCCACCTTTCCAGGTGGAGCAGTAATTTATTTTCCAATTTAGCTTTCGATTTAGTTTATTGCATTCAGTGGACTTTGAATAGATGAAATCAAATGCAAATCAAGTAATTTCTTTGCAAAACTCATCTATTCAGTCTTCAAATTTGACCCCATGTTATCAGTTGTCTGTAAATTTAATTTTAAATCCTACTCCAAATCTGTTTGCTGTTTTTGACCTGCACTGTTCCAATGAACATGTGAATGAGGAAGAGGATTTGGCTACTCTGCAATTCAAGCCTACTCTTCATTTAAAAAAGATCATGGCTTATCTGATAATATTCTCAACACTGGATTACCCTTAAACCCTTACTTATCAAGTATCAATCTAGCAGTGATTTAAAAAAATGAAGACACTGCTTCTACTCCCTTTTTGGCGAAGAGAGTTCCAAAGACCCTTCTGACAGAAATCATTTTGCCTCTTCTGTCTAAGATGGAAGTCATTTATTTTGAAACAGTGACACCTCAGTTATAGCTTCTCCAGCATCATCTTAATATCAGTTTTGTTACAGGCCTTTAGCATTTCCATGTTTCAGTATTTTTTTCTCTCTAAACTGCTTTCAATGCATTGACAACCTTCCCTGAAAAAAATATAATTGTGCTGTGTGTGTGTGCTTCAGTTGTGATCTCACTAATGCCCAAAATACTTAAAATATAATCTCTCCTAGTGATAAACAATGACAGTATTAGCTTTCTCAATTCTCTGGTATAAATGAATACTAGCCTTTTACGCATTATGCTTTAGAACACCCAGTGTATATGAAGGTAAGTTAATAGGGTCATACACTTAAGGTATCTGTATTGAATCCCACTCCATTTATGTGGCTCTGTTGTTCCCGCTCTGCTCATCTGACTTTCAGTTGTTAAGTGATGAACCATAAATTAATAGACCCCCAGAAACAAGTTTTCTTAAAAAATTAATTTTCTTTGAAATGCAGTTCTTGAGAACCAGACTTATGCTGAAATAGTCCATTTAATGAGTCATGCTGCTGTCTCATCCAGAAATGGAATAAAAGGATCCTCTTAAATACTTCATATGTTTATAAATATATTAAAAAAACAATCTTGTAAAGCCCATCTTTTAATCTTTGTTATAGGTAAAATTTGTTGCTCTTAAAACCAAAGTATAAATAGGCTCAGATGATAATTGCATCGTCACATGGACTGAGAAACTCGGGCGGATGAGGTTTCTAAGGTCCATCCATGGTCTACAGTATACTAATCAGCACTTCAGTCAAAATTGTCCATTTGGTTGACCTTGAGAAAGGAGGAGAACATCAAGGAATCCTTTCCATGCTGTCCTTTAAATAGAGCTTGCAGAAATATGCATGAACAGTTGTTGTGGAAATAGTTCTGTATTCAAATAACCTGCTGACTAAGTTTGCATACAGCATTTTGAACGATTATGACTCTACCACAGGTCAATATCTGCAAAGGTGAACTGGGGAGGGAGGGTAGACTGAAAGAAACAAAACTATATTTGTTTTTTTTCATGTTACTTGGTACAGATGAATTTCATTCCATTCCTGTCCTGATTCTTTGATTTAAGTCAAATAAAAGTATTGAAATCATTACTTATTGAAGTTAATTATTATAGTTAATAGTATTTTAACTGCATCAGTCAACCAGAAAATAAGTTCACCTTAATGTTTGTACATCAACAAATCAATAAATAATTTCAACATGATAAAAAGCCCAAGCAGTAGTGGGTGAAATAATCAAAACATTGAATAAAAAATTAAAACTACTAAATGTTTGAAATGTTACTTTGTGCTAGATTCCTACAATTTGAAATATATTTTTTGTTTATTAAATATATGTAAAATATCCATAGAAATGTCCTACAGGTTAAAAAGAAGATCTCTCCAATGTGGATCTCATATTGCATTGAATAATTACACTTCTTTAACTTTCAAAACTATACTTTTTTTGTATAGTTTTGCTTCACAATTCAGGTGATAGTTATGCTCAGAATGTTGCCATTTTAAAACAAGGAATAAAAGCACAAAATGCAAAACCTCCTGGTGATGGGTATCAAATTAAAATAAAAAATCCCGAAGATACTCAGGCATTATCGATAGAAAGAGAGACAGAGATAACATTTCATGCAGATGATGATCTCTCATCAGGAACAGCAGCCTGCATTGATAAAGCACCCTTAACATGAAAACCTCTGAAAGCATTTTGGGTTTTGAGTAAATATCCTCGGACTAAAGAAGTAAGCTCTCAGAAAGGTGAATGAAAACCTGGAACGGAGCTTTTTTGTTTTGGAAATATACAGCACATGTTGACAATTTGAGAGGGAAAACAGCTAAGAGTTAACTGGGGCAGGTGATCCACATTGATCAGGCTTCTGCTGTAGCTGGCAGGAAAATCTCTGACAGCTACTTCGTGATACCATTGCTTAAGTGCAGGACAGAGGGATGGATGCCTCCCTGGTCAGCGTAAATCAGGAGCTGGCCTTCAACAGGATATCATGTACATACATAATGGACGTTGAGCCGTCCACAATGGATTTTGGGGAGGGAATCAGAAACTGGATCCAACTGCTCTGCACTGATATCTATACATCCACTGATGTTCATATCAGTGAGCAGGAGATACAGTTTCCCCTTCAAGTCTGGAGTCGGGCAGCATTGTTCATTTTCCCATCTTGCGTGTAAGCAATTTAGGGCCCTTTCCCAAATCCATCAAAAAGGATGGGTACTTGCGTTAGACAGGTGCCGTTGTCAGGCACTCATGTCAAAACGGCCCTGTACGTGGATATGCCGCTGCTTTCTGCTCAGATCTGTGGTCATTTTGCAGACTGATCTGCAATTGTGACCAGCTTAAGTTGGCATCAAGGGCCAGAGTCAACTCCACAAAGCGCAAGGCCACTGTCTTTAGTAACTGACCCAACCGACCCTTCACAGTCAGGCCCATCTACCTGAAACTGCTGGGGAACTGGCTCGGAGGGACGGAGGTATATAACAATAGTTGGCTGAAGATGATTGGGAAGGTAAAACAAAAGGTCTGTGGAATGACATTCTCTGTCAATAACTGTTTTTTCCTTTGTATACATTTTATACATTTTTTATCATGAATGAAGTTTAATTTTGAAATTGCAGTAAAGTCCACTGCATTTACCCCAATCGTGTGGGTGCAAGCCTCATTTCTCATGGGGTACTTGCCTTCTCAGCTTTGCCATACCATTTCTATTTCTATGGCACTTTAGAGGAATAACATTCATTCCTCTTATGAACTTCTGGGCATTGACCCTTTATGACCTTAAATAACTTAAGCTACCTAATATCTGACTCCTATAAGAAAGTTGGTTCAGTACCTTGAAATGCTATTCAAACTCATTCTTTGGAATGACTGAAACAACCAAACAAGTGTCCAATTCCATTTTAATTTATTTTCCTTTCCCTTCTAGTGTAAGCCATATTGCTTGTCTATTCAAAGGCACACGAGTGAATCTGCAGATGCTGGAAATAAATTAAAACACAAAATGCTGGCAGAACTCAGCAGGCCAGACAGCATCTATGGGAAGAGGTAGTGACGATGTTTCGGGCTGATACCCTTTATCAGGAGGGTGAAAGCACGTAATAGCACCCTCCTGATGAAGGGTTTCAGCCCGAAACGTCGTCACTACCTCCTCCCATAGACGCTGTCTGGCCTGCTGAGTTCTGCCAGCATTTTGTGTTTTTATTGCTTGTCTATTGTAAGTTTTCACATTATAAATCTCAAGGGCAATGAGTCCTGTGTCTCTCTCATCATTATCAGAGTTTTCATCAACAGCATGCAGATGAGTGCTCATTTTGAAACTGCAACAGCTTTTTATCTTTTTCTCTCCCCTGTGCAGTTTCCTTTATTTTTGTCTGTCTGACATGTTCTTTATATGTTTCCTACTGTGTTGCATTTTCTGCAAGTTTCAACTTTAACTCTGCATTGGTCTGGTGTATGTGAGCCCCTGCTACACGGTAACACAATTTGTTCAGCTAGGCAGGTTTCTGTTTAGAGATTGTAATTTTGTTCACATGCACATTCATTCCTGACTCCAACTCAAATGCATCTCAGTTTCAATTGATACAATGATTTCAAATGTGAATTGTGCTTCAGTTAGGAGCTACTTGTGAATGCTTTATAATAAGATTCCACAAATGAAACTATTTCTCAGTGTATCAATAAGCCTATCAACTGACAATGCTCAGGCAATTTTTTTCAATTCAGCCTCATACACAGAAATGGGCTCCCCTTCCTCTTGATCCTGCTTATGGAACCTAGGGTATTCTGCATTCAACAATAGTTTTGGTTCCAAATATTCCTGCATTACATTCACAATATCAAGAAAGCCCATTTTAATTGTTTTGATTGGTGCAGTTAAACTTTGAAGCAAATTATATGCCACTAATAGCCAGCAATTGCATTGTGTAAAACTGGCATCCGTTTCTCATTGGCTGTTCGATTTGTTTTAAAATACTGCTCAATTCACTCAGTTTACAATATCCAGTTATTTCTTATGCAATTGAACCCATCTATCTTTCCAATCTAGTCAGCTATTTCTGCTTATTTTAAATTGATGATTATTATTACCCCGTACTCACTCTTCTTGAACCTGTAAATTTGTCCTTTTTCTGTTTTTTTTAAAAACTCAGTTGACTCTGTCCCTTCTTGAAGAAGCACAAGCTGCGGTTTTCTTTATAACTTCGTCTTGTTGCGCTTCACTGGTCGGTAGCTGTCTTAGGTTCGTTTAAAACTTCCTTCTCTCCAATGTTATGTTTAGTAACTCCAAAACATAAAGCTGATTGAAAGAAAAACACAGAGCTGGGAGATGCATTTCTTTGTTTCATTTTTGCTTTAGTGAAGCGCACGTGGTGACATAATGACGTGTGCTATTCATGTAATTTTACATAAAACCCATAATGAATTATGTAAACAATGAAGAATGCTTAGTCAAACAATATATTTATATTATTCAAATATTACTGAAATATTAAATGCATATCACCCATCAGTGGAAATAATAATGTCCATTAATACTGTGAAATCATAACCTTGGGAATAGGTGCAGTATAAATTAGGAAAATGTTTTTGTCACTTGATTTACACTCAGTTTAGATAGTATTTCCCCTCTTGTATAGTAAAAGTGATCAGCAAGCTTTGGTTACTAAGAATTTGATTTTTACATGGCCTGCAAAACCTCAGAAATATAGACACAGACCCATTTCCCATTCTACTGGCATCTATTTTAGGTGTATTTGATACATCTCTGATGAAATTAGAAACAAATATATTGTTTGTAAAGTCCTGAAGTGGGATCCATTGCCCTGAATTAAGGTCTCGGCTTGAAATGTCAGCAGTTTACTCTTTTCCATAGATGCTGTCTGGTCTGCTAAATTCCTCCAGAATTTTGTGTGGCTATTTTTGTAGGTCTCTTGACAACTTACTGTTTACATATCCCAATTATTAATGTCTTTTGCTAGTGTCTTTGTTGGTTGACAGAAGTTAGTTTGCATATTGGTTAGACTACCTCGAGTGGAACACTTGCAAAATATGTAAGAAGTATAATTTGGTTCTCAGCTATACAAACATGAAGTTATCTACGAACCATTTAAGTGGATGCGAGTTTAATCCAAAACCTTAATGTTTTTAAAAACTTCGAAGCAGCATCCACAAAGTTCGTCCCCTTAACTTTTTTTTAATAAACTGGCTAAACACTGTGATTTTACCTTACCTAATTATCATATTTGTAGTCTGCCAGTGATAAATCTCATCTAGATGTGCTCCAGTCCTGACTCAGCTAATGGCTGATCTGATAAATTACATGTACGTAACAGAATTTTAAATGAGAAAGGGCATTTTGCCATCTTCCATAAGCACCCTACAGTCCACTGACAATTGGACTATTTTTCTTGAATACTTCAGTTGTCCATGTCTGCCATTTTACCTGGAAAAGGCATTTCAGGTGTTGGTCATTTTTTGGATAAAGGAAGCCTTTCTGACATCCATCCTAAAGTTACCAATACTTCTGTAAAACTGTTCATCTGGCACCCTGATAATAGACTAGTAGCTATACTGGAATGTTGGATATTATTCCAATTAATACTGGTCTTTTAACACTAAGCACTCTTTTAAATCACTTTTTCACAAGATGTTATGCAGCAATATAACAAAACTTCCATTTAACCTGATGAATTTATCAGCACAGGAAATCAGTGCATGTTTGAAGGAAGTGGAGGGTGGAGGCTGAACGCATTGAGTTTGCAGTTTGGTTCATTGGTGACATCGATAGTGGGGGGAGCTGAGTTGCTTTGGTTGTTGCGCAGACAAGGCCTTTGTGCTGCGGCATTGGCTATTACAACCTCTTACGACCAAGTGTAGAAGGCGATGTGGAAGGAAACACAGGTGCGCTGAAATCAGTACTGGATTGGAGGCTGGCACCTCCCTATAGGCCAGCTCTCCCATCTGGTCAGCTTTCCACTATTTTCTTCTTGGAAGACAAGCTGGATTTGCCTTCATCTGCAGCTAATTGTTTGCTGCTTCTTGCAGATTGGTGGCCCAAGGACAAAGTCCCATTTACAAACAATCTTCAGACCTTGCCACTCAGGGGTCTGTGCTAATATTTTGTGCCTGTATGTGCTATCATAACTAAATGGTTCTGTGTGTGACTGTATGTACTATGTACAGCGGAGGAACGCTGTTTCATTTAGCTGTATACATTTGTATAGTTGAATGGCAGTTAAACTTGAACTTGAAGTTTCAAGGGAGCCCTAGCAGTTAAAGAGCGCATGGAAACTTGGGTCCCTGCTATATTTCAGGGGACATAGGAACCAGCACCAAGAGAGTTGGGTGCCAAACTATTGGGGTTTTAGAGCAATCGGACATGGATTATTGGGGTTTTATGGTAGTCTGTGCCTGTGCTTTTTTTCTCCAATTTCCACAATTTAAGGAGACTTCTTAGATTTATATTTTTATATAATTTATAATCAGGGAGCTAACTGAAATGGATGAAACTTCCAATGTTTTTTCTCGTCTCTTAGACCTATGGCACAAAGGGTCAGGCTTGTCTTCTCTGCATAAGCTACTTTAAGTGAATTAAATTAGGCAACCAGAACTAGATCCAGTACTTAATGTGGCCAAAATAAACTCCATCTCATTTGATCCACTGCTTCCCCCTTCAGAGTAATTTATTGTCTACTTACTTTATATTTTGTACTGAATGGTTAACCACAAGTGAGATAAGACCAACGGTTGTATAATTTTATGCATTTTTCCCATTGTTACTGAATATAGTAAATTCCTTTAAACTAGAAAATACATCAACTCTTGGCTGATTCTGAATTCATAATTCTAAATGACCCACTTCTGTGATGACTACATTTCATATCAAAGACTGATTCCTCAAAAATTTCAGTAATTTAATCTTTGGAGTGTGGTGATGTTGTGAAAAAGAACTGGCAGAGAAAACACCACTGAAACTAGAAAATAATTCTCACAAATCTTGAAAGAATATGCAATGAGTATACTTACTGAAATCTACTGGTGTGGTGACTGAATGAGCTGTATTTCTAACAATGGGAACCAATAATCTCATGATGCAACATGTTGAAAAGGAACTTGGCTATTTCCATTAATGGTTCACAATGTTATCCAAGCCCACGTACCAATTGCTTAGAAGGTTAACTTCTGAATTCTGTCTCCACAGGATTGACATTAATCTATAAAATTCTTAATGCGTAGTATTTACTTTAAAAATAGCTACTTTATTCAGAGGTAGTAGAAAGTTTTGCTATTTCAATATAACTGCTGTGATATTTATTACATTATTATATCCTCCATGCAGTACTGCAAACACACATTCTGACATTTAATAAGGATGTGGACTTTTCCCTGTGCAGGTAGATGTAATTTCTAATAAAGATATCCTGTCAACCCAAGCATTTTAATTTGCTCCATAACAGTATATCTCACATGTTTTAACTTTTGAGAGGCTATTTCATTTAATTGCATATTGATGGGAGACAGATCAGTGCAAGTATTTTTATTATTCATGGTATATATTAACTGATATATATTACTATATAATATATATATATATATATATATATATATATTAATACATGTTAACAACTCCTGTGCCAGCTCCACCTGTCATTAAAAGGAATTCTAGTCTGCCTCTTAATTATAAATTCCTGTGAACAGAAATTTACAGTGCCTTGGAAAAGTATTCACCTCCCCCCCCACAACTATTTTCATATTTTACTATCTCACTTTCTAAATTTAAAACATATTGAAATAGGATTTTTGAACTAATCTACAAAACATTGTGCAAAATGTCGGATCAAAAGAAAGACTGCAAAATCTGTCACTAACAATTAAAAACCAAAATTGTGAGGCTGGAAAAAGTATTCATCCCCTTTGTAATTGCTGTGCTATCTTTCTTCAGGTGCAATATACTGTATTCCCTTACCAACTCACCCAATTTGTTGATGTCGAAATTTGGAGGATCACCTGTTTTCAATGAATTTCTAAGAATAGATATCCCCTCTCTCTAAGGTCCAATAATATGGTAGATTTTCTAAGAAGTTAACCAAAATGAAGACGAGAGCATCCAAAGCAGGTTAGGGAAATGACAATAGAGAAGCATAAATCTGGGGAAGGGAACAAAACCATGTCAAAGGCATTGAACATTCCTAAGAGTTCAGTGTAGTCCATCATTAAACCACAGCCACGCTGCCTAAGTCAGGCCGCCCCTCTAAAGTTTAGTCGTCGGAGAAGAAAGGCACTTGTAAGAAAGGCTACTGTGATGCCAGCTGTCACTCTGAGGAGGCTGCAGAAGTCAGTGGCTGCAACTGGAGGTGAAGTTCATGGGTCTGCAATCTCAAAGGTCTTGCACAAAAAGGGCTCTTATGGAATAGTGGCAAGGAAGAAGCATTGGATATTAAAAAAAAAGCATCTCTTTGCTTGTAAAGACTTTTCAAAGCATCACCTAGATGACACTGTAGAGATGTGGAAGAAAGTCTTGTGGCTGGATGAGTCTGAAGTCGAACTTCTTGGCCTCAACACTAAGTGGTATGTGTGGCATTAATCTAATACTGTTCATCAGCCAGGTCACACAATCTCTACTGTAAAGTATGGTGGATGTAGCATCACGCTATGGGGTTGCTTTTCAGCAGCAGGGACTGGAAATCTGGTCAGGATTGATGGGAAGATGAATGTTATTAAATACAGAGAGATCCTGGACTAAAATCCTGCTTGCCTTTGCCAGAAATCTTAAATTGTGGAGGAAGTTGGTCTTTCAGCGGGACAGCAACCCAAAGTACACAGCCAAAATAAAAATGGAGTGGCTTCAAATGAAGAAAATTGATGTCCGTGAGTGGTCCCATCAGAGTCCTGACCTTAAGAGTCCACTTCTGTTTCCCAACTAACCTGGCACAGCTGAAGCACTTTTCCAAGGAGGAATGGGAAGACCTTGCTCCTTCATGTTGTGCAAAGATAATAGAGACTTACTGAGAAAGACAACTGCAGTAATAGCTGCAAGGGGTGGTTCATTAATACTTCTGAACAGCTGACATTTCAGTTTTTGAACTTTTGGTTTTTCATGCTTTACAATTTTCCATTTTTTGGGGGGAGGGGCCTCTACAGTGGGGAGAAAAAGCAGCTTGTGTTCCAGAGCTAGGAGTTCTCAGTTAAATTGATCAATATATGCTAGTATAGATGGACAACTGCCTGTCTGACAGAAGGCAAAGAGTGGGAATCAAGGAGGCCTTTTCTGGTTAGCTACCAGTGACCAGGCGTGTACCATGGAGGTTGGTGTTGGGACTGCTTCTTTTCAAACTAAACGGATGACAGAATTGATAGCTTTGTGGACAGGTTTACAGATGGTTTACAAATGATACAAAGATAGGTGGAGAGGCAGGTAGTGTAAAGGAGGTAGGGAGTCTGCAGAAGGACTAGGAGATTAGGACAGATTAGGAGAATGGGCAAAAAACTGGCATATGGAATAATGTACTGAGAAGTGTATAGTCACCTACTTGATTAAAGATGTGGACTATTTTCTAAACAGAGAGTGAATTCAGAAAATGGAGTGCAAAGGGCATACCAGTGCAGAATTCCCTAAAGGTTAATTTGCAAGTTGAGTCAGTAGTAAGGATAACAAACGTTAGCATTCCTTTCTAGAGGACTACAATATAAAAGCAAGAATATGATGCTGAGGCCTTGTGAGGCATTGGCAGACGACATTTCGAGTATTGTGAGTAGTTTTGGGCTCCATATCTAAGAAGGGTTGTGCTGGTGCTGGAGAGGGTCCAGAGGAGGTTTACAAGAATGACGCTGATAATGAAAAGGGTTAACGTACGAGGACTTTGGCTTTGGGCATGTATTTGCTGGAGTTCAGATGAATGAGGGGTGATCTCATTCTAATGTACCAAATATGAAAGGCCTGGATATACTGGACAATTGAAAACATTCTCTGGATAGAAGGATATCTCTTTAGAACAGAGATGAGGAGGAATTTCTTCTGTGAGGTGGTGATGAACTTGTGGAATTCATTTCCGTAGATGACTGTGAAGGCCAAGTCATTCGTACATTTAGAGGTTGATGAATTCTTGATTAGTCAGGGCATCAAAGGTTAATGGAAAAGGCAAGTGAAAGGGCTTCAGAGGGAAATTAAATTAGCGATAAAAAAATGGTGGAGCAGACCTATTGAGCCAAATTGTGCTGAATGGCCTAGTTCTGTTCCTATGTCATGTGGTTTGAATTATGTCCTTGTGACAATCCTGACTGGTGTTTCTTTTTCTGTAACCATTTAGTACTGAGGCACATGCACTCATTTTGGCATTACTCAACTACCATATAAGATAAGTGTTGCTATGCTTCTGGTGCCAAGATAACAGGCCTATAACTCACTAACTTTAATCGTACTTCTTTGGAATGTGGGAGGAAACCCGAGCACCCGGAGGAAACCCACATGGTCTCAGGGAGAGTGTACAGACAGTGGCAGGAATTGAACCTGATCTTGCAGCTGACTGCTGTAAAGCATTGCACTAACCATTATGTTTCCATGCCATCCATATACATCATTATATAGAGATAAAATTGGGAATCTTTCTAGAGTATGTGATTTGCTACTGTGGTCAAATTTAACATTTTAGGATTATAGGCTGTCATTGTTTAAAATTTCATCTTGAATTTCACCTGAAATTACAACTGACCCTTAGTTTTCTCTTATTCTGTCTGTTGACTATATCATACATTGGCTATCTGTTTGTTTTATCCTTTCTTCAATATTCCAAGTAATGGTCTGACTTTATTGTGAATATGCCAAACTTATTTTGTTGGGGGATATCCACTAGGAATCAAAAAAGTTAAAGTGCACCATTGCAACATTGCCAATTTTGAATTTTAACAACAGCCATTCTTGTTATAGCAAGAACAAGATTTGATTAAAAGGCAGGTGGATTGTTAATGTTTATCACTGGATCTGAAGTTTAAAAGGTGAAAGTGGAGAGATCTGGTTAAATCTTAACTGGAGTGCTAGTTCAGTTCTAAGCATATCTTTGGAAGGATATAAAGCATCATTCTTGGACTAGCATGATATAGATTCAGTCAAACACAGAAACATAGAAAACCTACACCACAAGCAAAATGAATGTTCCATTTGCTTGTTTCAGATTTCAGATGGTTAATTCCTTTATCTCTGGTGGGGTGGAGGGGGGAAGGAGAGAAGATTTCTCATCTGGTGGAGGTCCAGAACAAGGAGCTGTAACTTAAAAAAAAAACTATGGAAAGATGATGATCATAATTATTGTTCATACTCATGTTGAACCTGAACATCGATATTTTCACCTTGGATTGATTCTTAATGGAAAGAGCAAAAACTTTTCCCACAAAATTGGACATCTGAAATTACCTTCTTAAAGATTTTCTGGCCAGGTCAACTGAAAACTTAAAATTGAAAACATTAAACTTGAGAATGGCCAAGTACATTAAGGCTTTAATATTACATGCTACTGTTAATTGAAAACTTAAAACTGAAAATGGTTGATTGATATTAAGTATTGGGGGTAAGTATAGTTTAAATACAGGTTAGCCTAATCTAATTGAATGGTGAAACTGCAGATAGTTTAGTTCTTTCCATGATGAATTTGCCTTGGTTTGAAACCACTGCAAATTCTTCTCCTATTTTAAGGTCAAGTGAGATAACTTTCTAGATTTGGTTTTAAACAGATCCATTTCTGGTGTGCATACATTATTTTGCTGTTACTTGCATTCATATTATTTTAATTGTTTCTCTTTCATCTATTTCAAATCTCTGAGCAATAATTGCTTTTTGTCAAATCTATACAGAATCAGCAAATCGTATAGTAATTATGTGCATCAGCACAGTGTTATGATTGATTTCTTGTAACTGCTTTGTATGAATCTGTATCAATGTGAATTTCGATTAGATTACCTCCTTTAACTAAACAGATGATGTTCAAAAAAAGGTAGATATTTCATGTTAGCCTTCTAGATAAATAAAAATTAGTACATATAACCTTCAACTTGTGGTCTCGTAAAATGATGACCCTACAATCAAGGTTGAAATGGCTGTGAAATATTTTTATGCATAGTGTGTCTGCTCTAATCAGGAGGTCAAATGCTAGACTGAAATCAGCCGAGAGCTTCATTCATATTAATTAGATTATCTTACAACATATGCTGCTTATATATGGAGATCTTTCAATTAAAACCATTAACGATTGTCTGTTTGCCTTGCAATATCATACAGTGCAAAGATGCAGGAGAAGATTGGGGAGGGTATGAGAAGAGCAAGGGTTGAGGGAAAATCTTGCTAATTGTAGACCCATACCAACAAAAAATAAACTTGCCTTCCAGCTGCTCTTTAAATAATATTTTAGGAAAATCTTAACAGAATTAGAAAATCTGATACCTTCATGGTCCAGGATTGCTGATTTTCTTGAGGTGCAAAAACAACTGTTAAGCTTCAGTAATATAAAATAAGGTTTAAGTGGTCATTATATATATAAAAGCCTAGAAATAAGGAGTAATTTCCTCCCCCTAAAGTTTAGTTTATTTTGGAACTTGGTGAATTTACTGAAACAGGACTACAACACATGACAGATCATGTGATCACAAGCTCTGAAATATTTTGATGTATTAAAGTGCAATCTAAACGTATGCATAGTTTATTGTAATATTTATGTAGATTTTTCCATTAGATTTGCGAAAGGAGTGTTCGGAAAAAATGGAAGGCATTTCCTGGCTTGCGAAAGAATCTTCATGGGACTTGAAACATAAACTTTGCTTTTTAGCATGGGTAACAAAGTTTGTCACAGGTTGTTTGCTTTCTGTGGGTACTGAATTATTACCAGTAGCAGCAGAAGTTTGATTTGTGACATGAGTCTCTCTAGCTGCCATGATGATGGTGTTATCAATGCTGCCGGGAATGAGCAGGTCTGACATTAGTTGGTTTATAATGTTGAACTGATAGCAGCATTGCCAAATAGCTCCAGATACCGTTTTCTGTTAGTGGTTCCGTAAAAGCAATTTGATAAGAATGCAGTGCTTTCTAAAATTATATAAAGTTACTAAAATTAACCAGGGAGCTGTTTGCTGGGTGCTAAAGACCACTTTACTGGCTTAACAAATTTCGGAGAAACTGGACATGGGTGTATTACTCCCTGTTAGTAATATTCGTACACTATAGAGATAGACCTTTCAGCAGACTGAGTCAGGACTGAATATCCAACACTAATATTCTCATCAACTCACCAAAATCCTACTATTCATCTACATGTAGCAGCAATTTACAGTGGGAGCAGCTAACCTACATGTGATACACCCAAAAGGAAACCACACCGCTGTATACATGTGCATGGTTGAGTGATAATTAAACTTGAACTTGGAAGTAACTGTTTGTGTCTAGTGCTTCTGGAGTGGGCGCTGCATAGCCACTTCTCTGACGGGAATGGGACAAACAGCCCATGAGCATGGTGGGTGGAATCCTTTATGATATTGATGGACCTTTTTATGGCATCGTTAGGTGTATATGTCCTTGGCAGGTAGGCTGGTCCCAGTGATGCATCGGGCAGTTTTAACTATCTGTTGTAGGGCTCTCCATTCCAGTGCAGTGCAGTGCAGTGCAGTTTCATACCACACAGTGATGCAGCATGTTGGGATTCTCTCCTCTGCATCTCTATAGAAGGTCATGAGTACCTTTAGAGTCTGGACCATAGATCAGCTCTCTTCAGACCTGGTCAGGAAGTAGAACCATTGGTGAGCTTTCTGGACTGTACAGGATGTGTTGTGGGGCCATGAGAGGTTGTGCGAGATGTGCATTCCCAGGAGTTTGAAGCTGCTCATGGTTTTCCTCATGTAACAAGATAATAGTCTTCTTAAAGCTGCTGTGAGCCACACTAAGAGCCTAATACCATCCCAACAGCATGAAAGAACCTGCCAGCAGGAGGATTGAACTTGTTCTTATGCAACCTGTCCTCCTCTAAGTGCCCTACCTACCCCGGAAACATCTCCAGTGATCTAAAAATCTAAAATCCTCACTCATGTATTTCCCTTTAGATATGTTTTTTTTTCCTATGTCAGAACCAAGCTTTTATCACTAATATAGTTTGTACAATTTGCTGTTTTCCGGCAGCGGTACAGAGCGGACGGAACAAATTACTATACGTTACAATGAAAATAAATAAATAGTGAGATAGTGTTCATGGATTGTTCAGAAATCTGATGGCAGAAGGGAGGGTGTTGTTCCGAAAACACAGTGGCTCTTGCTGCTCCACCCTGATGATAGTAATGAAAGAGGGCATGTCATGGATGGTGAGGTTCCCTAATGATAGATGCCTTCTTCTTGAGGTGATGGAGGGGCTTCATAAATAATCCATTGCTTACAACCTTAGAAGTCCTGATAACTCCATAAATTTGCAGGGGAGGATCTCATCCTTTTTTGTTAACCCATGTCATTGATTCTGACGTGTATCCTGACCACTGGCTTTTCACCTTCTTACTTCAAAGACATCAGTAATGCTGGTACCAAGGAGGCAGCATGCTGTTCAACTGGTATATTAGTCATGGTGTTCTAAAATCATCCTGAATCACAGCCATTAAAACTGTGATGCATCTGCATTGCAAATTCAGGCTCCTCTACCTTATCCTTGATGGTAGTAATGAGAAGAGGGCATGTCTTGGATGCTGATGGTCCTTCATGATGGATATTGCCTTTTAAAAATGTACTAAATAGTGGGGAGGGTTGTGCCACAATGGGGTTGGTTGAGTTTTGATGCACCATCAATAACTCTCTGAGACGTGAGGTGAGATATCGGCTTTTATTGACTGGAAGAAAGAACAAGCAACAATTGACCACCATGCTACATCCTGGAGACTGAGGGCTGGGCTCAGGCCTCAATCGCCTTTATACCGGGGTCTGTGGGAGGAGCCATGATCAGTGCGAAGGGCTGCAGGAGCAGTCAGCGGGGGCATGTCCAGACAGGTATCTGTAATTCACCACAAGTTTACAAGGCTCTCCATTTTTTTTTACCCAATCCCATGCATTGGTGCCTCCATACCAGACAATAATGCAACCTGAATATTCTCCACAGTACATCTGTAGAATTTTCTAGTCTTTGGTGACATGCCAAGTCCCCTCAAACCCCAAATGAAATACAGCCATTGGTGTACCTTGTTACATACCCCATAACTGGGTCACTTACCAGCAAAGATAGAGAGGTCCATTGAAGTCTGATGGTACTATTTTAACAGTATTTATTGATAAAAATACACAAAAATAATATCAATGCAAACATACAGATAATGTTCGTCGTCAATACTAAATCTAAAAGCGCGGGTATAATAATAATCAATAAGAAATAGCTCTATCATTGTCTAGGGGGATAATGTATTGTCCGATGGAAATATGAAAGTCACTCAAGTTCATTCAAGCTGCAGCTTTTTGGTTGGAGAGAAAGACGGAGGTTTAACTTGCCCATTCCTTTTATGATGCCAATCCTTCGAGAGTCGTTGGGGACTGTTTTCCCCTTTGTGGTTAGCTAAAGCTGTGCTTCCGTGGTAAAGGCCCACCAATTCCGAGGCAAATGGAAAAGGACGCACGTGGGCTTTTCCACCGGCTTTCGCTATTACGCTGTTACAGGAGTTCTAGCATTTCTTCTGGTGCGTCTGAAGGGGCTGTTCCCCAGACCCTCTTTTATCCTGACTCACAGGGTCTCAAATGTCAATCAGGTTGGGATGATGCAATCCTTCCACCAACCCCCCCCCCCTCGGTTCATTGCCTGGGGGCTTCGATGAATTGTACAGTATTCAATACACAATTCTGTCTCCAAGAGACAATAGCCGTTATCAATGGTTCTGCCTTTCGGAGGCCAGGAGACATTCCAAATTCTTTGTGGATTTTGCATGTCTTGCTCTCATTTCCTGGGTCTCCTGGCCTGACTTAATATTGATCTTGGATTCTCAAAAAGGAGGGGGCCACGGACGTAACACCCCCTTTCTTCAACGCGTTTTTTACCATCGGAAAAAAACGAAGTAATACAGAGTCTTACGGGATTTTAGAATATAACACAACACCAAAGTTTTTTTTCCTACAGAGTAATACAGTTATACATTCAGTTCAGTATCTAGATGGTTACCGATTGCATTGTCACTTCCTTTAATACCTTAACAACTTGTACCTTGCTAAAGTCTTGTAGCATCAGACTCCAATTTAGTAACCAACTATTTGTAGGTCTTATTTTGCTTTAGCAAACAAAAACTAAAGAGTTGTGATCTTAGCTTACGGGTGAACTACAAAAGTTCATGCAAATACTAATCTTTATGTTGCTTTCAAATTTAACAAGCCGGCTTCCATGGGGTTGTCTTTATTATTCACATGCTTTGTCGAAATCCTGTAAAACCGGCTTTTGCTATTTAAAAATGGCGTCCCCATTAACCCTCGCCTCTTTTCCGGTTAATTCCCACGTGGGAAGCTTGGACACCCTGGCGAAATAGGCTTTCGTCCGCTCCTTCCATAGGAGTTATTTTATCAACAATGTGTCCCAAACTTAGACCATCTTCTGAATTTCCACCCCATTCTTTAATTTTATGCAAGTTGCTAGTTTTCTCTTCAGGACCCTTCAGGCTATTAGTTTTCAGTTCAAACTCTTTGTTCAAACAGCATTTCAAATTCTGCCTTTTCACACCACTCTCTGGAATAACAATAGCGTGTGGGGCCCCGTTACCTTCCAACTCAACCTGTAATTGATTCGCAGGCTTTATGGTACCACACCATTGTCTCTGTAGCCTGGTTGCTGCCTTTGATATCAATCCAACCTTTAAATTTTCTTCATTCAATTTGGGAACTACATATTTCCCTTTTCCTTCAATAATAGTATTCATCTCCCCTCTAACTTTTAACACACCTTCGAGCACAAAACACTTGGGAACTCTCACTTCCCACTATTACCAAGGTTAACCCTTTCTTCCCTGAACCAAGTCTACCTGACCCACAAGGACTGCATTCCTTTTCAACTGAATCAAATACCTCAGACTTTTTCTGAGCTCTATTACTAGGTTCAGTACCACGTGCATCCACATCTTGGACACACTCAAACGGGACATTTGCCTCTTGCAGCCTTTAAATACCCATACCCGGTCCAAATTCTAAATTCCCCTGATTCTCCCAGCTTCTCTCTGGGCAACTCCCTTCCAGAGTAAACTCAACCCTGCGAGCTGAAACAACCTCATCTGCCAACCCAGCAGACTTCTTCAAGGTAATGGCATCCTTTTCATCTAGGACTGCCCTCATTTCATTATCGGGAACACCTTTAGAATTTTCAACTTCTTCAAACAGTTCTGCCAAACTAGACAGATCATCTATGTCCAACTCTGGACCTTTTAACAGCTCTATCTGTTTCTCATCTTTATTTCGTGCCTCTAAAACTTTTCTCCTCGATAAGGGCAGGTCTACCCCCTCTCCCTTACTCTCTTTCACTTTACTACTATTCGTTTTACCACCCTCTAAACCCTCGTGGTACAGGGTCGGTAAAAACGTCTCAGCCAAATCGATACTGGCCTGATTTAAACTGCTCCCTTTCTCAGCTGCCTTTCTCGACATGCTGCGAGTGATTGCGCATGCGGGATAGATCTTGGAATCTAGGGGCGGAGCCTCCACCGGCTGTCTCGTCAGCGTCATTGCTGACCAAACATTACCACCGGTTAAATCATTACCCAGAAGGACGTCCGCGTCAGTTCTCGGGAATTCTGATCGCACCCCCATTTCAACTGGTCCAGAAATGAGCTCACAATTCAGAATGATCATATGCAAGGACACCATTTCCGTCCCTTTTCCTATTCCTTTCACAGCTACCATTCTTGTATTGCGACCAAAATCTAGTACCTTACTGCTGATCAATGATAGTTCAGCCCCCATGTCTCTCCAGATCCGTACGGGAACTGGTGGGTCTCCCTCCCTCACAGACACGGTTCCGTTTGACATACAAGTCTCAGACCTTTCTCGTACTCTGTCTACCTGGGGATCTCTTGTCGATTTACCGATTACCACGGCACATCCGATAGGGACCGCTGCTTTCCCTTTTTCTGTCTCTTTCCTCGGAGCAAAGCATCTAGATGCAATATGCCCCCCCTTTCCACAATTAAAACAGGTCAAGCCTGGAAATCTCTGGCCGTCTGGCCTTTCCCCCTTAATCTTACCACTAGCTCCCAACGGGACCTCTGCCTCAGCCGGCTGACTTCCTCGATCGTTCCCACGGTCTCTCTGGGAACTTTTATTCGAGGAAAACTTTGTCTTGTGGGTTAGTGCGTATTCATCTGCGAACCTAGCAAATTCTGAGATGGACTTATTCCGCTTCTCATTCAAATACATCCGGATATCATCTGAAACGCAACCTTTAAATTCCTCAATCAGAATTAACTCCCTGAGACACCAGTAATCCTGGTCCACTATTTCTGCTGTACACCAACGGTCCAAGAGCACACCCTTCTCATAGGCAAACTCGGTATATGTCTAATTCCACCCTTTCTTTAAATTCCTGAACTTTTGTCTATACGCTTCAGGTACTAACTCATAACTCCGGAGAATGGCCACCTTTATTTTGTCATAACTCTCCTCCTCTTCCTCCTCCATGGACAATGCCGTATATGCTTGTTGTGCCTTCCCCTTTAACACACTTCGTAACATCGCCACCCACTGCTCTTTGGGCCACTTCTGATTCACTGCCACCTTTTCAAAATGCAAGAAATAACCATCAACATCCGTCTCCTCGAACGGAGGTACTAACCTCAACTCCCGACTAACATTAAACCGCTCCTCTCGGTCTGACCCTTGATCTCTTCGCCCTTGCCTTAACTTCTCCATCTCCAAGTCATGTTTCCTCAGTTTCTCTGCCTCCCCATACTCTCTCTCCTTCTCGGCTCTTTCTTTCTCCTTCTCAGCTGCTTCCAGCTGTTTTAACTGAATTTCATGCTCCCTTTGTTTCTCAGCCCTTTCTTTCTCTCTCTCGGCCCTTTCTTTCTCTCTCTCAGCTGCTTCCAGCTGCTTTAACTTAATTGCATGTTCCAACCTTAATTTCTCCAACTCTAACTAAGCCGTCCCACTAGCTGGTACCTTTTCAGGGATATTTTCCAATACCTCAGCTGCAAACACATTCTTCCCAATATAATACTGAGTTATTGTCCTTCGCACCTCCCGCTTTTTCATGGACAACCTCACCTCTGTGATGTTCAGCCCTTTTGCCAGATTTATCAAGTCCGATTTGGTGGTCGCCTCTAGCGCCTCTAGAGTTGGGTTTTCTATAAATTCATTCACGTCCATCTTTGCTGGTTTCCCGTCTGGCTACCCGCGTAACCAGATCTAAGTTTGGACTTACAAGCCCGATTCACTGACCTCCCAATTTGGTGTCAAATCTCGAGACGAGATCCCCAACTGTTACGTACCCCATAACTGGGTCACTTACAAGCAAAGATAGAGAGGTCCGTTGAAGTCTGATGGTACTATTTTTAACAGTATTTATTAATAAAAATACACAAAAATAATATCAATGCAAACATACAGATAATATACGTTGTCAATACTAAATCTAAAAGCGCGGGTATAATAATAATCAATAAGAAATAGCTCTATCATTGTCTAGGGGATAATGTATTGTCCGATGGAAATATAGAAGTCACTCAAGTTCATTCAAGCTACAGCTTTTTGGTTGGAGAGAAAGACGGAGGTTTAACTTGCCCATTCCTTTTATGATGTCAATCCTTCGAGAGTCATTAGGGACTGGTTTCCCCTTTGTTGTTAGCTAAAGCCGAGCTTCCGTGGTAAAGGCCCACCGATTCCGAGGCAAATGGAAAAGAACTCACGTGGGCTTTCCACCAGCTTTCGCTATTACGCTGTTACAGGAGTTCTAGTGTTTCTTCTGGTGCATCTGAAGGGGCTGTTCCCCAGACCCTCTTTTATCCCCACTCACGGGGTCTCAGATATCAATCAGGTTGGGATGATGCAATCCCTCCACCAATCCTCCCCTCGGTTCATTGCCTGGGGGCTTCAATGAATCGTACAGTATTCAATACACAATTCCGTCTCCAAGAGACAATAGTCGTTATTAATAGTTCCGCCTTTCGGAGGCCAAGAGACATTCCAAACTCTTTGTGGATTCTGCATGTCTTTCTCTCATTTCCTGGGTCTCCTGACCTGACTGAATAGTGATCTTGCGACTCTCAAAAAGGAGGGGGCCACGGACGTAACAACCTACTTCATAATTGCATCAATATAGCGACCCAGGAGATGTTGACATCCAGGAATTTAAAGCTGTTCATCCTTTCCACTGCTGACCCCTCAATGAGAATCGCTGTGTATTCTCATGACTTCTACATCATGAAGTCCACATTCAATTCCTTGCCTCACTGATATTGAATGCAAGGTTGTTTTCATGACGCCATTTAACCAGCCGATTTATCTCACTTCTGTACGCCTCCTTGTCACCATATGACAGTCTGTCAACAGCAGCTGTGTCAACAGCAAATTTATAGATGGTGTTTGAGCGATGCCGAGCCACACCATCCTGAATGTAGAGAGAGTAGCTTAGTGGTCTGATCATGTTGTTGAGGTGTGCCTGTGTCGATCGTCAGCAAGGAGGAGATGTTATTTCTTAGTTACTCTCACTGTGGTCTCCTGATGAGGAAGTCAAGGATCCAGTTGTATATGGAGGTATGATGCCCAGGTTTTGAAGTTTATTGAATAGAACAGAGGGGATAATGATTTTGAATGCTGAGCTGTATTCAATAAACACTATCCTAACATAATTATTACTGTTCACATAATCTAAGGCCAGTCAAGGAGAGTCAATGAGGTTGCATCCACTGTATGTCTTTTGTGGTGGCAGGCAAATTGCAGCAGGTCCAAGTCCTTGGTTGGAAGGGAAATAATTCTAGCACCTCATTTTAGGAGATGTGTGTGTTACTGGGTGATTTTCGTTGAAGCAGCTCATCCTGCTCTTCTTGGCTATTGGTATGATTGGTGCCTTTCCGAAGCAGGTGGGAAACTCAGTGCAGCAGTGAGAGATTGAAGGTGTCCTTGAACAGTCCAGCCGGCTGGATGGCATGGATTCTCAGTGCCCTGCCTGGTACACGATTGAGATATGAGGATTCACCTTCTTGAAAGATGTTCTGATATTGGCCTCTTCGACAGATATCACAGAGTTGCCAGATACTGCAGTGATTTGTTCAGGTGGAATTTTAATCTTGTAGGAAGTAATGGCCTGCAAACCCTGCCACAGCTGATGTGAATCCAATTTAGTTTCTCACTTCACTCAGAATTAGATTTCTGTATATCATACCTGGATTCCTTTTAAAGTTCTGGATCACCGTCTTGAGGGCCACAGATCTAACCTTCTACAGATTGATAATCTCCTGGTTCATCCACGGTTTCTCCTTTGGATATGTCCAGTATATTCTCAAAGGCATGCACTCATTGACACAGGTTTTGATAAAGTTGGTGACAACTTTGGCATATTCATTCAGATCTGAAGATGAATCCCTGAATATGGTCCAGTCTATGACTCAAAGCAGTCCTGCAAGCACTTCTCTGCCTCCTTTAGTGATTTCTTCATGATCCCCAGTATCAGGCTGTGGATGGACCGACAACGTTGATGTGGACTAGTCCTTGTATTTGGCCTTCCTCAACCCCATATCTGGAATGAGGCCTTAGACACCTGCTGTTTCCAAATGCATCAATAATGTGGTGAACATTAGCATCTTCCTTACCTCAGCAACCAAAAAAAAACCAAGGAAAGCATCATTGACACAGTGTTTTAACACTATGGCCCAACTTGACATGCAAGAAAGAGTACAGTCATCAGTCTTTGTGATGTGCCAGTCATAGCTGAAAGCTGGCTGTGTGGGTAAACTACAGAAATGCATATTGGATTTATTGTTAAATGTTTTGGAGTAGACTAATTTTAGATTGTTGGAGACTGTTAGTGGGTGAATTATGTGTATGAGGTACATGAGGCAGTATTCAAGGTTAAGTCTGCATTTGTTGTAATGTGACGTTTAACAAGGTATTAATTGATAATCACTCATAATAGCAGCAACATTGTTGCATTACATCTAAGTCCTCTATTTTTGACCCTTGGTGGAGATTGCTAAGGTTATCGTCTCACACTGTTCTTGAATATAAATGAAGGACATCCATTTATTCTCAGAAATGGAAATTTATTTCCGCCTTCTCAACATCCCTCAGGTGTTAGAAAATCTGGAAGCCAAGTGCTCTTCTGGAATGCATCCTAAAGTAGAATAAGTTTTGGGGCACTTGCTGCGACTATTTAAACTAAATAGGCTGCATTTTAACATGGTAGTCTAATAATAACTGCTGCCAGCCATGAACAAAATTAGGACCCATATTGGAGGAAAATTCCTGGGAAGAGTGAGGGTAGTGTGGGTTGTACATAGTAAACCTGCTCCATATTCACTGTTCCCAGTATAGTAATTGTGTAAATGAACAGGCAGTAAGAAATTGGTCTGCTGCCTCTGAGGGAATCTGCAGGCATTAATTATGCTTTGCAATCTTTCTGCTATGTTTTGGGTCTTAATCTCATTTAACTCTCATTGAGAGCATGATACTGATCAAAATATTACGACAAATGAGGTATGTTTGAATTTAAGCTCTTTCCAGGCTTACTGTTATCTCTCTTCCTTTTAAACCTTTCAACATGTCTTTCTTTCCTTTCTTGTTCTTTTCCCAAAAATTCAAGTGCTGGATCTATTTCACTGCTTGTCCTAGTGAATTATATATCCTGTACCTTCAATAAAGGCATCTCTCCTGAGTTTTCTATTCAATGTATGATGACCTTCTAAAATGTATTACCTTCCAATTTGAACTTCCATACAATTTTTCATGTTTTTTTTTAAATGATGTCACGAGTCTTGACGTCATCTGTCTGCTTGCAGTTGGTTCAAGCGATTTAGGAGGAACTTGGGAGTTGGATGATCTAGTTTTATTCTTGCAGAAAATAAAGTACCTCATTAGAGCCAAAGGAGCAAAAGAAAACTGCAGGGTAGCTTATACGCTGAGGTGTTTCTGAGCTTAGAAATGTATACTTTTATGGTCAGCATTACTAATGACATATATTACATATTTCAAGATATTTCTCCTTGGAAAGCTATAAATGCATTGATTTTATTCAGAGCTGAATACCAGACGTTTGTGTCACTGACATCAATTTACAGCCTTTTAATGGAAAAGGAAACAACAGTTCAAAAGGGAGTACAATCACGAGAAATTATTTGACTTTTTTAATGAAAACTAGTGATGGGTATCACTACCACATTTTGAATATTTGTTGCAATTTAATTGGATCTAGAGATGTAAAACATTACCATTACTGTCATCTATGCTAGTGCATGAAAAAATGAATTCAGGTATTTACATTTTTCTTTGTACATAAAGAAATTTTGAAATCAAGAAGACCTCGAGTTCAATGAATGCTATTCATTTTATACAAATAATTTTGAATATACACATGGAAATATGTTATGATTTTATGTTCATTGCTAATCCAGATTACCTAATTAACAATAACATTACCTAAATGTTTCATGATTAGATTTTTGCATGCTAACAAAGCAAATAATGTTTGCACTATATTCCAATTTAAATTTCAAATACACTGATTTCACTTATTTAACAGTTGCTTGGTGCCCTCTGTCTAATAGGAATCTTGACTTTATCCTTTTCAGATAGTTTACTTGGAATGAAAAGTTGTAACTTTTGATGTTACTTTGATGTATGTCATTGTTTTCAAGAAAAAGACAAACCAAACTATGAAAATTTTCTTTTCTAATTACTCTCTTTGATTCTCCGGACTACCAAATCAGTTACTTGTCTCATAAATAACTGTATTTATGTATGAGATTAGACAGATTAATAAGGATTTTTAACTGTGCCATCCTTGTTTAGTTCCAAGAGATTCTTGCTGTCTGTAATCACAGATCCCATTCCAAAGGCACAACACGTAAACTGCCTGTAATCATAGTGTCAATGGAATAAAGTGCTGAGGATTTAAATGAAACTGGTGATCCATCTGCCCTTGCTTCCGGAGATGAGCTTCCTTGAACTTGCCATGAATTTGTGAGTGATTGTGATGCTGTGAGGTTTGAGCTATCGAGCTGACCGACCCGGAAAGACAACTGACAAAGGTAGTGTGGTGTACAGCACCTGTGGAAGCTGCAACCAGAATTATGTTGGCCAGACAGGATGTAACCTCTCCACTCATTTATGGGAATACAAACTGGCAGAATGGAAACATCACCCACCATTGCTGATATCGATACATGAAGACCGAGAAGGACACCACTTCAACTAGGACACTGCGGAAGTTCTGTCGCAGGCAAACACAAAGCAGACATGAGAATTTTTGGAAGTGCGGTTCTGGTCTGATAACTCCGTAAACACACATATCAAAACAGACGCCTTTGACAAACCCTAAGAGCCAAAGAAACATGAGCAAATAGAATTCAAAGGTCAGCTGAAGGGCTAACCAATCACTTGTGAGGCAAATGGACAGGGGCCAATATAAATGTGAGCTCTCCCAACAACTATGCCCTGAGGATGTCACCTTGACTCGTGATGAAATGTCTCCAAGCTAATTGTAAAGCTTAGCAAACACTGTGACTCAAAATTCGTATAAAATTTTCAAGCTGTAGAAGTGTGTGACGAGTCTGCATTTGTCATCAAAATCTAACATGAATTCAAAAAGGATGTGTATGATGAACTTCTGATTTTCAGTTTTGGTTTGCATAATATATTTTGTGCCCATCAAAGTGAGGGATGTGAAATGTGAACCGGGACCAGATGAGATGTACCCTAGGTTACTGTCAGAGGCGATGGAAGAGATTGCTGAGCCTCTGTCAATGATCTTTGCATCATCAATGGGAATGGGAGAGGTTCCGGAGGATTGGAAGGTTGTGGATGTTGTTCCATTATTCAAGAAAGGAAGTAGGGATAGCCCAGGAAATTAGAGACCAGTGAGTTTTACTTCAGTGGTTAGTAAGTTGATGGAGATCCTGAGAGGCAGGATTTATGAACATTTGGAGAGGCATAATATGATTGGGAGTAGTCAGCATGGCTTTGTGAAAGACAGGTCATGCCTTATGAGTCTGAATTTCTTGAGGATGTGACTAAACACATTGATGAAGGTAGAGCACTAGATGAAGTGTATATAGATTTCAGCAAGGCATTTGACAAGTTACCCCATGCAAGGCTGTTGAGAAAGTAAGGAGGCATGAGATCCAAAGGAACATTGCTTTGTGGATCCAGAACTGGATTGCCAACAGAAGGTAAAGAGTTGTTGTAGACGAGTTATATTCTGCATGGAGGTCAATCACCAGTGGTGTGCCTCAGGGATCTGTTCTGGGACTCCTGCTCTTTGTAATTTTTATAAATGACCTTGATGAAGAAGTGGAAGGTTAGTAAATTTGCTGATGACACAAAAGTTTGGGGTGTTGTGGATAGTGTGGAGAGCTATTAGAGGTTACAGCAGGACACTGATAGGATGCAAAACTGGGCTGTGAAATGGCAGATAGAGTTCAACCCAGATAAGTGTGAGGTGGTTCATTTTGGTAGGTCAAATATGATGGCAGAAAATAGTATTAATGATAAGACTCTTGGGAGTGTGGAGGATCAGAGAGATCTTGGGGTCCGAGTCCATAGGGCACTCAAGGTTGCTTTACAGGTTGACATGTGGTTAAGAAGGCATATGGTGCATTGGCCTTCATCAATTGTAGGATTGAGTTTAAGAGCCAAGAGGTAATGTTGCAGCTGTATAGGACCCAGGTCAGACCCACTTGGAGTACTTTCTTCAATTCTGGTCTCCTCACTATAGGAAGGAAGTGGAAACCATAGAAAGGGTGCAGAGGAGATTTACAAGGATGTTGCCTGGATTGGGGAGCATGCCTTATGAGAATAGGTTGAGTGAACTCGGCCTTTTTTCCTTGGAGTGACGGAGGATGAGAGGTGACCTGATAGAGATGTACAAGGTGATGAGAGGCATTGATTGTCTGGGTAGTCAGAGGCTTTTTCCCAGGGCTGGAATGGCTAGCATGAGAGGGCACAGTTTTAAGGTGCTTGGAAGTAAGTACAGAGGAGATGTCAGGGGTAAGTTTTTTTACGCAGTGAGTGATGAGTGTGTAGAATTTGCTGCTGGTGATGGTGGTGGAGGCAGATTTTTTTTTTGTGCACTTTATGCAGTCCAGTGTAGGTCTGTAGTCTAGCGTAGCTTTCTCTGTTTTTTTATTACGTAGTTCAGTCTAGTTTTTTTGTACTGTGTCGTGTAACACCATGGTCCTGAAAAACGTTGTCTCATTTTTACTATGCACTGTACCAGCAGTTATGGTCAAAATGACAATAAAAGTTGACTTGACTTGGCTTGATATAATAGGGGCTTTTAAGAGACTCCTGGACAGGTACATGGAGCTCAGACAAATAGAGGGTTATGGGTAACCCTAGGTAATTTATAAGGTAAGGACATGTTTGGCACAGCTTTGTGGGCCGAAGGTCCTGTATTGTGCTATAGGTTTTCTATGTGAAAATCAAACTCTCTTCATCATTGAATGCGCAGAAATGGCATGCAAGATGCAGAGTAAAGTTCTGTTTCGATCATTCTCCATCTCAACTAAATGAAATCCCAATATGGTGATGGAAGATGGGGAATGTTCATGAAGGAGGCTGTAGATAGTCTGCAGAATGTATGAAGCAGTTCTGGACATAGAAGCTGAATATAGTGCATTATCTGATTCAGGTTAGCAGCAGTCTGCAAAGTCAAAATTTTCCCCTGTCTGTAGGAGAAGGTGTTTCAGGAATCTTAAGTCATCTGTTGAAGGCTAATTTGCTGGACTATAGTAATATTCTGCAAAACTCATTAAAAAATGAGCTCAGAGCTGAATGAATTTATTCTGAATATTCTGATCTGGGAGAATCTATTTGTGTTGCAGTGGAAGTTCAACCATCACTGCTGTATTGCATTTAACGGCACAACATTGAAGACTAAATTGTCCACATGTTGGAGAGGATGATTTGAGCAATGTAAAATTATTTTGTTCCGTTTCTGCTAGATTTATGTGCTCCTTTGGATTCAGCACACACACTCAGACAGACTTCCCGGTACACCAAGCATTTCATTATGTAAATCCCATGTGCTTTCTTCTGTAACATGCCCTTGAAATCTTCTTTTGAGTTTTTTTTACCAGAGAATATATGCGTAACCTTTGCCTTTGGCATTCTTGCTCCTGTAAAGTGATGCAGCAATCATAATTGAAAGTCTGAAGGGACTTTGTGATATGCAAGTTGGACTTGCAACACTTTAAACTGTGCAAATGCTAGGTAAGGGCACTGATTGAAGGAAGTCCTTCGTATGTAAGTGATGGGAGTGTGAATAATTGTGCAGTGGTACTATGTGGCACTTGAGGATGCATTCACTAGCCTTCATCATTCCTTCAAAGTTATTAAACTTGCACTGCAATCACGCCCTTGGGGATCAACTGCTTGTCAAGCTGTATTCTCCTATTATCACTTAAGTTGTGAGTAACATTTTTAATAATGCTCTAAAAAGAAGTATTAAGCTTGCCCTTCAGTGTCCATTCAAATGAATTAACTCAAAGTTCCTGGGCTAGCTCTAACTTGATACAAGTTCTATGGGTGGACTCCTCATCCTAAGTACTAGCAATTGAACACTGCTTTGGGAAATCACTTGCGTCGCTCAGCGGACAATCCTGGGACTTTGATATTCATGTGGGAATGCCAAACCAGCTGACACTTCCAAGGTTAATTGGTGGCAAATAGCTGCATAATTTGCTGTAGTTTCTCAGCAACTTGAAGCTCATGATATGATTTTGTATTGAGACTCACTTTTATGGAATTTAACACAATACTTAAATGAAACACTGAACGACTACTGTTTCTGGCTGCTAATAAGACAACTGCTTCTTGTTATCCCCCTGGATCTCTGCAAAGTCTTCTATTGGTTAGTTTTTAATCACCATCTCAGGGCTAGGTGCAGTACTTCTCTGATTTATTGTGCACATTGTCTCCTCTTCCAGAGCTCTGCAGGACACACATTACCATTTTGCTTTACTTTTGCCAAAGGGGTTCTTCAGTATTGCTGACAGCCTGGACCCTAGGAAAATAGTATTATTTCTACAAGGGTTTGCTTGCCTTTTCAAATACTGCTGGACTGGTGCAGAGTATAGCTACGGAGATGTTATGCATGGACATATTAGTTTCTTTTCGTGGTTTGGCTGAAAATATTCTTTTTTCATAATGAAGATTATTAAGTCCTTGAGATCTCTAGATGCATCATTAATGAACATCTACACTTCTAGAAAGCCAAACACATGGTAAAAGTATTGTACAAGTGAGTTTTTTTGGCATTTGATGAAGAAAAATAAAAGACTTTGTCTTTGTGACTTACTCTACAATGCATGACTGATATAGCAAATCTCACTAATGATTGGCTGAAAGAAAAATTTGTAAATATTCATATATGTGACTAGTAATCACAGCAATGGATAGCCCTGGCCGTGCGTCTGATCTTCTCTGGAGTTTAGTTTTGAGCAGATGGCATAATTCTGTTGACAGCCTGATTCATGAATAATTGATAGTGGAAGACAGCTGCCAATTGCTTAGTTTCTGACTGGGATGTCAGCACTTTGGCAGCATGTGCAATGTATGTAGGACTGCCTACAGTGAATTAATACTGTTTTTGCATTATATATCATTTTATGCAAATATAATACTTCACGGGATGCAGAAAAAAAAACTTACTAGGATGCCCATTATAGTTGCTAAGTCTGAAATCTCGGCGTATCACAACTGGGTTGAAGATAAATGTAATTAAAATAGTCCTTTTTACTTCATTTGAAACTACTTTTTCTCCTCTCCCTAAGCAAGAGGCAGATTTTGCCTACCTGTTCTGTTAAATGCTGTTACTAATAAGACAGAGAAGACAGTTACATTTCTTTCTTCAATACATTTTAAACAATTATTTTATTTCCTGTAATTTTCCTTCAAATCTTTAGGGAAGACTTTTTTTTAATTCTAGTGTTGTGGAAGATAACTTAAAATGAAGTTATTGAATAAACACCCTTAAAGCCTTTATTAATTCTGCAGTTAAAAGAACCCAGGAACTCATCTGCCAATATTCCAGGATCTTCCTGCTGGCTGTAATTGTGCACTGCTCTTTTGCAAAGGAGTGCAGGTGAAAACTTATTTTGTACGTCCATAACTGCCTCTGGCAATCATAGTACTGAAGCATGCCTTCAGTCATGAAAAGAATGTCAGTCATTACTCTCCTCTTCTTGCCACTGAAGCAGCTTTAGTTCTGTTTTCTCACTTTTCCTTAAGTTCCAAATGCTTCCTTTTCCTACCCGTCTTCCATTTCATCGGAGACTCTACACGAATTGAGATTTCAGCCACCCTGTTCGTTAGCTGGCCTTCCCTTAATGAATATAGTGCTGACTGCTTTTGATATCTGCTTTTCAAAATGATAATTTATACTGTCCGTGTAGAATTTATCTTACAATAATTATTCAGCAACTTATTTAAGATTATTAATGTAATTAATGTTTATGTGCAGAAATTTTTGGAAACCCATTTGCTAGGTTGTTTCCTTGAGGTGAACACCAGAAATGGAACAAACTCAGCAACGTAGCAACTTTGAGTTCACAATAATTGAAAGTTTATTCCTTTGTAGTGCTTAAAGCTTCAAGATAGTTTGGCAGAAAAGTTTGGATTATTAAATAGCTATAGAACATAGAACAATACAACACAGTACAGGCCCTTCGGCCCACAATGTTGTGCCGACCCTTAAACCTTGCCTCCCGAATAACCCTCCACCTTAAATTCCTCCATCTGCCTGTTTAGTAGTCTCTTAAATTTCGCTAGTGTATCTGCCTCCACCACTGACTCAAGCAATGCATTCCGCTCACCAACCACTCTGAGTAAAAAACCTTCCTCTAATATCCCCCTTGAACTTTTCACCCCTTACCTTAAAGCCATGTCCTCTTGTATTGAGCAGTGGTGACCTGGGGAAGAGGTGCTAGCTGTCCACTCTATCCATTCCTCTTAATAGTAACATTGAAACATCTCCTTTGCTGAGGATCAACACTGGTGCACCTCAAGGATGCCTGCTCAGCCCGTTATAATGTTTATTTTTTTGTTTAGAGATGCAGCACAGAATAAACCCTTCCAGCCCTTCAAGCTGTGACAACCTCCGATTTAACCCTAACATAATCACAGGACAGTTTATAATGACCAATTAACTTACTAATTGGTATGTCTTTGGACTGTGGAAGGAAACTAGAGCACCCGGAGAAAATCCACACATTCCACAGGGCTCTTTACGGAGAATGCCGGGATTGAACTCTGAACTCTGACGCCCTGGGCTGTAATAGCGTCACACTAACCATTGTACTACCCTGGCATTCCACGGTAGTTTGTTGTTTAATCATGTCTTGTTGCTGAAATATCAATTGATCTAAACACATTTTAGAAGCTGTGCAACTCGTGTATGTAATCCACTGTTTCAATTGACAAGATTGAAACTGAAAGAGAATTGATGGATTGCATGATGAAAGCAGTGGAAAAAATCAGCTGGCATCCATTTACAAATCGCACTCGAGAGTTATGATTGCTTATGAAAGAGATAATTCTTTGTGGACAAACAAGTGCAAAAGCAAATACAGTACAAATGTTAACAACGATACACTTTGTATTAGTGATCTATAACGACAGTAAAGGATGCAGTATTAGGATCACTGCTACAATTTATAGTTTGCCAACAGGCTCGGATGACTGATGGCTGACCTCACAACTGGATAATTTTTTTAAAATTGCAGTTAAAAATGATTTACCCAGGCAGTTATTAAGTAATTTGAATGGCTGATCTGTAGACTGATATTTGTACACAGTGGGCTCCTTTATAGTCTACTGTAATTTTTCAAACATTTTGATAAGAATGGATGACAAGTGACTGTTGTTGCTGGAATCTGGTGCAAAAAGTTTACAGCTAGAAGAATTCAACAGGTCAAGCAGCATCTGTGAAAGCAAAAGGATACCTTGTTGAGGTCCTTCTACAGACATTTACATGCAAGACATGATTCCTAGCCTATGGTTTCTGTGTACTCTGGGAATTCCAGAAATTAAGGCATATTGTCTAGAAATAATAGTGTTGTCTGATGAATTCTTCAGTGGCCAGTTTACAAGATAATTTATCTTGCTTTTATTTTGCTTGATCACAGACAATCTAATTGAATTGAGGTTTCTCTTCAGACAAATTCAAATAGCAGCCCAAAAAAATGAAACATGGAAAAGACAAAGAACAAAAACAAAGCCAAGAAAAGTATTCTTCAAATTGCTTCAAAGTGCACCGCTTTGGGAATGGTGGTTATGTTGAAAAAGGTGACCTTGAATTCAATGGTGAACCACTTTTTGGCTGAAGCTTTATAAATTAGTTATTGTTTGTTGACTGTTTCTCTTGAACACCTCATTCAGCTGATGAAGTTGCCTGCAGCCTTGCTGATATAATGATTATTTTTTATTGGATATAATCCATCACAACATTATGAACTATTAAGTGTCATTGGCAGACTGAAGTCTGTTGTTTACCTGTGCTACACCAAGTGAAACACCATTAAATATATTTTTATGATTCATTATTTGACTCTTAAGATATTGTAGTTTCAGAGTGTGGGTTGTGCTTTTCAGAGTCGCTTATCTTAATAAATTTCCTTAAGTGTTCAGCCATTTTTTATGATACTATCAGACATGTACAACTGGAGATGTTGGAATATGGAATCAAAAGTAAATTGTTGGAATACTCAGTGCGCAGAGCAATGTCCATGGAGGCAAAGGGATGATAAATGATTTGGGTTATTTAATTCTAAATCAAAACTTTTGGCAATAAATTGTAGTAAAGGTAGCTTAATTAAACATCTGCAATCTTCAGTGAAAAACCGGTAGGGTTTCCTATAGCATACAAGATGGCATGGAGCAAAATTGGTCTCTTAGAAATCAATATCAACAATGATTCTTTTCTTTCAAAATCCTTTTTGAGAAGGTGTGAGCATTAGAAGCTAATTGGGTGTACTCCGAGAGTGAAGACGGGACAACAACGTGCATTAAACTGGTATCCATTATATATAGTGCAGTCAGTATATATGTTTTGCCTGCTTTACTAACATAATTATTGAATTTAACCAGCTCAAAGTGAATTTAATCAGTTGTTTTGTTAGTTCAGCAGGAGCTGACTTTCTGGGAGTGACTAACTCCAAATGCAGTTAGGCTGCATATGTTACAACAGGGTAGATATATGGAAGCTGTAAGTGATTTCTGTAACTTAAAAAGCCTTTCAGAAATAGGATAATTGTAAAGCATATGAGATCTATGGTTTTCCAGTGTTGTATTGAAGGGAATGGAAAAAGACAGTGGAAATGCTCACCAGGTCAAGCAGCATCTGTACAGAGAGAAATGGATTTAACATTTCATATTGATGACTTTTTAAAGAATACTTTGCTGCTTTTCCTTTACTAATGGTCATTGTTCTGAAATGTTTAATTGTATTTCTCTCTGCAGAGATCCTGCCTGACCCAACTGAATGTTTCTAGCATTCTGTTTTTCTTTCGGATTGCAGCACTGAAAGCCATCTAGGGAGTAAAGAGGAGCAGTAATAACCAGTTTCAGCAGGGTGCCAGGTGTCCCTTGATGAACACACCCAAACCATAGTCGGAGAAACCGTGGTCACAGCCAAGAGAGCCTCTGCACAGACTTCAGTTTGTCCATAAGGGTGAATAGAGTTGTAAATACATCTTCAGATAATATACCTCAACTATAAAATGAGCCTCATACCCGGCTCAATTCACCTCGCCCTCAGAACTCACCAACCGATAACTTCTATCAGTCTATACCCAGATCTAACATTACTATTCCCCACCACATCCTCTTGCGCTTGGCACAGCTGCACCACTAATTTCACTTAGACCATTTAGGAGAAAATTGAGAGTATTAGCTTTATTTGTCACTAGGACGCTGAAACATAGTGAAATGTGTTGTTGGTGGGGACATCTAACACGGTCTGAGGTTTGCAAGTCTCGCAGTGCTTCTGACACCAACAAAGCATGCTCACAACCTACTGACCCTTACTAACTTGCATGTTTTTGAAACATTGGAGGAAACCCACGTGGTCACAGGCAGGCAACACAAACTGCTTGCTGGGAATTGAGTCCTGATCACTGGTGCAGTAAGGCATTGTGCTAGCTGTTAAACCGCCAGGCCACCCTTGCTTAAGACAGAATGGTTTTCAGATTCACTTAAGAGCTCAGTTTGTTTAAAAACTTTCTAGTTACTGGGAAAGTATGATCCAAAAGGACAAAACTTTAGAGGATTTATTTAAATAAATCAGCAATATTTTCCTTTTTTTAAAGGATACTTTATACTGTCATTCTTTTTTTCTGTAATCAAACAGGCTTTAGTTACATATATTCCTACATCTTCATCATCTTATTGTAATTTCACTTTATTCTGAACTGGTTCTCTCCGGTCTTGGTGAGCTTTTATTTCTAAAACTATTGTTGTAATTTACTGTTGCCTGTTATATGCTTCCAATATGTCATGCCATAATAGTTTTAAGGTGTTTAATAAGACCCGCTGAAAAAAACGACAAGTTATCAGTATTCATTCTGTAAGCAACAAAAAATCTGCTAGCACACAGCAGAGGTGGAGCAGCGTCTGGGACTGGGGGTGAGAAAAGCAGGGTGAAGGAACTGTCAATAATTCAGATCAGTCCTGAAGCAGGGTTTCAACCTGAAATGTTGATGCTTCCTTCCTGCCACCACACCCCTTCTCCAAATGATGCTGCTCAACCAAATGAGTTTCTCCTGCATATTGTTTGTTGCTCTTTAACTTCGAAGCTGGCAAGAGCAAAGATAGGAACGCAGCTGAAAAACATTTCTGTTAAGTGTAGTCTTCTGCTCTGTAATGCAAAAATGTGATATTTTATGTGTTGCATGGAATATTAATAATTTAGAAAAGCTACGCAGTTTCTAACAGGGTTTTTGTATTTGCACAATTTGTTTTCTTTTGCACATTGGTTGGTTTTGTCTGTCTTTGTGTGGAGCTTTTCAATGATCGTATTGTATTCCTTTGTTCTATTGTGAATACCTGCAAGAAAATTAATCCTGGGGTAGTAGATGGTAGCATATCCCACTATAATAAATTAACTTTGAACTTTCAACTTCGTGGTAAGTATGCAACATCTTAACTCCGACAGCACAGAGCATTTGTCTTTCTTTGACAATTCTTGTAATCCAACTGGTTCCCATAAACACCCAACAGGAATCATAGGCTGCTGATAAGATATTTTGAAGAATAGTTTTTCTCTTGTGTACAAGTAACTGGCATTTTGTTTTTTTTTTCTGAGAATTCCACAAGTTATATGCACAAAACTAGAGAGTTAAGTTTTTGTTTGGAATTGTGAATGTCACTTTCTTGAGGGTCTGTGAAAAGATTTGAGTGCAATCTATCGTTTGGCTTTCAAATGAGCCAGAGAGTAATTGGCATTGCTATGACAAATGATAATGTTTTAAGGTGACCTGTAGTGATGTAATTTATACAAATAGGACCAGAAAAAAATTGAAGCAAGGTAATGTTGTATATCTTTTTTTTAAAAAATCACCTGCCGAAGTAGTCAAATATAATTTGTAAGATAGAAAACTGAGTCTTGATAATAATGACTTTCATTGCTCAAGTTGTGGAAAACTACGCAAGGTGATAAATTCAACAGGATAATTTGTCTTCATTTAAATTCAGATTGTTGGTAATAAATTTTGTTTCTTGAAGGTGTAGAATAAAGGCATCATAACTATTATATGTGAACAATAGTATTACGTGTCCCAAGAAAATATTGTCCACATAGGCTTAATATAATGACGTGGAAGATGTTTCGAGTCATATTTTGGCTATGACCAATTCCTCTGATTAAAAAAAACCAGTTAGTTTAAATGATTAGCTATAATGATACAGAGTACAAAAAACAACTTGTTTAATGTAAATAGCATGAAATGGCAAAAAATATTTACTGTTGGTATGTTGTTCTTATTCATGGAAAAGGGAAGTAGGTGATCATGAGTTTGACTAATTACCATAGAGTAAATACTGAACTGAATTCTAGAGTTACCACTTAAATGGTTTACAATAAATGGTGAAAAATTGTGAGGTCAATTGCTTGAAGGAGTTTCATGAGACAAGTAGTAATTCTGATTTCATGGTTCCCACAGAAATATGGTTTAACATCAATAAGTGCAATAATATTTACTAAAATTAGAAATATAGATGGTCGACTGTGTATTCTGTTTCTGAATTATGGTGCTAACTAGTTGCGTCAAAATTCTCTTTTGATCCTTTCTATTCCCATGTCTACGTTTTTCTGAAAAGAAGATATTTATTTGACTTAAGTGGCTTGAATAAAAATATATAAAATGGAAAGAGTTAATTGTGAGCATGTGTTAAGTGTTGCACTTTGGGATGCTAAAAGTATGGGGCAAGTATACAGATAATGTCACGAACTTTAACAGCAATGAAGTGCGGAAGAATATTGAAATCCAAGTCCACAGCTCACTGAAAGTGACTACACATATAGATAAACAGTAAAGAAGCACATGGTATGCTTGCCTTCATTGCCCAGGGTATCAGATATAAGAGCAAGGAAGTAACACTGCAACTGTATAAAACTTTGGTTAGGTCATGCTCGAAGAATATTGTGCTGTTCTGCTTGCCCCATAAGAGGAAGGATGTGGAGACTTTGAAGAAGATGCAGAAGAGGTTTAAAAGGATGCTGCCTGGATGAGAGATATGATCCAGATGGAAAGATTGGACAAACATGGGATTGTTTTCTCTGGAGTTCGGGAGGCCGAAGAGAGACTAGATAAAGTTCTATAAAGTTATGAAATGAATCGATAGAGTAGATAATCAGAATCTTTCTCTCAGGGTATAATTATTAATTATTGAAGACACACATTTAACATGAGCGGAGGAAAGTTTAAAAGAGATGTGCAAGGCAAGTTTTCCTTTGCAGAGTGGCGGATGTCTGAAATGGGGAAATAGGGGGTACTATGAAAGCAAGTATGGTGTTTAAGGGGAATTTTAGATAGACATGAAATTTGCAAAGAATGGAGGATGTAGATCATGTATAGGGAGAAATATGGCATCATATTTAGTGCAGACTTTGTGAGCAAATGGGAAGACATCCTGTGTTGTCCTGTTCTACCTTTAAAGACTAAATAATGTGATTGGTGGAATATAGTCTCTTTTCTTTTGGAATAGAGGTTATTCTTTGATTCCTTTCTACTTGGATTATTTTGTCTGGAAGGATAGAGTCATAGCTCAGAAACAGGCCATTCAGCCCATCTAGTCCATTCCAAACTATTAATATGCTAGTTCCATTGACCTGTGTCCACTCTATAGCCCTCCATTCTATGTAGTTATCCAAATTTCTCTGAAATATTGAAGTAATCACCACCCTTTGCCACCACTTCTGCTGGCAGAGGATGCTGAGCCTTTAAATACGGTGGGCAATAAAAAGCACCTTAACAATGAGGTTAATGAGCTGAGAAATGTAGCACCCATGAGGAAGAATGGAATAAATAGTGGAAAGCTTATATTTGTTTTTAAACTAAGGGAGCATTAGATGTACAGTAAACAAGAGAAAGATGCTGGAAATCCAAGCAACACACACAAAATGCTGGAGGAACTTAGCAGGCCAGGCACATCTGTGGAAAAGAGTACAGTTGACATTTTGGACTGAGATCCTTTAGCAGGATTGATATACAGTAGTTACTTTAGGTAAAGCATTTGAAGTGTATAATGTATAATGTTACTTGGATTTATAAACATAGGATACAATCCACATTTTTTCTTAATGGTGCCATCTCCTCTAAAAAATAATCTTTATTCAGCATATGGATAGTGAAGGAATATTTTAAAATATTTTCAAGAAGCCAAGAAACTTAGGTCAAGGTCAAAAATCTTAATATCTCTTAAGTATATTTTTCTTTACATGCAAATACAGGTAAATTAAGCAATAAATCACAAGAGTTTAAAAAACAATAATTGATATATTTATATAATGTATTGTTGGGGTCTTGGAGTATGGCTTGTTGTAGTTTCAAAGTCCAATATATGGGAAGCAAAGCCAGAGAGAACATCAAGCATAGATTATGCAATGTTTCCTCTGGAACAGGAAACTGTAGCATACAGGAAAAATTAAGATACTGAAATACTTTGAGAAAGCAGGAAGAGGTAATAAACTATATTAATATTGTTAAAAAATATATTGAGACTGCTTATATTTGTTTTAAAACTAAGGAAACAGTAGTTACTTTAGGTAAAACATTTGACTAGGGTTTATGTTACTAGGGTTTATAAATATAACCTAGAAATGTAGGATACAATCCACAATTTTTTTTCATAAGGAGACTGTTTGTGAATAAAGGGAAACTTATCCATAAGGATAGTGAGGGATAGAAATGAAGAAAGATCATATTTTTAAATTTTTTTAAAAATGTGTCAGCTTGGTGAGGGAGAGAACATTGGAGATGAGGTAAGGAAAATTTGGATAAGTACTTTGTAATGAAGCATAGAATCCTACAAGAGGAAGACAGTTAGGATGCAAAGGAAGAGTAGATAAGTTGGACTAAAGATATTCTTAGACTTTAAGCTTCTTTCACCTGTGATGCTGCCCTCCATTATACCATGTAAATACTTGCATTTTGAATACTTTGAGCATACTAGTGCAGCAAGGCAGAAGAGTGGTATGCCAAGCTAAGTCCTGACCTCTGGTATTTGCACATTTTCCCCGTGATTATGTGGGTACCCCTTTAACTGTTCTGGTTTCTTTCACGTTCCCAAGAATGTGTGAGTTGTTAACTTGTTGCTGGTATGTGGGTGAGTAATTGAGCCTGAAGGCAGTTAATGGGGAAATAGATGAGAATAAAATACGGTTAATGTAAGGCCAATTTGGATGAGGCCAACTTGAAGGCCAATTTGGATGAGGTAAGCTGAAAGGCCTGTTTCCATGCTCAGTCAGTCAACGACAGTTAGTTGATTCTTTTTGAGTATTTGCTCTTTTATTTTCCATGCCGTATGTTATTTCCTTGTTATTTGCAGAATACGTGCCTTCTAGGAAGGCGTCATAGGAAGTCATTCCTGCCCGTGGCCATCAAACTTTACAACTCCTCCCTCGGAGGGTCAGACACCCTGAGCCAATAGGCTGGTCCTGGACTTAGTTCCACTTGGCATGATTAACTTATTATTATTATTATTATTAAATTACTTATGGTTTTATATTGCTATATCTCTACAATATTCTTGGTTGGTATGACTGTAACAAAACCTAAATTCCCTCGGGATCAATAAAGTATGTCTGTCTGTCTGTTCTGTGCCTCCTTTGTTCCAGGATGTTTTCCTTCTGAATAAAGTATTGTTAGAAGTTCTTGGTATTTAAAACATTTTTTTCCATAATTAAAGCCATTTTCTATTAAATTATGCACTATGTAAATGTTTTTATTTTTTAGTATTTTTGATAGCTTATTAAATCCTTGCAGTGTTATTTAATTATTACTGCAGATGTGTTGGATTGACTATTTTCTCAAGCACTGCTAACAACTTACGTTTAGATGACTTAGGCATTATAGGAGAATTACTTTCTTTTAGTTCTAGTAGTGGTTTGTTATCCAGTTATTTTCAGAAAAAAAAAAGAAATCCAGCCTATTATTCAATGTATTAACTGTTTTATAGTCAGTGGGCAAACTAAAAGAAACAGTTTTGCTTCCAAAGAATGTAGTTGTGTTAATCATCCAATCTGAAAAAAATCTGTGGCTTGATATGCATCCAGCTTGAATCAATCTAGCAGTGAAATTGACTGTGCATTCTTCGCTTTTCTTTAAAGATTTTTCTTGTGAATTGTTCAAGTTGTTTTGATTGCTGAGGGTTGCATAAGGAATTCTAGCTGTTGAATTATTTTGCCCTTGGGTGTCATTTTAATATTTTCTCATTTTCCCCTCCCTCTCTAAAATGCATTTGCTTGCATTGTAGAATGAACATAGCACTACTGCACAGGAACAAACCCTTTGGCACTCCATATACACATTGCCCAATGTGCCAATCACATCTGCTCGCACATGAGCTGTGTTCCTGCCTGTTTATATATCTTTCTAAACCCTTCTGTAAGCACAGGCAGCTCCCATATACTACACCCAAGTGGCCACAAAGAGAAAGTCCTGTTTTTTATATAAATAAAAGACACATTGAAAATTAAATATACAAATTTTAGCACTCAGCAAGAATCCACATTTGCTCATAACATCATTTATACCAACTGAAGGAGAAAACTTTAGAAAACTCAGCAGTAGCCTTCAATATTTCCAACTATAGCGATACACGCAGCACCTCTGTGCAGCTCTTCTGTTTCCAGAAATTCTCTCTTATGTAATAAACAAATCACAACCCAAAAGCCCAATTCAAGGAATTACATTTGCTCTGATGGAACTTATGTGGGAGAAAAATATAAAATATGAATAAAACAGCAAATTTTGTCTGTTTATATTATTTTCAGTTAGTGTTCTTGCCACATGCACAGATAATTGGGCAGGTTTAATTTAACTGTGGTAGGTGAATTTTGTTTCCTTGCAGTTTTGTTTTGTGAGTTTTCCATGTTATTTTCCTTTAGAAATCTGAAGCAGGGCCAACAAGTTTAAGTACTTCTATTATAACACATTGATTCTTTTCAGTATCTATTATTTGTAGGTTGGACGCATTAGCCACCAATGTTTAGATGAATTTTCAACAACGTTGAAACAAACATCAAAATTCAAGCTATATCTATGTTCCTTGTCTCACTATTCTCATAACTTTTGTTTGACAACTTTAGAATAACTTGTATTCTTATCTTTTGTCCTCCTGCTGTTGTCACTTTGGTAATAGCAATACACTATTAGAGGACTAATTAAAAAATATAGGAATTAAACAAACAATCTAGTAGATAGGACTGCTTGTACGTACCAGGAAAAATGTATTTCTTGTATCTCTTATCAATAGTGGAAAGAAGTATCTGTGTTCATTACGTAGACAGAAGCTAATGTCATTATTTTCATAACCATGTGTAATAGCAAGATAAATACAACTGAGATGCAGCTGGTGGTTCTATGAAATTTATGTCCAGGATACAGTTTGAGTGGTTTCTTTTTGGGTTCGTTTAAGCAGCATGTCTAAAAGAGATTACAAGGCTACCACATTATTTTAAAAACAATTCTGACGAGGTGGTGAAGGACAAAGCAATTTCAAGCTCCTCCTAAAATAGCATCATGAAATGGAGGAATCTATTCTTGAGGTGTTTAAAAGAGGCAAACACATTTGTAAGTAAACTAACTGATAATTTAATAGTTAAACATACTCTGAGGATCTGGATATGATTCAGAATACACTTTGGTTTATTGAGATTTTCCCTTTCAAGTCCCATTTATTCTAATTTTTTAAAATCCTCCATGACTGATTTAGTTTTTAAAGAATGGGACAGATTGGGTGTTAAATGTTTTTGGAATCTGTTTGTTGGAGGAAACCTTTTCTCACTTGAGCAATTGTCAACTAAATATAGTTTACCCAAAACTCACTTTTTTAGATATTTACAAATCAGAGACTTTTTAAGATCTCAATTATGCACATTTCCTATAAGCTCAGATAAGAACTTACTAGACATAATTCTTAGTTTGACACCTTTTCATAATGGTTCAATATCTAATATTTATTTTATGTTACGGGGGACGAGGAATGTACCTTTAGACAAAATTAAGAATCTCTGAGAACAAGAATTACAGACAGCAGTATCTGAGGAAACTTGGAATGATATTTTTAAACTGATTAATACTTCATCGCTATGTGCTCATCCTTCCCTCATACAATTTAAGGTGGTACATAGAGCTCATATGACTAAGGATAAGACATCTTGTTTTTATTTGGGTATATCTCCCTGCTGTGACAGATGTAATCATGGAGAAGCTTCATTAATTCATATGTTTTGGACTTGTCCGAATCTTTAAAAATATTGGAAGTTTTTCAAACTTTTTCCTTACTTTTTTAAAGTCAACTTTAAGCTGAACCCCCTGACGGCCGTATTCGGAATTGTTGCAGGACAAGATATTAAGCTGAAGGCATCTGATGTACAGATTTTAGCCTTTATCTTTCTTATAGCTGGAGGGCACTTTTGTTTAAATGGAAAGATGTTTTTCTTCCTCATCAGGGTCAATGGTTATGCAAAGTTATGTCATGTTTAGATTTAGAGAAGATTCATTGTTCAATTTCTGAATCTCGTCAAGACTTTCAAACACTGTGGGGACCTTTTCTGAATTATTTTCAAAATCAATTTGTTGTTTAAATTCAGATGTTGGCTATTATTAATTTTTATTGTATGAGAAGGTAGTTTACCTTCTTTTCTCCTTAATGAACAGCTTTGGTCTTGGTAGGGGTTAGATTCTTTTTTTTGTAATAAATTGATATAGTTCAATATAACTATTGATTAACTTACATGAATACAGGGTAATGAGATTGTTATTATGAACAGATATAATGTAATTGGTAGTTTTTAAAATCCTTTTTGACCTTTTATATACACTTTCTTGTACTCCTGTGTTCTCCTATGTAGAAACTAATAAAAATATTGGAAAAGAAAAGAGGGAAACACTGCAATGCATCAGCACTGCTTGCACATTCTTGGCAAGTTGTAATGACAGGTGGGCTTAATGCTGCAGCTCATTCAAAAGGCTAGAGGGACATCTTGAAGTTTGACAGATTACTTATGTGTATCTGCATTTCTAGTCATGATTCAAATCTTCATCTGTAGCAACTTCAGTGAGTTACTGAAATATGATTGTTAATTAGATTTTGCTACACCCCACAAACACCTGATTGCAAAATTCTTACTTCTATCAATTTCATATGATTGAAATTGTTTGCCAACATTTTTATTTTATTATTGTGTTAAAACAAATGGCAATTGTAGTTTTGTTTCCTTCCTAAACACTACTGAAAATCCAACAGAAAATGAAAAACAAAAATAAGCAACTTGTATTTAAAATGAAGATCAATAATGCTTTGCTCAGTAATAAAGTGTTGTTTTAATTACAATATCACCACATTTATCATATAACTTTAATTTTAGAATTAGTGAACACCAGTAAATATGCATTTAAAAAGAATAAATATTTGATATAATTTTTATGCTATAAAGAAGCATCTTGTAACATGTTGCCAGCACAGAAAGAAAAATATATTCTTCTCTAGAAAAATATATTCTGCTTATTTGGTAATGATATCACTTTATTCACTTTAAATATATTACTTCACAGTTTTAATTCATTACACATTCATTTCCATATAATGTAAAAGCAAGGACATAATGCTGAGGCTTAATAAGGCATTGGCAATATTACATTTGGAGTATTCTGAGCAGTTTTGGGCTCTGTATCTGAGAAAGGATGTGCTGCGATGGAGAGGGTCCAGAGGAGATTTACAGTAATGGTTCTGGGAATTACAGGATTAATGTAGGAGGAGTGTTTGGCTCTTTGCCTGAATTTGCTGGAGTTTAGAAGACTGATGGATGATCTCATGGAAACCTACTGAACATTGAAAGGCCGAAATAGAATGGAGATGGAAAGCATATTTTCAATAGTAGGAGAGTCTAGGACCAGAGGACACAACCTCAATAGAAAGATATCCCTTTAGAATAGAAATGAGGAGGAATTTCTTTAGCCAGAAGGTGGAGAATCAGTGGAATTCATTGTCACATGCTACTATGGAAGCCAAGTCATTGGGTATACTTACAAGTTGAGTTTGATAGGTTGTTGGTTAGTAAGGGCATCAAAAGATATGGGCAGAAATAGGGGAGATCAAAAATAAATCAGCCCTGATCGAATGGTGGAACAAACTCAATGAGCTGAATGGCATATTGCTGCTCCTGTGTATTAGTGTCTCATACACTTCATTAAACACTCCAGTTCATTACTGCTATCTTAAAATGTTTTCAGGATCTCAGTTCCTCCTTCTGTTAGTTTCATATGAAAATGAATAATCTAATAATTGTGAGGTCAAATACATCTTCAATGAAAGGAGCATTACAAGCGTTTACTTCTGTGGTTTGAAAAGTTGTAGAAGTTGTAATAAAATTTAGATTGTATTTTGTGTCCCTGAACTAAAAATGTTATGCCGACTGTAAGCAATCTTGTTCAAGGAATGTGACAGACATTGTTGCAGGTCTTTCCTCTCAAATTATTTTGTAAATAAAAGTGTAAACGCGTGCTGGGATTAACTGGCACTATTTAACGCCTTTCTTATAATTGTGGTACTCCCATCACACTGAATTATTTGACAACCTAGTCATTCTGTGAAATAGATCAAAAATATATAGCTATTTTCCATTGTTCTGTTTCCAACATTAAAAACAAGTGTTCAAGCAGAGCATTGAAGGGATTGGCTAGAGGAAAACATTGATTTCTATTCAGCCACACTCATCAGCACCCATTCCCCAGAGCTCCACCTTGCCTCCCTATTCAATAATTCAGTAATATTGTAGGTATAGTGTTTGATTAAGCATTATTTGTTTATATGTAAAAATATGTGAATGGTGAACGTCATTACACCACCACATCATAAGGGAGCACCTCACTAAGTGTAAAAACTAAATTAAGCATACATGCATCTTTCAGCTTCCCATGGTTTTCCTTTGTTTAATTTTATGTTTTGGAGTTACAAAACACAACAGTAGTGACAAGGAAGTTATAGATAAATGTGAGACAGTTACCTTCCTGATGAAGTGCAGTGAGACTTCAGAAGAAGAGGACAGAATAGGTCAGTTAGGAGAAAAAAAAGACAGAAACCAGACAAATCCATGGGTACATAAACAGTGAGTACTGGGTGATAATAGTAGTAAATTTTAAAAAAACTGAAATGACTAGTTATATCAGAAAGATAGGCGATCATTGCACAGGAAATAAGTGGAATATGTATATTAAGTGAATTGAGCAGTATTTTAAAGCAAATTAAATGGCACGTGCAAAGGAAACGTCAGTTTTTCTGAGTGCATTAGGTGAAAAGCAATACAGTTTGCTTAAAATGTTAACTGCTCCAACCAAACCAGCTGAAATGAGCTTTGCTGATATTGTAAAAGTAATGCAGGAGCCTTGAGAACAAAACCATTGTTGGTTTCAGAATATTTTAGGTTTAATAAACAAAATCAAAAGAGGGGGAGTCTATTTTAGTATACCCGGCTGAATTGAAGAAATGTTCTAAGCACTGTCAGTTCAGTGATTGGCTTAATGATGCACTGTGAGATCATTTTGTTTGTGGAATCTTACACAAAAGCATTTTCTCACATTTAAAAGAGCAGTTCAAATCACTATCAATGAAAACAGCAAACAGAGATGCAATTGCGTTGCAGTTCGGAATGAAAGTGGGTGTGAACAAACTTGCTATGTCTAAGCAAAGTGTGTTATCGCTATGGCAGAGGCTCACATACACTTAACAGGGGTCAGCAACCTTTACCACTGAAAGAGCCACTTGGACCCGTTTCCCACAGAAAAGAAAACACTGGGAGCCGCAAAACCCGTTTGACATTTAAAATGAAATAACACTGCATACAACGTTTTTTTTTGCCTTTATGCTATGTATAAACAAACTATAATGTGTTGCATTTATGAAATTGATGAACTCCTGCAGAGAAAACGAAATTACATTTCTGCATGCAACAAAAACATTTTGAACTCCGAAAAAAAGACGTTGGGTTGAAAGTTACTTTAAAGTAAAATACTCAATGTCTATTTGAGTCCTTCTTGTATTTATGAAAAACGCCGAACTTAAATTTTCCGCCAGCAGCAAACCAAAAATAACATCAGCCAGCTGTCAGCCTGAAAAATAAAAGGACTATTTCACTGAACAATGAAAAAATATGAATACACATAAAATAATAGGCAATTAAAATATTTATCATACTTGGTTAATGGGATTTCTGCTCCTGGACCTCAGTGCACAGCGTCTGCACATCAGGGCTGTATGACGTCACCTTCATCTTTACACAGGATCGCAAGCTGTCATCTGTGAGGCATGCGCGATGTTTGTTTTTAATAAAGTTCATGTTGGAGAACACCTGCTCACTTACATATGTGGATCCAAAGATCGACAGGACTCAAAGCGCATACTTTTTAATGTTTACATAAATGTTTCGAACACAAGTTTGTCCGGTTTTGGAAGGTTTTCAATATCACTCCATTTGTGTTTCTGAGCAAGAACGGGCAACATCTTCAAGGTCTGCTGTCAAGCGTCTAAACTTGGACACCCATATGTCTTTGTCGGCTATGTCGGCCAGTTCCATCTCAAGATCAGGTTGACTCACACCTGCCAATGCAGTCGTATTCAGTAGGGAAGGATCGATGCTTAAGGGAGTGACCGGGAAGGATAATGTGTTTTTTTCCTCTCTGAACTCACAGAAGCGTTTCCCAAACGATGTTTGCATTGCGATGATTGCAGAATGTAAATACTCCGAAATTATCATGTCGTGACCTTGTTTGAACTCTCTCAAATTGGGGAAGTGAGACAAAGTGCCTTTCTGTAAATCTCTGGCAAGCACTGTCAACTTGCGCTCGAATGCCAAAACATCCTCCAACATGTGCAGGGCTGTACGTCCTTACCCCTGAAGAGCTGTGTTCAGCGTGTTCAGGTGCGCTGTCATGTCTACCATGAAGTGTAGCTTTTCCAGCCACTCTGGCTGTTCCAGCTCAGGAAAGGTGAGCCCTTTGCTGCCCAGGAAAGTTTTCACTTCTTCCAGACACGCGACAAAGCGTTTCAGCACCTTCCGTCTGGACAGCCAGCGATAAAAACACGTTGTAGCGGTGTCAGTAAACTGCAGTCAAAGATAGCTTTATTCGAACTAAACAGCCTTGCTTTTAAGCCTCTCTCAACCCAGCCCCCATGGACGCAGATGCTGCAAAAGACGCGTACTCACAAACCCCCGTAGGCTATCTCCCTTAGCCGGAATGCTGGCTAATTGTGAGCCGTTTCGGATGTCGCCACACTTAGATTGTACAAGATCACCATAATCTTCAAATTTAGAATTACATTTCAAAAGCTAACAAACTAACATAAAATACATTTTAATTAAATACTGACCAATTATTTCCCAAAGCCACAGGGAGCCGCAGCACAGAGGTGAAAGAGCCACAAATGGCTCGGGAGCCGCAGGTTGCCGACCCCCGCACTAGACCAATGCAGTTTTAAAAGTGAAACTTGCAGAAGATGCAACAAAGTAGGACACACATGAAGAGCATGTTAGGCAGACAAAAATAAATGGACTGAACAGGGAAGAGAAATAAAAAGTCAAGTTGCAATTTCACAAAGATCACTAACCTGCATGCTGTTGATAAAAAATCTGATAATGATGATAGGGACACAGGTCTGGTAGTTTTCACATTGTAAATCTTAAGGTTAATAAAAGACCAGCACTGTGACTTACACCAGAAGTGAACAGCAAATTAATTAAAATGGAATTGGACACGCTGAACTGCTTCAGTCATTCCACAAAATAAGTTCGAATGGCATTTCAAAGATAATAAACTGATTCCTGCAGGTATCCAACTAAGAGCTTATACTGGTGAAAAGATAACTCCTGTGGAAATGACATTTGTAATAGTAAAATAGAACAAGCAATATTGAGTTTGTGTCTAATAAAACAAGAGGGCAAGCATAGTGGGGCATGTTTGGCTGAGACAACTACAACTTGATTGGAGAGCAATCTATCATTTGCATGCCACAGTCCTTGCAATCGAGTCAACTGAAAGTGAATTAAGAAAGGTACTAGATAATGCCACAAGGATGGCATTGGAAAAATTCAAACTTATCAAGGATAAAATAGTGTTAAATGAAAATGTCTCCCCATAGTTTTACAAAGCCCATCGTATTCCTCATACCATCTGTAATAATGTCATCTAGATCTAGATCACATGAAGGCTGAAGAAATTCTTTCCAAAGTTGAGTGGAACACATAGGCAACTCTAGTTGCCCCTAGTAGCCAAGAAGAATGGGTCTATCAGGATCTGTGATGATTTTGAGGTCACCATCAACCCAGTACTGAAAATAGATTACTATCTTCTGCCCAGGATAGAGGATATCTTTGCAAACCTTTTGTGGAGGAAAACACTTCAGTAAAGTGGAATTAGCTGAGGCCTACCTACAGATGCAGATGGAAGAAGAGTCCAAAATGTTTCTCACGATAAACACTACAATATGCTTATTTTTGGAATAGTATCTGCACCTACACTCTGGCAGTAAGCCATAGATCATGTACTGTAAGGGTGTCCATGCATTCAGTGTTAACTGGATGACAATTTGGTTGCTGGTGGGGCTGAGAAGGAACATCTCCAAAATCTCAAGACAGCATTAAAAAGATTAGGAGATTCTGGTCTTGGAGCTGTGATGTTACAAGTGGGAATTCTTTAAATGGGGTCACGCCATTGACAATTACACAATCATACTGATTACACAAGTGTGCTGGGAAAATTCAAGCAGAAGTGGATGCCCCTAAGCCAAAGCATGTGTCACAGTTGCTGGCCTTTTTAGGATTTGTCAATTACTGTAACAGGCTCTTGCTGAACCTGGCTACTGTGCTTCCCCCCTTGAACTCATTACTGCAGAGCAGAAAGAAATAGCAATGGACAAAGCAGTACGAGGTGACTTTGGAAATGGCAAAGGAAATGGCCAACACTGTGCTCACACATTATAATGCACGTTGTCCAACGAAAATTGCTTGTGATTCCTTATGGTACTGGTGCAGTCATGTTACATGTTATGAGTGATGGAAGAAAATGCCTCATATCTTTTGCATCACATTCCCTTACCCTTGCAGAGAAAAATTAATCACGGCTTCATAGAAAGGCCTTGATATTTGTTTGGGGTATAAAATATTTCGACCAGCATTTATGGGAGAAATCTTACCCTCATTCTTTGGTGTCCATTTTCAATCCACAGAAGGGTGTTTCACTAACAACAAAAGCACAGGTGCAAAGATGGGCTCTGTTTCTTGGAGGGCATAATTACAAAATCAAATTCAAGAAGACAGCTAATCATGAAATACTGGTAGATTGTTCTGGTTACCCTGCAAGAGGAACTATTGGAAATATATGCAAAAGTGAGCACTCTTCTTGATATATTCTACCTAATGCAAATTGAAGGTCCGCCTATTATGGCAGAGATAATCCAAAGGGAAACCAGGAGAGACCCCACACTCTCTCAGGTGTACAAGGCCACCCAAAATGGCGGGAATGTGCAGAAGAAATCTCAGTTCACCCATTTTTACCCATGCTGGGATCTACTTGCCCTCGGCAGGGCTTGACTTTTGTGGGGATTGAGAATCATTGTACCATCTAAGCTGAGAGCTAACTGTTATATGCTGGTCGTCAAGGCATAGACAAAATTGAAGTGTTGGCCTGAAGCTTTGTTTGGCAGCCTGATTTAAATCAGCAGATAGAGCAGCTTGCCATGCACTGTCTGGGATGCCAACATGTTCAGAAGAAATCTGACCAGAGCTGTCAAAAAAACACTTTATGCAGTCCTAACATCAACTCCGACAACCACCATGGAGGAAGCTCCTGAACCTGAGATTGTTTCACAGCCACAAGTCTCAAGGGCCGAGCAGTGATCCTTCCTGTCAGGAAAAACTTAGTGCACATATAAAATGACTAGAGAGCAATACTTTACTTATTTAGATTGAGATGCTTTCTATATTGAGTTGGAGTTGATAGCTAAGCAGGAGTAGTGTAGTGTATTCAAAATTTAAGTTATGTTTGAGTAATATTTCAATCTATTGTTTGATTAAGCATTCTCTGTTGTTTATATAATTAATTGCGTCTTTTATGTATAAGTAGGTGAATGGTATATGCCGTGACACCACCACATCACAAGTGCATGTATTGCTAAGAGTAAAAACAAAATTAAGCGTACATGCATCTTTTGGCTCCTGGTTTTTCTTTCAATTAATTTTGTTTTGGAGTTGCAAAACATAACATCTAATGTGAGGCTCTTTTACAATGCAAGGTCTTACCAGTGACGCACTCAAAATTCTGGAGGAAGTCAGCAGGTCAGGTAGCATTTTGGGAGAAAATTAAAGAGTTTATACAATTACATTCTCCAGAAGGTTTTACACATTTTACACATCAGCAAAATTTTGATTTGGTGCCCAAATTGTTTGTGTGGTTAACCAGAAATTCTGACCCATTATATTTGAAGTAAGAAAATTCCCCACTTGTGTGATTCTACTGACTCTGCTAATCTCACTTTGCAGCAAGGTTATAAAGCTTCAAACAAATTTATCATTTTGTTAGTGTTCCTTTTTGTTGTGTCTGTGCACATATATCAATTAAATAAATGCACACACACTGGAGATGGCTTTAACTGATATTCACATTGCAACGAGAGAGAGAGAACAATGCACATATGCAGACAACAGATCAATATGTAGTGCAAAGGGAGGGGTTCATTGCTCTAAAAGAAATAGATCCATACATTACACTTCCTCCTCTAGATTAATACAACATAAGACTGCATATGTACAAAACATTCAAATTCCCTTTCATATTCCAAATAAATACGCTTTTCACAATAACAGTCCATAACTAGCTATCTTCACAGACTTTCGGGTGGTGCTCTCTTCCTTTCAGGATAATGCCTCTGAACCAGTGGAGTGGCATTAGGTTTGGCAGGTGTCTTGTCAATGAGAATGTTCTCGTCATGCCTCTCGGCCTATGAAGTGGCATTGGGTTTGGTAGGTGTCTTGTCTCAGATGACGTTTTCAGTTTCCCATGTCACATTGCTGTCAGTGGCATGATCATTACTGAGAAGTAAATCCAGTGACAGGAACGTATCCGTCTTATTGGATGCAATCGACTCAGGTTTGTTCTTCGGTTGAACGTCCAGTAGTATCTGGTCCACATGATGTCTCCATGTCCGATTTCCAACATCCACTATGTACATTAGTGGTTTGGTTCTTGTAGCTATCCTACCTGGTGTCTACCTGCCATCTCAGTAATCACATGCTAGGACTTCCTGTCCAATCTCGAAGCTCCTTGCTGCTTCACTTGGCAACTGGCTGAACTGTTTATTCTGTGCTTCCCTCTAGAGGTCTATGCAAGATCTCAGATTCCTGCTCACGAACAGCATTGCAGGTGTTTGATTTGTCATCACAGAAACAGAATTCTGTAACACCAAAAGAAAATTGTCGACCTTGTGCTGTAGAGAAATGTCCTCCTTGTCCATCACTTTAATGGACTTCTTGAAGTCTTGGATAAACCTTTCAGCTAGCCGATTCTTTACTGGGTGGTGAGGAGCTGTCTTGAATTGTCTGATGCCATCTTTCTTCATGACTGGTCAGGATTCCACTGACATGTATTGTGGTTCACTCTCACTCTCAGTTTGTTCTGGTAAGCCATTTCTGGTGAAGGTAGTCCTCAGGGCGGAGACAGTCTTTGCTGAACTGGTTGACTTCATTGGTATAACTTCTGCCACTTTGAATGAGAATCTACAGCAATCAGAAACATGGAATCCAGCAAAGTCAATGTTTACTTTTTGCCATGGCAATGATTGTCATTCCCCTTAATGTAACCATACTCGTGGGGGTACATTTTGAACTTTTTGGCATCCCAAACAGCTTCTGGTCAGATTTTCAATCTGTTTATCAATTCCTGGCCACCATATGTAGCTCCAGGTGAGACTCTTCATCTTGACTATACTCAAGTGTCCCTCATGCACAGATTCTAACACTCTGGTGTGCAGTGAACCATAATACGAGATCCATGCATCAGGGTTCTTTGACATACTGACAGTTAATGTCATCTCGTTGAGAACTCTGGAAACATAGGGTTATAATGAGCTGGTTATCCTTGCATGATAATTTCATAGACTTTTGACAATACCAGGTCATTCCTTGTTTCCTTTTACATTTTGGAATTTGTTACTGGCAACTGGTCTATCAATGCAGTGTGGAACACTTCTGCTGGGTCGCAGTATGAAGACTTTTCTTCTTCAGTTGCCAATAGTGGAAAATGTGATAAGCAATCAGCATTGCTGTGTTGTTTGGTACCCTTGAATTCTTCGTCATAGGAGTGGGCTTCTAGGAATAGTGCCCAACTTTGTAATCAGGTTTGAAATTGGACACAAGGCCCCATGATCTGTCACTATGGTAAACTTTTGTCCGTAGAGGTAGTGGTGGACTTCTTTATTTCCCATACTAGGTCTCAGTTGATTTGTGCGTAATCGTGTTCTGTGCTCCTCAGTAGTCTTGAAGCAAACACAATTAGGTGTTCAGATCCATCTTTCATAATATGTGACAGAATGACTCCACAGCCATGAGGGCATGCATCGCACACTAGTCTGATGGGAAGAGGTAGATCATAATAGGGGAGCAGTTCATTGAATGTTATTAGTCTCTTTGTCTCCTTGAATGTTCTTTCACATCTTTCTGACCATTCCTACTTTGCTTCTGTTTGTAATAGTGCATTCAATGGATGCAGCACTATAATAATGCTTGGGAGAAACCGGTGGTAGTAGTTTACAAGACCCAAGTATGACCTGAGTTGTGACACATTTTGGGTGCCTGTAGCACTGCTTCAACCTTCTATTGTGACTTATATAAGCCATGCTTGTCAGTGATGTGTCCACAATATGATATTTCATTCTTGAAAACTCACATTGCTCTCTCTTCACACGTAGACCATACTCAGCCCGGCAAGCACTTTACCAAGGTTCTGGAGGTGCAGTTCATCAGTTTTGCCAGTTGTGATGATGTCATCAAGGTAAACTTGTGTTTCCGGAATATCTTAGAGTTCTTGGTCCATTACTCTTTGCCAAATTCCTGCAGCTGATGCGATGCCAAAGACAAGACGATTATACCGGAACAGTTCCTTGTGAGTATTGATTGTGAGGCACTTCCTTTTTGACCCCTCAATTTCCATTTGCAGATGGGCTTGTGACGTCAATCATTGAAAACCTCTCCCCACCTGCCAAGAATGAAAAAAATGTCTTCTGCTCATGGCAGGGGATACTGCACAGTACATAGCACCAGGCCAATGCTCACCTTGAAATCCCCACATACGCAAACAGCCCTAGCCTTCCCTTTCTTGAACACCGGGACAATGGGTATGGCCCAATCGTTCCTCTCAACCTTGAAGGAAGTTCCAGACACTCCCAAGCTCTGAAATTCAGCATCCACTTCAGAACATAGTGTGTAAGGCACTGGATGCACTTCTTGGAATCTTGCTGTTGCATCTAGTCCAACACAACTACATATCAATTAAATAGAAGCATGCATGCTGGAGATGGTCTATTCACATTGCAATGAGAGACGGAGAGAACAATGCATATGTGTAGACAACAGCGCATATGTAGATAACAGATCAATATGTACTGCTGGGGGGGGGGTCATTACTCTAAAAGAAATAGATCCATACTTTACACTTCTGTTTACTTTTTCTTTAAATATACCCCACAGTAGGAGTATGATGAGCCACCATGCTAGAGGCACTCTGATAGCCTTACTGTCTGGTACAGTGAATAGAGCTTTCTGTTGTGCCTTAGAGGCTCCATTAGTCTATGGTAGTCAATATAGTTTAAAATATTTTGAAGATTTGAAAATAAGAAATCAAATTTAAACCATGACTGTACGAATATATGACTGTTTATGAATTGATTCACAATTTGATAATGAAAATTAATTACGCAAGCTTTTGAAAATGATTTATCACCAGTAAGTGTTTTAAAAGTATCATTGTTATGTATGCAAATGCTGCAACGATTTTCTGCTGCGTAGTGTCTTGGAATCTGTCTTGGCAGTAGTCAAGGGTTAAATATTAACTAGAACGCTCGGAGACTGATAGGAAAAGAGCAGAATAGTTGGAGTAATGACATAACTTTATTACAGAGCTGGTACAGACAGGATGAGTTGAATGCCCACTTCCTTTGCTGTACCATTTGATTATGCTAATCTTTATTTTAAGGAGAGCCATGCAATCTGTTATTTTCACTTAGGGAAAAAAAGCAAGCAAGCCTCAATATAATGGTTTTAAATGAGAAGACATTGATGACCAAAATGATTTTTCATTTGTATTCATCTCACTGGGGCCATGATACATTGTGGACATCCACTAGCTCAGAATAACGCAGTTCAATTTGCCGACTACCTGCTCCCTGCTTATTGTAATCACTTTGCATGTATCCAGTGCCAAATGTTTTGTCATTAGTTGCATTAGCAGGGGAGCTTAAATCATTGTTCTGCAGTTGTTTTAAAGCTAAAGGTCAAGGTCAGTGAATGCAGTCTTGATCATTACATCTGATCACAATATTTAGTCACAAGTCAACTTATCAAACCCTTTTATTTACCTATTAACTGTCACTATCAATACCTAATGCTTAAAGCTGCAAAAGATTGATGCAAACAACAAATCTCGTATCAATTGTTCTCCATCTTTGTGGAGAGTTTGAAGCACATGCTTCACAGAACCTGAATCAGGTTTAACATCAAAGGTATGTGTCATGTAATTTGTTGTTTTGGAGCAATACATAATATTTTAAAAAACTAAATTATAATAAGAAATAGTTATACAGTGGATTCTGGTTAATTGGGGCACATCAGGACCAGTACATTTGGCCCAATTAAATGGTTGCCTCAGTTAGACTCTTTCATGGGAAATAAAAAAGACAAACTACCATGAGAATTACCGCAGGAGTCGGGCGTCAGGGTGAGGACTGGAACTCAAAGCAACAGTGTCGCTAGCGGGTGTTGGGGGCCAGTCAACAGATGATATCGGTGGGCCGGGGCTCTGGAATATATGCTGCATTGTTGTATGTTTACTGTTATTCTTTATGGGTTTACATACACCATCAGGGACTGACGCCTTGTTTACCCTCTTGAAAGATGTTCCGATATCAGCCTCTGATGCGGAGATCATGGGGTCACCAGAGGCTGCAGTGATTTGCCCAGGTTTAGTTTTATTTTTCCTTCCAAAGCACACAAAATAGCATAATACTAAGAAATGTGGATAAATCTTAGGATGCTTCTCTGCAGTCCTTTCATTATGGGGCAATGCTTTTTTCTTTGTTTGCTGAAGGGGTGGAATACAGGAGTAGTAAGGTGCAGCATGTTTATTGGGCACACTTGGAAAGCTGTCTAGGATTCTGGTTTCCCGCTGCCAGAGAATGTGCAGGTACTGCAGAAGGTGCAAAAGTTTTCGGGTAAATTGGTTGGACCAAAGAATTATTTTGTTTGGAAGAGGCTGTTTGTGCTGGGAATATATCTTCAGAGAATGGGTGTCTAAGGAGAGATTTAACTCCCTGACATAAAAAGTGATTTAAGTCAGAGATAAAGCTTTTTAGTGATGAAGAAGTCCAAAACCCTCACTACATTTGGAATGTGCTGGATAGTGAACTTGGAAAGTGTAGTGACTGGGAGCTGGGAAGTGGGACTGTTTGAAAGCTAATTTGTGGATATGATGGGCTGAATTGCCACCTATGCTTTAAGATTCTCTGTTTCTATAACCTCCAACAACTCATTGTGGAATCATCCATACTTTGACATCTGCTGATCTGCCTCTCAGCTTCTATTGCAGGGCATGCAGCTTCCCGCAGAGTGCTAGAATGCTTCCCTTTGTTTACCAGTGCTCAGTGGGGATTCCGGTGGCAATAGTCCAGAGATGGTATTCAGAACTGTCCAGAGATGGTTTTGCCAGAGTATGGAGCTAAAAAAATATCTCCGTATATCTATGGCTTTGTCGGGATTAGTGTTTTATGCCGCGTTGCTTTCTCTACACTCCTTTGGATGTTAGCATACCTTTATCAAGATACTGTACAGATGGCACTTGGAAACACTTGGAGATGCAAACCACAGGAAGCTTAACCTAAAAGGAATGAGGGCTTTATAACTCATTCTCATCGCCAATTCTCTCAACTCCAAAGAGGAAATTGTCTTGTTTGTCTAAACTGTGCCTATGGCTCCCTGGAGCTTGATCTGACTCATTAAACTTATGACTCAGAGGTGAAGTTGCCACCACTGTGCCAAGCTGACAAAGTGAAGGTCATTTTTACATAGGCTGAACACATTCTGCTTAACAACTTGTACTTTTTGACATGCTGCAGAGCCGCTGAATCCTTAAGTAGGTTCCACTTAATATGAAGCCAGGTACATCCTGTGGGTTTTGAACTGCGTCAACTCAACTAGAGGGATTTTATTTAATGACCGATTGGAGCCCCGGAAACACTTAAAGGCTGTCTCTTGATTAGAAATTCTGCTATTTTGTCTCCCAGTGCGGTTCTTGAGCCTTGTGGCTGTTAATCAATTGTTACTGAACCAACTTTGAAAGGACAATATAATTTTGATGCAAAATTTTAGGTTTTCTACACAAACAAAGGATTATTCAAACATGGAACAGAATACTCCAATAATCATTGGGCACAATTTGCTTGCAAGAAGACATTGGATAAACAGTTAGAAAAATAAGTGTAGAATAATGGAAGTAGATGTATCTGACATGGTGCGGGCATAATGAGCTAACAGTCAATGAATACATTTCCATGATTTTCTGATTAGCATTGTGTTAAATTTAATTGTAGTAGATTACTGCTGCTTTTGTAATAAAATTGACTGGCAAATCCTGGCTTATGATTCCGAACAGAAAATTTGAGTGGACTCCTGGGACACTGTATCAATTTCAGACAGTGAACAGAATAATGAAGCCGTGGAACTGTGGGTTAGATGCAATTAAGATGAACCATAAAATAATAAGCAGATTAGATTTTTTAAAAACAAAGATTTCTTCTTGTATTTTAAAACTGTTAAGATCATAATTATTGTATGCCTCAAAAATATATTATAAATTATTGGTATAAACGTTAAAATCAATGGATTACGAGTTACTCCTTCTGTAAAAGTTCATTTTTTAAAAATTAAAGATTTTAAACACTTCAAATGAATCAACTTTCAGTCAAATTCAGCCCTTTTTACATAATCTGTTTAAATAATTTATGCTAGGTAAATGTGCCTCTTACTAAGTAAAATGGAATACAGTGTTCTGGACTGGAATCAATGTTCTTTGTAACTAAAATGCCCCTTTCTTAATTTTGAATTCAGCAATCTAGAGATAAATTGTAGTAGTTTTTAAACTACTAAATTCCTACCTTTTGATAATATGTTACTAGATAATTTCCTGCTACACTCTTGATCTTTCATTTTTAGAAAAAATACCTGTTTTCCTTTTACCGTAATCTAGTTCTACCTGTCAAAGTTTTGTTCATTCTCATGATTTGTCTATTCATGAAAAGGAAAGTCATTTTACCATCATATTGGCTTATATTAAGCATAGGACAGAACTGATTCCTCAAAGTTTCACTTTTCTCTGACTGAACTATTCCCATGGGTAAGCTTGTTGCTTGAACTGTTGAATAAGAAATCAACATTTTAGTTGAAATAAATAAGCAGAAAAATGTCATCTTTGAGTTTTGATGCACCAAAGTAATACAAGTGGATTGAGAAGGGTGTGATGTCAATAAATTGGTGATTAAAATGGAAGCAGAACAGTCTGTGTACATTATTACACATTATTTTCTGTTGTGTTCTTAAATCTGTCTTTCTTATATTTAAAATATTTTTATTGAATGAAAATATACCCTGAATGGGTTCTTTGGTTGGATAATTTAGAAAGCTATCCTTGTTTGAAGGAGCAAGTACCACCATTGACATAGCACTGGGGTCCCTCCAATCTGTGCCAGGTTCAACAAAAAACTGATTTACAAGTCTTTGACTTCCTCATTGGGAGACCACAGTCAGTGCAGATCAGAAATAACATCTCCTTCTCGCTGACAGTTAACACTGATGCGGCTCAACCCACCGCTCTACTCTCTCTGCACCTATGACTATGTGGCTAAGTACACAGTGGTGCTGCAACAACAAACTTGCATTCGACGCCAGTAAGACCAGGGAATTAATTGTTGACTTAAGGAAGAGTGAGTCAAGGGAACACACACAAATACTCATCAAGGGATCAGTAGAGTTATGTTTTGTAACTTTAAAACATAAAATTAACTGAAATAAAAATTCAACAGCCCATAAGAGCATGTATGCTTTGTCTTTACTTTAGTGAGGTGTGCACCTTTGACGCAATGACATAATAACGTATGCCATTCATGTACTTTGATATCTAACCTATAATGAATTATTTAAACAATAAAGAATGCTTAATCAAACAATATATTTAAAATATCATTCAAGTATTACTGAAATATTAAATACACTCTTCTCATCCCTGCTTAGCTATAAACTCCAACTCAATATGGAATGCATCTCTACTTGTATTTTAAAATTTAAAATTTTATTTTTAATTTAAATCTTAAATTGTCCCATTCAAGCCTAAAGATTTAATTGCTGTAGAGGATTTCTTACTCCTGTGGGATAACATCTTTCCAGACCTGTTTGGTAAACCTGCTTGGCAGGTGAGACTTGTGGCTTGAGAAACAATCTCAGGTTCTGAGGTTTCCTCAATGGTGGCTGTAGGGGTTGACTCTGAGACTGCAGAAAGTAGTTCTGCTGGCATTCCAAACAGTCCATTACAAGCTGCTGATCTGCTGATCTATCCAAGGCCACCAAACAAAGCTTTGAGCCAATGCTTTCATTTTGACTGTGTCTAGATGACCGGCCTGTGGCTTCAACATGTTTCCTCTCAGTTGGATGGTCCAACAACTATCAATCCCCGCAAAAGGCAATTTCCATCAATGGCAAGTTCATCCTGACACTGGAGCAATGGGGGAATTAGAAGTACTACTGCACATTCCAGCTGTTTAGGGTTGTCATGTTGACCCATTCCTCTTGGCTACCATGATCATTGGTGTTGCCAATGTGCTCCACTGCTGCACTTGACCTTGGAAAGAATTCCTTCAATCTCCATGCAGTCTAGCTCACTGACTACATTATCACAGATTGTGTAAGGATTGGACAGACTTTGTAAAACCTGGGTGTGGCATTTTCATTTAACATTATATTACCCTTAATATATGTTTGCTACTGCCACAAAGCAGCAAATTTCACAACATATGGCAGTGATGTTAAATGTAGTTCTGATCCTGATTCTGAAATCTTTCCACTGCTTTAAAGACTAGCTTGATTTCTCACATGTGCATTGAAACATACATTGAAATTATGTTGTTTGGTTCAAATCAAGTCAGCAAGGATTGTACTGGGGAGCCCACAAGTGTCCCCACACTTCTGGCACCAACAAAACATGCCCACAACTCACTAATCCCAACCTGTACATCTTTGGAATGTAAGAGGAAGCCCATGTGGTCACAGGGAGAACATGCAAACTCCTTATAGACAGAGGCAGTGCTGAACCCGGGTCACTGGCTCTGTAATAGCTTCACACTAATCACTGCGCTATCGTGCCACCACAGATTTTCATTTAGGATCTTTCTCAGTTATAATTAAAATTCATCGGCCTGAAACATCTCTTTCTCCTCAGATGCAGTCTGGCCTGATGAATATTTCCAACCTTCCTGATTTTATTATATATAGAAGTTTCAGCATGGAATGTAAATAATCTTTACAACAACATGTAAACTAGTGTGCACTTTATATTCTGTGTTCTGGTTTTCGGGGCCAGCTTGATTTCCCACATAGATTGGTGTGGGACCAGACATTTTGGACTAACATTCATATTATAAATTATAATTTACGTCCCTCATTATATGTCATGATCTTTAAGTTATTTACATTTTTTATTCTTGTGTGTAATCTCGGCTTGGATCAAAGCCATGTTGAGAAACTGCGGAAGGCACTTTACTTATAATGACCTGAATACAATGATATTCTTCAGAGTTCACTGAGTGCTTCTTACAATAGCTCAATGTTTATAATTTAATGATTATTGATATTTGAGGGAAGGTTAGCAGTACTGTTGATGTTGAAATTAGTGTATGAATTTAAAGTGAGTTCTCCACAAAATACTTGAGATAAATTTGCATGGTTGTTATGCTGTTGTGTTTTAAAGCTGAATGGTAATACATTGCATGAAAAAGGATCTAGTGCTTTCCCTTCTTGGGCTTCCAGCTGGGTACATATATCAGTTATAACTGATATTTCGATGACAAACTCTGCCATCTTCTTCAGGGATGATAACTTATAATTTACCTCCCTCATTATATATCATATTCTTTATTTATGAATGATAGCTCAAAATGTCCAGTCCCACATCAAGCTATCCCTAAAGATGGCAGAGTTTATCAGTGAATCGTCAGTTATAATTGATACTTGTACCCGGCTGGAAGCCTGAGAAGAGCTTATTCGACATTGACTGTATTTATCCATCTTGTCTATAAAATTTAATTATATTACTCTGATTAAAAAGGGTCAAAAATTTCTGTTTCTGTAGAATATCCCAAACTTTTAAAATTAGGAATGGAAATTATAAACTAGAATATCTCATAGAATGAATTGCATCTAAAAGAAAATATTAAATTGCACATGGTGAAATTGTTTACTGGAGACCAAGTTTCCCTATGCTGTTTGCAGAATCCACTGGAGTTGTGAAACATGGTAATAATCTGGAAGAATGGAGCTATGATTGGTCAGAGGAGATAATAGAAACATTTAAACAATAGAAGATATCCAAAAGCTGTACCAGAAAGCTGATTCTGCAGCCCCAAGCAATAAGGCTGATCAATACTTCCACCCACTAACCCACCCCTCCACACCTCTTACCACCACTACTTTATCATTTCCTGTCAGTCATCTTCCAGTACACACCCCTATGCCTAGTGTCACCTTATGTACATGCAATCAATCTATGTATATAAGCTGCCTTATTTATATTTATTGTGTTTTTTTGTGTTGTTCTTTATCTAAATGTGTTTTTTTCCCCTGCTGCATCAGATTTAGAGTAACAATTACTTTGTTCTCCTTTACACCTGTGTACTGGAAATGACATTAAAAAATCTTGAATCTTGAAGTAATTGTTGCTTGTCCAGGGTGGAAACTTTCACAACTGTGCCCTGGATAAAGTGATAACCATCAAAGTAAACCTACCACTTTTTTCAGTGGGTTAGACACTCTCATTTCTTTGGGAAAATATTGATTTCTCTGCAGAGTGAAGAGTGAGGATGACAATGTAGTAAGATAGTAAAATTTTCCCGATGGGGAAAAGTCAGTCCTTGCTTTTGGAGAAAAGAACTATTTCTTGAAAATATTTACTTGACTAGTATATTTTGAAGCAAGTAAATGCACCAAGGTAATTATGCCAAAATAGTAGCTTAAGCCTATATTTTAACTCCAGATGAGTCATACTTGTGTAGGTGATGGGTTAGACATCAACCTCGTCAATATATAGCTAGACACTGACTGCTGTCTGAACCTGATGCCAATGATGTAAAGCTGGAGTGCAGGAATGATTGAAGTCTTAATGAAGGGTCTCAGCCTGAAAGGATGACTGTTTATGCTCCTCGCTGGGTACTGCCTAACTTGCAAAGTAGACAGTTTAATGTTTTTCCACATTATAGCCCATTTGTCAGTATAGCTTCACAACATTCTTCTGCCTCTGTGCAATTAGCAATTTATTCAACCATACTTTTTAGTGCCTTCATCCAAGGCATTTATGTACAATGTAAAATGTTGATGCCTCAGTACTCCTGTGCCTGTGGCACATCAGTTATTGCATGCTTCCAGTCAAAAAGTGATCTGTTGTGCCTACTATTTGTTTCCTATGAGCCCACCACTTCTGTCCATGCTAATAAATTATGTCTTATACCATGCAATATCCTTTGATGTGACTCCTTCTCAAATGCCTTGTAGAAATCTAACTGTAGTGCATCCCCCATATCAATGTGTTACTATTTCAAAGGATTCTAATAATATTTCCCTTTCAGAAAGTTTTGTTGACTTTTCTGATTGATTTTTTTTGGTGCTGTGCTACAACATCTTTAGTAATAGTTTCTATCATGTTTCATATAACACATGTTAAGCCTATAGATTCTTGCTTTCTCTCTCCCACTCATTTTCAATAAAGGAGTTATATTAGCCATTTTCCAATCTAATGGAACCTTCCCCAATAACATGAGGGATTTGGGAAAATTAAAACAAATGATTCAAGTATTTCACTGTATTCTTCTTCTCAGACTCCAGAATGAAGTCCAATAGAACGTGAAGCCTTGTCAGCTCTAACTCTCTTGAATAGTTTATTAAGAACAACTACCCTAAGATTCGTAATTTTTCTCTGCTCTTTCCATTCTTACAATTTTTGATTTAGCTATTTTGAAATGTTGCATATGTTATAGTGGAAGTTGATGCAACACACTATTTACTAAGTTGCCACATACAAAATAACTGTGCAAGACATTGAACACATAGAGTTGAGGTGAAGGATGGGGGCTAACTCGTAGAAAACAAAGAGTTACAGAGAAGTACAGCACAGAAACAGGTCCTTTGGCCCATCTAGTCTATTCCAAAACCATTTAAACTGCTTACTCCCATCAATCTGCACAGGGACCATAGCCCTCCATATCCCTACCATCCATGTACCTATCCAAACTTCTTTTAAATGTTGAAATTGAGCTCACATGCACCACTTGTGCTGGCAGCTCCACACTCCACGCTCCACACTCTCATGACCCTCTGAGTGAAGAAGTATTCCCTCATGTTCCCCTTAAATTTTTCACGTTTCACCCTTAACCCATGACCTCTGGTTGTAGTCCCACCCAACTTCAGTAGAAAAAGCCTATTTATATTAACCTTATCTGTACTTCAGAATCAGGTTTATTATCAGTGGCATGTGATGTAAAAGTTGTTAACTTAGAAGCAGCAGTTCAATACAATACATATTATAGAAGAAAAAAAAGCAAAATAAAATAATAATAAATAAGTAAATCAAATACAGTGTGTGTGCGTATATATATATATATATATATATATATATATATATATATATATATATATATATTGAATAGATTAAAAATCATGCAAATAACAGAAATACTATATATTTTTTTTAAAGTGAGTGAGTGTCCAAGGGTTCAATGTCCATTTAGGAATCAGATGGCAGAGGGGAAGAAGCTGTTCCTGAATCACTGAGTGTGTGCCTTCAGGCTTCTGTATCTCCTACTTGATGGTAACAATGAGAAAAGGGCATGCCCTGGGTGCTGGAGGTCCTTAATAATGGATATTCCCTTTCTGAGACACCACTCCTTGAAGATGTCCTGGGTACTTTGTAGGCAAGTACCCAAGATGGAGCTGACTAAATTTATAACCCTCTGCAGCTTCTTTTTGTCCTGTACAGTAGCACCCCACCACCCCATACCAGACAGTGATGCAGCTTGTCAGAATGCTCTGCATGATACATCTACAGAAGTTTTTAAGTGTATTTGTTGGCATAGAAAATCTCTTCAAACCCCTAATGAAGTACAGTCGCTGTCTTGCCTTCTTTATAACTGCATCAATATTTTGGGACCAGATTAGATCCTCAGAGATCTTGACACCCAGGAACTTAAAACTGCTCTCTCTCTCCACTTCTGATCCCTTTATGAGGATTGGTATGTGTTCCTTCCTCTTACCCTTCCTGAAGTCCCAATCAGCCCTCTTGTCTTACTGACGTTGAATGCTGGGTTGATGCTGCGACATCACTCCACTAATTGGCATATCTCGCTTCTGTACGCCCATTTGTCACCACTGAGATTCTACCAACAATGGTTGTGTTGTCAGCAAATTTATAGATGGTATTTGAGTAATGCCTAGCCACACAGTCGTATATATAGAGAGTAGAACAGTGGGCTAAGCACACACCCCTGAGGTGCACCAGTATTGATCATCAGTGAGGAGGAGATGTTATCACCAATCTACACGGATTGTGGTCTTCCAGTTAGGAAGTCGAGGATCCAACTGCAGACAGATGCAGAGGACCAGGTTCTGTAACTTCTCAGTCAGGATTGTGGGAATGATGGTATTAAATGCTGAGCTATAGTCGATGAACAGCATCCTGACGTAGGTGTTTGTGTTGTCCAGGTGGTCTAAAGCCGTGTGAAGAGCCATTGAGATTGCATCTGCCATTGACCTATTGTCGCAATAGGCAAATTACAAAGGGTCCAGGTCCTTGTTGAGGCAGGAGTTCAGTCTACTGACCTCTCAAAGCATTTCATCAGTATAGATGTGAGTGTTACTGGGTGATAATCATTAAGGCAGCTCACATTATTCTTCTTTGGCACTGGTATAATTGTTGCTTTATTGAAGCAAGTGGGAACTTCCACCCGTGGCAGTGTGAGGATGAAAATGTCCTTGAGTACTCCTGCCAGTTGGTTGGTTCTTATAAGAGGTTGGGTTAAATGAATTATATTAAAAGTGGCAATCAGTAACTCATAGGGTTTCAAAGGGATCATTGCTGTGGCCTGGTTAGATGTAAAAATAAGTAGTTTTAACATATTGTAACAAGGATAGATAGAGCCTGCAAAGAGAAATAGATAGAGTAAGTGAATGGGAAGGAGATTGGTATATGGAATATTATGTGGGAAAATGTAAGGCTTTTATATTTCGGAAAGGATGAATGATAAAGCATTTGAGGCGATAGAATTTAGCAGTACGAAGGGATCTAATAGAACATGAAAAATAATCTGTTTAGCATGCAAGTAATTGGTAAAGCTGACAAAATGTTTGTCTATATGGCAAGAGGTAAGGTATATAAAATAAAAGGTTCATTTCAGGCTTTCAGAATGAAAGTGAGACCATGAAGTATTGCACTCTTTTGGTTTACTAAGTTCAGATAAGCTATGATTGCATTTGGGGCAACAAGAGTAAGTTCATTAGGTTGATCCTGGTTTGAAGGATTGACATATGAAGAGCAGTTGTTCAAGTTGGAGCAATGGGTATTGTACATAAAATAATTAAACATAAACCATTCTGAGAAAATCTTGGTCCTAATGAGGGTATTGAAGCATAGTTTCAGAATAAGTGGAGATGAGAAGCATTTTCTTGTCAGCAGGTCACAAATCTTGCAATTGACTGACATTTAAGTTCCAAGGGAGTGGAGAGGATGGGGAGAACATGTAAAATTGCTTTTGAGGCCAAGATTCTATGAACCATGATCTTATTCCTTGGCAAATCTGGATTGACCCACTGATTTATTCTTGCTTCTTATGTTGTACAGTCATTCTTTATATTTTTTGTTATTATCCTTTGCTGCTGTTGTTCATTTCATGACATTATGAGACTTGTATTATCTTTGTTAAGTGATGAATTTTGATATGTGTTTTTCTCCCTAATATTTCAGAATGCTGTTAAATAATCAGTCTTGTACTTCTGGTAAGATGACAGTGCGCTCAGTCGTAGTGGCCCCTCTGAATCCAAACAAAGATGTAATGGTTTGTCTTTTGTCGCTGTTTTGTGATCATAAGACACTGCCTGATATTGGGAACATCAAGTACTGCAGGTCTGCCCCTCTGGCGAGCTGCTCAATGACATTGGAGCTGGGCTTGTTGTGTATTGTGTTACCTCCTGCTACAGGAGGAAGGTGTTAAAGGTGACGTGCGGCCCAACAGATGGCGCAAATGGTTGTCTTGGATGTTCTTGTAATCACAACACCCTGGTGGACATTGGCAATGCAGAATTCTGCAAGTCTGGCTCACTGGTTCATTGGCGAGACTGATGGCAAGGGAGCTACATATCCTCGGTTGTGGCATGGACCCTGGGCCCTCAGGCGGTGGGGTCACAATTTGCAGCCACCCAGGGCTGGAGACACTGGGGGCAGTGTTGGAGAGAGCTGAAGTCTTTGCTGGGTTGGGGAGCTGGCCCCTCCTATTGGTGTAGTTCTCCAGTGTTCAGTCAGTGGAAGACAAACTGGATTGTGTCCGTCTGTAGCTACACTAGTATGTGGTGTTGATGGCTGCGTGCTTGTACAAAGTAGAAACGTGGCTTCAGGACAATATCCCATGCACCATCAATCTACAGGCCATGCAACTTGGGCAAGGTTACTTTTGTGACATTATGTATTTTTGCTATCATAACTCATTTTGACTGTTAGTACTGAGCTTTGCTTGGCCCTAGAGGACCATGGTTTCTTTTGGCTGTATTCATATACATTATCAAATGACAATTGAACTTAAACTTGAAGCTTGGCTTTCTCTGAATAACCTCTTTTTAATTTTGAGTATGGAATCAAGGGTGCAAGGGTCAAAGTGAACAGAAACCTATTTTGCTCTTCAGAGTAAAACCACCTGGCCCATAAACCACCCTAATCATATCTAAGGAATGGCTTGAACCAGAGTTTTTGTTGCTTCAAACATTTATGGAAGGTCAAAAAGCTCATGAGATATTGTCAAAACATGGCAAAACAAAAGGTTCCTGTTGCTGTTGGTGGGTAATTTTCCTGTCATAGTAGCACAAGATAGGGGCAAGATTGTGCACTCTGATTGGAAAATAAAAGACCCATTAAGCTATTTCATGATTCCTGAGGGAAATTAGAGAGAGAAAGTTGAGAGGGAGAAATGGAGAACAAAAGGACTTCTAAAGGCAGTGAAAGGCAGTTCAGAGATATACTTTATAACGGAAAAACTAAAGATACATTGGATGATGATTTTGCTTTTCATTCTACAGGAGCAACCCTGAGCTTCCATTTGTCTGCCACTTCAGTTTGCATCTCATTCTGACACTTCTGGCTGTGGCCGCTTGCACTGTTCAAATGGACCCTGGCATGAGCATGAAAACTAGCTCCTCTTCTTCCATCTGAGCATGTGGCAGCTTTCCAGACTCAATACCTAATTCACAGTTTCAGTTAACCTGCGTTTTCTGTGTGCTGGACAGAACTGGCTTGAGCTAATGAGAAGTTATCTGCTGATAGCCTACCAAACCAAAATTAACTTGTTCTTTCCCAGCATTATCCATCAGATTTCAGGTCTGCGCAACTCACAACCTCCTACACACACCTGTTTCCATTTCTGTCTCTGTTAATCTATTAACCTGATTAAACCCATCCTCACCCTATCAGAGATATACCCCTTGCCCCAACCATCAATTTCTGCTCTCCCTTCCCTTAAACCAATATCCCATTTCCAAAGAAAGACCTCTGACCTGTAATATTAACTGTGTTATTCACTCCACAGTTATTGCCTGACCTGCTCAGTCTGTCTAGCATTTTATGCTTTAATATGAGATTCACAGTATTTGCAGTTATCTAATACATGATTGTTCATTTCAAACATCTGAATGTTTCTCAACCAGCAGTTATCAGCACAAGCAATGAATATCTAAAATCTCAAGACAGTGACAGTGAAACTCCTTCATGGAAAAAATGTGTTCTGCCCAAACAGCGCCCAGAGAATGCTTGCATGTTCAAATTGTGCTTGGAAATTCCTGCCCAGTACAGGTACATTTTGGGCTTAGTGTTTTAAGTATTTTCCCCTGGTGCAGCTGTGTGATAAATTGTTGATATAAAAGTACAGACAACTATACGTCAGTGGAGGTTTGGTTGAGTTTCTGTTTATTGGAAAAAGGTGGGTGTTGAAGTTTTCCATAACATGAGGCCTCACCATCTGTTCCTGTGTCAAGAAATGTGAGTTTAAACTAAAATTGTGTTGATATATTTTCTTTAAAATATATTCCTAGACAGCAATTTTTATTAAACATCTCAAGTTTGTGATTTGTGAATTTTATGAGAGTGAATTTCCATAACACTAGCATGATTTCTGATCCAGATAATTAGCAATACATTTTTATCATTATCACTATATAGGGTACAAATGAAATGTTGGAAATTATCTTTAATTGTTAACTCTGAATATATGAGAGTTTGCCATTGGAATAGGCTGATAAAAATGAACACAGATTGAAATAGTACATGTTCTATGATGGATGTAGTCTCCATGGCAACAATGACATCAATGCTGTAACCAAGTAAGGTAGAATTTTTTTTTAGTAATTATGAATGATGCTGGTGATTCAAGAAATTTGCAACAGTGAGATATGAAAGTTGATATCCTGAATAGCTAAGCGAAATTCAAAAGTATTTATGCATTGATTAACGGTTAAGAAAATGAATTAGTAATTTTCAAGTATAGTTTTATTTTTGATTTGCTGCTGACATGCAAAATCATTTAAACAAAATTTGTGAAAAAATTCTTAGCTGTGTTTATGTTATTTTTTCCTGCAAAATAAAAGATGTTTAAGATGGATTGTACTGTGACTGTGCAATTTTCTCATAAAATATAATTTAACATTACATGTTTTTGTGTAACGCAATTTAATGGTTTTAAGCAGAAAGAATAGAGCCATGTTCCAGTGCCATTTTGCTGAAATGATGAATTGGTATTTGGAATATTTATTTCATTCATTTTAGCACTTCTATTTGAGGGTTCAGTAAGGAAGAGCATTTCTTTCATGTATGAAATGGTGCCATATTGATGTTATAGATTACCAAATTTAAAAAAAATGTCACTGAAGATTTTGGAGAATAGCAAATTTTATACCTTAGACTAGATTTTAGAACACAATTCTTTCTGCAATGAATTACTATTATTTGAATAACACTGGTTGAAGGGTTGCAGGGTAGAGGGAACATCTCCTACAGGAAAGCAGGTGAAGAGAAAGATAATTTCTCTTTAAAATTATCTGAATAATTTAAAATATAACATTGTCAGAAAAATGAGTCACATTTCTATAAAACAGGTGAATGGAAGAGGAGGAAACTCCTTTACAGAAAATAACTTTGTTTTAGATTTTCACTTGGCTTTTATAGTTGAGCATGCAGCAGCTTGAGGAAATACTTTGATCATAGTACAACAATTCTGGCAGTGGTTAAAGCGGACCACTCAAGTAACAGGAAATCATCAGAGTGCTTTGAAGACTTCCAACCCCATTTCTTTATTTAGTACAATACAGTAACAGGCCCTTCCGGCTCAATAAGCCCATTCCACCCGTGTGACCAATTAATCTACTAATGCCCATGCCTTTGGGATGTAGGAAGAAACTCACAGAAAGAATGTACAAACTTCTTACAGACAGCGTCAGCATTGAACCCGGGTCACTGGCGCTGCGATAGTGTTATGCTAGCCACTTCACTATCAAACTGCCTGTTCTGCAACCCTTGATACATTTAGTCAAAAGCTTATCAACTTCCACTTAAAATGTACCCAATGACTTGGGCTCCACTGCCGTCTGTGGCGATAAATTTCACAGATTCACACTCATTGGCTAAAGAACTTCCTCCTCATCTCTCTTCTGAAGGATATCCTAATATTCAGAGGATTTGCCCTCTGGTCCTAGACTCTCCTAACATTTCAAACATCCACTCTACGTCCACTCTATCCAGGCCTTTCAAGATCCACAGGTTTCAATGCGATCTCCCCTCCATTCTTCTGAACTCCAGCGAGTATAGGCCCAGAATCATCAAATGCTCCTTATGCATTAACCCTTTAATCCATGGGATCTCCTCCTCTGGACCGACTCAAATGCCAGCACATCTTTTCTTAGATATGGGGCCAGAACTGTTTGCAGTACTCCAAGTGTGGTCTGACCAATGCCTTATAAAGCTTCAGCATTACATTCTTGCTTTCGGGGCATGAAAAGATACTGGGAGAAGGTGGGTGATTGAGGCTGAGGGGGAAATGGATCAGCCATGATGAAATGGTGGAGTAGACTCAATGGATCAAATGGCCTAATTCTGCTCCTATATCTTATGACCTTATGGACTTTTGGTCTTTCATTCTCTATTCCACTGGAAAAGAGTTAGTACTGACTGAACTTGCAAGTTGACCTTTAGGGAATCCTGCAATAGGAATCCCAAGTTCATTTGTACCTATGACTTCTGAATTTTCTCTCCATTTAGGGAATAGTCTGTTCTCTTATTCTTTCTACCAAAGTACATGACCATACACTCTATTCTCTACACTGTATTCCATCACCCACTTCTTTGCCCATTCCCCCAACCTACCCAGGTCCTTCTGCAGACTCCCTGTTTCCGTATCCCTACCTGTCCCTCTGCCATATCTTTGTATCATCTGCAGACTTGGCTACAAATCCATCAATTCCGTCATCCAGATCGTTAACATATATCATGAAAAGTAGAGACCCAGCATGAATCCCTGCAGAACACCACTAGTCACTGGCAGCCAGCCAGAAAAGGCTCTCTTTATTTACCCTCTTTGTCTTCAGTTAGTCCATGCTAGCATCATCCCCATAAGACCATGGGCTCCAATCTTGTTTAGCAGCCTCAGGTGTGGCACCTTCTCAAAGCCCTTCTGAAAATCCAAGTAAACAACATATACTGATTCTCCTTAGTCTATTGTGCCTGCTCTTTCCTCTAAGAATTCCAGCAGATTTGAGAAGTGACCTATCCCCTTAAGGAAACCATGAGATCTTGCCACCTCTGCATGCCAACTTGGCTGAAGAGAGGCACACTTTTAGTAATAGACTAAGACAACTGCACTGCTCCAAAGTGTATTACATGAGGTCATTCTTACTCTTGGCACTTTGGTAAAAGGAACAAAGGAACAGACTATTGTCTAAATGGAGAGCAAATTCAGAAGTTGTAGGTACAAATGGACTTGGGATTCCTAATGCAGGATGTGATGACCTGTATAATGAGTCAACATATATCCGGGAAGTGATGACCATGTCCTGTTAGACTGTTTGAAGTAACATTTTTTTTTAATTCTTTCTTACTTCTCTCCTAATATTTGTGTATTTGTGCACTTGTAATGATGCTGTGACTCTGTAATTTCCTTTGGGATCAATAAAGTATCTAGTTATTTAGTCATGTGCCTCCAAGTACTCCAAGACCTCATTCTTAACAATGGACTCCATCATCTTCCCAACCACTAAAGTCAGACTAACTGGCTTGTAATTTCCTGTTTTTTGCCTCCCACTCTTCTTAAAGAGTATAGTGGCACTTGCAATTTTTCAATGCCCTGGAACCATTCCAGGATTTAGTGATTCTTGAAAGAACAGTAATAATGGCTCTACAATCTCTTTAGCTATCACTTTCAGAACCATGGAATGTAGCCAATCTGGTCCGTTTGACATATCTACATAGCTTCAGACCTTTCAGCTAAGAACCTTCTCCTTAGTAATAGTAGTTATGCTTACTTCTGCCCCGATGCTCAAATTTCTGGCGTATTTCTCTCATCTTCCACAGTGAAAACGGACACAAAATATTAATTTGGTTCATTCATGATTTCCTTGTTCCCCATTGCTGTCTCTCCAGCATCCGATGTAGGTTCTTACCTTTATTTTACCCTTGAGATTGAGTACCAATCTGATTTTTCTAATCTACTTGCCTTTTGAAGTCCCCCATGATGAATGTAACATAATGTTGCCCTTTTTACATGCCTTTTCTCTCTCCTGGATTCTTTCTGACCCAGTGATATCCTCCAGAGCTCTGTGTATGTTTAAATAAATAGGTGTTTCAGGCTCTTCAGAATTGGAGTTTAGGAAACCTACATTGGGATTTCAACTTTTTCAAAAGAGGACTTAACATTTTAAATACTTAATATTCATACCAAGATTTAAGTGGCATTAATCTGGGAAAAATCTATTCTTTGAGCCACTTTGTAAGAAATAGTGGTTTTGGATCTTTTTTGATATTTAAGTCCATCTGATTGATGTTGGATTTTGGAGTGGTTCATTGGATTCTACTTGCATTATTCCTTGTAACTATGACAACAGATATGTGATGAGTCCAGATCAGAAGTCTTCATTAATTGGTAATACTGCTGTTTAATTTGAAGAGTGAATTTAAACAAAATTAATCTGAAGTTGGGCAGTACTAATTAGTACATTTGGACATGCTGGGACATAACCTGTATCCCACCCAGTGCTGGTTTAGGTGAAGCATATTAGTTATGAAATAAAATCAAAGTGGGAGAATGTTACCTGGAGAACTGACATTACATTTCATATAGTGGAAATATATAGGTCAGTAGCTTGGGGTGCCAATTTTTGATGTCTGCTTTCAATCAGTAAAGTAAAAAATAGATTGCAGAAAATTCCATGCTTAATATCTTGTTCCTCTCACTTGTCTACCAGCCATTCCTTCCCCTCATTCTTTCCCTACTCTCCTCCTGAGTATTTGTCTTTACTCTTTCCTTAGTGATTCTCCCCTTTTAATCCCTCCCCTCCTTTACTATGTCTGCCCATTGTTCTTTTCACCATTCTCTCAACTAATCTTTTCCTTTCCCTTTTGGCCCTTGTATCTGCCTCTTATTGTTTTTATCTCTCCCTATCCTCCACATCCATGTTCTTCATTCATTTTCCCCCTTTTCTCTCCACCCACTTCTCATCCCTCTGCCTCACTCACCCCTTTCCTTTGCCATCATCACCTCGTCTCTGCCCTTCTCATTTCTCCTTGTCCCCTACACTCCTGCTAGCCCCATAACTCTTCTTATCTCTTTTCCCACTCTCCTATTCATTTTATCTCCTTTTTACTTTGCATAACTTTTCCTTGATCCTCTTCCCTTTTCCTCATTCCTTTCTATCACTGATCCCTTTATTACTTCTACTCCTCTCCTAGGATAGCAGGACAAATGCATGGAAAGTAATGGAATTTGAATTCCTTAGTCTAGAAGAATGATTTCAAAGCTGAAAGTACATCTATTATCGAAGTATGTATTCTGTATATGACCTTCAGATTCGTCTTCTGGCAGACAGCTATAAATCAAAGAGACACCATAGAACTGGGTTAAAGAAAACCCTCACGTATCATGACCATTAAAATGTATTAAAAAAAAGAGCAAATCAGACAAACAACAAGAAGCCAGTGTGTATTTAATATTTCAGTAATATTTGAGTACTCTTGTGTATATATGTTGTTTGATTAAGCATTCTTGTTTGTTTAAATAACTTATTATGGGTTTATGTACTGTATAAGTATGTGTATTGTGTGTGTTATCATGCTACAATGTGATATGGGCATGCCTTGCATAAAGTAAAGCATGGTTTGACTCGCATTTCAGACTCGTGTGTCTTCCCTTTGTTACGAACCCCATAACTGAGTCACTTACCAGCAAAGATAGAGAGGTCCTTTGAAGTCTGATGATACTATTTTTAATCGTATTTATTAGTAAAAAGACAAAAAAATAATATCAATGCAAACATACAGATAATATACGTCGTCAATACTAAATCTAAAAGTGCAGGAATAGTTATTATCAATAAGAAATAAGCTCTATCGTTGTCTAGGGGATAATGAATTGTCCAATGGAAATATAAAAGTCACTCAGTTCATTCAGGCTATAGCCTTTTGATTGGAGAGAGAGAGATTTTTAAAAACTTGCCAACTTTCCTTTTTTTATGAATTCGATCCGTCAGAAGTCCCGTTGGTGTAGCCGTTCACTTGTGGCCTCTCCTTTAGCTAAGCTGTTCTTCCATGATGAGCCGCTACCCTGGCAAGGGAGGACGCACACATAAGCCCTCACCGGCGTTCGCTATAAAACACTGTCACTGGCTTTCCAGCGTTTCTCCTGGTGCATCTAAAGGGGTTATTCCCCAGACCCTCTTTTATCCTTACTCACAGGGTCTCAGATGTCAATCAGGTTGGGATGATGCAATCCCTCAACCAGCCCAGTCTGGTTGTCCCCTGAGGGGCTTCAATGAATAGTACAGTACTCAATACACAATTCCGTCTCCAAGAGACAGTGGCCGTTATCCGTGGCTTTGTCTTGCTGAGGCCAGGACACATTCCAAAACCTTGTGGATTCTTTCTCATTTCCTGGGTCCCAGACTCGAATTAATAGTGATCTTGCGATTCTCAAAAAGGAGGGGGCGACTTTGTACCCTTCAGCCCCTCAGAGTTGTGGTACATTCGTAACACTTTGAATTAGTTTAATGCTTGAAGTTACAAAGCAGAACCATGGTGATGGGGTGTTTCTAAAATGATGCCGAGACAGTTACTGGCCTGGTGAAGTGCAATAAGATGGGTGGTTAAAAAATAAGCACAGCAAGAAAAGGGTAAGTTTAAAAAAGAGTAGCAGAGCATGTGCAGTGTCAGTTGATTTTTAAAAAAAGTCAAAATACTAAAGAATTCATGGGTACATAAAGTGTGAGTACCAAGTGATGATTAAAAAAAAGCAGAAATAGCTGGCTACATCGAAAAGACTGTTGTATTTGATTACACAGCAGATTACTGGATTTTGTATATTGAACGAATTCAACAGTATTTTGCAGCAAATGAAATAGTCAATAGGTGACAATGTACCAACTTTACTGAGTGCCTTGGGTTTAATGGCATGCAGTTTGCTTCAGAGTTTGACTGCTCCAATCAAACCAGCAAAAATGAATTTTGCTGATATTATGAAAGTAATGCAGGAACTTTTAGAAACAGAATCATTAATGATTGCAGAATGCTTTAGATTTCAGAGTATGTGACTGAATTGAAAGGATTGAAAATTCTCATTTCAGTGATGGGCTTAATGAGGCACTGAGAAATTAGTCTGTGGAATCTTACAAGAAAACATTCAAAAATGGCTCCTAACTCAAGCACAAATTGCATTTAAAGGAGCAGTTGACATCACTGCTGCCATCAAGAAGGTGGTACAGGAGCTTGATGGCTCTCACCATCAAATTCAGGAACAGTTTTTATCCCTCAACCATCAGGCTTTTGAACCAGAGGGGATAACTTCACTCAACTTCATTTGTCGCATCATTGAAATGTTCCCAGAACCTACTTTCAAGGGCTCATCATCTCATGTTCTTGATATTTATTGTTTATTTATTTATTATTGTTATTTCTTTCTTTGTGAATTTTGCACAGCTTGTCTTTTGCCCAAGTTGATGTGATCTTTCATTGATTCCTTTGTGGTCATTATTCTATGGATTTATTAAGTATTCCCACATTAGAAATAAAGTCAATTCAATTCAATTCAATTCACAAGAAAATGAATCTCAGGGTTGTATATGGTGACATAATTGTACTTTGATAATAAATTTACACTTCTTTAATAAATTTGCTTTGAACTTTGAAATCCAAGGAGATCTTTGAAAGTGAGCAGTTGATAAATTTCAGCTATGCATAGCATAAACTCTTTCTGAATCTCCTGAGCCTTTTTTGTCAGTATGTGTTTCTATCCATTAATAGCTTTCACTTGATCTAGGCTAGGATAAAAGTACAATTTAGTGAAAAGGAATAGTAAAGAGGAATAGAGATGTTTTAGTAGATTGGAAGATGACTTGAATGTTGTTCTTGACCTTTTCCAGCAGTTCTTTGCTGTTGGAATGTATCACTGGTAATATGTTGTCTGAATATTTTATCATGTATTTTAACTGTGTTTTATGATTAAGTGCTGAAGTGGATGGTCTGTCTTCGGAAGTTTAGCCACCAGGTGTGGTTTGGGATGGAGGGAAGGGGGTGTGGTGCTGGGGTCCATTTTGTGTTTTGTTTATCTACCCTCCTGTTGTTTGGTCTTCCTACACTAAGTGGTAGTTTGCAGTCAGGAAGATATAAATGACCTTGTCCATTATTCATCATGGGAAGGGTAAAACTCTGACCAAAGGGCGGTGGTCGCTCATACTACAAATGCTGAAGCAATGCATCTTCCAATAATTAGAATATCAAAGTTAGCTGCATGGTCATGCAAGAAGCATAATTTATATCTTCCTGTTTTTGACTTGTGACATGATATGGTGCAATATGTGAACGTTCTGCCATTTGCATTGATTTGCTCATTGTATCCAGTTAGCTACGTTTTAGGATCAAATTTTATTGCCTTGTCTGTGGCCCATGGGTTATATTTCAGTCAGTAGTGAGAGTGCTGCGCTGTACAGGGAACATCTGTTGTATCATTTTGACCACTTTGTACTGGAAATGATTTTTTTTGTTCTAATCATGTTTTCTTGTAAAATTGTGCATAATTTATGTGTGTGTGAATGCTGCTTATATGATACTGCTGCAAGTAATTATTTTTACTTGCACCTTTACATGCATGTATTTGGGCTTGTAACAATAAACTGGACTTTCAATTCCAGGCATAAAGTAACACACAGGCATGGTATGAACAGCCTGGAATCAGGCCATTCAGCCTAAAAGCAAGTTTCAACAGCCCTCTTAAACAGACATAAAATATGGTATGATTCTACTCCAGAGATAGTGTATTCTGGCTAATAGTTATACTTCAGCCAACATCACAGAGCATCAGACTACCCAGTTGTGGAAATAGCTGTGTGTAAATTGCCTAAGTATTTCCAAGCATAACAAATAACTGCACTTTAGGAGTACTTTATTATTTGAAAATGTTTCATAAATGCATCCTTCCTTCCTAATCTCTTACTCATTGAGCTATTTAACTTGCAAAATATATATGTTGCAACATGTTTTGAAATCAACTGACTACTAATCATATTTTTTTCCACAGGTAAGTAATTCCATTGTATCTGGGAATTCAGACATCAGCTAATTTGGTAAGATATTCCTGAATTTGAGACCAATGTGCACTCCAACTATATAATGATTAAACAGTATATTGATGTTAATTTGCAGTATTGAAATAGTATTTTTATTTATTCAGCAGTGTTGTTAATTCTAATTTTTTGTATGAATGGAATTGACTTCAAAATTGCAATCACACCAAATTCTATTCATGATCTTTTTCCTGTGTAACTACTAATAATAGCATTTTACTTGGATGTACAGTGAAATTTTCCTCATGAAATGAATTCCAAAGTAGTTGTAGATCAAATTGATTATTACACTAATTTTTATGTTAATGAAACTGGAAAATTGTTTGAGCCTTTCTACAGTATAGAACATTAGAGCACTGGACAGGCCATATGGTCCACAATCTTGTGCCAATATTGATGCAAATTCATATTAAATGTTCTCCTCTAGTGTATTATTCATATCGCTCCATTACCATAATATTTATCCTTCTATCTATAAGCCTCTTAATCTCCACCAAACTGCCTTCACCCACTACTAGCCAGGGTAACCCATTCTAGACACCTACCATTCTCTGCATTAAAAAAAATTGCCTCTCGTGTCAACGATATACCACCCCCACCTCCCCCAGTGCCTCCCAACCATTGGTGTTTGACATTTTTTGTTCTGTGGAAAAGATTCTGAATATCTTATGAAGAGCTTGCCCCTCATAATTTGAAAAACCTCTAGCTTATATTTTATCGGTCTCTAGCAGTCAGAACAACCCAAGTTTGTCCAACCTTTCCTCATCACTGATGTCCTCTAATCCAGGCAGCATCCTGGTAAACCTCTTCTGCAACCTTTCAAGAGCCTCCACGTCATTCCTGTAATGTGGTGACCAGAAATGCACACAGTGCTTCTAGCATGATCTGACTAAAGCTTTATAAAACTGCACTATGACTTTCATACTTATGCTGAATAGCCCTACCAATGATGGCCACCATTCCACGTGTCTTCCTTACCATCTTATCCAATTGTGTAGCAAGTTCCAGTAAACTATAGACCTGAACACAAAGAACCTATTACTTCAACGCTATCAAGGGGCCTACCATTAAATATGTGCTTTCTCCTTTCATTTAACATCCCAGACAGCACCATCTTAACCTGCCCAAATCAAATGCCATCTGCTACTTTTTGCCCTTTCTGAATTACTTAGTTTCTCAAATATTCTGTTGTTTTACAGTGTGTATCGTTATCTTACCATCTCAAAAGTATCAGTGTGTATAATGGTTCAGAACATGATGCCCCACTACATGATTATCCTCTTCTGTTAAATTCATCGTTAACAAGCATCAAAAATAGTTTTGCTTTATTCTTAGGTGAGGGATCATGTTTGAGTCTTAAGAGGATTTGTACAAAGGATCTTAAATGCAATAAACTCTTTGTAATTAACATTATAAAAAATATTTTACATTTCTGGCTAAATCAGATTAGAATATTCAAATATGCCAGCCTACAAAAGCAGCAACATAAATAAGCGTCCAGTGAGGAGCCTTGTATCCACCTTTCACAGTCACAGATACTATAGTTGATTCTTTTTTCTACGGGCTTGTAGTGTAAAAGCAACTAGCCCAGGCATTTTCCACATATAACCATTTAACAATTACAGCACGGAAATAGGCCATCTCGGCCCTTCTAGTCCGTGCTGAACACTTACTCTCACCTAGTCCCTCCAACCTGCACTCAGCCCATAACCCTTCATTCCTTTACTGTCCATATACCTATCCAATTTTTAAAAAAAATTCTTTTTGTAATTTATTTTAATGACAAAATCGAACCCACCTCTACCACTTCTATTGGAAGCTTGTTCCACACAGCTACCACTCTCTGAGTAAAGAAGTTCCCCCTCGTGTTACCCCTAAACTTTTGCTCCTTAACTCTCAATGTCCTCTTGTTTGAATCTCCCCAACTCTCAATGGAAAAGCCTATCCATGTCAACTCTATCTATTCCCCTCATAATTTTAAATACCTCTATCAAGTCCCCCCTCAACTTTCTACGCTCCAAAGAATAAAGACCTAACTTGTTCAACCTTTCTCTGTAACTTAGGTGCTGAAACCCAGGTAAAGTTCTAGTAAATCTCCTCTGTACTCTCTCTATTTTGTTGACATCTTTCCTATAATTCAGTGACCAGAACTGTACACAATAAACATCTAGGTGGCATATCTCTAGTTTGTATTATGTTTTGGTTAGTGCAGGATTCATTACTTCAATTTTCTTCTGACAGATTTTGACCACACGTATTTTTTTTACCTGACTTACTGCCAAAACTTATCGAATGAGGTAATTATAGAGGAAGTGTGCACATGTATTCTGAGTTCACACCTTGGTTTTTTTATACATTTTAAAGTCTAATATTTGTGTTCCTATAGCGGAGTTTTGGTTGTCAAGAACACATGCTAGAAATGAGTCAACTACTCAGGCATCAGGCATTGTATGTACATTCTCAATGTCAAATCTGGAAATATAGAAAGCCATTCTCTTTCCCTATATCCAGTTATTTCACATTAGTGGCACAAGATTGTCAACTGAATAAATAAGTTGATGTTGAAGGTGAGAGGATGAATGTAGAATAACAAATAAAAGAAATGCTATGTGTGCATATCTTTAATTGAAAAATAAGAACGAGTAAGTGCTGTTTCTCCTCTAATCTATTTAATCACAAGGGTCCAGCTTCAATTTTCATGATTTAATGTGGCATCATGCAATTTATTTACAGCTATACAAGTCGTTCATATTATGTGTGTTAGAACTGTTTTTATGTTCATTTTCTTCTGGTAAAAATAATTACTTGTTTACAGCAGATTGTTTTTAAAAATGTTTAGATGTAATTTAGTAATACATTTTATATGCAGTACTGTGCAAAAAATTTTCGGTACAAGTATATAGCTAGGGTGCCTAAGACATTTGCACAGTACTGTATTTGTTAACATGGAATGGAAGATGAGTTTATAAATCCGGCGGGAGCAAAGGATGTTGGGAATGTGAGGAGGGTTGAGCACCATACACGGTGTGTGGGATAGATGGCAAAGAAAGAGTGAAGGGGTGGGGCGTGGTAGCATGGGTGCAGACACACCAAGCCCTGAGACACTAGACAAAGTCATTTGATTCTAAATAATTGGTTTATTGATCATTACAGAATATCTCTCTGGTGCTTCCCATGCCCTCCCCTCTCTCTTCCCCCTTTCCCACCCATGATTCCCCTCTCCCTGACCTCTTCCCACTCTCATATCACAATAGAAACCCTTATTAGAATCAGATTTATCACAACTCACATATGTCGTGATTTTTTGCAGCAATACATAAAATTACTACGGTACTCTGCAAATGTCTTAGGCACCCTAGCTATATATACATATGTGCCCAAGACATTTGCACAGTACTATATCCTTTTTGGAAATGAGTAAAATTATAATTGTGGGAGACTTTTGAGCACTTGTTTCTTAATTATAGGTACAATGCATAGATGTCTTAGGTTGAAAATATTATGTTTGAGTTGCATCTAGTTGTGATTGTGAAAGTCCAAATCACAAAATAGAACCATAGAACACTACAGCACAGTACAGGCCCTTCAGCCCTCCATGTTGTGCTGACCCATATATCCTTAAAAAAAAGTACTAAACCCACATTACCTCATAACCCTCATAATTTTTCTTTCATCCATGTGCCTGTCCAAGAGGCTCTTAAATACCCCTAATATTTTACCCTCCACCACCATACCTGGCAAGTCATTCCAGGCACTCACAACCCTCTGTGTAAAAAACTTACCCCTGATGTCTCCCTTAAACTTCCCTCCCTATACTTTGTACATATGCTCTCTGGTGTTTGCTATTGGTGCCCCGGGAAACAGGTACTGACTATCCACCCTATCTATGCCTCTCATAATCTTGTAGACCTCTATTAAGTCCCCTCTCGTTCTTCTACACTCCAAAGAGAAAAGTCCCAGCTCTGCTAACCTTGCTTCATATGACTTGTTCTCCAATCCAGGCAACATCCTGGTAAATCTCCTCTGCATACTCTCCATAGCTTCTACATCCTTCCTATAATGAGGTGACCAGAATTGAACACAATACTCTAAGTGCGGTCTCACCAGAGATTTGTAGTTGCAACATGACCTCTCTACTCTTGAACTCAATCCCCCTGTTAATGAAGCCTAGCATCCCACAGGCCTTTTTAACTACCCTATCAACCTGCGCAGCGACCTTGAGGGATGTATGGATTTGAACCCCAAGGTCCCTTTGTTCATCCACACACTTAAGGCACTGACCATTAATCTTGTATTCAATCTTCTGGTTTGTCCTTCCAAAATGCATCACGTCACACATATCCGGATTGAACGCCATCTGCCATTTTTCTGCCCAACTCTGCAGCCTGTCTATATCCTCTTGTAACCTTCGACCACCTATAGCTCCATCCACAACTCCTCCAATCTTTGTGTCATCCGCAAACTTACTCACCCATCCTTCTGCCTCTACATCCAAGTCATTTATAAAAATCACAAATAGTAGATAGGGGTCCCAGGACAGATCCCTGCGGCACTCCACTAGTCACCGACCTCCAGGCAGAATACTTTCATTCCACAACTACCCTTTGCTTTCTTCCTTTAAGCCAAGTTTTTGTCCAAACAGCCAAGGTTCCACTTATCCCATGCCACATGACTTTCTGGATGAGTCTGTCATGAGGGACTGTGTCAAATGCTTTGCTAAAGTCCATGTAAACTACATCCACTGCCCTACCCTCATCAATTTCTTTTGTTACCTCTTCAAAAACTCAGTTGGGCTCATGAGGCACGGTCTTCCCTTCACAAAACCATGTTGACTATCCATGAGTAAACTGTACTTCTCCAAATGCTCATAGATCCTATCCTTAAGAATCCTTTCCAGTAGTTTGCATACCACTGATGTAAGACTCACTGGTCTATAGTTCCCAGGTTTCTCCCTATTACCTTTTTTAAACAAGGGAACACCATTTGCCATTCTCTAGACCTCCGGCACTTCCCCTGTGGCCAAAGAGGATTCAAAGATCATGGCTAATGCTTCTGTGATCTCTTCTCTCAATCCCCACAACAGCCTGGGGTGTGTCATATCCGGCCCTGGGGATTTATCAATCTTAATGTTTTTAAAAAGATCCAGAACAACTTCTTCCCTAATCTCTACATTGTCCAGCACACAGGCCTGCTCTACTTTGACCTCATCCTGATCAAGATCCTTTTCACTTGTGAATAGTACAATGAATTTAAAGAACTGGCTAGTGAAATCATTGTTTTAATGCTTATAAATAGCTATGCTTGTAGTCCTGAGTGTTTGTCTTTTTGGCCTCAGAGAATGAGTCGGAGAAAAGCTACAGAAGCGTAAGTTGCCTTCCATAGAATTTGAAATAAATTTTGTGCAAATTCATAGCAAACTTGAACAAATTTTATTTTCAATAAACTGTTCTATTTCTATATCTTTCTTATAATTAAATTACTTCAACAACTTAAAGTCAAGGGAATGCTGGGCTATCTATCATATGGACTCATTTTACTGTACATCTTAAAAAATGGATGTCCTGCTACACTATAATTTTTAGGATTACAAAACTAAACCTCGGCACCGTTAGCCATTATTGTATCCACCACATTGAACATCATCCCTCTCCATGATTTTGCTATTAAATACAGTGAAGTATGACTTTTTATTTAAAACATTCTTGTTAAATATTTCATGCTTGTTAAATTGAAGCTGTCTATTTCCTTGAATTATTTCCCTAATTGTCATGAAAATTCTAATACTTCTGCGGAACAATAAAACAAATTTTATTTGCAGCAACTCCTATTAGGGTAAAGTAGAAGTTTACATTTTTCAGATTGTAAATGGCATCTAAACCTTCAGGTAGAGGCATCAGCTAATAATTATATCATTCTTTAAAAATCAAAGAACGCTGTAAATCTACTGATAACTAGGTCTTCAAGTAACTTCAAATTACCAACAAATAGTACAATTTGATTTTGTTTTAAAAGCCTTTGCCACCTCCCAGAGGCATTTATGATTCAGGGCTTCAATTGGTGAGCCAATATCCTCAATTTAAAGGTCAGAAACCTTAACATCAACTCAAGTGTGTGTTTTATTCTTGGTTTCATTTTTCATTGCAGAAGATTTGAATGAATGCTGCTGACAATGAGAAAGCACAAATCAAAATTTATTCTTAGTTGCATGTTGGCCAAGTGAGTGCTGGTCAAACTATTGAATTGACTTTATTACTTACATCCTTCCTGTACATGAGCAGTAAAAATCTTTACATTACGTCTCTAAGTGTGTTATGTGCAATTTATAGTAATTTATAATAAATAGTATGTACAACAGTACAGTCAATATAACATAGAAATACAATTGTATCACCATGAATTAATCAGTCTGATGGTCTGGCGGAAGAAGCTGTCCCGGAGCCTGTTGGTCCTGGCTTTTATGCTGTGGTGCAGTTTCCCGGATGGTAGCAGCTGGAAGCGTTTGTGGTTGGGGTGACTTGGATCCGCAATGATCCTTCGGGCCCTTTTTACACACCTGCCTTTGTAAGTGTCTCGAATAGTGGGGAATTCACATCTACAGAAGTGCTGGACTCTCTGCGCCATGCTCTGCAGAGTCCTGCAATTGAGGGAAGTGCTGTTCCTATACCAGGTGGTGATGCAGCCAGTCAGGATGCTTTCAAGTGTGTCCCTGTAGAAAGTTCAAAGGATTTGGGGGCCCAAACCAAACTTCCTCAACCGTCTGATCTGAAAGAGGCACTGTTAGGCCTTTTTCACCACACAAATGGTATGTACAGACCATGTGAAATCCTTTATGATGTGTATGCCAAAAAACTTAAAGCTGTTCACCCTCTCAAACCCAGATCCAGTGATGTCTATAGGGGTTTGCCTGTCTCTTGTAATTCACAACCAGCTCCTTTGTTTTTACGACATTGAGGGAGAGGTTGTTTTCTTGACACTGCTGTGTCAGGATAATGACTTCTTCTCTGTATGCTGCCTCATTATTATTTGAGATTATGCCAATCAGTATAGTATCGTCAGTAAATTTAATTGGCAGATTGGAGCTGTGGGTGGCGACACCGTCATGGGTATACAGAGAGTAAAGGAGGGGGCTTAGGACACAGTCCTGCATGGCAGCTGTGTTGAGGGTCAGAGGGGCAGAGGTGAGGGAGCCCATTCTTAACATCTGCCTATATTTTCACCAGAAGTTATTTTTTAAAAATCCAAAAAAGTTATGATTAATATTTTGAGTTTGTTTTCTTCATCTCTTTCTCTCTTACATTTCCTCAAGTCTAGCACTGGACTGAAGCTATGGTACCTTATGTTATTAGATAATTGGTTGAAGGGAAGGATAGATAGGAATTCACTATCTAAATTAACAATCAATTTTCTTCACTTTTCCTGTAAAAAACTGCTGAATAACATTAAAAATTCAATCACTGAATTCAATTTCTTTGATGGGTCTTTTTACAATTAGAACATAAACATTTTAGTTAACATGCCAAATCTGTGCAAATGGCTAAGAAAGCAGAAGTTCTGAAATGCCTTCTTTGTGATGGCATTTAGTTGCTGGTCCCAGGACGAATCTTCTAATACACTAACACGAAGGAATTTCAACCACAGGTCATGTAATGAGAAATGGCTGCTTCTTCCTGTCAGCAATAATCAGCTCTTTAGTTTTGCTGAAGTTGAGCAAGAGGTTTTTCTTCTCGCACCATTCAACCAGATATTCTGTCTCCCTCGTATATGCCAATTTGTCACCAGCTTAAATATGGCATTGGAATTGTACTTAGCCACACAATCATAGGTATAAAGAGAGTAGAGTAGGGGGCTAAGCAACACATTCTTGTGGTGCACCTGTGCTGATGGTGAATGTTGTCAGTCTGTGCTAACTGAGGCTTGCATGTGACAAAATCGAGGATCCAGTTGCATCACCTAACTTAAAGGTGACTAAACCAAGGCTAGCTTCTATTAGTGCTTATCTTTGACTTTTTGTCTGGCGTAGTTTCAATTCATTAATTTTCTTCATCTTTAAATGAGATTTCCTGTGAGTTTAAAATGGGCATCTAAGATCTTAAAAACTTGGAACTTTAGCAGAATGGATTATTGTCTGGTGTCACATTGGTTAAGTAATTAGCAGATCTTCTATGGCATTCCTGATAATTTCCCAGATAGTAGGGAGTTGCAAAGGGAAGGCATGGGGTATTACATTGAAAGCAAATGGACCCTTACAATTGGAGAAATTCAATTCTATAGCAAAGAAGCAGGCCCCTTTGTCCTAGCTAGTCCTTACCACACTGTTAGTCTGCCTAGTCCCATCAACCTGCACACAGACCATAGTCCTCCTTACCCCTCCCATCCGTGTACCTATCCAAATTTTACTAAAATGTTGAAATCGCACCAGCATCCATCACTTCCGCTGGCAGCTCATTTCACGTTCTCACCACCCCCTGAGTGAAGAGGGTCCCTCTCATGTTCCCTTCTTAAACACTTCACCTTTAACCCATAGCCTATGACCTCTAGTTCTAGTCTCACCCAACCTCAGTGGGAAAAGCCTGTTTACATTTTACCCTATCTATAGCCATCATAATTTTATATATCTCTATCAAGTCTCTCCTCAAATGAAGTTTATATGTAACAGATACAAATATATGAAAATTCTCAGCACATAAGGCAGAAATGGTCTTTCTTTCTAATCTATTACCTCACTTCATAAAATTTGAAGGTCTGTATTTCTGGGTGGTGATGACAATGAAACCATTAGAATATACCAACGTAACTCCATAAAACTGATGGAGTTCTGAGAGGTCGCTCTAGCCCTAAAAAGTGAATTTCATATATTTAAAGAAAACCTTGTGATTTTCCATCTCCCAGGGAGAATGAAAATCTGGCTGAGTGATGTCATAACAATAACCTCTTACCGAAGGCAACACACACAACGTGCTGGAGGAACTCAGCAGGCCAGGTAACATATATGGAAAGGAGTAAACAGTCGACGTTTCTGGCTGAAGCCCTTCATCAGATCCTCTTTCTCAATGTCAGCAAGACCAAAAAGCTGATTATTGACTGCAAGAGGAGGACACCAGAAGTCCATGAGCCAATCCTCAACAGAGGATCAGAGTTGGAGGGGGTTAGCAAATTTAAATTCCTTAATGTTGTTATGTCAGAGGTCCTGTCCTGGGCTCAGAAAGTAAGTGCAATTACAAAGAAAGCATGCCAGCGCGTCTACTTCCTAAGAAGTTTGCGTAGATTTGGCATGACATCTAAAACGTTGACTAACTTCTGCTGATGTGCAGTGGAGACTATATTGACTGGCTACATCACGGCCTGGCATGGATACACCAATGTCGTTGAAAAGAAAATCCTACAAAAAGTAGCGGATTGATTCCTGACCATCATGGGTAAAGCCCTCCCCACTATTGAACTCGTTTACACAAAACGCTGATACAGGAAAGCAGAGTCTATCAGGGATCCCCACCACCTAGGAATTCTCTCTTTTCATTGCTGCCATCAGAAAGAAGGTACAGGAGCTTCAGGACTCATATCACCATCCTCAAATATCAGGCTCTTGAACCAAAGGGGATAACTTCACTTACCCCATCATTGAAATGCTCCCACAACCTATGGACTCACTTTCAAGGGTCTTCATCTCATGTTTTCAATATGTATTGTGTATTTATATATTTTTTTCTCTCTCTTTTGTATTTGTACAGTTTTGCACACTGGCCATCTGCCCTGTTGGTGTAGTCTTCATTGATTCTATTATGGTTATTGGATTTATTAAGTATGCCCACAAGAAAATGAATTTCAGGGCCAGATAAAGTGCCATATATGTACTTTGATAAAAATTTGCATTGAACTTTGAAGTTTGAATTTTTTAAGTTATACAGGATGTGAAACGATTTATCCTTAGGTTTTGGCATGTCTGTCTCTCCCTGATCATCTGTATATGTTACAATTTCACATTTAAAATATAATTAAAACGTGCACATTTAGTTTGTTGCTGTGGCCTGCAAGTTACTAAGACAGATCAAGTGCACAGTGAGCTTGATAACAGTAGTTGGATAATGAAGAGTTTGAAGTAATTATCATTGGCAGTAACTGTTGAAAAAGGAGATGTCCTAATGCAGGATTTGCTGGATTACTCTTTGAGGTCAGAAGTGAGCACTGTTGCTCCATTGCTCACATAAATTGTGGGCCATGAGTTAAAATCACTTCCATTTACATTTATACATGAAAATATCTCTCAATTCATAATCCAGATCATTTAAATTTGATAGGTAAAGTTTTCTTCTTTAGCTTTGGGAAGAGTGGTGACCACAAAGATTTTTGTCCCAAGTGTCAATTTTGGATATCCTATCTTGATAGCCCATCAAAGATGGATGTGATTGGGCAGCACAGGCTCATTGGGCTGGAAGGACCTGTTGCCATGCTGTATCTCTAAATAAAAATTTTTAAAATATGTGGTGTCCAGTCCCTTTCACCACTCCCACAAGAATGGAAAGCTGCCCCAAGCCAGCCCATTCTACTTGAAGAGGTCGTTTCCACATGTATAATCTTTGGACAAGTCCACAGTGGACTTGGAATTCAAGATTCAGTGCACATCATTTGTGAAAGAAGACTGCTACCCAGTAGCTTCAGCCAAACTATCTGTGGAGCAATATTTTAGCTTTTATTTTTAAATGCAGAAGAATTTGTAGACTGGGTATGCTAGAATATGATCAGAGTACATTTAGGTTTTAGAATGGCAGGACTTTTATGCATGAAATGCACAATATAATGGCTGAGAGATCTCTGGTCTCCAGTAGGTAGCCATAAGTTTTCCTTGGCACCATGAAAGACTGCTGGTACTGGAATCGGTGGCATCGAACAATCTGATCAAAGATGGCACAGGCGATACACTGCCATGCTTTGCAGGCAGCTAACAAAACTACTAATAATTCTACTAAATGCATTCTTTTTGAGACTACAATCACTGCTATTTGCAGCTTATAGTTTCCCACTGGGGCATGTGCTTCTGAACTATCTGTATGACCTGGCATTTTAAGTGGTATTCGGCGAACTAGACTCTTGAGAAAGCTGGTATGGCTGCAGCAGGCATTGCTGGAGTGGACCTGGGGCCAGACTGAAGCGGGGGGCCCGGGCCTGAGAGCAGATAGCAAACCACTGTTTGGCTGATTTAAACGCCAAGCCAGATTAAAAAGGTTAAGGTGAAGAGACTGAGGGCAAAGGATGAACTGATGTTCAGCTCACTGCTCTGTGAGATTTTACTTGCCTCAGCGCCGAACTGACTCTGCAGCTGTGGCCTGCAGCCATCAGCACTCGCCTCAGCGCTGACCCTGGCTCTGTGGCTGTGAGCTCTGGCCTGCAGCCTTAGTGCTTGATGCATCATCAATAACTCTCGGAGACAGGAGGCGAACAATAGGCTTTTATTAGCAGCAAAAGTGACCACAACATCTTGGAGACTGAGGGAGGAGCAGTGCCTCCAATCGCCTTTATACAGTGGTCTGTGGGAGGAGACACAGGAGCAGTCAGCAAAGGGGCGTGTCCAGACAGGTATACACATAGTTTACCACAGTGCTAAACCTGGCTATGTGGCTGTGAGCTGTGGCCTGCAGCTATCAGGATCTTGGACTGGCTGCAGCGCTGAATTGGGTCCATGGCTGTGGCCTTATTTTCAGGGATTTTGTGATTATTGTGCTGTAGATTGTCTTATTGTTCGCACATTTTTTTCATTCTTTTTCACACGTTAGATGTTTGACTGTCCTTGTGTGGGGTTTTCGTGAATTATATAGATTCTTTGTTTTATATTTGCAAGAAATTGAATTTCGAGGTTGTGCAGTATATGGTATACACACTTTGATAATAAGTGAACTTTGAACTTGTTAAGTTTCTTTCTTTCCATTGATGCTGCTTGACCTGCTGAGTTCCTCCAGCAGATTGTTGCTATGAATTTTCTTTATTACTTTCTTGTTGCCACTGTGAACTCGCTATGGTGCAGCAATGTCATCATCATACCATTGAAATATTCATGTGTCGTGATAACTGGTTCCAATTGTCTATGTCCATAGCTAGTGATAGCTTAGGAGAAGGAGACAGAGTGAAAAGCAGATGGTTAATTAAAGAAACAAATGGATTAAGAGCAGAAAAGTAAAGTCGAAAATAAATCAGTGAGGTTCTTTCCATTTACAACACAAATCTAACAATTTTTCAGCTTTCACATGGCAATTGGCTAGCAATTTTGTAGCAATTGCTAACATGGCTCAGCTCTTCCTTGACACAAATTGCCGGTGTTTTAAAACAATAATGATAGTCTGCGCTGTAAACTGTTATTTTCCCAGCAATCTTTGAGTATTGCCCTGTAAGAGTGGGTCTGTGTTCTTCCATGTTTTGGAGTAAGCATGAACTTCAATCTCTCCAAGTTTAATTATTGCTTGAACAAGCTTTGCTAGATTTTGCAGAATTCTCTTCGAAGATTGGCAAGTACATTGTTGAGAAAAGGAAGAAAGTACAGACAGTGAAAGCAGTGGCCGAGCAATTAGACACATAGGCTTTTCCTCACCACAGTTTACTTTTGACATCTCAGATTTAAATTGTGAAAGGATGGTCATTCTACACAAATTATGTCGTTTGTTAAATACATTGTGAACACAATGTAATGTACACTAATTTGATGTACAGTATGAAAATGGAATGTTGCCATATGTAGAACAATATTTGAAACATTGACAGCTGCAATTGCTCACGATTTACTCCTTGAGAAGTACGAGTGACCATTTGTGTAAGTCCTTTTACATAGCCTCCATTTCGCATACGTCAATGTTCACCCCATCTTCCCGCTGCTTTAATAGTGATAGAGTCCCTCTTGCCCTTACCTACCACCCCATCAGCCTCCACAATCAGCACATTATCCTCTGAAACCCACCATCTCCAAAGGGATCTTACCACCAAACATCTCTTTATCTTCCCCCTCTCTCTCCACTTTCTGCAGGGATTGCTCCCTCCATGATTCCCTTGTTCAGTTGTCCCTCCATTCAGGGCCCCGAACTGTCTTTCCCAGTGAGGCAACACTTCTCCTGTAAATCTGCTGGGTCTGTCTATTGTATCTGGTGCTCCCGATCTGCGGCCTCCTCTACTCGGGAGACACATTGTAAATCAGGGGACAGCCCTGTAGAGCACCTCTGCACCATCCACCACAAGTGGAACTTCCTGGTGACAAAAATTTTAATTTTGATTCTGTTTCTGTTCTGACTGGCCAATCCATGGTCTCCTCGTGCACCTAAGTGAGGCACCGTCAGGGTAAAGGAGCAGCACCTTAAATTCCATCTGGGTACCCTCTAACCTGATGGCATGAATATCAGTTTCTCCTTTTAGTAAAACAAATTCCTTCCTCCCCCTTCCTCTATTCCCCACATTGACCTACCTATTTGTTGATATTTTGAGTTGAGAACCTATTATCAAGACTGAGTGGAACATCTAAACACACAGCACTGTCTTCATTTTGGACCAATCCCAACCAAACTGCCAAAGCTACAGGTGAGGGTGGTGCCTTTCTATTCAGACAGACTAACCTCTACCTTGAACACAATATTTCTCTTTCACAGTGTCAGACCTGACGGTGCCCTAACCCCTCACTTCCTGCTTTATCTCTTACCCAAATCCACAAAGAGGACTGTCTTGGTAGGACCATTACCTCTGCTTCTCTGGCCTCACTGAATTTATCTATTCATACTTTGGTCCACATAAAGGGCATCTCTCTCCCCCCACTCCTCCTCCATCCCCCAACAACTACTTTGTCTTCTGACTCTTGCCAGAATTCTCTGCTTTAAGCAGAGAACAGTTCCATAAGATCCATTGCTTGCTATAGCCAGAATCATATCATCTATTTATATGATGACCCAAAGAATCTTCATAGAGAGATGTTCTGATTAAAGTATCTGTACTTGAAACTGGAGATCACTATAACTTAATAGCGTACCTCAGTTCTCGTCAAGCAGAAATGCTTTAAGGGTGCAGTTCCCTTAGCTAAATCATAACAGTTTGAATACTTCATTACCTTTTGCCAAGCTATAGTGGGGTATCTTTATCAGAGGGACCATTTAAGATATAAAAAAAATTCTGATTTTCCAGGTTACACCTGGCACCATATTGTTACAGTGAGTGTTGAGATACACAGGTAGTGTGAACACTGCAGTGGTATTCCAGAGAGGTCAGGTGGCAGGATGGGGGCGGGGGGGGGGGTAGTCTATGCAGAAGTTTTCTCTGTAGATCTTACAGTAATCAAAACAAAGAATGCATGATAATAGTCAGTGCATTACATTCAAGGATGTGGTGCCCAGCAAGCATACAGGTATGCATAGATATTTATTTGTAATGAAGTAGCAATCCTCATTACAGACTACATTTTATCCCTATCACACTTCCAATATTATCACCATGGTCTCATGGTCCTTGCACTTTATTTGTGTCCTTGCACTGTACTTCCTCTGTAATTGTAACACTCTTTTCTGCTTTCTGTCTTATTTTACCACTTCGATGCAATTATGTATAGCATGTTCTGATTGGATGTCCCACTAAATAAAAGTTTTTCACTGTGTCTTGGTACATGTGACAATAATATACCAATAAACAATACCACTCTCAGGTCCGGAGGAAAACTTTATTGCCCCATATTCATAAGGAGGGAAACCATTTTGCATAGCAGTTGAACCTTTGCTGTGCTTGTTGCAGATTACCTTATCTGCAAGACCCAGAGGAAAGCAAAACCAAAGAGCTGTTAGAATAATTGTGATCTATTTCTGCATGTGACCAGCATTGGAATGATTTGCAATCGGCTCAAGTATTTCCAGAACTGAATATTAGATAGAGTGTTTCACTGCTCAGTTGGAGGTGGTTACTTAAAAAATATTATTTAACTTTGTGAAAATGATTGCTAGATATTGATTGATGCTAGGTATTAATTAATGTGCATAGATGAACTGTGCAATCCTAATGGGGTGTAGTGGAGAATGCTCTGTATCAAGATTATGGTGATTCAACTAATGTCTTTTCATACTTTTCAAGCTCAATAACATTTTCTCATAATGGATTTGAACTTTAGTTTCAGCCTCATCTTCTCTCTCTCTATCTCCTGGCTTTCTGTCTTTTTCAATAATTTTCCTCCTTCCCTGCAGTGATTTTCTATTAATGACAACTGGAAAAGGCAGTTGATTAAAATCAAGCAAACAAACTCTTTGATTATATTTGTTTCTCTTCAGAAATTCTCAACCCATTGTTTTCTATTAGAGTTTGTCCAGTGTTGATTTCATTTAATTACAAATCCCAGGGGCACTGGTAACAACACCAATAGTGGAGATTTGTGCAGAAAGGAACTCTGCAATGCTAATAGTCAGTATCAAATAACTGCAATAAAGTGAAGAAATAACAAAAGAAACAGCAGATATATAAGCTTAGAATGCACAATAAGCGACTTTATGAAAAACAATTGATGCCAGCCTCAAAAACAGAAGTTTCGCAATCAGTGTGGAAGTGGCGTGTATTTTAAATATAAAGGAGATGAGAATCATGGGTACAAGGGGAATACTTTGCTGAACCTATTTAAAATCCTTGCAATAATTTACTGTTAACAACTCCTACACAAGTTTAGTGCGGTCTGTGTGAAGATGAAAAGGAAAAGTCCTTGGAAAAGTTAAGTAATTGGATTGACCTGAGAAGAGTTAAGGATCTGTTCATGACACGTCTCTGATTTATTTTAGATAAATTATCAATTAACCTGAGATTTTGTATGTTGTGTATATTGGAAGAGAATTTTGCTTTTGGGTATTTCCATACTTTGCTCAATGTTAGGTGTTTTGGTAAAGATCTTTTTTGATATTTTGTTTCTTTTTCTTGTCAAGATTGCTTTAGTTTGCATAACATTGTGAAAATTGATGTGCTTGGGTGTTACTCCAGTGGGTTGTAAAATAGCTTGTCACTTCATGAAAGGAGAAGAAATTCATAACTCAGTAATTGCAGCTGCAATGACACCTGAATTTCTCTCCAGTGAGATCCATAAGAATCAATGCCAACTTATCTTTACCACTTCATAAGGCAAGCCGCCTTGGATTGGTACCATCCAATGTGCTATTTCTAGGTAGTATTTGAAATAATGAAAATGCTTCTTATAGAATTAATGGATATTTTAACATTTACTTGTGTTACATGTACAATGCAGAAGATCCATAGTTTTATGTTTCTTTGAGAAATTTATGTTATCAGTCCTACTCCCTTAGACCTCTTCCCATGTTTGTCCAAATATTTTATTTAAAGTTTTTATTTAACCCTCTTTTAAAAGTTATGTCTCATATTTGATAGTACCAGTTTGACACGTAGTGTCAACTTCTATTTAGATGAAGGGCAGCAGTGTTCTCAAGTATCCTGGGAATGTGAGGCATCCACTGAACATGGCATGAAACTTTTAATTCAAGGGCTTTGACTAAGTACAAGATACTACCAATGAAAACCATGAGAGAATAAGATTTATTCAAATATAAACCATATGATTTCTACTCTGAGAATGAGTTTACACTTAATATGCAAAGTCTGGCCTTTGAAATCATCAGGACATGTGAAAAATCAACGTATAGGAGTAGCCAAGTTGTGAATGTATTTTTAGAAGCAGAGAAAACCTTGATAGGTTTGCCACATTGGTGAGTCTATCTATAGTCAACATCTTCTTGGTTCAAGAAAGTTACTCATATCTGATAAAAGTGGGAAAGAGGCTTTCTGTTATCAGTCAGTATTGAAGAAGCTTTAGGTATAAAGGTAATCAATTAAAAAGTTAGATCAGGTCATTCCATAGTGATGCAGGTCTAATTAGATCAGAACAATTGGTTTTTAGATACTTCAGTTTATTTGCTTTGGAACTGACATTCCTCCTCCTGGGTATTCTGTTGATCTACATTCTCTTCCTTCTCCTTGAGGCTTTAATCATGTGAGTGATGGTGGAGGTTGGTGTTTTGGAGTCCGGGAGTCCATCTTATTGTACTAGGGAACAGTGGAGTAGAAGTTGTCCTTGAGCTTGGTTCTATGTCCACCATGGAATGTATCATGTTTGGATGCATCATGGCTTGGTATGGAACCATTCTCTCATCTCCTGATATGGTAAAGGAGTGAAGAGGGAACGTCCAGATTGGGTTGGGTCTTTGATTTTGCTAGCTGCTTTACTGAGGCAGCAAGAAGGGTCAACAAGGACATGTCAAATATCTCTAGTCTTCTGAAGGAGTAAAGGCATCGGTGAGCTTTCTTGCCAAGGCTTTGATATGTTTGGACCAGGACAGACTATTGGTGATGTTTAATCCCAGGAATTTGACCCCCTCAACCTCAGTGGCATTGATGTAGAGAGAAGCATGCACTGCCACCAGCCCCCCACTTCCTGGATTCAATGACCAGCTCTTTTGTTTTGTTGACATTGAGGGAAAGAATGTTGTTATGACACTATGCTAATGAAATTTCTATCTCCTTCCTGTTCTCCAGCACATCATTATTTAGAAATGATTCATTACAGTAGTATTATCTGCAAACTAGTAGATGTCCTGCAACAATTTGTTGGACATTCCTCACAAGGCTATATGTGACTTGTGTTACTATATTTAATGACCTGCAATATCTCAAAGCACCTTACAATCAATAAGATAACTTTTAAAATTTGATTACAGTTATAAAACAAGAAATCTGACAGGTAACTTCAGATTTCAGAATAGTTCCACAAATTGCCATATGATCATTGCCAGTAAAACAGTTCTATTAATTTGGTTGTAGTAGAAATATTGGCATAAATGTCAGGGAAAGCTCTTTTGCAAACTCTTTCCTAATTATATAACCAAATTTGAGAAAAATCTATTATTCTATTGTCAGCTGAATTTCTTCTTTTTTAAAATTAAATTTAATGATCATTATCCTAGATTCAGGTTGTTAACATATTCTTGTTTCTTTTTTGGCAATATACAAGGACTATGTAAGTAAATAATGTGCAAAAAGCATGCAGAGAATATATTAAAATATATCTATGAACATTTAGTGAAATACGTATAGTTGTGTGCATTGTGCCTTCAGTGTTTCTTCAGCGGAATGGGTGTTTTTTCTACAAGCAACTGGTTCTTAACTAGTAATTTACTTTGCATTCAGGTGAAAAAGTAGTATGATGATTTAAATTTCTTGCTTTTTTGGCTAATTTGTTTCTTGTGGTTTAACTAAATCTTGTAGTGAGTTATTAGGGTGGCTTCCAGTACCATTCTCCTGTATTTTGTAAATAGCAACACTAAATACTGCATTGAAGTCTGCACACACGAACCTGTATTACCAGTCTGAACCTTAAAATGAAGAGAATACATAAAGAATCGGGATTTAGGCCAAGATTTGCTCCATTTGGTATGTCTATCTTTGGAATAGAAATGTCTTGTTTTATCTTTGCTGTTAGTTGTAACAGTTGGTAATCTAATATCCTTGAATCCTTCGGAGAGTGACCAGATAGCACAATAGATCTTCATTATGAAATTCAAACAAGTTACCGCAGTGCAGAGTGGATGATGTTGTTTATATCTGTCTCTGACCTCTTAATGCTCCAGTCACTTTTATAATTGCTTGTTGCCTCCATATTCTAGCTCACCATTCTGTGCTTACTCCAAAAATGCTGAGGTCAAATATCATTTGGAAGTATTCTGGGAAATTTGTTGAGAAATTTGAAAGTTCAAAATCAAGGAACCAGGTTAGTTGGGAAGGAGCAAAGAAAACCAAACTGCTGGAGGATCTGAGTAGACATATCTGTAGACATCAGACATATCTGAGGAGGGAATGGACTGTCAGCATTTGGGATCATCTGGTCTAGACTGGAGACTGAGTGCAGGAAGAAATTCATAGAAGTGGGAGGAACTGGTATTCAGATGATAACCTAAAGCGTAATGCTAGTAGTTATCTAACTCCAGTGTACTTCATTTTTAAAAAATTGTTTCTATGTGTCAATTTGTAGTAATCGTACAATACTCCAATGTTCTTGTGTTACGTACCCCGTAACTGGGTCACTTACCAGCAAAGATAGAGAGGTCCGTTGAAGTCTGATGGTACTATTTTTAATAGTATTTATTGATAAAAATACACAAAAATAATATCAATGCAAACATACAGATAATATACATCATCAATACTAAATCTAAAAGCGCGGGTATAATAATAATCAACAAGAAATAGCTCTATCATTGTCGAGGGGGATAATGTATTGTCCGATGGAAATATAAAAGTCACTCAAGTTCATTCAAGCTACAGCTTTTTGGTTGGAGAGAAAGACGGAGGTTTAACTTGCCCATTCCTTTTATGATGTCAATCCTTCGAGAGTCGTTGGGGGCTGATTTCCCCTTTGTGATTAGCTAAAGCCGAGCTTCCGTGGTAAAGGCCCACCAATTCTGAGGCAAATGGAAAAGGACGCACGTGGGCTTTTCCACTGGCTTTCGCTATTACGCTGTTACAGGAGTTCTAGTGTTTCCTCTGGTGCGTCTGAAGGGGCTGTTCCCCAGACCCTCTTTTATCCCCACTCACGGGGTCTCAGATATCAATCAGGTTGGGATGATGTAATCCCTCCACCAACCCTCCCTCGGTTCATTGCCTGGGGGCTTCGATGAATTGTACAGTATTCAATACACAATTCCGGCTCCAAGAGACAATAGCCGTTATCAATGGTTCCGCCTTTCAGAGGCCAGGACACATTCCAAACTCTTTGTGGATTCTGCATGTCTTTCTCTCATTTCCTGGGTCTCCTGACCTGACTTAATAGTGATCTTGCGATTCTCAAAAAGGAGGGGGCCACGGACGTAACACTTGTATGTGAAGATATTCATAAACTCAACCTTATCAATCCAATTATTTCTAATGTTTTATTTTGTTCCTTGTCCAAATTGACATTTGAATTCCATTATGACAAAGCCATAAAGTCATGAAAACATACCATTTTACCCACCACGTTCATGCTGACCATTACGTACCAGGACTGTAGCCCTTTGTTTAATGTTAATGATACAAGTGTTCATCCAGACAGTACATTCCAGATTTTAATCTAGGTGGAAAAAAAAATCCGCCCTAATCTAAATTTCCTACCGTTATGTTAAACCTAAACCCTCCGCTTTTTAACTACTCCACTATGCAGAAATCCTTTTTCCTAAAACCTCTGCTCCTCATTATTTACATATTTTATTCTGGTCCTCCACTGAGCTTCTCTGCTCCAAGGAAAATAAACTCAACATATCCAGTCACAGGATAATACAGCATGGAAACAGGCCCTTTGGCCCAATCTGTCCGTGTTGTCCATCTCTGGATCTTTGGTTATGACCGAAATAGTCCATCCCACCAAATACGCCTCACTTAAAGATGAAACCAGACCTGCATTCCTGGACTCCTGTGTTTTGCTTGGAATTAGTTCATGTTTTGTAGATTACAATACATAATGCTCCTCTGCACCCTGCCAAGGTGCAATCACCTCTTCCTTATGGTGTGGTAACCAAAACTGCTCACAGTGCTCTACCTGTTACCTGAAAGTGTTTAACAATGCCGTACCATAGTAAAAGTGCTCTCCCACTTTTGTATTCAATGTTGCAAGTTTAAGAAGGCAAATGTCTCCTTTACTACTTGTGTTGTCACCTTTAGGAATTTTTGGGTGTATATACATCAAAGTCCCTCTGTTCCTCAGTACTCAGTAGGACACTTATCTTTGTCCAAGTGCGACTTTTATTAAACATATAAGAATGCATCACCTGAAGCTTATCAGGATTAAATTCCATCTAACAACTGTGTCCATCTTATTATTATTTTTTCAGTATAGTCCTGTAACTTAAGACAACCTTCCTCATCATCAGCAATGCCACTGTGAATTTCATAATCATACCTCCTACATTCACATTTCAAATTATTAATGTAAATAATTAACAGTTAAATCCCAGGACCAGTCCCTGAGCACTAATAGTTGCAGACTTTCAATTATAAAAAGAGCCCTCCACATCATCTGCTGCTTCATATTATGAAGCCAGCTTGGTGATGGTATTGTTTATTATTGTCACAAAATACAGTGGAAAGCTTGTTTTGCATACTGTTTATACAGATCAAATCATGTCACAGTGCATTATGCTACAGTACCAATGCAGAATAAAGTCTAAAGTTCAGTGTAGGTAAGTGATGAAATTCAGCACGAGGTAGATTGTGAGGCTAAGTGTTCATCTTATCATACTAGAGGTCTGTTCAGGAATCTGATAAGAGTGGGATAGAAGCTGTCCTTGAACTTGATGGTATGTGCTTTCAGGTTTTTGTATCTTCTGCCTGAAGGAAGTGGGGATGTTTCCAGCTAAGAACTTGAAGCTCTGAAGTCTCTCAAGCTCTGCGCCATAAATGTAGTCATGCACTGCCTGACTTTCTGAAGTCAATAGTCAGGTGTTTTGTTTCACTGACACTGAAGGAAAGGTTATTTCAGTGACACCATGTAGTAAGCTTCCGATCTCTTTCCCATACTGTGACCCACTGTACGTAGTTCTGCCATAACCCCCATGCTGTCATTAAACACTTAGTAATACTCAATTTCAACTGGATTCCAACAATATCAACCAGATGGCAAGGCTATTAGCTACATTTGGAAGCCATTACTGATCTGTCTATGTTTGGTGAAGGCAGTGAGCATTGACCCCTGCCCAACTCTTAAGGTTTTGTATGCCTCAGACAAATCATGTAGCTTCCACAGTCATGAGTTTGTTACTGCACTGCATCTGTCCATTGCGAAAATTTATGGAGGGCTTCTGTGGACAATGCACTCAAACCACCGCTGAGAAAGCAACATCCCTTGGGCACAGTTAACCTATCCAATTATGAATGGTTATTTTGCCCTTTGCAAATGTCAGTACTTCTGGTTCTCTGTGAAGTGCAAATATCAGCCAGCCAGATGGTTCACTCAGACATTTTGACTATTGTAATCAATTTTAAATAATTTGCATTAATATACTCAGAAAGTCAGTCTCGTTTTATTAAAAAAGGTTTTTGCAGAACATGGCTGTCAAGATGGAAAATAATAGGAGCAAATATGTTATTGTTGCTTTGTCTCTTTTAATAATTTAGCTTATCAAACACAAATAGCAATTATTTTTGTGTAATAATTTGGAGTACCTTATCAATGAGGAATGAGAAAATCTACTTGGACATCAGTAGTTTTACTAATAATTTATTAATATCTTAATATATTCATTAAAGGATAAAGGATGAACTGAAAGAAATTTATATTAGGCAAGAAACGATGTTGGATAGACTGTTGAGTCTGAAGGCTGATAAGTCCCCAGGACCTGATGGTCTGCATCTCAGGGTACTTAAAGAGGTGGCTCTAGAAATTGTGGACGCATTGGTAATCATTTTCCAATGTTCTATAGATTCATGAACAGTTCCTGCTGATTGGAGGGTGGCTAATGTTGTCCCACTTTTCAAGAAAGGAGGGAGAGAGAAAACAGGGTATTATAGACCGGTTAGCCTGACGTCAGTGGTGGGAAAGATGCTGGAGTCAATTATAAAAGAGGAAATTACGACACGTTTGGATAGCAGTAGAAGGATCAGTCCGAGTCAGCATGGATTTATGAAGGGAAAATCATGCTTGACTAATCTTCTGGAGTTTTTTGAAGATGTAACTATGAAAATGGACAAGGGAGAGCCAGTGGATGTAGTGTACCTGGACTTCCAGAAAACTTTTGATAAAGTCCCACATAGGAGATTAGTGGGCAAAATTAGGGCACATGGTATTGGGGTCAGAGTACTGACATGGATTGAAAATTGGTTGGCTGACAGGCAACAAAGAGTGGCAATTAACGGGTTCTTTTCAGAATGGCAGGCTATGACCAGTGGGGTACCGCAAAGTTCGGTGCTGGGACCACAGCTGTTTACAATATACATTAATGATTTAGATGAAGGGATTAAAAGTAACATTAGCAAATTTGCCAATGACACAAAGCTGGGCCGCAGTGTGAAATGTCAGGAGGATGTTATGAGAATGCAGGGTGACTTGGACAGGTTGGGTGAGTGGGCAGATGTATGGCAGATGCAGTTTAATGTGGATAAATGTGAGGTTATCCACTTTGGTGGCAAGAACAGGAAGGCAGATTACTACCTAAATGGAGTCAAGTTAGGAAAAGGGGAAGTACAACGAGATCTAGGTGTTCTTGTACATCAGTCAATGAAAGCAAGCATACAGGTACAGCAGGCAGTGAAGAAAGCTAATGGCATGGTGGCCTTTATAACAAGAGAAATTGAGTATAGGAGTAAAGAGGTCCTTCTGCAGCTGTACAGGGCCCTGGTGAGACCCCACCTGGAGTATTGTGTGCAGTTTTGGTCTCCAAATTTGAGGAAGGACATTCTTGCTATTGAGGGAGTGCAGCGTAGGTTCACAAGGTTAATTCCCGGAATGGCGGGACTGTCATATGTTAAAAGATTGGAGCGACTGGGCTTTTATACACTGGGATTTAGAACGATGAGTGGGGATCTAATTGTAACATATAAGATTATTAGGAGATTGGACATGCTGGAGGCAGGAAGCATGTTCCCACTGATAGGTGAGTCCAGAACTAGAGGCCACAGTTTAAGAATAAGGGGTAGGCCATTTAGAACAGAGATGCGGAAAAACTTTTTCACCCAGAGAAAGGTGGATATGTGGAATGCTCTGTCCCAGAAGGCAGTGGAGGCCAAGTCTCTGGATGCATTCAAGAGAGAGTTATATAGAGCTCTTATAGATAGTGGGGTCAAGGGATATGGGGAGAGGACAGGAACGGGGTACTGATTGTGTATGATCAGCCATGATCACAGTGAATGGCAGTGCTGGCTAGAAGGGCTGAATGGCCTACTCCTGAACCTACTGTCTATTGTCTATTCATTACCAGTAACTGAATATGAGTTAAAAGCCAAGGGTTTTGCAGAAAATAAACAAAGCTTTTAAAAACATGTTGCTGTAAATTATCTACAGTCGTGGGAGTATTGTGTGCGATTTCAACTACAAGATCATTCCCTCCAAATTTTTCAAACCACATTTTGTATTAATTTTGATCCTGCTTGAATACCTGTAGGCATGAGTTCTGGTGCTATTGCAGTATTTAAGTAATTGCAGAACTATTTTAAGTCCATGCAAGATGCTTGTTAACTGGGCTGGGAATTCCTCCAGACCCTCAGTGATAGGTGATTTACTACTTGGAATTAATGTGAAAATATACGTCTATGGGACAAAGAGAAGTCAGTCAATGAAGAATACAATGCAGGCTCATCTAAAAAGCTTCTATAGGGAGAAGTGCTGTCAACATTTTGGGCCAAGACCCTTCGTCAGGACTAACGAAGGGTCTTGGCCCGAAACATCGACAGCCACTTCTCTCCATAGATGCTGCCTGACCTGCTGCGTTCCACCAGCATTTTGTGTGTTTTGCTTGAATTTCCGGCTTCTGCAGATTTCCACGTGTTTGCCATTAAAAAGCTGTTTGAACTGGAAAAACCTCCATATTAGTGAAAGAAAGATTTACAACAACCTTCCCTAAAAACTGGTTTACAACTAAAGATGTTTACTTTGTATTTATGAGTGTTATGTCTACCTGTAAAGATTTTAAGGAAATTATTAATATACACAAGATGTTCTGTGGCTGGTCTGTCATTCACTGTGGAATGTTGGGGGGTGGGGGCAGAAGAAAAGCCTCATTGGCACATTAGCTTCATTCTCACTTGCTTCAGGGAATATCCACTGCATTATTCAGGTGTGTGCTCATGTACTAGCCCCCCATGTGAATGAAAGTTCACATATTATTGATGGAAAAGATTAACATACAGAGTCTAGTGAGGGGCCTAATGGGCAGTCCATTGAGTTATACAGCACAGAAAAATGTCCTTTGGCCGATCGAGTTGACTGCCTAAGTTAATCCTATTTGCCACCGTATGGTCCATTTCCCTCTGAATCTTTGCTAGCCATTAATTTGTCCTAATGTCTTTTAAATGTTGTAATTTTGTGCTTCTCTACCACTTCCTCTGGCAGCACATTCAGTATACCCATCATTTTCAATTCACAATGCCTCCAACCTTTGTGTCATCAGCAAACTTACTAACCCATCCTTCCACATTCATGACATTTATAAAAATCACAAAGAGTAGGGTCCCAGAACAGATCCCTAAGGCACACTACTGGTGACCGACCTCCATGCAGAATATGACCTGTCTATAACTACTCTTTGCCTTCTGTGGGCAAGCCAGTTCTGGATCCACAAAGCAGTGTCCCCTTGGATCCCATGCCTCCTTACTTTCTCAATAAGCCTTGCATGGGGAACCTTATCAAATGCCTTCCTGAAATCCATATACACTACATCTACTGCTCTTCCTTCATCAATGTGTTTAGTCACATCCTCAAAATATTCAATCAGGCTCATAAGGCATGACCTGCCCTTGACAAAGCCATGCTGACTATTCCTAATCATATTATGCCTCTCCAAATGTTCATAAATGCTGCCACTCAGGATCTTCTCCATCAACTTACCGATGACTGAGGTATGACTCACTGATCTATATTTTCTTGGGCTATCTCTACTCCCTTTCTTGAATAAAGGAACAACATCTGCAACCCTCCAATCTTCTGGAACCTCTCCTGTCCCCATTGATGATGCAAAGATCATCGCCAGAGGCTCAGCAATCTCCTCCCTCACTTCCCACAGTAGCCTGGGGTACATCTCATCTGATCCCGGTGACTTATCCAACTTGATGCTTTCCAGAAGCTCCAGCACATCCACTTTCTTAATATGTACCTGCTCAAGCTTTTCAGTATGTTGCAAGTCATTACTACAATTATTAAGAACCTTTTCCATCATGAATACTGAAGTAAAGTATTCATTAAGTACCTCTGCTATTTCCTCCAGTTCTATACATACTTTCCCACTGTCACACTTGATAGGTCCTATTCTTTCATGTCTTATCCTCTTGCTCTTCACGTACTTGTAGAATGCCTTGGAGTTTTCCTTAATTCTGCCTGCCAAGGCCTTCTCATGGCTCCTTCTGGCTTTCCCAACTTCCTTCTTAAGCTACTTCCTAGTAGCCTTATAATCTTCTAGATCTCTAACATTACCTAGCTCTCTGAAACTTTTGTAAGGTTTTCTTTTCTTCTTGATCAGATTTATTGCAGCCTTTGTACACCATGGTTACTGTATCCTACCATAACTTTCCTGTCTCATTGGAATGTACCTATATAGAACTCTACACAAATATCCCCTGAATATTTGCCACATTTCTTCCGTACTTTTCCCTAGGAACATGTTTCCAATTTAAGCCTTCAATTTCCTGCCTGATAGCCTCATAATTCCCCTTACTCCAATTAAACACTTTTCTAACTTGTCTGTTCCTATCTTTCTCCAGTGCTATTGTAAAGGAAGTAGAATTATGATCACTATCTCCAAAATGCTCTCCACTGAGAGATCTGACACCTGACCAGGTTCATTTTCCAATACCAAATCAAGTACAGCCTTTCCCCCAATACAAAATCAAGTACAGCCTTTCCTCTTGTAGGCTTATCTACATATTGTGTCCAGAAACCTTCCTGAACACACCTAACAAACTCCTCCCCATATAAACCCTTTGCTCTTGGGAGATGGCAGTCGATATTTGGGAAATTAAAGTCTCCCATCACGACAACTCTGTTATTATTACACCTTTCAAGGATCTGTTTCCCTATCTGCTCCTTGATATCCCTGTTACTATTCGGTGGCCTATAAAAACCACCCAGTAAAGTTATTGACTCCTTCCTGTTCCTACCCTCCACCCACAGATCCTCCATAGACAATCCCTCCATGGTGTCCACCTTTTCTGCAGCCGTGACACTATCTCTGATCAACAGTGCCACACCCCCACCACTTTTGCCTCCCTCCCTGTCCTTTCTGAAACATCTAAAACCCGGCACTTGATGTAACCATTCCTGTCCCTGAGCCATCCAAGTCTCTGTAATGGCCACCACATCATATCTCCAAGTACTGATCCATGCTGTAAGCTCATCTGCTTTGTTCACAGCACCCCTGCATTAAAATAGACATATCTCAAACCTTTGGTCTGAGCGCGTCCCTTCCCTATCACCTACCTATCCTCCCTCTCACAACTGTGTACAAGCTTTTTCTATTTGTGAGCTAACCTCCTCTTCCCCAGTCTCTTCAGTTCAGTTTCCACCCCCCAACAATTCTAGTATAAACTCTCCCCAGTAGCCTAGGCAACCCTCACCGCCTGGATATTGGTCCTGCTGGGATTCAAGTGCAACCCGTCCTTTTTGTACAGGTCACACCTGCCCCAAAAGAGGTCCCAACGATCCAGAAATCTGAATCCCTGCCCCCCTGCTTCAATCCCTCAGCCACGCATTTATCCTCCACCTCATTCTATTCCTATTCTCACTTGTGCGGCACAGGCAGTAATCCCAAGATTACTACCTTTGCAGTCCTGCTTCTCAACTTCCTTCCTAACTCCCTGTAGTCTTTTTTCAGGACCTTTTCCTTTTTCCTACCTATTCATTGGTACCAATATGTACCACAACCTCTGGCTGTTCTCCCTCCCACTGCAGGATATCTTGGAAGCAATCTGAAATATCCTGGACCCTGGCACCTGGGAGGCAAACTACCATCCGAGTTTCATTCCTGCGTCTACAGAATCGCCTGTCTGACCCCCTAACTATAGAGTTCCCTATCACTGCTGCCTTCCTCTTCCCTTCCCTACCCTTCTGAGCCAAATGGCCAGAAACTGTGCCAGAGGCACGACCACTGCTGCTTCCCCAAGGTAGGCAGTTTAAGTGGTTTGGAATTGACTAGATGGACTGAAGGGCCTGTTTCTGTGCTGTACTTTTCCATGACTCTATGACTGTTATACCCCGCTCACCAATTCCTGGTTGGGTTTCAGCAGGACAACTTCATAGCAGGCTTCATTGTAGATTTGGTCTAAAATCTAAGAGCTGAAGTTAAGAAGCAAAGGTGATGTGATTTGTCTTAAAGTAAAGACATCATTTGACCAAGTGCAACACTCAGGAACTCATATAAGTACAAGCAATAGAAATCAGAGGAAAAATCTGGCCCAAATGAAGCCTTCTTTGTCAAAAATAATTAGTTTCTAACAACCACAACCAGTTATTCAAAACTCATAATTCTTTAAGCAGAATCAACTCAGCCATCTTCATCATCAGTGACCTTTCCTCTCCAATAGGTTGAGAAATGGAGATGCTTACTGATCTTCCATTTACAGTTCCTCAAATAATGTATCGGTCCATTCCCCTGTGCACCAAGAGCTGAATATACAGTACATTGTTTTTACGCTTTTCTTAATCTACCTGCATACCTGCTTTTCAGTGTACCAGTGGCTACTGGGGTGGGGTCTATAGTAGAGTCCCATAAGAGTGATTGCACCCTTCCTATTTTTGAGTTCTACCCATATAGACTAGGCAGACATATCCTCCATTATGTCCCCTCTGAATGCAGCTCTAATAATGTCCCTGATTTGTAGTGCATCTCCCTCTTCCACCAACTCTTAAATAAGCATGTGGATGCAAGAAAAATGGAGGGATATGTGAGAGGGTAGGATGAGTTTAACCTTGGAATAGACTAAGAAGTTGGCAAAATATCATGGTCACAACATCTAAGGCAACTTATCTATTGGAAGTATTCTTGATTCCTATAAATAAGGGGCGTAGTGATTAACAGGTGACCTGGGTTCAGTTCCCACTGCCGCCTTTAAGGAGTTTGTACATTCTCCCCATGACCACGTGGGTTTTCTCTGGGTGCTTCTGCTTCCTCCCACGCTCCGGGGATGTGCTGGTTTGTAGGTTGATTGATCATTGTAGATTGTCCTGTGACTGGTCTAGAGTTATATCGGGGTTCCTGGGTGGCGCGGCTTGGAGGACTGGAGGGGCGTGCACTGCGCTGTATCTCAATAATTACAGAAATAAATAAATTGAACAAAAATTGGTGGTGGTGGATGGGGGAGGGGGTGAAGTCATATTTTATTGAAATCAGTATTACAAAGTATGAAGTAAATTAACCTTCTTTATTTGCTTGAATACTTGCCTGGAAGCTCTTTTGTCACAATACTGTAATCAGAGAAAGGCATAATGCTCATAATAAAATGCTTAGTGTTTAAAGGGCAGCATGTGAACTGATAGAAACCATTATGAACACTTTATTGCCAATACAAGAAAACAAATCTCTGGTGGATCTGATGGTGTTAGATTGGAAGCAAAATCTGGAAGTTGTTGGTAATATCTTTAGATATAAACACTTGTAATAGATTACTCCCTGCCATCTGATAGAAGATGGATTTTTTTGTACTGATTATTGCATAGGTAGGTATAATGAATCACTACTGTGGAAAATGGAATAAAAGTCAGAGACACTGAGGTATATCTAGCAGACCCTGCTGAAATAGTTTTTGAAGTAAATTGTTTAAAGCATTTTGTTGGTTATATATACAGATGTTGTTTCCAGTATTATTTTGTAAAACTCAGGCAGTCCCACATTCCTGTAACATGTCCTGAGATGACAATGTAATTGGCAGCCATCATAAGTTTACACCAGATCCAGGCCAAACACCACGTAGGGGCAATGTGGTTGTGATCAAGCTGACATAAGTGGGCTTGGAAGCTGCTGCTTCACACTAGCAGTGAATCAGGTTCAATCCTGACCTGTACTGCCAGCAGCATGGAATTTGCACACTCTCGCTGTGGCCTCTGGATTACCTCCAGGGTGCATTAGTTTTGTTTTTGCATCTCAAAGGTGTCCAGTGGGTAGGCTAATTGACTACTTTGAACGTGTGGGTGGGTAGGTGGTAAATTCTTAAGGGGTTGATATGAATTTAAGGAGAATAAAGAAAAATTAGCGCAGGATAAGTCAAATCAAGTCACTTTTTATTGTCATTTCGACCATGACTGCTGGTACAGTACACAGTAAAAACGAGACTATTTTTTAGGACCATGGTGCTACATGAAACAGTACAAAAGCTACACTGAACTACATAAAAACAACACAAAAACTACCCTAGACTACAGACCTACCCAGAACTGCATAAAGTGCACAAAACAGTGCAGGCATTACAATAAATAATAAACAAGACAATAGGCACATTATAGGGCAGTAGGTTGGTGTCAGTCCACGCTCTGGGTATTGAGGAGTCTAATGGCTTGGGGGAAGAAACTGTTACATAGTCTGGTCGTGAGAGCCCGAATGCTTTGGTGCCTTTTGCCAGACGGCAGGAGGGAAAAGAGTTTGTATGACGGGTGCGTAGGGTCCTTCATAGTGCTGTTTGTTTTATGGATGCAGCATGTGGTGTAAATGTCTGTAATGGCGGGAAGAGAGACCCCAATAATCTTCTCAGCTGACCTCACTATCCGCTGCAGGGTCTTGCGATCCGAGATGGTGCAGTTTCTGAACCAAGCAGTGATGCAGCTGCTCAGGATGCTCTCAATACAACCCCTGTAGAATGTGGTGAGGATGGGGGCTGGGAGATGGACTTTACTCTGCCTTTGCAAAAAGTAGTGAACAATTGATGGTTGGCACGGACTTGCTGGTCTCATGGCCTATATCTGTGCTATAATATATTTCTATTTGGAGATGAATTGGATGAGAGAGCTTGCTGTACACCTAAATCCTATACTAACTATTAGACATTTCTGTGGAATGTGTGGATAGAATTCGAAAGTTGTAAAGTAAGCTGGCAAACAATAGTGGTCAATGTAGAAATGGAAACTCAGGCCTTGGACATTGTACAAATGAAATTCAGCAAGCACATTAAAGTACAGCCTTCCAGTTTCAATATCGAGTTCATTCATAGCAGGTCATAACGAGTACCCCATATTTTATGGTACAGCAATTACTGTTAATACCTTTACCATTTTTAGCTTCTCCATATCACTCTTCTGGTTTGTTTCATTGCTCAATTACAGCTCCCAATTTGCCCTGTGCTGTCATTCCTTTTGACTCCATTTCTCCTGCCTCCACTTTGCCTACTCTTCGTGTTTCTCCTCATGGAAACTAATCCAGTGAAATTATTTATTTCCTTGATTTGGAAAGGAGAGGAAGCCAGTGTGTGATTCTGTTCTGCAAAGAGAGAGCTATGATCTTCAAATTCACTCGGATGCTGCTTCAAACAAAATATGGTAAAATCTTGAAGAATTTCCTATTAAAGATAGTTTAAGCTTGTCCAGAGACCTACCATGCTTTTGTTTTAGATCAACTGGATTGCTGAAAGTGTCCTGTGTTTTCTGTTTTATACAGAAATGATAATAATACTGGGTCTTTATTGAAACAGCCTACTCATGATTCCTTTACAGAATTCTATTCGAATTGGCCTATCATTTAGTCTCTTGATATATGGAGTGATAACAGAGTAACAATCACGATTAGATTTCATTTGTCATAATCATTATGAATCACTTCCAAGTGTTTAATTACTATAACAATGCATGTGTTTTAAATCAGTTGATAAAATAAATAGCGCTATGATAAATGTAAGCTAGTAAAGGGTTAATTCAATAGCAGCTGGTCTTGAAGGCTGTCCCAGACATCAAATTTCTCCAACATCATGTATTATTGTTCCCGTAACATCAGCGGAGAACCTTAAAACTAGAGTTAATAGCTTTAGTTAGCTATGATGAAGAAGGACAGAACTGATCTAATTAAATGCTGCTGTACCTCAGAGGCCAGGTTCAGTTTATAGCTTCTTGCTGTTCAAAAATTACTCTGTATCCACCTCACTCACAAAATGGATGATTTTGCAATTCCTCCTTATTGAGCTTCACATAAGAATCTCCTGTAACAACTTTATGTTGCCTTAACCTAAATTCATTGTGCTAATTAAAATAGAATTGTCATCCCATTCTAGGAAGGATGTGAAGACTATGGAGAGGGTGCTGAAAAAGTTTTCCAGGATGGAGCCCATATTAGAAGGCAGGAAATATAAGGAAAGGTTGGACAAACTTGGGTTGTTCTTTGGAGTGCTGGACACTAATAAGGAACCAGGTAGAAGTTTTGAAAAATATGAGGGACATAGAGTAGGCGGTCAGAATCTGTTCCCCAGCATATAAATATCAAACACCAGAGGATGTGATGTCAAGGTATGAGGGAGAAGGTTTAAAGGTGATGTGAGAGGTGATTTTTTGCTGAGAGTGGGAAGTTCCTGGATTAAGGGTAATAGTAGAAGCTTGCAGTTTGGTGGGGTTTCGTTAAGAGCCTTTTAGATAGACACATGAATCTGAAGGGAATGGAGGTTGGATGATACACAGGGAGAGAGTGTTTATTATAAATTGACATCAAGATCAGCACAACATCATGGACTGAATGGCATTTCCAATGCTGTACTATTCAATGTTCTAACTCCTGAAGTGAAGAACCGGCTCCTTCTGACCACGAGGCAAGCATGTCATTTCCTGAGATTGGACTGGCATCCTACATTGAAGGATAAGATGTGGATATCGTTGGCAAGACTAGTATTTATTAATCTGTCTGCAGAATTGTGTGGCCTGCTTTGATTGTCAAGTCAAGTTTATTATCATTTAACTATATGCATGTATACCATCAAATGAGATAATGTTTCTCTTTACCAGAGTGTAAAGCACAGTAGTATACATACATATAACACACAATAACTTAGGAAAGGAAGAATAAAATCTGCAAATGACTTCTGCAGATAAACAAAGTAAAGTGTATAAATTAAATATTGTGGGGTACAGTACAAATTAACTTGTGACACTTGGAATGCGATGCGGCTGGGAGTTTGGAAGCTTTATGGCCTGAAGGAAGAAGCTGATTCCCATCCTGACCATTCTTGTCTTTATGCATCCGGGTCTCCTGCCTGATGGTAGAAAGAGGATGCTGGATGTATGGGTGGGATCCTTCATAATACTACGGACCCTGCATTTGCAGTGCTCCTGATAAATGTCCTGGATGAATGGTAGGGAGATCCCTATAACCCTCTTAGCTGTTCTCACAGTCCTTTATAGGGACTTCCAGTCCAATGCCCTGCTGCTCCCATAACAGATGGAGATGCGACTTGTCAGGATACTGCCAATGGTGCTCCAATAAAATTCAGTTAAAATGTGTGGGAAGGGGAGAGCCTCGCTTGCCTCAGTCTCCTTAAGATGTGAGGTCATCCATGATGTGAGCTCCCACGAACTCAGTGCACTCAACTCTTTCTACGGAGGAGCCAGACAGGAGTGGTTCATCTGCTCCTTCTTAAAGTCCACAAAAATTTCCTTGGTCTTCTCCATGTTCAGACTTGGATTGTGGCTCTCACACCAGTTCATCAGCCGCACAACTTCCTCTCTCTACTCCGTCTCCTCATCGTTGTTCATGAGGCCAACCACTGTTGTGTCATCCGTAAACTTGATGGCATGGTTGGATCTGAAACCTGTGACACAGTCGTGTGTCAGCAGTGTAAACAGCTGTGGGCTGAGCACAGAATAATGGGACTAGAGACATTGCTGCCCACGTGGACTGACTGGCCTTTCTGTTAAGAAGTGCGGGTTTCAGTTACAGAGGGAGGTGTTGAGACCCAGTGAGGACAGTTTCCCCACCAGTTTCTGGGGTATGCTGAATTGAAGTCTATAGTGGGGCTCAGGAGGGGAAAAAAAGAGAATCAGCCCATGATTGCGTGGTGGAGCTGACTCGATGGGCCAAATAGCCTAATTCTGCTCCTGTGTCTTTTGTCTTATCAATAACATTTGAGCTTGTTCTAATAACTGCTGGTTAATATTTGAATGAGATAAGACCATCTCCAAAAGTTTTTTTAATATTTGCTGTTTGGCAGTCAGCAAAATAATATATGTCAATTTCTCTATCTTCAATGTTCTGACAGTCACCATCACCAAATAGTTATACAAACCACCTAAGAACTTTACATTTAGTTCTGAGTTGGATTGTGGGCATTCCACAACAAATGCAAGAGGTTCACTTTGTGATTCTCCAAAATCTTTTCGCCCCCAACAAGGCAGAGATTAGGAGTATAATGTCACAACTCGATTGGCCTCAATGTGTGCAGCTGAAAATATGAAAACACGACCAGCATTTCATCCACCGCTTTAAACTTCAACACCTGTACCCCTCCACACCCACTTCTGGCATATTGTGCCTACAATATATACCATCAACGTGGTGAATGACAACAGTTTAGAAGATATTTCAATAGTACTTATATATCTATATATATAGGACAAATACAGCAGATACATGGAATATCATAAATTCCACTTCATATTCCATACCCATCTGGATTTGGAATTATGCCTTCAGTATTCCTTCAATGCAAAAATGACTCCTGAAGTCTTTCCAACAGCATCCAAAATGCACCTTTTGCTAAGTTGAATGCAACAGTTCAAGAGAGACACCTCCCTCAAAAGCAACAAACTACTAGAAAAAATCCCCACTACTTTTGCCAGGGATCCTCTCATCCCATAAAGGGTAACAGTTAAGCAGTAATTTGAAGAAATTATTAATACTTTCAACTAGACTGTTCCAATTAGAAATTAAATATTTACATCCCCTTTTAGATGGAAACATCTGAGAGGTAATGAGATATGGAGGCATTATTGCAGTAAAATCATCATCGGATTAGTGATGTCTATCTTACCATAGCTGTTTGCAATTGGATTCCCTCCTGGGTTTTCATTGCATGTGTGAACAGAAAACACAGCCATAAACTTTTTGAGAGGTGATCCTTTGCAATATCATTCTTAACTGATTCATCATACAAGTTAAAGAAAATTTGGAAGTCATCAGTGGGTTAGATTGTGCCTCTCTCCCTCAGGCAGCAAAGCAACTTACAATAATTATCATTCTTTCCAGTGCCTTCCACTGCATAGCTGAGTTAGCTGACAATGCATATCTGGCTATGACTCCTGTTTAGATCTTCATCAGTCAACTCTGTATTAGTTCAGCACTGCTCCAGGGAGTTAGAGGAAACATAGCAAATGGAGCAATCTGCTGATTTTGAGTACTTAACCAAGAATTTGGGAAATGGTGGAGAAAATAATTTTAGATAAACAAGGATAGAGAAAACAGAGAGTGGAAGTCCATATGAATGTTGTAGAATAAACCAAATGCCAGGGTTTATATAAATTGGAATATAGTTCATTTGATTAAAATTGTACAAGGCATTGGTAAGGCCGAATGTGGAGTATTGTGTACAGTTCTGGTCACTGAATTATAGGAAAGATGTCAACAAAATAGAGAGAGTACAGAGAAGATTTGCTAGAATGATACCTGGGTTTCAGCACCTAAGTTACAGGGAAAGATCAAACAAGTTAGGTCTTTATTCTTTGGAGTGTAGAAGGTAGAGGGGGGACTTGATAGGGGTATTTAAAATTATGAGGGGGATAGATTGAGTTGATGTGAATAGGCTTTTTCCATTGAGAGTATGGGAGATTCAGACAAGAGGACATGAGTTGAGAGTTAGGGGGCAAATTTTAAGGGTAACATGAGGGGGAATTTCTTTACTCAGAGAGTGGTAGCTATGTGGAATGAGCTTCCAGTAGAAGTGGTAGAGGCAGGTTCGGTATTGTCATTTAAAGTAAAATTGGATAGGTACATGGACAGGAAAGGAATGGAGGGTTAGGGGCTGAGTGCGGGTCAGTGGGACAAGGTGAGAGTAAGTGTTCAGCACGGACTAGAAGTGCCGAGATGGCCTGTTTCTGTGCTGTAATTGTTATATGGTTATATGATTCTGAAACAATGAACAGTGCCTATAAAAAGTATTTACTCCCCTTGGAAATGTTCATGTTTTGTTGTTTTACAACATTGAATCACAGTGGATTTGATTTGGCTTTTTTAACACTGATCAACAGAAAAAGACTCATTTCAAAGTGAAAACAGATCTCCACAAAGTTATCTTAATTAATTGCAAATATAAAACACAAAATAATTGATTATGTAAGTGTTAACCCCCTTCAAGACAGTATTTAGCAGATGTACCTTTGGCAGCAATTACAGCCTAGAGTCTGTGTAGATAGGTCTCTATCAGCTTTGCACATCTGAACGCTACAATTTTTCCCCATTCTTCTTTGCAAAACTGATCAAGCTATATCAGATTGCATGGAGATCATGAGTGAATAGCACTTTTCAAGTCCGCCCACAAATTTTCAATTGGGTTGTGCTCTGGACTCTGACTTGGCCACTCTAGGACATTAACTTTATTATTTTTAAGCCATTCCTGTGTAGCTTTGGCTTTATGCTTGGGGTCATTGTTTTGCTGGAAAATAAATCTTCCCCTAAGTCACATTTCTCTTGAAGACTGCATCAGGTTTTCCTCCAGGATTTCCCTGAATTTTGCTGCATTCGTTTTATCCACTGCCTTCACAAGTCTTCCAGGGCCTGCTGCAGTGAAGCATCCCCACAGCATGATGCACCCACCACCATGTTTCGTAGTAGGGATGGTGTGTTTTTGATGATGATGCGGTTTTTGGCTTACGCCAAACATAGCGTTTAGTCTGATGGCCAAAAGGCTCAATTTTGGTTTCATCAGACCATGGAACCTTCTTCCAGCTGACTTCAGAGTCTCTCACGTGCTTTCTGGCAAACTGTAGCTGAGATTTTATGAGAGTTTTTTTTTCCAACAGTGGCTTTCTCTTTGCCACTCTCCCATAAAGCTGCAACTGGCGAAGTACCCAGGCAACAGTTGTTGTATGGACAGTCTCTCCCACCTCAGTCACCAAAGCTTGCAACTCCTCCAGAGTTGTCACAGGTCTCTTGGTACTCAGTTTTTGAGGATGGCCTGCTCTAGTCAGATTTACAGCTGTGCCATATTCTTTCCGTTTCTTGATGACGGTACTCCAAGGGATAATCAGTGACTTGGAAGTTTTCTTGTATCCGTTTCTTGACTCATGCTTTTCAAATACCTTGTTGCGGTGTTGTTTGGAGTGTTCTTTTGTCTTCATAGTGTAGTTTTTACCAGGATACTGACTCACCAGTGGTTGGACCTTCCAGGTACCTGTGTATTTTTACCGTAATTAATTGAAGCACCTTGTCTGCATACAGATCTCCATGTAACTAATTATGCAACTTATAAAACCAATGGCCTGCACCAGTGATGATTTGGTGTGTCATACTAAAGGGGGGTGACTACTTATCCAATCAATTATTGTGTGTTTTATATTTGTAATTAATTTAGATCACTTTGTAGAGATCTGTTTTCAATTTGAGACGAAAGGGTCTTTTTCTGTTGATCAGTGTCAAAAAAGTCAAATTAAATCCACTGTGATTCAGTGTTGTTTACCAATAAAACATGAAAACTTCCAAGGGGGTGAATACTTTTTATATTCACTGTAGTTAAATTCTATCTATAATGAAAGGAATTCAGTTATTAAAAATTAATTCATGGGTAGGATCAATCTATCATAAAATGCACTGAAAACCACATAGATGAATGCCCTAAATTATTTTCTCTGTTTTGATACCATCCACATTTATGTAGAAACCCCAACAAATGCATCATGACTTTTGATACAAATTTCTGATTGTTTGCAGATCTTTTCTGTTGCTTCGGCTGAAGGACTATGTATAACAGCTAACCTGCATATTTAGCACCAGACAACTTCCACCTACCCAGAAATATTACAACTACTTAAACTGTCATGTCACTTTTATAAACCCTTTCACCTCCTCAACTTACCCCCCAAGGTGCTTTCCACTAGCAACATCCCAAAGTATAGCACATTGTTTACTCCCTCCCTTCTCCAAGTGCTTTACCTAAACTTATCATAAAGACAATTTCCCATTCTCTGCTCTCCCTTCACTTGCTCATTTTCTTCTATCTCTCTCATCCACCTCTTTTCCACTGTCTTCTCTGTTCCCCAGTTATTGTGTCAGGATCCTTGACAATTGCATGTAACACATACAGAATGGTGGAGGAACTCAGCAGCTCAAGTAGCAACAATGGAAATTAATAAACAGCCAATGTTTTGGGCTGAGATCCATCTTCAGGACTGGGAGAAAGGGAAGAAAGAGAGGCACTGAGGGGTTGTAAGAAGAGGCAGGTAAGAAGAGTTAAGAGGCCAGAGTGGGGAATGGAAGAAGAGGTAAGGGGGAGCTAAGAAAGTTTTTACTAGGAGGAGAAATCGATGTTCGTGCCATCGGGTCGGAGGATACCCAGATGGAATATGAGTTGATGCTCCTCCATCCTGAGAGTGGCCTCATTGTGGCATAAGAGGAGGCCATACACTAACACCTTAGAACAGGGATGAGAACAAGATTTTAAATGGTTGGCCACCAGAAAATTCCATTTTTGGTAGATGGAGCAGATGTGCTTGACAAAGCGGTCCCCCTGTTTATGAAGGGTCTCACCAATGTAGAGGAGTCTGCTTCGGGAGCACTGGATGTAATAGACAACCCCAACAGAATCACAGGCGAAGTGTTCCCTCACCTGGAAGGACTGTTCGGGCTCTAAATACAGGTGAGGGAGGGGGTGAATGGGCAGGTGTAGCACTTTGGCCACATGCAGGGTTAAATACTAGGAGGGAGATTAGTGGGGAGGGATGAATAGAAAAGGGGATCCTGGAGGGAGCGATTCCTGCAGGGAACAGAGAATGGAAGGGAGATAAAGGTGTATTTGTTGGTAGGATCCCTTTGGAGATGGTGGGAGTGATGTATTGGATGCAGAAAATAAGAGGAACTCTATCCCTGCTAAGGTGGTGGGAAATGGAGGAGATGTGGATCATCAATGGTTGACAAAAGGAATCCCCGTTCTTTGATGAAGTAAGATACCTCTGATGTCCTGGAAAGGAAAGCCTCATCCTGGGAGATGAATGAGCTGAGAAAAGAGAATAGCATTTTTACAGGAGACAGCATGGGAAGAGGTATAGGCAAGATAGCTCGTGGGAATGGTACCTTTATAAAGGATGTTGTTAAAAATGTTGTCTCCAGAGATGGAGACAGAGATCGAGAAAGAGGAGAGAGGTATCAGAAATGGACCAAGTGAATTAAAGGGCAGGGTGGAAGTTGGAGGCAAAGTTGATGAATTTGACAAGCTCAGCATGGGTGCATGAAGCATCATCAATGTTGTTAATGTAGTAAGGAAGAGTTGGGGCATATTACCAAGGAAGGCTTGGAAAATGGACTATTGAGTTCAGAGTCTACACTAATTATCAACTACTATTTACCCTGATCCTACCCAAACCTATTTTATTCTTCCCATATTCCCACCATCTATTCTTCCTCCTCCCCACATTCTACCAGTCACTTCCATTAGGTGGAATTTTCAGTGACCAATTAACCTACCAAACTGCACATCTTTAGAACGTGGGACAAAACTGGAAAACCCAAGGGGAAACACATCCAGAAACATGAAGATTGTGCAGACTCCACATTCTGAATTTCAGGATCACACCTGTGAATCAGTGGTGCTTGGAGGCAGTGCCTCTACCAACCATGTCACTGTGAAGTAACATTAGTTGTTAGAGAGATTATAAAAACAAATGAAATGAGCATTCATCTACCTCAGCTCCATGCTCCTGCATTATCCCCATTTTTCTTGATTTCATTAATGCACAGAAATTTATAAATATTAGTTTTTAATACACAGTGACATAGCCCTCACAGCTAATGGGGATGGTGTTTTCAAAAGATTGTCTTTAGTAATTTCTCAGTATTTCTGTTCTAAATAGCTTAATCTGTGAATATGAGCCATGGATCCAGACTCCTCATGCAGCGAAGTGGTTTCCTATCGACTTAAAGGTTCACTTATTGTCAAAGCAGGTATCCATATACAACTCTGAAGTTTGTTGTCTCCAAATAGTCACAAAACAAAGAAAGAACATGAAAGTTGTTCAGAGAGAAACATCAAAACCACAACACCCCCCCACATAAAAAATAACAGCATCCCGATCATCAACCACCCCAAACCCCTCCCCCCACACAGAACAGAATGGGTACATTGGCCCCCAAGAACAACCCCTTCCCTGCATGAAAGAACTAACAGAAGATCCCAAAATACTTCCCTCGCACAACAAGACGGAAAAGGAACAGGCAATAAAAATGCAGAACATAAAAAGCATAAGTCTGAAAAAGACCACGGTCCATAAACACAGTAGTCCAATCTGTAAACACAGAACCATGATACCATTCTATGATATCACTGTCACTCATCGAAAGAGAGAGAAACCACAAGAGGCAAAGAGGCCTTCCCCGCCTGCCACAGTGAGCCGCTATGCAATAGGCTGCTCACAGATTCCTTCTCTGTCGGTGATCAAAAGGAAGGTGGATGGTGCTGAACCCGTGCTCGCCTTCTGTATTCACCTCAATGTCTGAATCTTCCTCGATGCTTTAACTGCCGAAATGGAGTCAACCGTCAGCTCGCATCCCATATCGAAGTTTCTTCTCATCGAGTCTATCCGAGTAGGCACTTGCTTGCTGGAATGTTCTCAGGGACAGTGGAGCACTAGATCACTCAAACAATCTCCAAGCTGTAAATGGCTGACTCTAACAGTCCCAGAAATTCACTTAAGGTGGAAACACTGATGTAAAAGAAGTAAATAAAACACATTTTCGTGAGCAATCAGGAAGATGTCCTTCAAGGATTTTGCGAGTTTCAATGATATCACCTCTCATTTTTATAAACCCCATAGAATACAGGTGTAGTCTTAGCAAACCTGCCATATGGAAAAAACAGTCAGGTGAATCTTCATTGAATTTCATTTTTGGCAAATATACTTGCTTTGTATATAGACCAAACCTGACTACAATACCCCAGGTTCAATTGAATCAAAATTTTATATAATTGCAGCTAGACATCTTTACTCACCACCTCCAGTCCTCATGTAATAAAATCCAACAGATCCTTCCTAATTGTTGGGCCTGCACATTAGTTGTTGGGTCCCTTTTGAACATCAGCATTTTCCAATCTGTTACCATAAAAAAATACTTTGCCTTTCTGTTGGGTGTACCAAAGTCAACGACCTCACATTTTTCTACATTACGTTTTATCTGCCATGTTATTCTCTCACTTAGTCTGTCTATATCTCCTTGAAGACTTAATGTGCTCATTATACGAGCATCTTGCTTCTCTGGCATTTTTGGCAATTTTTATGTTTCATTCTTTTAAAAAAAGGCACCAAATTCTTATTTAATTTGTTGGCTGTTTCCTTATTGTCCCTTGCAAGTTCTTTTTGTAAAGGACACTTATTTGCTGTCACACTTCATTGTTGAATATACCTGTTTCTGGTAAGCTCACTATCATATTCTGTTTTCCTTCACTTTATCAATTTCTTGATTCTCTTTTACTCCTCCTAATTCTCAGTCCTGCTTTTATTTTTTTACTAACATTGTGAGATTCTATGAATTTATTACTATTGTATATTACTCCAGTCAATCATTAGCAGATATTTCCCGTTGGATCTTACCGTGGAATGCATTCTTAGCTAGCCTTCCACTTTTCACCCTCCACAAACCCATCTTTATATTCAAGCCTCTTTGTAACCTTGCCGTTCCTGGTCTCCGCAATCTCTACATCCCTCCAGGAGCTCAGCATTCCAGCAGCTTTGGCCTTGTGCAAGTCGCACTACCTTCTGTCTGGGAATGGTGGCTGTACCTCAGTTTTCTAGGCAATAAGCTCCGTCCCTGTGTGGTTCCATCTTCTCCCTTGAGACAGCATAAAATTTATTTCTGGGGCCCATTGTGCTATCTCCTTTTGGCTTGAAGGCAGTTCCTATCTGACTGCGCTTTTGTGAAGCACTTTGGGCAAGTAGAGTATGTCACATATGCTATGTAATGTTATGCTATGCTATGCTATGTATGCAAGTTATTGTCAATATTTTATTAGTGGCAATATGAATTAGTCAGCAATCAGTAGAGCAACAAGCAATGAAAACTCAAGTGAAGTGTGATACAATGCACCATAAATCTTCTTTTAATGCAGACGCCTTGTCAGTTAACCTCTCTTCCAATATGCAGTATTTCTTTTATAAAACTGATATAGGAAAAGTGTGTGATCAAAATGCCACCTGACATAAATTTTAATCAGACTGCTCCCTCTTTTCAAAGAATGCATTGTATAGCAGGTAATAGAATGCAGATTATTTGCACAGTGCAAAAGCTAATTAGTTTTTCAAGTTGGACAACAGAACATAATTATGTGGGTGTGTCCTAAATGCTGATCAGTCTAACACAGGGGTAATAGAAAAGTTATTGATGTATTTTTAGCATGATTGGACTTTATTTTATTTCAACCTCATTCTAAAGCTCATCTTGGAGAATTAGACATGATGAATACTCTCAGAGAAAATAACTGTTTTCAAAAGCAGTATCAGCTATTTCTAAAAATCTTTTGAATGAACATGCAGTTTTTTTTACCAAATTAGAAAGCTCATGTTTATTTAATGGTAAGAATTTGTAGTCTAATTCCATCAGTCCCTGTTGAACAGGAACTCTTGCTAAAGCAGTGGTGAATCAACAGATTGGAAAATTCAATATCCAAGCAGATCCTTTGTGAATCAGGTACTCAGCTATTTACCAGATGCAAAAAAAAATTTTTTGTGTCCTTGCAAAGCTGAAAGAGGTCATTTGCCCACGAAGCCTATACTTGCTCTCAATAAGCAATAATCAGACTAATTTTCCCACATATCTTCTTGTAATTTCTATTTTTAAGTAAGCCCTTCATCTCTCACCAATTCTCCTGCTGCATTTGGTGGAAACTAGCCAATTTATATTTCAGTACGACTTTGGCATGTAGGAGGAAATTGGAGCATCTACACATTCACACAGAGAGGATGTGTAAACTCCACAAGGTCAGGAGCAGGCGAAAGTTGTGAGACCTCAGAACTAACTGCTGTGCCACTGCTCCGTATGGAGCTTAATGATATCTGGCTGCACATGAAAACTTTTTAAAAAATAAACTGACAGCTTCCAATCACTACTTATAACATTTTGCAGAGGAAGGTTTACATAAAGCAGAAAAGAATAGAACATGCAGCATCTCCCTAGTCAGTGTGGCAGAAATAAGATGCTCTATTCAATAAAAGCAAAGTATTGCTTTCCATAGCCCCTATGCCACTCTAACTCTATTATGCATCAATGGTTGTCAGAAAATATAAGTAATGATTAATGTAGGAGTTATAACATTTGCCAAGACATGTCTCGTGATAATAAAGTATGTAAATTTATAGTTCAGCACAAGTGTGCTTTAAGTTTAATAAAGAGAAATAATTATAGTTCATGAACATATTTTGATCATCTTAAAGAAATATATTCTTAAGGGTTTTTGTCAAACTCCTTTATTATTTTATTCATAGGATAATCAAAAAGCAGTTTTGATACTTAAAAGTAGTCTCAATAGACAATCATATTAATGCAGAATGTTGCAGCTTTTACAAATCTCTATCTTGGCAATTTATGTGAATAGATGCTTTCCAGTGTAGAACCAACATTTGCTCCCCATGGCATTTCTCCAACAAATAGCAATGTTCCGATCTTCCACATGACTGCATATTATTTTACAATTTCTCCATTCTTATTCTTTCATGCTTCATTAGTATCATGGTCGTTATCTATGTGCATTAGACAGTCCACCAATATGACTAGCAAAGAATCAGTTTGTTGGTATTGCGGTGGGCTGCTTAACTTTTTACAGAAGGTTGCTCACAACTGCTTGGCCTCACCTCATTCTGTCAATTCAAGATAAAACCTTATACATATATGAATGCAAGAGTGATGTGTTGAGGTTGAAGTGTTCACTATTAATCAGAGGAAGGAGCTAAAGAGGTCATTATAATAAGTGGAACATCTGCAAGTTCTCCCAGGACACATCCAAGTAGAACGTTTAGACTTTTTTTTTCATAATATCCTTCTAGTCAGTACACCAGATGAGGTTGTGTGAAAATGGGATCAGCTCCCTTTCCCTTATTAGGGAGAGAGAGGACCTGTGGTTTGTCGAATGCCGGATGAAATTTGATTGTTTTTGGGGTAACGGCAAGGTCTGTGTCTTTGCCATCGCCTAGTTCACATTCGTGCTTGGTAGCGGGTGTGCTTTTTTTTACCGAGGGGAGGGGGATATCGTTGTCTTGCTGCCGCTTACACGCAGGGGAAAGCTGGGGGGGATAGTTTGGGGTTCTCACGTTCAACCGTTGTTCATTTTTTGGGGCACTTCTCTGTTTTCACGGATGTTTGTGAAGGAAAAGCTTTTCCACATGTATACTGTATACACTTCTCTGACATTTAATTGGACCTTTGAACCCCTGAACATTTGAACCTCTGTTTTGGCTGTGCAGAAGCATTTTGTATCATTGTGTAGCACAGGTCCCCAAAGAACTACCACATGATGATTGTATCGTACTTTGTGATATGTTCTCGTGATAGAGGTTTAGGAACCCACTTTGCACTGATGACTGTGAGGTTGATAGCTGAAAAGTTCATGGAAATGTCTTGTTGGAAGAGTGATGGGAAAGACTGGAATGGAAAAAAAGCCTATATAAACAAAGGAAAATAAAACAAGTGAGCCTGGATTTGTGGATCACTGATTCAATATTTATAGCATGTGAGCATGCTGTATATTCTTACTGGCTTCCAAATATTTATCACGTCTGTCTGTTCAAGCCATATCCCGGCATGAAGTTTGATTAAGTTGTGGTTATACTAGATGAAAGCAATTACTGGATGAAATTATAGAACATCATTCTGAATGCAGCCTTTACTGCTTTCCCAAAGCTTTAAATACAAGAACTTCCAGTCAGTGCAGCAGATGGGGTTGTGTGATAATCTCTACTTGGCTGTTGCCTGCCAAAGTGTAAGGGTATGCCTCAGCAGATTCTACAGTTACTGCAGCTGTCTGCATGAATCCTGGTTGCATTGCAATGCTGACGTCAAATTGAGTATTCAAATGAATCTGGTGAATCCAATAAACCCCACAGGAATTGAATGAATAGCAAGAGCATAAAAGCATTTAGATGAATAATAAATGCTGACAATTTTCTACAGTTTCCAGCATAGTAAAAGATCAGCAAATATCAGATTCAGAATCTAGCACAGTTAATTACATTGTACTAAGTTAGGTAGTGTTAATAATGTCTTTATATACAAAACAACACTTTAATGTAGTGTCTGAGGACATTGAAAGCCCTGTGTTCTGCCTGCAGGTTGTGTTGAACTGGCTGATCTCAATCATTATGGTAATGTGTCTACCTTAAAGCTTCATGTTTTGAGGAGAAAAATAAGCTAAGCTGCAGCAAATAATTCGAAGCAATTTAAATAAAAATTGCTTATTGGGGCATCCAGAATCTAAACCAGGAAAGATAAATTAGAATATTTAATTCATTGTAAAATAAATCAAAGGAAGAAAAATAGAGAAACATAGTTTAACAAAGAGAGAAACGGTAAAAAAAATATGTTTTTCAAATTACAGCAATAGTGACAATGTGAAGGAATGAGATATTATGCTTGTAAAAGTAATGCTTGTAGAGGTGCTACGGTGAGCCAGAGACACAGGTTCAATCCGGGCCTTGTTTGCTGTCTGTGTGGAGTCTGCACACTTCCCCTGGGTTTACTCTGATTTATTGCATGCTTTGGTCTTCTCCCAAAGATGTACAGGTTGTTAAGTTAAATGGCAAGTTAAATGGCTACTGCCAATTTTCCTTGTTTACGGACGAATAGTAGGATCTGAGAGAGTTGATGAATCAGAATCAGGTTTATTATCACCGGCATGTGACGTGAAATGTGTTAACTTAGCAGCAGCAGTTCAATGCAATACGTAATCTAGCGGAGAGAAAAAAAAATAAAACACAATAATAAATAAACAAGTAAATCAATTATGTATATTGAGTAGATTATTAAGAATATGCAAAAACAGATTCATATCTTAAAAAAAGTGAGGTGGTATCCAAAGCTTCTAAGTCCATTCAGGAATCAGATGGCAGTGGGGAAGAAGCTGTTCCTGAATCGCTGAGTCTGTGCCTTCAGGCTTCTGTACCTCCTACCTGATGGTAACAGTGAGAAAAGGACATAATCATACAATTTAAAAGTTACTTACTCTTGAATAGGCTTGGGACATTCAATGGTTAATTGTTGGAACTATGTCCTTTATATGCCTAAATGCTAAATTTTAATGAGATATCAATGTTATCAAGGGTCAGCAGGAATAGGGCAAATGAGTTCAGGTGCACAAATACAGTTTGTTACATATTGGTACCATTGACATAGGAAGGAAAAGCAAAGAGGTCTGGAAAAGAGAATTTAGAGAGCTATGTAGAAAGCTAAGAAACAGTACCTCCTGGATAGTAATTTCCATATTGCTACTTGTGCCATGCGCTAATGAGGGTAGAAACAGGACGTTTTGGTAAATTAATGTGTGACTGAGAAGCTGGTGCAGTGGGGAAAGAGGGGGAGGGGGTTAGAGAGGAGGGGTGGGGAGGGGAGAGAGGGGATCAGGGCTTCAGGTTCTTGGATCATTGGGAGCTCTTCTCAGGGAGGTACAACCTGTTCAAAATTTACGGGTGGTGTCTAAACCTGAGGGGAATCCATTTTCTCACGGGCAGGTTTGTTAGAGCTGTTGGAGAGGGTTTAAGCTAATTTGGCAGGATGTGGGAACCGGACCAAAAGGACTGAATAGGATAGATGGTAAAAAAGCAAAGATAATGTGTAGTCTGACTGTCAGGAAGGGCAGGCAGATGGTAGTACGTAATTGCAGCCAGCAGGGTGAGTCTCAGTGCATTAGGAATGCAGAATCAAAAAGAGTAACAAATACAGTACTCAAAGTGTCATATCTCAATGCCTGGAGTATAAAAAATAATGTGGATGATCTTGTCCACTATTACAGATTGGCAGTTATGATGTGGCCATCACTGAATTGTGGCTGAAAGATGGTTGTAGTTGGGAGCTGAATGTCAAAGGTTACATGTTGTATTGGAGGGATTAGAAGGTTGGCAGAGGGGTTGGTGTGGGTCTGCTAGTAATGAATGGCATTGAATCAGTAGGAAGATGTGGCATTGGATTGGAAGATGTTGAATCTTTGTGGGTTGAGTTAAGAAATTGCAAGTGTAAAAGGACCCTGATGGCAGTTATATACAGGCCTCCCAACAATGGCTGGGAGGTGGACCACAGGTTACAACAGGAAATAGAAAAGGTGAGTCAAAAGGACAATGTTATGGCAGTCATAGGAGATTTCAACATGCAGATCGATTGGGAAAATCAGTATGGAAATGGATCTCAAGACAGTGAGTTTGTTGAATCCCTTTGAGATAGCTTTTTAGAGCAGTTTATTGTAGAGCCTATGAGGGGATCAGCTGTACTGGAGTGGGTGTCATGTAATGAACCGGAGGTGATTAAAGTGCTTAAGGTAAAAGAACTTTTAGGAGACAGTGATCACAATATGATTGAGTTGAACTTGAAATTTGATAGGGAGAGCGTAAAGTCTGATGTAGCAGTATTTCAGTGGAGTAAGGGAAATTAAAGTGGTATGAGAAAGGAAATGGTCAAAGTAAATTGGACGGTGCTGCTGGCAGATATGATAGCAGAGCAGCAATGGCGTGAGTTTCTGGGAAAAATCAGGAAGGTGCAGGATAGATGCATTCCAAAAACAAATACTCAAATGGCAAAATAGGACAACCGTGGCTGACAAGGGAAGTCAAAGCTAATGTAAAAGCAAAAGAGAGAGCATACACAAAACAAAAAAAAAGCAGCATTCTGACAGGCAGGTTGCCACTGCTACACGGGTGTGTTTAAACTAATAAGTGGAGGGGAGGAAATGAACTGAAAATATAAGGGTGGAGTTAAAGGAAACAGAGAATAAGAAAAATTAAGAAAGACAACAGAATTAAAGGGGGAGAAAGCCCCCCCCCCACCGCTCCCCCTCCCACATACAAGCAGCAGCAAAGCAACGATCCCCCTCCCCTACCAGCAAAAAAGCACCTGCACCCTCCACCGAGCACTCAAGTGTGCAGCAAAGCATCAATAAAGACACAGACTTGCAGTGACCCAAAGACTACTCGTTCACCCAGTAATTCCACATACCACAGACCCTCTCTCTCCCTAAAAAGGACAAAAGAGGTGTCCCCATTTCACAGTGAGAGGGGAGACATAACAAAACAACTTGCCAATTTATAGTGTTAAAAAGTCCGTTGGGTCACTTTTTCTGAGCGCTGTGCTTTTGATTTCCCACGACACACCAATTTTCTACGGTGGCACCGACATCGAATCCCCCTGCTTCCAGAGCCATTGAAATCTAGCAGCCTGAAGGCTCACTAGTCTTCTAGGCCGTGTCATTAGCATATCAAAAAGCAGCCGGTTGTGAGACCCTGAGATTGGGTCCCATAACTGCAAAGAACCAAAGTCAGTGTGTAACTCCAGGTCAGGATCTTCAAAAGAACCCTGTAAAGGGAAAAAAGAGATACTGAAGATAGAAATAAAGCTATTTCCAAGTATGCAAGTAAAGGAATCACCGTTAGGCACCATCAGCCTAAGCTCCACCCTCGAGTGAAGAGACTGCAAGGGTAAAAGGACCCTGATGGCAGTTATATACAGGCCTCCCAAAAGTAACTGGGATGCAAACCACAGATCACAATGGGAAATAGAAAAGATGTGTCAAAAGGGAGATATTATGATAGTCATGGGAGATTTCAACATGCAGGTCAATTGGGAAAATCAGGTATCTCGAGTGAGTTTGTTGAATGCCCCCGAGATGGCTTTTTAGAACAGATTGTCATTGAGCCTTCTAGGGAATCAGCTATACTGGATTGGGTGTTATGTAATGAACCAGAGGTGATTAGGGAGCTTAAGGTAAAGGAACCCTTAGGAGACAATGATGACAATATAATTGAGATCAACTTGAAACTTCATAGGGAATAGGTAAAGTCTGATGTAGCACAATTTCAGTGGAGTAAAGGAAATTACAGTGGTATGAGAGAGGAGCTGGCCACAGTAAACTGGAAGGAGATGCTGGCAGGAATGACAGCAGAGCAGCAATGGCGTGAGTTTCTGGGAAAATTAGGAAGGTCCAGGATAGATGCATTCCATAAACAAATACTCAAATGGCAAAATAGTACAACTGTGACTGACAAGAGAAGTCAAAGCAGAAGAGAGGGCATACAACAACACAGAAATTAGTGGGAAGACAAAGGATTGGGAAGTTTTTAAAAACCTACGGAGAGCATCTGAAAAATTGCAAATGTCACTCCACTCTTTAATAAGGGAGGAAGGCAGCAGAAAAGAATCTATAGACCAGTTAGTCTGACCTCAGTGGTTGGGAAGATGTTGGAGTCAGTTGTTAAGGATGAGGTTATGGAGCGCTTGGGGACACAGGGCAAATAGGACAAAATCAACATGGTTTCCTTAAGGGAAAATCTTGCTTGGTGAACCTGTTGGAATTCCTTAAGGAGCTCTCATGTGGGATAGATAAAGGGGTTGGAGTGGATGTTGTATATTTGGACTTCCAGAAGGCTTTTGACAAGGTGCTACACATGAGGCTGCTTATCAAGTAAGGAATCCATGGTATTACAGAAAAGTTACTGATTGGTAGGGGGCAGCAAGTGGGAATAAACGGAACCTTTTCCGGATGGCTGCCAGTGAGTTATGGTATTCCACAGGGGTCGGTGTTGGAACCACTTGGTTTTATGCTGTGTACCAATGATTTACTTGATGGAAAAGATGGCTTTCCTGCCAAGTTTGCAGATTATGCAAAGATTAATGGAATGGCAGGTTGTATTGAGGAAACAGGAAGGTTACAGAAGGACTTAGACAGATGAGGAGAATGGGCAAGAGATTGGCAAATGAAATACAATGTTGGAAAATGTATGGTCTTGCATTTTGATAGTGAAATAAATGTGCAGACTATTTTCTAAATGGGGAGAAAATCCAAAAATCTGAGATGTAAAGGGACTTGTGAGTCCTTGTGCAGAACACCCTGAAGATTAACTTGCAGGTAGAGTCAGTGGTAAGGAGGGAAAATGCAATGTAAGCATTCATTTCAAGAGGTCAAGAATACAAGAGTAGCGATGTGATGCTGAAGCTTTATAAGGCTCTGGTGAGGCAACACGTTGAGTGTAGTGAACAGTTTTGGGCTCTACATCTCTACATGTGCTGGCTTTGGAGAGGGTTCAGAGGAGTTTCACAAGGATGATTCGGGGAATTAAAAGGTTATCATACAAGGAACATTTGATAGCTCTGGGTCTGTTCCCTTTACAATTTAGAAGGATGGGGGGGGGGGGGTTCTCTTTGAAACTTTTCGAATGTTGAAAGGCCTAGATGGAGTAGATGTGGAAAGGATGTTTTCCATGGTGGGGGAGTCAAGGACAAGAGGGCACAGCCTCAAGATAAAGGAGCACCCATTTAAAACAGAGGTGCAGAGGGTGGTGAATTTGTTGAATTTATTACTACAGACAGCTGTGAAGGCCAGGACTTTGGGTGTATTCAGGGCAAAGATTGATAGGTTCTTGATTGGACACGCCATCAAAGGGTACAGGGAGAAGGCCGGGGAGAGAGGCTGAGGAGGAGACAAAAGGATCAGCTATGATTGAATGGTGGAGCATACATGATGAGCCAATGGCCTAATTCTGCTCCTATGTCTTATGGCCTTATAATCTTATTATAAAAATTACTTGTTTATTTTTTACATTACAAACAGAGAGTGCTGGCTGTCTTGTTTCATTTCCTTCTACCAGATCTAAGTCGATGTGACTTTTTAAAATGAATACTGAAACTACTATTTTTGATTGTAGATTTCCGTCAATACTTAATTTTTTGTCTTTCAAACAGCATTTCATACAAAACCATGAAGTTGTGCAGCATGAACTCATAGTAGAATTTCACTTTAGTTTAGTTGCTCAGTTCCAGACGGTTCTGTTGATTACCAGAGAATGTATGCAGTATACAACCTGAAAAACTTGTCTTCTTAGAGAAATAGAAGAGCCCCAAAAGAATGAATGAGAGAGAAATGTTAGAACCGCAAAGCCCCCTCTCCCTGCAAACACAACAACAAGCATCAAAGCATCAGCCTCTCCCCCCCACCCCGCCCCCTGCACGTTTCAGCAAAAATCTGCAAATTGTCATGTTCTCATGAGGTGTCTGATTAATCTCACCTTGTCAAGTTTCAACCCGTTCAACCTAACTGCAGCTTCCATCTGGGTTACCAACACCATTCTCCTCTAATACTTCTTTTCCAAGACCATATTGAGTGAAATTGCCCGTGTCTGGTTTTACTCTTACCTACTATGCTGTAGACTAGCAATCACCCTGCAATGGCTTCTATTTCATTTACCCCAGGAATCCCTCAATGGTCCATCCTAACCCCTCCAGTTTTAGTTCTTGTTCTTTTTTATATGCATCTGCTGGAAGCTTCATCTGAGAACAAAACACCACTTTCTGCATACACACTGAAAGCAGGCAGCTCAATCTTACCTTAAAGCATCTTGACTTTTGATGCCTCTCATTTGCCATGCTACTTGTCTGGTATTCAAAATGAGTGAACAGAAGTCTTCGCAAGCCCAACAACAGGGAGATTGAAGCCTTTATCTTTAATCTATGTTGTAAAATTCACGTGCTCAGCATAATTAGTATGCCTCTCCCTGCCTGTGGTCTAAAGCCATCAGACCTTTTGAACCTAGATTTGATTTTTGTACCAATGTTGTCCACTTGCATGTACATACCATTACCAAACCTTATGCAACTTTAGCTCACCTATAGCTGAAATTACCCCCCCCCCTTCCTATGGCTGGCCACCCTTGTTTGAGATTGTGTAAACTTGTGCTCATCCAAAACACTTCTCCCCATTTACTGACATCTGATTTGTTCACTTATCTTCTTCGTGCTCTTTGACCTGTGCTGGATATTTCAATGATAGCACATCTATTTCATAATTCCTTTGCTTGTTTTCAAACCTTGCCTCCCCAGTCTTGCCTCTTCCTATCTCTGCAATCTGAGATCTTTCTGCTCCTCCAGTTCTGTGATTGTTTAACACTCTGCATTTGGCAAAATGGGATGCAAATTTGCATTTCTGATATTTTGAAATACTTTTTTCCTATTTTATTTGACCTTACTGAAAATCATTATATTATAACTTGCAAATGTGTAGCAACTGAACTGGTGTTTTATGTGAGAAAATCTTGTATTTGCATTTCCTTCAAAGCTTACTGATTAATGGGAATTTATAATAGTCAAGGACCTTAATGGTCAGAATATCACTGAGATCATGAAGGATAATTTCAAGAAGATAAAAACCCCAGTATTCATTGAAACAGATTCACTTTCCTTTTTATTATGTCCCTTAAATGTCCATACCTAGTGATAAATTACAATTCAGTAACCTTTGAGGAAGGTTATTCTCTTTTCTCTGGTTCAAATGTTTCGTAATTACTTTGGGAATTGTGCACTTTCTTCTTCCAGTTTAAAAGAGCCATAGATAGATAAAATTCTAGGAAGCATCAGCTTATTGGTCAAACTTTACTTGACTCTATGGGACTGGATCGTCCCAGTCTCACTGCATGTATACAGTGTTATGTTTCTAGCTAGCAGTATGTCAAAATCCGGGAGGAAAGGCATTGTTACCAAGTAGCAGGGAGAGGGAGGACATTTCACTGTTGATTGTGGATTACAAGATACTGTTCACGGTCATCAATGATCTCTTAAAGTCTGTTTTAGGGCAAATTTTCTACCCAAACTAAATCTGCTCTTTGCTCTTCAGGAAATCCACTCAGGTATACCATTGTCTATATGCAGAGCAGGGAGTGAACATGTACCTGATTAGCTTGGACCAGAAGAAGGACTTTGATCGATTATTGCGTGTGTATACCATGGACAAAATGGGTTTTGGGGAAGGAATCAGGAATTGGATAAGATTGATAACAGTAGCACAATCCAAATTAATTGTTGGGGAACAAGAAGCTTCCCCTTCAAATCAGGAATTAAGTGCAAGCCTCTTTCAAGCCCTTGTCCAAATACATCTGGAAGAACATAAAAGGGGTGAGGATTCCAACAGTGGGGGCACTCAAGTCAAAGCCTGCTTGTAGATGAATTACATCATGGTCTTCTGATCATATCCACTGTTTGTTTGCTGGTTCATCAGCGTTTACAACCAGTTTACTGAGGTGGTCCATACCCTGCTTCTACACTGTAGCAGTTACCTGATGTTTTATCTGGTGATATATTCTGGATCGTCTCTTTCAGGTCATGGTGTATATGTCTCCAGAGTAAAGTAGAACAAATGTACCAAATATAATTGTCATTCTGATGGCCTGCTTTATAGGTAGTGCATGGATTGTGCCAGAATGTGCAAACACCAAGAATTACAGAAAGACTTAATTGCTGTTCCAGAAGAAAAAAAATTGATGAGATAAAAAGGAAAATGTCTGAAATAATATCAAAGTTGGATAATACACTGCAGATAAATCTGAAAGAGAAAAAAAACACATTTCAGATAAGTTATCAACTTTAGTTCTTGCAATCAAAGTTAAATTTAATTTTTAATATGAACAACCATTTTGAAATATTTTGCATCCAATTAATTATTATTGAAGTGTGCTTGCTGCTACATATGTATGTAAACACACTATTTTATTGGACACAGTAAAATTGCACAAATTGCCAAGAATTAAATGGAATATGTGCCACAGAAAGTATGCATTCACTGCAATCATACTAATGCTGCCATTTTAGCTTCACTGTCTTTATCCTTATCCAGATCCATCAGCAACTACTATATTCCCTATTCACTCATCTGCTTGACTAGGCTTGCTTTACATGCATCTATACCATTTGCCTCAGTTGAATGATCAATGACATAATAAAGAACTTCCTTTAAAAAACCTCATCCTCGATTATGGTGGAGCCCAACCCAAGAATACCAAAGCCAGACATGTTTAGCCCGAAGCATTGAGTGGGTAAGCCATTTTGATTTATTTTTGCGAAATCCACCATCATTGAACCCAGCCTTATGCTAATGTGATTTCCTTTAGGTGATATGTACAAAAATACAGCTGACAGCCCTAGATAAAGTAGACTCCAAATTTATATCAGCAGTTTTATCTCACCACAAATGGTTTCTAATTTAAATAGGTTCTTGAGAATTCAAAATTTTGCAAGTGTCATAATGAATAATTTCTCAGTGTTTGGAATAACATTTATAAACCAGAAAGGAATTACCAATTTACTACATTCTGAGGAGCTTATCAATCTAAATTAGAATGTAACTGCAAGTTGTGGACAGAATGTATTAATCACACAAAATTAATTTTAAATTTGAACTATTCATCCATTGAGACTTTTAATAAAATTTGCAATACCCCATTAAAATGAACTTTGTTTAAGGATTCCAACTACAAATGTGCTTATGAGTCACACAAAGATAAGCAAAGGAGTACAAACTGTCACACACAGATACTGAGAAATTAAACCCATTTGAAACACAATTATACAGGAATAATTGTCTTACTGTTGTTCTGAATTAATTACTCAGGTCAATTAACTGTTACATTAATATTATCCATAACTCCATTATAAATATCAGTAATATCTTGTAATTTTACTGCCATTGAAAGCAAGTTCACTTACTATATGAGATTTGTGATCTGTAAAAACACAATTTCGTAAATGGAGTTCAACAGATATGTCCTCCTTCATCATGCTTTACACACAGACAACTGAGGACAAATTTCTGCCCATGTTGCTTATATAATATTAAGGTAGTTGGAGGAAAGTATAGGGGAGATGTCAGCGGTAAGTTTTTTTTTACACAGAGAGTGGTGGGTGCGTGCAGTGCACTGCCAGGAGCAGTGGTAAAGGCAGGTACGTTAGCTCATTTAAGAAACTCTTAGAGAGGTGTAACTCTCACTTCAGCTAGCAGCTTAATATAGACCCCTGGCCTGGCCAAACTTAAGAAATCTCATTTAGGTGGATGCTGCACGATATGTCCCCTGTTACAAATCAGTACCATGAAATAACAAACAGTACACAATATGCGATCAAGCAATTGAGCTTTATAATTCTTAATTTGACTATATGGTTAGTAAAGACAACAAAAACCGAAAAAGGGCCCATTCTCATGAAACAGTCTAATGCGCAACGTTGGAGCTCATTGATAAGGCCATTCATCTACCATCAACCTGCTCCGATCATTGTTGACCTTTGGACTCTTGCTCCAAGTTCACTCCATCCAAGGCCTACCAACTCTCTTCATTTGTGTCTTCTTTCTTCATCTCTCCCCGGCAAAAGACTGCAATTTCCTGGCTCCCAGATGCACAAGAAAGAACAATATCCTGCTCATTGGCTAGCATGCCCTGTTAGCTCTAGTCATAACCCAAACATTGCTACCACAGACAAACCATTATCTCAGTGTGGAACATTACAGAGAAGCCATTACATTAGCAGTGAAACCTTACAGTGTGTTACATAGGCAACACAGATAAAATGCTGGGAGCTCAGCAGGTCAGGCAGCAACTCTGGAAGAGAGTAAACCGTCGACATTTGGGCTGAGTCCCTTCTTCAGGACTAAGTAGGAAGGGATGAAATGCCTGAACTAAAAGGTAGGGGAAGGGGAAAGAGGCTAGCTGGAAAGTGATAAGTGAAACCAGGTGGGTGGGGAAGTTCAATGGCTGGAGAATAATTAATTTGATAGGAGGGTAGAGTGGGTAATGGGAGTAAAGGTAGGGGAAGTGTCACAGGAAGAAATGACAGGCAGGTAAGAAGTAAAGGGTCAGAGTGTGGAATAAAGTGGGTGGGGGTAGGATTTTTGTTCACCAGAAGGAGAAATCAATATTCATGCCATCAGGCTGGAGGCCAACCGGAAGGAATAAAAGCTGTTGATCCTCGGCACAAGAGGAGGCCACATATCAACATGTCGGATAGGCACATAGAAGATTGATCTGGAGTAGGTTAAAAAGGTTGGCACAGCATCATGAGCCAAAGGGCCTGTACTGTACTGTATTGTTCTATGTACAGAGAAAGTTAATCTAGCAAGCTTGAGGCTTGGGTAATGCCAGACCTGCAGAGTTTCTTAAGTATTGGATATTTTCCTATGGATATTCCAATATACTTAAATTCTTTTTTATTTTGAATATTATGCAATATAATGAGTTTTGCAGCAAAACTGATAAGTTTAAGTGAAGAAGTGGAAACAGAAGCTTCATAGGTGTGAAGGGAGTGGGAGGAGCAGGCCCCTGAAGTGTTGAGGAGATCATTGAAAGCCCAGACTCCAGTCTGTGCAGAGAAGAGCAGGAGCCATCCAATTTGCAAAATCTTTGGGATTTCTGAATGACTGGGCAAAATAGAATTGGAGTTACATCATGAATAGTGATAATATTCAAGCAAGTTAGGGATCAACAATATAGAGGATATTATAAGATAGTGTACATTATTGGTATTTCGTTGTTAGTCAGTCTTCCTATTAAGGAATGATTTAATTTGGATATACTGTATTTAGTACTGATATAATTAAGTTTAGTCGTGTTCAGATATAAACAGAAAGTGCTGAGCAAGCCAGGCAGCATTTGTGAAAAGCGAAACACAAGTATTTCCTGGCCTGTTGATTACTGCCAACGTTTTCTATTTCAAATTAAGATTTACTGCATCTGCTGTTTTGTTTTGCTTTTTAATATAGGTATGCTCAGTGTCTTTATCAAATCCATTACATTTAATTTAGCAAAGTGTGATTGTATCATTTTATTACTGGCTTATATTTTATGCTTTCCACTGACAGATTGGCTTTGAATGTATTCATGGTGTGTTGTCTGTTCATCTTGCAAGGAAATGAATATACATGATTTGGATTTTCCAATACATATTTATATCAGCATATTAAAATCCACAGTGGAAAGAGAAAGCAGCATAAAAGTTCCACCCACATATTTCCAAATATTTCAAAGTAGAACTACTCATTTAACGATGGCATTTTCTGTTCAGAAAATAGATACAATGATAATAGAGTTACACACACAAAATGCTGGAGGAATTGGGCGGGTCAGGTAGCCTCTGAGGAAAGGAATAAATAGTCGACATTTCAGGCTGAGGTCCTTCAGGGTTGGAAAGGAAGGAGGAATATGCCAGAATATGAAGATGGGGGGAGGGTGGGGGTGAAGTGAGTAGCTGGGAGGCGATAGGTGGAAAACATAAAGGTCTGAAGAAGAAGGAATCTGATAGGAGAGGAGAGTGGACCATGGGAAGAAAAGAGAAGAGGAGAGTCACCAGGCGGAGGTGTAGCCAGTTGAGGAGAAGAAAAGTGGTAAGAGGGGAACCAAAGTGGGGAATGGAAGAAGAGGGAAGGGGGAGGGGGTACAATTACTGGAAGTTAGGGAAATTGATGTTCATGCCATCCAGTTGGAGGCTTCCCAGATGGAATATAAAGTGTTGTTTCTCCAACATGGAAGTGTCAGTAGAGGTGACCTCAGACCGACATGTCAGAATAGGAATAGGGACTGCAATTAAAATGGCTGGTCACCGGGAAATCCTGCTCGTTACAGATTGAGTGAAGGTGCTCGACAAAGCGGTCTCCCAATCTATGTCAGGTAGATTGGAGAAGCGACACATCATATTCCATCTTCCCCCCACTTTCTTATCCTGGCTTCTTCTCCCCTTCCTTTCCAGTCCTGACGAAGGGTCTTGGCCCGAAATAGCAACTGTAAATTCCTTTCCATAGCTGTTACCTGATGTGCTGAGTTCCTCCAGCATTCTGTATGTGTTGCTCTGGATTTCCAGCATCTCCAGAATCTCTTGTGTTTGGATAATGACTATAGTTTTTTTAAACCAATTAAGTGGTCAATGAAACATGAGCAGTAATCAGTAAATAGAATGCTACACTGGCTTGAAATAGAGGATTGCTGCAAAATATTAAATTTCAATATTTTAATTATTTTTTCAATCTTAGCAAATTCAACTACGAAAAACAACACTATTTCAGGAAGCTTACAAGAGGCAGTAAAAGTAGAAATCCACAGTGAAAAATGCTGATCCGAATGATGAGGTACATAGTCTGCAATCAAAGCATAGTCACGTGTTTATGCAGCTGCCTCCAACTATTGATATTTCTAAGCAACAATGCATAAATTTACACTTTACCCCCTACAGAATGAAGGATGAGCCAGCTGTCTTAGCAGATAATTAGAGGTTTATACCTCTAAAACTCCTCTAGCCTACCATTGATTACAATTTGGATGCTTCCATGTAGCTTTGTCTCTGTTTCCTTGCTTGATTATTGCCAGATTATCAGTTTCAAATTACTTAGTAATTTCAGCAGCTGGACCTATAAATGCCATTTGCTATCGTGTTGTATTCTGACAGTGTTTTTACATGTGTGCAAGAGGGCATATCAGCATTTATGAGTGTACACACCAATGAAAATTGCTCAATGTGCTGTGCAATCTTTCTCTAACACCTCTATGCGCCAGCTTGTGTCAGCTTATTGTCTCCGGACTTTGTGATCAATCTTGGAAGAATGACTTATACTGCTGACCTTAAAGGAATTTGCCCAAAGATCTGGTGTTCCCTGAAGCAACACACACAAAATGCTGTAGGAACTCAGCAGGCCGGGCAACATCTATGGAATAAAGTGTAGTCGATGTTTTGGGCCAAGACTCTTTGACAGGACTGGAGAAAAAAGATGAGGAGTAGACCTGCTGCGTTCCTCCAGCATGTTGTGTGTGTTGCTTGGATTACCAGCATCTGCAGATTTTCTCTTGTTTGTGGCGATCTCTCGAACATATATTCAACCATTCTCACCACAATCTTTGTCAGCTACCAGTTATGGTGAGTTTCTGGCAAAGCTGCCATCAACAAAGCAGGTATTGATGAATTCACTTGGACTCAACAAACCTGGAAGTGAAAACACCATTTTCATTTCACAATTTAAGCAATACATAGTTCTGACCAGCATTTCACAGCTAAAATGCATTCCTTTATTTGTTTGCTTTTCTGCTCATTGTCCTCTATCAGACAGTTTTACAACATTGGGATCATTTGAGCATTCCTAGCATCAGCTTCTTCTAAAAAAATAAAATAAAAATTGGAACGTATACATATAGTTGTGGTTGCAGCTAAAATATCATAATTTTTAAAGAAATTCAAATCAATCCAAGTCCATACACACAATTAATTTATTTTATAGGATCATAGCAATTATTAATTGGTAAAAATGATTTGGTACATAATTAGAACTTTGTTTACATCTCATAAAAACAAAAGAAACCATAGGTCTAGACTGTTAGGCCCCTCATGTCTACTTTGTCATTCAATAAGTATTGAATCAAAGCCACCTTCCCACACAAACTCCATATCCTTTGATTTATTAATATCCAAAAATATATTAATCTCTGTCTTGAATATATTAAGAACACATTTCTCTGCTTTCTGGTGATTTGTCATCCACTTACCTCAATCTTCTCAAGGCTCCTGGGATATTTTATGTAGAAGGTACAATGTAAATAACTGTGCTTCTTATAAGATAATACAATCCCACTAATATAAAAGACACAAGAGGTACTGCAGATGCTGGAAATCTAGAGCAATACACATAATGTCCTGGAGGAGCTCAGCAGGTCAGGCAGCATCTATGAATGGGAATAAACAGTCCATATTTTGGGCCAAGACCCTTCTACAGGACTGGGCTGATGTCCAATAATATAATGCTCATAAGATAATAGCTGACCGGTGGTGTAGTGGCATCAGCACCGGACTTTGAAGTGAGTGGTCCGAATCCAGCTGGCTCTTTGCACGCTTTCCATCTGTGCTGGGTTGAGCATTGAGCTTGCAACTTGGCCTCATAAAAAGCAGACAAATGCTAAAGAAACGGTGAGGTTGTCGCCCGATGCACCACAAGGCATGTACAGGAATAACATAATACAATTCCATCTATTTCGACCTTTACATCGTTCTATTATTATTAATGATGATTGACTGTTGTACATACAGTCTAATTGATGTATTGTGAAGCCATATTATAATATGTACAAAAGAGGATATTTGGTCACGTTGCATAGAGCCTGCTTTCCCATTGGCTGATTTCTAACCTAACTTTGACCCATTCCCCAGAAAATCATTGATCAATGAGCAATCTATCATCAATTGCTATTTGTAGGAAAGTTACAAACTTCTACCCTGCACCGTGTCCTGCACATTTGTTGGCTGATTTAATTTGTTCGCTGTCTTAACTGGAAATGTTAAGTTAAATAACTTTGATAAATGATTTTTTTGAACACGTTTTGTTCCATTATCATGCCAAATGTCACAAAGGGATATTTTGCCTGACATCTAATGCTTTAAATTGTTTACATTAAATATCATTTCTCGTTGGCTCATTCAATTTCAGAACTTTGCAAAAGCCATTAACTCGGCTATTAATCATATCTTGATATTAACCTCATCTTCAGTTTTCCAAACATCTTGTTGATCTTAGCCTCCATGTGATTTACATTAGAAATAGTATCGGTGAAATAGAGATTCCTGGACAGCTTTCATTCAGAGGCCCACATGTCATGCCTCTCATAAATAGATTTTGATTCATTAACAATATTTAAAGGGCACATGGACAATTACATGGATGGCGAAATTTAGAAGGATGGGTCAAACTCGAGCAAATGCAACTAGCTTAGTTTGGAATCTTGGTCAATTTAGACCAGTTGGGCTGAAGGCCCTGTTTCCATGTTGAGTGACTCCTTTATTTTAAACGTATTTAGCCACTGTCTTGTTCTATGCTAAACTTTAATCTGTTTGTTTGTACCTACAATAGTGAGTTAATATCCCAATATAACTGACTTTCCCAAACCCACATAATGGATGCTGCCCCTTATGCTTGAAAGAGATCAGCTCTTACAGCAAGGATGTGGACCTCTTGATCTACTTTTGAGTTTCAAACTCCACCCCTTGGCCCCCTCTGCCCACCAAGACCATTGGGTGAGGGAATGGCCTGCTAATGATTGCCAATTCAATTCTCCACTATATCACAGCTGGCAACAGGAATCAAGTAGCATGGGAGAAATCAATTACCATATGGTAAGACTTGTAAGTGTTCCAATTGATTGCTCTACATATTTTAGATTTCAGCTTATTTGGGAATACATTCAAAGAAAATTTGTCAGATTGTATGAAATATGAAAAATAAATAAATAGAGGACTATTGTGTGCATTTCAAAGCTGTGAATGATGGAAACCAGATGGTTCTCTAATGTAACTCTATATATACACGGACTGAAGATTAGACAAACAATTACCTTTCAAAGAGATGGGAACGAATAAGCATCTGTTTAACTAACTGTTTGAATAAAGAAAGACATAGTATTCTGAAGCCAGTGTTGATGCAAGACCGTTAAACAGTCATGGAAACTTTAGAATGTATAATTTTTGGGAAAGAAAATTATTTACAATTAAATGCAGTTGATTTTTTTTTGTTGGTGTTTCAGTAGTTTCTTAACGTCATGCAAAAATAATTAGTTTCACATTGCATTTCCTAGATGTAAGTAATCAGGAATCTTCCGACCAATGTGTTTCCCATGTTTATGACAGTTTTCCATAAAAGGTCTCATGGGTTTATAATTTTATCCCTCTTGTGTATTCCAGAAAATCTTTACAAAGTTGCCATGCCTGATGTTGAAGGTTGTTGATTTATTATCTCAGCTATTTTAAATCTATACATTAAATTCTTTGTAGAATTATGATTTTTGAGGTACTTGTATAATTGTGAATAATCATGCTACTCAAACTCGGAGTGAATGGACCTGGTAGGAAGGTGTTCCAGTGAAATCCTGTCACATGTAGCATCTCCATTTGATGTTGCATTCGTAATTTCTAGCTCTCACTGCAGGGTATCCCTGTGCCTGCTGGGTCACACTGCAGAATATATTGTCCACAAGATTTACAGCTCCTTCTGACATAATAGATGCATGCTGTTACTTAATATTTATATGTAGTTGGAAACAAAAGTTACATGGTACACAATTGTAAAAAAAATTGTTTAGTAAAATAAAAGTATTGGAAATAATCATCAGCAATAAAAATTCATAGCTATATAAAGTTAGCAATTAAGTTGTTCTTGCAAATCCTTGAAATAGTTGTAGGTAACCCAGTAATATATAGACTGCAATTTCAATCAGGCCAAATTCATGGAACCCTAATTCAGTTAAACCCTCTGGAAATGATATTTATTGAATAGGGCCAGGACAATCCCGTCACTTTGTTTTCTGTTACAGTACAGACAACATACATTCATTTACAACTTTCAAACAGTGAAGACAAAAGGAACGACATATTAATTTGCTTTTATTCTGGTCTGAATTCTGTGGTGTAACAGTTGAGGTTCTGGCATGTTTACCTACTTTTAGTTGCATCCATTGCATTCTCTGTAACTATTTTCTCAAGCAATTTTCTCATGAAACATTCTGCTTATGCATGCTGCTGCTGTTGATAAGTCATGCTGCAGTTTCTTTGGATGTTCCCACGCCACTCTGTTCTTCACTATGTTCTTAATCCTGAATAACTACATTATGGTACTGAAGTGTTGATGAATCAGTTGTTTTTTATTGATCTAAGTTAATGCTAATTTGAAGAAGTCTTCATTTTTGAAATCTTCTGAGGGTAGTAATTACTCAGTCAGATTAGGTGATTGGCTCGAATCCATAGTTCATTATGGCGTGATTGAATAATATGCATTGGCTTTATGTAAGAATCATGATTCATCCCACACAACAGCCTCCTGCTCAGTTTATCCAATATTGTCAACAATCTTGAATCTCATTGCAAAGACATCATCTTCCCCACAGGAAATCAGACTTCCGAACCAATCACCTCTTTCACACCCCCTTCCTGCTGATGCTGTCTCTGTCTCTTAATTCTGCCTGTCTTGGTGATTCCATTATTGTTACTTTAGCATTTCTTTTTACACTAATTCAGGTTGTGCTGCTGTCTTTTCACCATTTTGCTGCGCTTTGCAACACTCCGTTGTTTTGTGCTTGTTGTTGTATCATTGCTGGGTATGATGTTCACTCTGTGAGCTTCATTTGAGCAAGGAATTTTATTGCACCCTTGCGTATATGCCAATAAAGTAATCTAAATCTCATTTGTACTGCTGAAAACTGTCAGACTTCCCTGTTCTCTCTCTGTTCTGACACCGAATGTGCACCCCAAATGTTGACTACAGCAATCATTTCCACAGAGGTTGCTTGAACAACATTCTCCTTTTTATATAGGTTGGAACTGTTTAGACTTGAAGATAATGTGACAGAAATTGAGTGTTATTTAATTTATTATCGAAACATATAATGGGGGTTAAAAAACAGAAGTTTTTAAAAATAAGCAAGTTGGAAGGCTATGCTCGAGGATGCAAGGAAATTTCTTTATCATCATTTTGTTGGTGGTAAGCAACGCACATGCAATGTTAGCATTCATGAGCAGGAATTCCTTTAGCTAGAGGGTGGTAAATCTATGGAATTCATGAGCACAGACAGCTGTGGAGGCCAAATCATTGGGTATATTTAAAGTGGCGTTTATGGGAAGAAAGCAACATAATAGGATTAAGGGGTAATATTAGCCATGTTCAAATTGTGGAGCAAGACTGAAAAAGCACTCCTCTGTCTTATGACCTTATTGGTCATCTTCCTATTTTTAGACAGTCCCTCAGTATTGAGAATGACTTGTATCCACCTTGGTTACGTGGGTTCTAAGGTGACTATTGATGCCAATGTGAGAATGACAGACTTTTCCACAGATGGCATTTGTAGCAGTCATTAGAGTTGGTGGGTGAGTAGTTTGTGGTCAGAGTAGCCAATGGGATGGGTGGGTGAGTAGTTTGTGGTCAGAATAGCCAATGGGACGGGTGGGTGAGTAGTTTGTGGTCCGAGTAGCCAATGGGACAGGTGGGTGAGTAATTTGTGGTCAGAGTAGCCAATGGGACGGTGGGTGAGTAATTTGTGGTCAGAATAGCCAATGGGATGGGTGGGTGAGTAGTTTGTGGTCAGAATAGCCAATGGGACGGGTGGGTGAGTAGTTTGTGGTCCGAGTAGCCAATGGGACAGGTGGGTGAGTAATTTGTGGTCAGAGTAGCCAATGGGACGGTGGGTGAGTGGGTAAGTAGTGTGTGACTTACAAAGGGCTTCTTTGTGCTTCTAGTTAATGGCATTGAAGTTCCATCATGCATGCTCACTTTTAGGCCAATGTTTCCCAACTATCTGGGGTGATACTGTATTTCTCCGAGAAAGTTTTGGACGTGTCTTTTGGATCTGGCTCTCTTTGGCTGGTAACTCTCCCCACAATTCCAAATCCCCCCAAAAATGATCCGATTCTGAGATTTTCCAATGAGTAGCCTAATGTCAGGTTAAAGGGTCATGAGATAAATACAGCTGCCCGATTATGGCAGAAGTTGCTCCCGTGCTGTATGGATACAGCATGGATAAGCCTTAGCACGGATACAGCTTTGAAACTGGTTGCTGCTATAAGCACGTGCTCCTGCTGCCTCCACACAGGGTTCCCATGGAGCTTGTCTTACTCATGACCAGGGCCACTTCTGCTATGCTTCTCACAGGATGCTCACCTCAGTAGTTTCCTGACAGAGTGAATGGCTCAAAATCCATCTGCTGGAACAGACCAGCTGCTAGCTTCTGTCACGGCTCAACAGGTAATACTGATTTAAATGATTCACTTCTCAGCTGGCTGAAGTCATCTTGGTTGGGATGTGTATTAGTTAATGCAGTGACTCCAGCAACAAGCTTAAAGAATGTGGCCAGCTCTGAACACAAGGGTGATCTATTAGGTGTTTAAGCATATTAACTGTCGTTGAAGAGAAAAGCTGCAATATAAGCTGTCAGATAGATGACGATTAAAGGAGTGTGTGAGGACCGTGCGTATTGGAGACAAGTGCACATCCGGGCAGGCAGACCCAATGGTGTTGAGCTCATTTTCTGGCCAGTCTAACTGTATGAGGTAATCGGACTATTTAGAGGAAAGAAGAGATTTCTGCTCATAAGGGAAATAATCAGAAGCTTTTTATGGTTTACAGGCATTCAATAAGAAGAATGCTTGCCTATATTTAGTTCTGGTCTTATAATATTCTGATTGTAAGTTGCATTGCATCTGAATGCAAAGAGGTCATAACTTGAATTGTCAAATAGCTTTGTTACAGTTCTATGTTTTTTTTTAACACCAGGTCTAGATAAATTGCTTTTTATCTCAGAACAAGAGATTGTAAGTCTTAGAAGGCAGAATTATTCTTTATAAGAAAAAAACCCGTAGTAGACCAGAACTAATTTCACTAAACATTGGGCTTTCCATGGTTTAAACACTTCTTAGATGCTTTCATTCAGGAAATGAGGCAAGGATCAACAACAACTTTACAGTTAAGGCCATTTCAACATTTGGTTTCCTGGGCATCATTATTTTGCAGGACATCATGTGGGAGAACCATATTTCCTTCATTAATAGGAAAGGCTCAGCAGAGGATGCACGTCCTGTGGTTATTTGTAAAATTCCTTCTTCCCCAGAATGTTATGGTGCGATTCTACACTGCTGCCATAGGAAGCATCCTCAGTATTGTTTGGTGCCTCATCCTGTCATAATACATGGAAACTACAGCAAACTCTCAGGTCCGTAGAAAGTACAAGAATCCATATCAACCATTGCTGCAGCTCAAATAGTGAATTCATCATTTTGAATCTTTGAGCTACATTTGAAACCGCTTTGATCAGAGTTGTCTCCCCGCTGATGGATAATAACCTTTGAGCAAGCTCCCACAGCTCATCAGCTGGAAACCAGCTTCATTTTTTTCAGTCCTGATGCTGAAAGTTCACCTGAAACATTAACATTTTGTTCCCTCCACAGATGATGCTCAACCTGCTGAGTTATTGAGGATGTTGCTGTGGCTCAAGGCACTGAGAGATTGAACAGGCGAGGACTTTATTCATCGGAGTGTTGGGGAATGAGCAGTGATGTACAACTGTATAAAACAGAGTGAATGCAGACGTTCTTCTTTTCCCAGAAATGGGGAATCAACAACCAGATTACAGAGACTTAGATTGAGAAGAGAGCGATTTAACAGGAATCTGAGGGGCAACTTGTTTTTTTTTATCCATAGGCTGGTCTATACATGGTCTCTTGTTTCTCCTTAATGTTTCCATCAGTCTAAAGCACGCCTAGCAGGAAAAGCAGAACTGCTACTTCAGATGCTGCACTAGTGCTGGTGGCATAGTGGCATCAGAGCTGGACTTCAGGGCGAGAGGTCACGAGTTTGAATCTGGCTGGCTCCCTTGCATGCTCTGTGCCTGGGTTGAGTGTTGAGCTAGCAACTACACACACACACACTCCCGTTTGAAAATCCAGGGTGAAGTGACTGAAAATTTGCATCTGGGGTTCACAGATTAAATTAAAATGTTTCCTTTTGAAAAATGCATTGAAATTGAAGTTGTCTTTTAATCTAGTCATATTATAATTGCTCTCTTCTATAGTGCCTGTACAAGACAGAAAATAAAACTAAAATCTGTCTATTTTTATGTCAGTAATTGCATAAAATTAGTAATTGAATGTCAGTAATTCAGTGGACAAATGAATTAAAAATGAATTAACTCAAAATGCATAAAACCTAAGATGCGACTATATTACTATTTACAATAGATGTACACTGTCTTAGGCTTGCTTGTATTAGTGTGTCTCCCTCTGTTTATGAACACTGTGGCATTTTATGTAGAATCCTGCCTCCCTGTGGCTAAATTAATAAATATTCAATTGAGACAAGACCAAACATAAACCAAGAAACTGATATATTTCCTATAGGTTATGCAAAATATTGCTGTTTATTTCCTGCAACTCCCAATAACACAGAAAATAACAAAAGATTGAATTGCCAAACATAGTGCCTAGCAATCATTAACCAGATTTTTTTGCCACTTTTCCCATTAAAGCTTAGTTCAGACAGTATTTCTATCTTGGTTGTGTAAATGATAGATTTGACTGCTAATTTTTCCTTCAGCTCTCTGCATTAAGGGAGGTCTTATTGAATTTGAAATCAAAATGTTTTAACCTTAATGAGAAATATTCTTATCCTTGTTTTGCTTCATCCTCAACCATTTTTTCAGCTAAGGTTCTTGATAATTTGATACACTCAAAATATCAAACTTTCAATAAGTTTCAATTTCCCAGTTTGCTAATGAACTGTTTTGTCTCAGATTAAAATGCAAATAGAAATGCCACTAGTGATGTCCATAAGATACAGGAGCAAAATTAGGCCATTTGGCCCATCGAGTCTGCTCTGCTATGTCATCATGGCCGATCCATTTTCCTTGCAGCTCCAATCTCCTGCCTTCTCCCTATAGGCATTCATGCCCTGATCAGTCAAGAATCTATCAACCTTTGCCTCAAATATACATAAAGGCTTGGCCTCCACAGCTGCCTGTGGCAAAGAATTCCACAGATTCACCACTCTCAGGCTAAAGAAATTCCTCCTCATCTCTGTTCTAAAAGGATGCCCCTCTATTCTGAATCTGTGTCCTCTGGTCTTAGAGTCTCCCACTGTAGAAACATCCTCTCCACATCCACCCTACCAAGGCATTTCACCATTTGATAGGTTTCAATGAGGACACCCCTCATTCTTCTGAATTCCAGTGAATATAGACGCAGAGCCATCTAACACTCTTCATGTGATAAGCTATTTAATCCTGGCATCATTTTCATGAAACTTCTTTGAACCCTCTCTGGTTTCAGCAATCCCTTCGAAGATAAGGGGCTCATAATACTGCAAATGAGGACTCACCAGTGCTTTATAAAGTCTCAGCATTACATCCTTGTTTTTATTTTCTAGTCCTCTTGAAATGAATGCTAACTTTACATTTGCCTTGCTCACCACAATTACCTATTATCAGACAATAGATTTAATTTGTCTGGCCAATCTGACTGGACAGTTTGAGAATTAGAAATTATTAGCTTTTTGTGTTCTGATTTTAATAATATTTAAAAGTTTTCCTGAAGATAACTAACCAAAGCTATTCATGTTATAAAGCCTGTTCCTCATTCAAACCCAGAACTTGATGTTTTGCTTCCTGGCAAACAGACTGGTGTTTAGCTATGAGGAGGTGGTAAGGAAAATGCCAAGGAAACAGCCTTCAACCAAGAAAACTGAAGCAGTGAGTTCCCTCCTTCGGTTAGTTTGCTTTATTTTTAACCAGGAGTGGAGCAGTCCCTTTATGTGAGGGCTGTCGCTTCTACATAGCTTCTGCTCTGAATTACGAACAGGATCAGCTCTGAGCTCTCAGCTGATCAGTGTGATGTGCTTTTTGGTGGCAGCTATTCAACATAATGATCTTGAGAATGAAATTCAATGTGAGCATGAGTAGAACAGGCCAGGTGAAGACAGGCAGGTCTCTTTCATAAATGACATCAGTGGAGCAGATGGTTTTCACAAGACAGTGCTTTCAAGCAATACTGGTGTTCTTTATGTTCTGAGTTTATTTTTAATTAAGTGGATTGAAATTTTCAGCTGCCATGATGGATTTTGAATTCATGCCTCTAGAATCCCACTACAGTAATAATGTCAACAGATTAAAGCATTAAACTCTGGATAAAAAAATCAAAAAGTTGTAAAAGATATGAATGCAGATTGAAAATGAATATGATTGAAACCTTGAAGTTGAATATCCAACAGAGTAAATATGATTCTTTTCAAATGAAGAGCTTAAATAATAGACCAAGGTACAAAGCAGTGAATTTCTAAGTCTGAAGAAAATAAAAGACAATACAGTAAAGGAATAAACACACCAGGTTCTGCATATGCTGGAAATCCAGAGTAACAAACAAACTGATGGAGGAGCTCAGCAGATCAGGCAATATTGATGGAAAGGAGTAAAGAGTTGGCATTTTGGGCTGAGACCCTTCATTAGGACTATGATGAAATAAGAGAAGAAGCAGATTATAAAATGAAGTGAAAACTGTGAGTCGACAGTTTGAGCTATTGAGTCATACGGTATGAAAACAAGTCCTTCAGCACACCAAGCCTTCAAACACCCATTTTCTCTAATTCAATTACGTTCTTCCTATATTCCCATCAATTTCCACAGATCCCACCACACGATTTACAATGTGTGGGTCATCACATAATTTACAGGGATAATATATGGTGGCAATCAACCTACTAATCTGAATGCCTTTGGGAGGGGAGGGACAGGGGAGAGAAACTTAGAGCACCCACAAAAAAACCCACACAGTCACAGGGAGAATGCGCTAACTCCTCCCAAAGCACCAGATGCCAGAATGGACACTAAGTCATTGTGGCTGTGAGGCAGCAACTCTGCCGTCTGGATCATTATGGAGCTTTTATTCTGAGAAAGAATGCTTTCAAATTAGAAAGTACTTGGCTGAATATTTATTGATGCCATTGTATATTAAGCTATAGATAGAGCTGGGAAGTAGGATACACTAAATAGATTTTCTTCATTCAGTATGTTTGCACTGGGCAGAATGGCCATCTGGTTACTGATCAATGAAGCTTAACTTGACCAAAATCTGATTTTGAAATCTCTATATGTTGTAACTTTTTTGTATATGTCAAAGGAAAAGTTTATTTCAGTACCAGTGAAATGTAAAGATAAGTACCTTTCATGAAGAAAATCTCAAACACAATAGATGTAAAAAAAAGTAGGGACTAAATAGAAGGTGAGAAGTTGATTTGTAAAGAACTCCAAACTATCTTTTACTCTTCTTTTGCATGTTGTTATCTGCAAAGCTAGAAATATTTTTTGTTTCTTTCTTTGTAAATGTCCTCTGTTAGGTCTTTGTCCAAATGCCTTACATTGAATTGAATTGAATTGACTTTACTTCTTATATCCTTCACATACATGAGGAGTAAAAACCTTTATGTTACGTCTCCATCTAAATGTAATAAATAGAACAGTCAATGTAATTTAGAGTACACGGAGTACACTCAAGTCAGTGTGAGTGCATCAGTCTGATGGCCTGGTGGAAGAAGCTATCCTGGAGCCTGTTGGTCTTGGATTTTATGCTGTGTTACCATTTCCTGGATGGTAGCAACTGGAATAGATTGTGGTTGGGATTGATTGGATCCCAGTGATCCTTCGGGCCCTTTTTACACACCCGTCCTTGTAAATGTCCTGAATCATGGGAAGTTCACATCTACAGATGTGCTGGACTGTCCAATGTGCACTTACAATCTGATCCAGGCCGTGTGCAAACCTTGTGTTTACTTCAGTGTAGCAGGTAATTTTCATATGAAACATCTGCAAAAAGCCCAACCCTACTTCCTTAACTCTGGTTTAGACTGATGGTTCTTGCTTGTGGAAGGACAGATCTCAAGAAAATAAAATTGACTGAATTCTGCCACCTACTGTTGCAAAAATGAACTTCATCCTTATGATACATTTTTAATATTCTGGGCAGTACTTGCAATGACTGAGTAGAGTCAAGAAGTAATAGGGAAATTTTATAATTTTTTTTATATCATGGAGATGAGGTCCATGAAGAACTAGCACAGAGACATGAGACCTGAGGCAGATCAGACGTAATTGTATTGAATGGGAAGGCAGGATTGAAGGGCTAAGTGAATTACCCTGCGCCTGTGTTCTTAAGTTAACATGCGGCCTTGGAGAGGATTTGTGCGGCATGTTAGGGTGACATTTTTATTTGTATAACATAGCCATCAGTTTATAGTTAAATATCAGTCAAGGTAAGTTTCCTTGCATAGAATCACAGAACTTTTACAGACATTAGAGTTTATTTCTGCCCATCCATGCCAACTCTGTCAGTAATCCAATCGGTCCCATTCTCTAATTGTTGAATGCAACAATTGAATCTTATATCAATTTGAACCCTCACAATGTATTCTAGATGTAAACCACTTATTGGGCAAAAAGATTTTCTTCATGTCACATTGAGTGCTTTTACTGATTACTAGCATGCTACAATTTTGAGGATGATAGTGGCCGAGTCATTGTTTTATAAGGTCATTGTAATAGGTGTTGATCCCCCGCCCATGGAAACAAATTATCTTTATTTGCCTTTCATTACTTTTAAATTCCCCAGTCAGATTTGTCACAATTACCTCTGTCCAAAGGTCCCACACTGACCATCATGCACCCATTTTTAATCCTACATTAATCCCATTTTTAGTCTCCCCGCATACTCATCTACCTCAATAACCACAGCTTCTATTGTGTATTCAAAATACTGAAATACTTTATCTCCAGAATCTCATCTACAAGTTTAATAAATTTGTATCATTCCTGAGGTGAGCCACATAGATCTGCGCATTACAATTCAATTGTGGCCAAGTTGGTGATTTACAGAGGGTGATTGTGATTTCATTGCTCCAGTGTTCTTTCCTGACATGGTCTATTCTTCATTCTTCTGTGGAGCTTGAGGAAATTTGCTATCTCAGCAAACAGGCGTACAGTGGTGAGCAGTCTTACTAGCTGCATCACAGCCTGGTTTGGAGGTTCCAATGCACAGGATCACAAAGGATTGTAGACAGTTGTAGATTCAACCTTGCTTTCCATAAGGACATCTTCAAGAAGGCAGCATCCAACATTAAAGACCCTCACTTCTGGGACAGGTCCTCTTTGTGTTACTACCATCAGAGAAGAGGTAGGCAGGGGATCCTGAAGATGCACACTCAATATTTTAGGAATTCCTTCTTCCCTTTGCCATCAGATTTCTGATTGGTCCATGAACCCATGAGTACTACCTCATTGTTCATTTTTTATACTGTGTATTTGTTTTGTAACTTGTAGTCATTTTTATGTTTTACATTGAACTGCAGCTGTAAAATATTCAGTTTCACAACATATGTCACTAATAATAAACCCGATTTTGATTCTTATGCTTTAGCCCACGCTAATGGTTTTTATAAATATACAGTATCCCCAGGTCTTTCTCTTCTTGTACCACTTTTGAATTGTGCATGCTAAATTCACACTTCTTATTACCAAAATGTATATTTTCAGCTTGACATTTTGCTAGTTAGTGCCTCCACAGATGAGTCAGGTGCTGGGCAGTTCTTATAAGATCTCGGGCAGTTAACAGTTCTATTTCATAGGACTTGAGGTAGTTGATCATGTAGAGGGTAGCTAAGAGCAATTATAACTATTTATATTTTTAATTCTGGTGTTGATTTCCAAGTTCCCAACAACATTAATGAACTTAACTTTCAGTGTACCTATCATAGATTTGCTCCCCATCACTGCTTTATTTCATTAATTGTTCTTGTATTTTTATTATTTTTAGTCTGATGAATTAAACTAAATTTACTAAATATTATATGCTGTGCAAATTAAACAATCACTATCTACAATAGCTTAGAGGACTACATGGTTCTAATTATACCTAATCATCTGTTTCCAAAAGAAGTAACACTTTGTGATTTTTAATTCATAATGTAGAGGAACAAAATTGCATGAAAGTCCAGCAATTCAGAAGAGGAGACTTGACAAATTTCTTGCTCTAGGTTAAAATGGAAAGCTGAAGTTTATATTTGTATCTTTGTAGTTCATCCCAAGAAAAGTGACAACACATTGCAGAGGTCCAGTATACCAGAAAAAGGTCCAAGGACAAAGTGTCAAAAGTCCCAGTCTTATTCCAAACAATGGACTCTCATTACTTCCTGTCCAATTTCTACCTAAATGCAGTTGAGTTTTTCAGACATGATCACTTACAATTATTCAATTGGGACAAAATACTGTAGATACTAGAAATCCAAAACAAAACAAAAAATTGGTTAGCAGGTCGAGCAGCATCTGTGGAGAAAGAAAAGGAATTGCTGTTTCAGATCAAAGGCTGTTCTTCAGAATTGGAAAAGTGAGAAGACAAATGTGTTTTATGTCGCAGAGGGGTTGTGAGAAGAGGTAAAAATACTTTAAAAGAATCATTGGTTGGAGGATAAAGGAAAAAAATAAACAACTAAAGCAAAGAGGTACAGCCTGATCTGAGGAAAGAAAAAAATAAAGTGGTTACCTGCATCAAGACATGAGACCATTGATATTAGAGACTGGTAGGCTGAAAGCTGAGAATGTTATCCCTTGACCTGGCATAAATGAGATGAGAAGGTGAGAGCAGAAGTGTGAATTAATGGAGAATTGCCTCTGAAAATAAGGGAAATTTATTCTTGGATTGCATATATTATCACATGAGGGCTGTCAGTCTTGGTATTGCATGATGTTTGAAATTAAAATCTTAATTAAGGATAAAACTCTTTTTTACTTCATGAATGTTACTCTTCGTCCAGTTCTAAGCTTCTAGTGGTCTTGCAAGCAAAATGATCAACTTTTGTATAAAGTTAGTGAAAGTGAGGAAAATAATTGTGGCGTGAATGTGTTAGCAACTGAAGTAAGTGGTTGTAATTTTTCAGATGGTTCAATGGTTCCATTTACTATCAGGGAATGTATACAGTATACAGCCTGAAATTCTTATTCTTCACAGACATCCACAAAACAGAAGAAAAACCCCAAACAATGAATTACAGAATAATGTTAGAACCCCAAAGCCCCTCCTCCCCCTCCCATGCATAAGTATCAACCCTCCCTCTCGCCTTCTCCCCCACCTGCTTTTTTCCAGTCCATAACATCACTTTAATTCTAGTTCTCCTGACTTGAGTTAGAGCAGCAAACTGTCTCTCACCATCGAGAGAGAGAGAGGGATCTATGGAGTGCAAAGGCCTCCAGCGGCCATACCCACTGTCTCAATGTTCCAATCTCCCGAGACACTGGCAAGGAATCGTGTCTACAAGGCTGCACCCTGAAGGCTCACATCTTACAGGCCAGTCCTGGAGATATCGAAAATGCTAGGCTGCTCGGTGGGCTTCGAGAGTGGGAACCCACCTCCGTGAAGGTCTGCAGTTTCAATGCAGCTGTAAATCACGGACTCCAACAGGATTCTAACCACTTTGAAAAAGAAAGATTAAGGGAAGATGAACGAGAAGAAGTCATCCTCTGGCGCCAACTTTAGCTCCTCCCCCTTATGTATTGATGTGCTGTATACTTAGCAACGTGCCGGAGTGGTATGCTAAGCCTCATTTGTAACTGTCCAAAGGTACTTCGTGTCACGTTTCAAACAATAAGTTTTCATCTTACTAGTTTTGGCTGTATTCAAACATAAATACCAGAAGTGAAATATCTCCTCATCCCTGCCCCTTTAATGGGCATTGTGGGAAGCTTTTCGTATTTGTATTTGTAGCCTTTCATTAAATCTTTGATGATAATGTATTTTGCTATTATATTTTCATTGTTCCAAAAGGGACTTCTGTTACTCTTTCCTTAATATTCGCTGAATTATTATTGAAATATAACACCTCAAGCTTAATGGATATTACCTGACTTTTAGTGAAATACTGCGAAGAAGATTTCCGGATTCTTCTGCATTGATTGATTTGAGTAATTACTGTGAGTGTCAGAGTTTGACGACCTATCATGGATTTTCAAGCTTTATCTCAAATAATTGGTTATAACAGTTGGTTTGTCTGAAATTTCAAAATATAACATATGTATGATTTTAAGAATAATTGGACCTTCAACAATCAGTGGTGAATCCTGAATGATTTTGCAAATAAACATCACTAATGATGTATGTTTTTGAGACTTCAATGTTCAGCTCATTATTGTCATTTAAAGTGGTTATACAATTCCTTATATATTATTTGGCTTCCATTCCCTCCATGGAAATCATAGAAAGGATATAAAAACATTTGACAAAATAAAGCAGGGGTAGGAGAGCAGAGCAGGTTGAAGGATGGTAGTATTGTGGGAAATAATCTCTTTGTTGAAACAACATCTAGCAAAAGGAAGTTAGGAAACTTTAAAATCATATAACACAGATGGAAGCTGTTCTGCCATTATGACCATGCCATCTCTTTGAATGGCCCGTCAAACTAGTTCATTTCCTCACCTCTTTTCTTTGGGCTTTCATATTTTCCCCTTCAAGTGTGTAACTAATTCATTTTAAAGTTTTTGTTACCAAATCCTCAAGCTACTATCCTTTTAGGCAAACGAGAAAATCTGCAGAGGCTGGAAATCAAAGCAACATACACAAAATACTGGAGGAACTCAACAGGCCAGGCAATATCATTGGAAAAGAGTAAACAGTCAACAATTCAGGCTGAGACCCTTCATCAGGACTCAAATTGTCGACATTTTGGGCCAAAGCCACTTCTTCCTCTTAAGCAGTTCTTTTAATGGGCTTCTCAATTTGTCATCTCATATTCAAAAATTTGTATTCTATCTTTTTTCATGCACCCACATTAATATTATACAATATAGTTAATATTATCTTTCTGCATCTTTCCTGCAAAATGTGTTATTTCACATTTCTCTGTTTCCTAATGCATCTATCAGTCCAACAGTTTACAATATTTCCAAATTCTGTCATTACAAACTTTAAAATGATGCTTTGTGTGTAACAGTCCGGATCATTATATATTTTAAAAAGAAGAGTGGTCATTCTCTCAACCTTGAGAGACAAAACTGTGTACATCATTTCAACCTTTCAGTTGCTTTCTGAGCCTTGATATCTTTGTCTCCATGTTGCTACTCCCCTTTGATAGTTCGATCATCAGTTTTGCTAGCGTATATTGTCATTTTTGCAAAGCACCTTATGAAACCTCACACTCGGGGGGACATGACCAGCAGCCAGTGTAAGGCCTTGTCACTGTATACCCAATAAAAGTCACTCCGTGGATGGGAAGGACTGAGATTTGTTAGTTCCATTGGTGTATCTTTACTGCTCCTCGGATGCCAGCATTTTGGTTCCAGAAACAATCATTTCAATCCTTCTCTCAATCACTGAGGGAATCATCAGTGTATAGAATCAAATCTTTGACAGAGAAGTAACCCACAGGTCTCTTCACCTTGAATTAATACTGTGACCACGTGTTTCTTATTGGCATGTAAGACCGTAAGATGTTGGAGGAGATTTAGGCCAATTGGCCCATTGAGTCTCCTCTGCCTTTCAATCATGGCTGATCCTTTTTTCCCCTCCTCTACCCCATTCTCTGGCCTTCTCCCCGTAACCTTTGATGCCATGTACAATCAACAACCTATCAAGCTCTGCCTTAAATACACCCAACGATCTGGCCTCGACAGCTGCCTGTGGTTACAAATTCACCACCTTCTGGCTGAAGAAATGTCTCTGCATCTCTGTTTTAAATGGACTTCCCTCTATCTTGAGGCTGTCTCTTATCCTAGACTCCCCCACCATGGGAAACATCCTTTCCACTACTCTTTCTCTACTTTCTCTAGGCCTTTCAAGATTCAAAAGGTTTCAATGAGATCCTCCCTCATCCTTTTAATTCCAGTGAGAACAGACCCAGAGCTGTCAAACTTTCCTCATATGCTAACTATTTCATTCCCAGAATCATCGTTGTGAACATCCTCTGAACCCTCTCCAAAGCTAGCACACCTTTTCCAAGATGAGGAGCCCAAAGCTGTTCACAGTACTCAAGGTGAGGCCTCAACTGAGGCCTTATAAGCCTCAGCATCACATCCCTGCTCTTGTATTCTATACTGCTTGAAATGAATGCTAGCATTGCATTTGCCTTCCCCACCAATGACTCAACTTACAAGTTAATCTTTAGGGTGTTCTGCACAAGGACTCTCAAGTCCTTTTGGATCTCAGATTTTTGGAATTTCTCCCCATTTAGAAAATAGTCTGCAGATTTATTTCTACTACCAAGCTGCATGAATGACCATGCATTTTTCTACATTGTATTTCATTTGCCACTCTCTTGTTCATTCTCCTAATCTGTCAAAGTCCTTCTGTATCCTACCTGTTTCCTCAACACTACCTGCCCCTCCACCAATCTTGGTATCATCTGCAAACTTGACAACAAAGCCAATCTTTCCATCATGTAAATCATTGATATACAGCATAAAAAGAAGCAGTCCCAACACCAACCCCTGCGGAACACCACTAGTCACTAGCAGCCAACTAGAAAAGGATCCTTTTATTCCCACTCACTGCCTCCTGCCAATCAGCCAATGCTGTTACCATGTTAGTAACTTTCCTGTGATACCATGGGCTCGTAACTTGTTAAGCAGCCTCTTGTATGCCACCTTGTCCAAGGCCTTCTGAAAGTCCAAATATATAATGTCCACTGCCTCCCCTTTATCTATTATACTTGTAATCTCCTCTAAGAATTCCAACAGGTTTGTCAAGCAGAATTTTCCCTGAAGGAAACCATGCTGACTTTACTCTGTCTTGTCCTGTGTCACTAAGTGCTCCATAATCTCATCCTTAACAAATGACTCTTCCCAACAACTGAGTTCAGGCTAACTGGTCTATAATTTCCTTTCTGCTGCCTTCCACCCTTCTTAAAGAGTGGAGTGTCATTTGCAGTTTTCCAGTCCTCTGGCACTATGCCAGAGGCCAGTGATTTTTGAAAGATCATTGCTGATGCCTTTGCAACTTCTACTGCTACCCCTTTCAGAGCCCTAGGGTGCAGTTCATCTTGTCCAGGTGACTTATGTACCGTGAGGTCTTTTAGCTTTTTGAGCACCTTCTCCCTTGTAAAAGTAACCTCTCTCACTTCTTTATAGGGTGATTTGCCCAGTTTAACAGGGAATCTTAATGCAAGTGCTATATACAATCTTACCTTTAAAGTTTAAGACACTTTTGGTTGTTCTTCATTAAGTCACAGGGTTGTCAGAGCACTTCATGACCTTCAGCAGATTGTTAAGCGGCTGAGCAATAGTCAATTGATCTGCTACTAACATTGGTTAGCAATAGTTTCGTCTGACATAGCTGTCAATCTTTTTTGTTTCATCACTATCATTCTCACATGAGTCACTAGGGGCCACTGTAGAGATCAGTTACTGTTTATCCTGGATTTCTTTGAAGTTCAGATGGCGCCGCTGTTCTTGGAGTCCTGGCATGCTCCTGAGTACGGATAGAGGCACCATATAACGAGACTGTTCAATGTGAGCTGTAATTCATTTGGCGGAGCTCCAGAACTAGTGTTTCCCGGGGTGGAGCACCAACAGTAGCGTCACTAGCAGACCACCCACTTGGGGGTCTCCGTGGTGCATTTCCATTTTCTTTTAGTTTGCTTTGAAACTTCATACAATGCATATCGATTGAACTACAATATTCTTTTGCTCGCTCATTTAATGCAAAGGTTTCCTCTTTAGACTTTTCACTGTCTATCATGCTGTTTTTGTAGTTTACCGTATTTTTGGCGTTTCTTTCGATTAGTCAGACTTTATTCGCATCGTTAGCTTTCAGTCACTCACGCATATTACAAAGCTTGTTTTTACTCTTTCCATTCATTCTTTGTACTAAGCCTGCTGCCTGAGGATGGTAACTGCAATGGAAATGTTGGTCAATCTGTAAGGCCTTATATACTTCCTTTATCACCTTCCCAGTGAAGTGGATACTGTAGGTGGAGAGTTTCCAAGGGATCCTGAATCTCCGGATAATTTCTTTTATTAAACGTTTAGCTACTGTAACTGCATCATTCTTTCTACAAGGAAATGCTTAATCCCTTCGTGAAAAAACATCAATAATGACCAATGCATGTTTGAATCCTTTGCGCAAAGGTAATTCTATGCAATCCATCTGTAAGTACATGAACAGTCCATCAGAGGGCGGTGTATCAGATCCTTCCACCTTCACTAGTTTTCCTGGATTTTGTAAAACCTGTATCATGCGTCATTCATAAACTTGGTGTAGAGCTTGCGGTAAGTCAGGGGCATGCCATATCTGATTTATACGATCCACCGATACCCTTTACATCCTCCAGGGAAAGAAGGTACTGGTCCCCGCAGGGTAGTGGAGCATTTGGGTTGATAGTCACTATGTACAGCTCAGCTAGAGTCATGGAAAAGTACAGCACAGAAGCAACACAAAATGCTGGAGGAGCTCAGCAGACCAGGCAGCATCAACTGAAAAGAGTACAGTCGATTTTTTTGGGCTGAGACTCTTTAGCAGGACAGATCTCGGCTCAAAAAGTCGACTGGACTCCTTTCCATAGTTGCTGCCTGGCTTGCTGAGTTCCTTCGGCATTTTGTGTGTTGCTTGATTTCCAGCATCTGCAGATTTTCGCTTGTTTGTGATCAGCGCAAAACAAGCCCTTTGGCCGATCTAGTGCATGCCAGGCCTTTGAAACTGCTTACCAGCACCCAGACCATAGCCCTCAATACCCTCGACATTCATGTATCTATCCAAACTTCTCTTAAACATTGAAATTGAGCTCACGTGCACACTTGCATGCTCATTCCACACTGTCATGACCCTGTAAATGAAGAAGTTCAGAATCAAAATCTGGTTTATCATCACCGGCATGTTTCATGAAATCTATTAACTCAGTAGCAGCAGTTCAATGCCAAACATAAAATAGAAGGAAAAAAATAAATAAGTAAACCTTATACAGTATACTTTATACAATATACATATATAGAATAGATTAAAAATCATGCAAAAAGCAGAAATACTATAAATTAAAAAAAAGTGAGGTAGTGTCCAAGGGTTCAATGTCCACTTAGGAATCGGATGGCAGAGGGGAAGAAGCTGTTTCTGAATCACTGAGAATGTGCCTTCAGGCTTCTGTACCTCCTGCCTGATGGTAACAGTGAGAAAAGGGCATGCCCTGGGTGCTGGAGATCCTTAATAATAGATGCCACCTTTCTGAGACACTGCTCCTTGAAGATGTCCTGGATACTTTGTGAGATATTACCCAAGATGGAGCCGACTAAATTTAAAACCCTCTGCAGCTTCTTTTGGCCCTGTGCAGTAGCCCCTCCATACCAGACAGTGATGCAGCCTGTCAGAATGCTCTCCACAGTACAACTATAGAAGTTTCTGAGTGAATTTGTTGACAGGCCAAATCTCTTCAAATTCCTAATAAAGTATAGCTGCTGTTGCCTTATTTTATAATTGTATCAATATGTTGGGACCAGGTTAGATCCTCAGAGATCTTGACACTCAGGAGCTTGACACTGCTCTCTCTCTCTTGTTCCCCTCATGTTCCCCTTAAACTTTTCACCCTTCACCCTTAACCCATGACCTCGTTGTAGTTTCACCCAAGCTCAGCGGAAGAAGCCCACTTGCATTTATCCTATCTATACTTAAAAAAAACTTTATATAACTCTATCAAATCCCCCTTCAATCTTCTATGTTCCGAGGAATAAATCCTAACCTACTCAGTTTTTCTTTATAACTCAGGTCCTCCAGTCTTGGCAACATGCTTGTAAATTTTCTCTGCACTTCCGAAACCTTATTTATATCTTTCTTGTAGGCAGCTGACCAAAACTGCTCCAAATTGGGCCTTACCAACACCCTATACAACTTTAACATAACATCCCATCTCCTAGACACTAGAACACTACAGCACAGTACAGGCCCTTCAGCCCTTGATGTTGTGCTGGCCCATATATTTCTTAAAAAAGTACTTAAACCCATACTATCCCGTAACCCTCTATTTTTCTTTCATCCATGTGCCTGTCCAAGAGGCTCTTCAAAACCCCTAATGTTTTAGCCTCCACCACCATCCCTGGCAAGTCATTCCAGGCACTCACAACCCTCTGTGTAAAAAAACTTACCCCTGATGTCTCCCCTAAACTTCCTTCCCTTTACTTTGTACATATGCCCTCTGGTATTTGCTATTCGTGCCCTGGGAAACAGGTACTGACTATCCACCCTAACTATGCCTCTCATAATCTTGTAGACCTCTATCAAGTCCCCTCTCATCCTTCTACGCTCCAAAGAGAAAAGTCCCAGCTCTGCTAACCTTGTCTCATAAGACTTGTTTTCCAATCCAGGCAACATCCTGGTAAATCTCCTCTGCACCCTCTCCATAGCTTCCACATCCTTCCTATAATGAGGTGACCAGAACTGAACACAATACTCTTAAGTGTGGTCTCACCAGAGATTTGTAGAGTTGCAACATGACCTCTCTACTCTTGAACTCAATCCCCCTATTAATGAAGCCTAGCATCTCATAGGCCATCTTAATTACCCTATCAATCTGTGCAGCAACCTTGAGGAATGCATGGATTTGAACCCCAAGGACCCTCTGTTCATCTACACTCTTAAGTAACCGACCATTAACCCTGTACTCAGCCTTCTGGTTTGTCCTTCCAAAATGTATCACCTCACACTTATCCGGATTGAACTCCATCTGCCATTTTTCTGCCCAACTCTGCAGCCTGTCTATGTCCTCTTGTAACCTTTGACCACCTACAACTCCATCCACAACTCCTCCAATCTTCGTGTCATCCACAAACTTACTCCATCCTTCCACCTCTATATCCAAGTTATTTATGAAAATCACAAATAGCAGGGGTCCCAGGACAGATCCCTACAGCACTCCACTAGTCACCAACTTCCAAGCAGAATACTTTCCTTCCACAACTACCCTCTGCTTTCTTTCTTTAAGCCAATTTTTTATCCAAACAGCCAAGGTTCCACTGATCCCATGCCTCATGACTTTCTGGATGAGTCTCTTGTGGGGGACCTTGTCAAATGCCTTGGTAAAATCCATGTAGACCACATCCACTGCCCTACCCTCATCAATTTCTTTTGTTACCTCTTCAGAAAACTCAAATAGGCTCGTGAGGCACGACCTTCCCTTCACAAAGCCATATTGACTATCCTTAAGTAGTCTGTACTTCTCCAAATGCTTGTAGATCCTATCCTTAAGAATCCTTTTCAATAGTTTGCATACCACCGACGTAAGACTCACCGGTCTTGGTCTATAGTTCCCAGGATTCTCCCTATTACCTTTTTTAAACAAGGGAACAACATTTGCTGTTCTACAATCCTCTGGCACCTCCCCTGCAGCCAAAGAGGATTCAAAGATCATAGCTACTGCTCCAGCAATCTCTTCTCTCAATTCGTACAACAACCTGGGGTGTATCACATCTGGTCCCGGGGACTTATCAATCTTGACGTTTTTAAGAAGATCTAATACTTCTTCTTCCTTAATCTCCACATTGTCCGGCACACATGTCTGTTCTCTTTTGACCTCACCCTGGAATACTGCAGCAAAGTATTCATTTAGGACCTCTCCAACCTCCTCCACCTCAAGGCACATGTTGCCTTCTTTATCCTTCATTCTTGTCATCCTTCTGTTCTTCACATATGCATAGAATGCCTTGGGGTTCTCCCTAATCCTGCATGCCAAGGCCTTCTCATTCCCCCTTCAAACTCTCCTAAGACCTTTCTTAAGCTTCTTCCTAGTTACCCTATACTTCTTATGAGTGCTTCCTGCTTCTTATATCTAACTTATGCTTCCTTCCTCCTCTTGACGAGTTGCCTCACATGTTTTGTCCGCCATGGTTCCATTTTCCTACCATTTTTTCCTTGTCTCAGTGGGACAAACCTATCCTGAACTCAGCACAAGTAGTCCCAAAATTTCCTCCACATTATTTCTGTGCTTTCACCCTTGAACATCTGTTTCCAATTTACTCTCGCTAGTTCCTGCCTCATCCCTTCACAGTTGGCCCTTCCCCAGATAAGCACTTTCCCATTTTGTCTGTTTTTGTCCTTTTCCATAGCTTTGCTGAAGCTAAGGGAGTTGTGGTCACTCTCACCAAAATGCTCCCCCACCAAGAGGTCTGCCACCTGACCAGGTCATGAAGCCCTGAAATTTAACCTCATAAAATTCAAACTTGGAGCCTAATGATGCTCTCATTAATGTTTCCAAATCCATAATGCTAGGTTTGTGACACAAAACAATAGCTTTAAGTTTCTGAAGAGCTTTTTCCAAACCTGTCCCTGGGTCAGGCAGTTCTACCATTATCCGTAATTCTCCTGCTATACAAGGTTGATATACACCATTTGGTTCTCCATCTAACTCCTCCATCGATCTCTTCCCATAATTATTAAACATGTACCATGTTGGTGTCCCCTTATTTGGGATAGGGAAGGACTCCCTTTGTCCCATTATTACCAATTGCTAGTCGCCCTTCCTCACCCTACTTAGTATATTTTCTCAAGCACAAGAAAGCCTGCAGATGCTGGAAATCCAAAGCAACACACACGGAACACTGGAGGGACTCAGCGGGCCAGGCAGCGTCTGTGGAAACAGTCAGTGTTTTGGGCCAAGACCCTTTTGCTCTCGTGTGTATAGAATGCCCTGGGCTTCTCTTTGACCCTACTTGGCAAGGACTTTTTATGCCCACTCCTGGCTTTCCTAATTCCTTTCTTGAGTTCTTTTCTGGCTTCTTTATAATCCTCAAGGACTCTGTTTGATTATAGTTTCGTAAGCTTTGCATACTTCTCCTCTTCTTGACTGAATTCATTACCTCTCTCGATATCCAAGGTTCTCTTACCTTGTCATCCAAGTCCTTCCTTCTGACTGGAACATACAAAAGCAACTGCTCCCTCAATGTCACAGAAACAAAGGAGCTGGTTGTGGATTAAAGGAGGAATGGAGACGGGATAATCCCTATTGACTTCAATGGATCTGGGGATGAGAGGGTGAACAGCTTTAAGTTCCTCGGCATAAACATCACTGAGGAATTCATGTTGTCTGTACGCACCAGCTGTGTGGTGAAAAAGGCACAACAGCTCCTCTTTCACCTCAGGTGGTTGAGGAAGTTTGGTATGGGCCCCCAAGTCTTAAGAACTTTCTACAGGGGCACAATTGAGAGCATCCTGACTGGCTCTATCACTGCCTGGTATGGGAACTGTACCTCACTTAATCCCAGGGCTCTGCAGACAGCCCAGCACATCTGTAATTCTGAACTTCTCATGATTCAGGACATTTACAAGGACAGGTGTGCTAAAAGGGCCCAAAGGAACATTGGAGACCCAAGTCACCCCAACCACAAACTGTTCCAGCTGCTACCACCCAGGAAACAGTACTGCAGCAGAAAAGCCAGGACCAACAGGCTCTGGGACTGCTTCTTCCACCAGGCCATCAGACTGATTAACTCACACTATTTGACTGTTCTACTTACTATAAATTACTATGATTGCACATTGCACATTTAGATGGAGACGTAACATAATGATTTTTACTACACATGAACTTGAAGGATGTAAGCAATAAAGTCAATTTTCTTTAAGCACCCTCACATGGCAGATGTGACTTGTCGAAAAATAGTAGTTTCCAATTAACTCTCCCTAATTCCCACCTCATATTCTCATAATCTACCCTGCTCCATATTAATACTCTCCCACAAGGTCCATTCTTACCTATAGCTATCTTAAAACTTAAGAAGTTGTAAACCTTCCCTAACTATTCACGCATTGAAACATTAGTCACTTGGCCAGGCTCATTACCCAACACCAGGTCCTGTACAGCCCTTCATTTTGTTGGACTATCTACATATTTACTCTGCCCCATCTAAACCTTTTGCACTCAGAAGATACCAATTTATATTAGGAATGTTGAAATCCCCCATGACAACCCTTTTGTGTTTACAGCTTTCCTTAATCTGCCTGTATATCTGTTCCTCAATGTCCCTAAGCTACTGGGGGGGGGGGGGGGGGGTTGTAATACAATCCCATTAGCGTGAATGCACCATTTCAATTTTTGAGCTCTACCCTTATAGACTCAGTGAATGAGCCTTCCATTATGTCTCCTCTGAGTGATAAGTAGTGCAACTCCCCTGCCTCTATCTCTTCTAAAATATCGAAATCCTGGGGCATTAAGTACCCATTCCTGTTCCTCTCTCAACCAAGTCTCTGTAATGGCCACAATATCATAGTTCCGTGTACTGATCTATGACCTACATTCATCGGCTTTACCCGTAATAGTCCTAACAGTTTTTACTGGCCCAGAAATCTTCCTACCTCCCTCTCCATTCTTCCACTTTCTGTCCTGGTGCTCTGGTTCTCATCCCCCTGTCTAGTTTTAACCCTTCCAAGTAATGCTAGCAAACTTCCCAGCCAGGAAGCCAGTCCTGACAAAGGGTCTTGGCCCGAAACGTCGACAGTGCTTCTCCTATAGATGCTGCCTGGCCTGCTGTGTTCCACCAGCAATTTGTGTGTGTTGTTGTTTGAATTTCCAGCATCTGCAGATTTCCTCGTGTTTGTTCCCAGCCAGGATATTGGTTCCCTTCTATTTTAGTTTAGGTGCAAGCTGTCCCTCTTGTACAGGTCACTCCTGCCACAGAAACTTTCCAATTATTTAAGAACCTGAAACCCTGCCCCCTGCACCAGTTCCTCAGCCACTCATTCATCTGTACTATTCTCCTATTCCTACCCCCAATGAGGACGTGGCAATCCTGTAATCCTGAGATAACTACCTTGGAGGTTCTGGCTCTTCAACCTCTTTCCTAACTCCCTATACTCACTGTTCAGGGTCTCTTCCCCTTTCTACCCAGGTATGCATTGGTACCAACGTGCACGACCACCTCTGACTGCTTACTCTTCCTCTGCCTGCAGCCATTCTAAGATACCCTTGATCCTAGCAGGTTGTTCAATTTCTTTCTATTTTAAGACAGCTGGACTTTGCTCCAAAATCATTCCTGAGTGAGTCACGTTTCATGTTGACATACGAATTCAGGAGTACCCTTGTAAGAATTGTATAATCAAGTTAACTTTAAATGAACTTTCTCTGCAATAGGACAAACAATTTTTGAGTTCACCCATGCTTCGGATATCCATGGCTTATCAAATTACCCTTAACGGCTGTGGCACAGCCAGAAGTATGTTTATCTTGGATTCAGAATGTTCCTGTTTTAAGTCCTACTCCTGAGACACAAGTGGCAAATGAAATACAATGTTGGAAAGTGTAAGATCATTCACTTTGGTGGAAGCAATAAACGGGCAGATTATTATTTAGATGGGGAGAGAATTCAAAGTGCAGAGATGCAAAGGGACTTGGGAGTCCTTGTGCAGGATACCCTAAAGGTTACACCTCCAGGTTGAGTCGGTGGTGAAGAAGGCGAATTCAGTATTGGCATTCTTTTCTAGAAGTATAGAATATAAGAGCAGGGATGTGATGTCGAGCCTCTATAAGGCACGTATGAGATCACACTTGAGTATTGTGTGTGGTTTTAGGCTCCTTATTTTAGAAAGGATCTAAGAGGAGAGGGTTCAGAGAAGATTCACAAGAATGATTCCAGGAACAAAAGGGTTACTGTACGACGGACATCTGGCAGTTCTTGGGCTGTATTCCCTGGAGTTCAGGAGAATGAGGGGGGATTTCGTATAAGCATTCAGAATGTTAAAAGGCCTGAACAGGTTAGATATCGCAAAGTTATTTCCCATGTTAGGGGATTCTAGGACAAGAGGGCACAATTTCAAGATTGAAGGATGTCCTTTTAGAACTGAGATGTGGAGAAATTACTTTAGTCAGGGGGGTAAATCTGTGGAATTTGTTACCACTAGCGGCTGTGGAGGCCAATTCATTGGATGTATTTAAGGCAGAGATAGATAGGTTCTTGATTAGCCAGGGCATCAAAGGGTATGAAGTGAAAGCAGGCGAGTGGGGATGAGTGGAAGAATTGGGTCAGCCCATGATTGAATGGCAGAGCAGACTCGATGGGCTGAATAGCTTATTTCTGCTCCTGTGTCTTATGGTCTTACAAGTATGAAATTCTAAACTGATAAGATGCAGTATTGAAGGTGCACTGCATTGTTGAAGATATTGCCCTTTTTATTCCTTGAATGGATGTGGGCTTTTCCAGCTGAGCCAACATTTACTTGTCCATTTCAATTTGTCCACATGAAGGCAGTGACCAGCATTTACTTGTCTACCCCTTAATTGCTGAGAGGAAGGTGGTGATGAACTGCTTTCGTGAATTACTGCAGCCCTTGAGGAATGGGTATCCTCACAATGTTGTTAGGGAGGGAATATGCCCAACAGCAGTGAAAGAAATGCAATCCATTTCTAAGTCATGATGGTGTGGCTTGGAGGGCAATTTCCAGATAGTGGTGTTACCTTGCTTTAGGTACCTTTGTTAAATTGAGGTCCTGTTTCTCTGACCCTGGTGAACCTAAAAGATTCCATGTAACAATTCTGGGAAGAATAGGAAGTTATATCAATACACTTGTCAATATGTGTTCTGCAATCAATATCACTAAAACAATTTATTTGGTCACTGTTGTTTGTGAGATGAAACTGTTCAAGTTGGATTTTGTGTTTCTTACTTGGCCACAGTTTCTGAAAGATAAAGCAAAGATCTATAGACAAATTTAAAAGAATAGGAGGTGAACTTTTTGAAATACGAAAAAGTTGTTTCAAGTCTTTATAGGATAGCTAGAGAGATGAAGGGACATTTAGGGGAAAGACTTATAAATTTAAAATAAGCACCAAAAGAAAATAGAAGCCGGAGTTGGCCATTGGTTCCTGCCCCACCATCTAATATGTTCAATGCTAATTCATCCTAGCTTTAACTCTCTTCTGTGACATTTCTGTATGCCCCTATGTTCCTTGATCAGTCAAATATCATCCACTCCACTCCAAGTACTTCTAATGATTCAGCTTTCATCACCTCCCAGGGTACAAATTTCCAGAGGTTCACTGTACTCTGCAATAAGAAACTTCCACAGCCTTACCTTGTAGTTATGTCCTCTTGTTATTGAGCACTCCAACATCAATCCTGCGGAGCCTCCTAAGATCTTCTATGGTTGACTTTGTTCCCATTCAGAACAGAGTGATTGACAAGATTAACCTTTCCAGGAATTAATTATCTAACATCTAATAAAGCAGGTACTATAATTCATTCACAAAGCTTCTAATAGTCATAGTTATAAAGCCTATAGATCAAAGCAGGCAGGTGTTCCAACTGTACAAATACTTTATTGTCACCTAACAGTTGATACTAGAGCGTACAATCATCATAGTGATATTTGTTTCTGCGCTTCACACTCACTGAAGTACAAATCAAAGTAAATATAATAAAAATTTAAATTATACATCATAATTAGAAAATAGAAAAGGGAAAGTAAGGTAGTGCAAGTCAGGTCCGGATATTTGGAAGGTACGGCCCAGATCCGGGTCAGGATCCGTTCAGCAGTCTTATCACAGTTGGAAAGAAGCTGTTCCCAAATCTGGCCGTACGTATCTTCATGCTCTTGAAGTGGGACAAAAAGTGTGTTTGCTGGGTGGGATTGGGAGTGAGTCCAAGGGTGGAAGATTGGTTTGTGTGATGTGTTGGGCTAGGTTCACGATCTTCTGCAGCTTCTTCCGGTCTTGGACAAGACAACTTCCATACCAGGTTGTGATGTACCCTAGAAGAATGCCTTCTATGGTGCATCTATAAAAATTAGTGATGGTTTTAGGGGACAGGCCAAAATGTATGTAGGAAGATCACTTTCAATTAGCTGCTGTTGAATTCTTGCCTTTCATAGGAAAGTGGCCTTTCTATCTTCAGTCCATTATAGCTTCAAAATTAGTTCCTCAAGATCCAGGATGACTTGCTTCTATATTAATTCTGTTATTTCTGAGGTAGTTCATGAGTCAATGTGATATAAACAGGGCAGCACAAGATTCTTGAACATGCATGAAGATCAGTACATACTATGGAAGGTGTTGTGCTCCTCCAGTCATTTTTGTCAGGGTTTTGTGTGCTTCTAATGAGAATGTGAATGTTGGGAGCTTTATCTTTCCAAGGGCTTTGAACAATTTTGCAGAGGAGGCATTAGAGGCATGTTGCCAGTATTTCAAAGAGCTTAGTGAAGATTGTAGATCTCTCTGAAACATAAGGAGGGTGGCATTTCTACGGCTTATGTGTTGGTCGTTAGTGTACTGCTTTTGAGTCTTGATCTATCAAATCCCCAAACAGCATAACACTCCGTTGGCGTATTGGGGCTGTGGAGAAAATTGTCATTGATGTGAATCTTAAAGAATTTCCACACGTTTCAGGCTCCTTCTCTGGATATTTATTGGTGGGGGATGTGATATAATCACAGCTTGGGAAGTTTTTCATATGGATATTTAGGATAAGATCCATTTTCTTTCACTCTGGAATGAGTAAGTCAAGACTTGGAGCTGGGTCTCCAAATATGCGTGTATGTCATCCGTTTCTGACGCTGGACCAGGAGTGAAGATGATGAGGGTTCATCCTGCGGGTTAGCTCCATGTTGGCAAGAATCTTTTGCAGGGGAGGTACAAAGTTACAGTGAGAGATATTGCTTGACAGCAGTCAGCACTAGGATTGTGTCAGCGGTGAAACCATTGATTAGAATTATGTGAAGGATGTATGATTTTGAAATATATCTGAGGAGAACAAGATTTCAGAAGAATTTTCCACAGTATCTCTTGGATGAAGGCTTATGCAATGTCAGAAAGGACCATGTATACTGGCTGATGCATTTTACCTTTCTCATATTTTCTAATAACATAGAAAGCCCATTTAGCTCATCGAGTTTATGCTGGGTTTTGAGTCTACCTGCATTTGTTTCTAAAAAATCCATTCTCTTAAATATTGTCATTAATACCTCTTCTCACTGAACTACACTTGTGTTGTTTCATGGTGAAAGTCTTTGTGCCTCATGATGGACAGAATCCACTAAGTCAAGTTGTTCGCCACTAGGAGCAATCAGTTGAGGAAGATCATTGCAATGACCTTCAGATATCAGGAATTTGGATCTATCTCTTTTAAGAGATAGTAATGATTAAGACCATAAGCCCATAAGACATAGGAACTGAATTAGGCCATCTGCCCCATTAAGTCTGTTCCGCCATTCAATCATGGCTGATCCATTTTTCTATATCCTCCTCAACTCCAGTACACAGCCTTCTCCCCGTAATCTTTGATGCCATGTCTAATCAAGAACCTATTAATCTCTGCCTTAAATACGCCCAAAGACCTGGCCTCTACAGCTACATGTAGCAACAAATTCCACAAATTCACCATCCTTTGACTAAAGGAATGTCTCCGTATCTCTGTTTTGAAAGGGTATTCCTCTATCCTGAAGTTTTACCCTCTTGTCCTAGACTCTTCCACCATGGGAAACATCCTTTCCACATCTACTCTGTCTAGGCCTTTCAACATTCAATAGGTTTTAATGAGATTCCCCCTCATCCTTCTGTATTCCAGTGAGTACAGACCCAGAGCCATCAAACGTTTCTCATATGATAACCCTTTCATTCCTGGAATCATCCTTGTGAACCTCCTCTGGACCTCTCCAATGCCGGCACATCTTTTCTTAGATAAGGAGCCCAAAACGGTTCACAGTACTCAAGGTGAGGCCTCATCAGCGCCTTATCCAGCCTCAGCATCACATCTTTGCTGTTGTATTCTAGACCTCTTGAAATGAATGCTAACATGGCATTTGCCTTCCTCACCACCAACTCTACCTGCAAATTAAACTTAAGGGTGTTCTGCACAAGGACTCCCAAGTCCCTCTGCATCTCAGATTCCTGGATTTTCTCCCCATTTAGAAAACAGGCTGCACATTTATTTCTTCTACCAAAGTGCATGACCATGCATTTTCCAACTTTGTACTTCACTCGGCACTTTCTTGCCCATTCTCCTAATCTGTCTAAGTCCTTCTGTATCCTACCTGTTTCCTCAACATTACCTGCCCCTCAACCAATCTTTGTATCATCTGTAAACTTGGCAACAATGCCATCTATTCCATTATCTAAATCATTTATATACAGCATAAAAAGAAGTGGTCCCAACACCGACCACTATGGAACACCACTAGTCATTGGCAGCCAACCAGAAGAAGATCCTTTTATTCCCTCTTGCTGCCTCCTACCAATCAACTAATGCTCTAACCATGTTAGTAACTTTCCTGTGATAACTTGGGCACTTAACTTGGTAAGCAGCCTCATGTGTGGCACCTAGTCATAGGCCTTCTGAAAGTCCAAATATACAACATCCACTGCATCCCCTTTATCTATCCTACTTGTAATCTCCTCAAAGAATTTCAACAGCTTTGTCAGGCAGGATTTTCCCTGAAAGAAACCATGCTGACTTTGTCCTATCTTGTCCTTTGTCACCAAGTGCCCCATCACCTCATCCTTAAAAATTGATTCCAACATCTTCCCAACCACTGAGGTCAGGCTAGCAGGTCTATAATTTCCTTACTGCTGCCTTCCATCATTCTTAAAGGGAAGAGTAACATATGCAATTTTTCTGATTTTTGAAAGATCATTTCTAACACAAAGTCTAACACTTCCTCTTTCAGAATCCTATGCAGCAGTTTATCTGGTCTAGGTGAGTTATGTACCTTTAGGTCTTTCAGCTTTTTGAGCATCTTCTCTCTTGTAATAATAACTGCACCCACTTCTCTTCCTTCACACACTACAACATCAGGCATACTGCTGGTGTCTTCCACAGTGAGACTAACACAAAATACTCATTTAGTTCATCAGCCATTTCCTTGTCCCCCATTATTATTTCTCCTGCCTCATTTTCTAGTGGTCCTATATCCACTCTCATTTTTTGAAAAATTTTTTACAATTTCATCTTTTCCCTTCTAATAATTTTTTTCTGTAGGTTTTTAAAAACTTTCAATCCTCTATCTTCCTACTAATTTTTGCTTTATTGTATGCCCTCTCTTTTGCTTTTACTGTAGCTTTGATCACTGGTTCCTAAGTGTTCTTTCACCTTAAGCTTCCTTATCACCTCTAGTTCATTACATAAAACCTAATCTAGTATAGCTGATTCCCTAGTATGCGCAAAGACAAAACTGCTCTAAAAAGCTATCTCTTAGGCATTCAACAAACTCACTCTCTTGAGATTCATTACCAACCTGATTTTCTGATTGACTTGCATGTTAAAATCTCCCATGACTACCATAACGTTGCCCTTTTGACTTACCTTTCCTATTTCCAGCTGTAACCCGTGCTCCACCTCCCAGCCACTGTTGTGCGAGGCCTGTATGTAACTGCCATCAATGTCTTTTTACAATTGCATTTTCTTAACTCAATCCACAAGGTTTAAACATCTTCTGATCCTATGTCACATCTTTCTACTGATTTGTTGCCATTTTTTACCAGTGGAGCCACACCACTCCCTCTGCCTACCTTCCTATCCCTCCGATTTAATGTGTAGCCTTGGTCATTCAGCTCCCAACTACAACTATCCTTCAGCCACGATTCAGTGATGGCCACAACACCATACCTGGCAATCTGTAATATTGCAACAAAATCATCCACCTTAATTCGTATACGATGCGCATTTTGAGTACCGTATTTGCTATCCTTTCTGATCCTACATCCCTGATGTTTTCATACTCAGCCTGTTGGTTGCAACTAAGGCCCATCACCTACCTGCCCTTCCTGACAATCTGTCAGCATGCTATCTTTACTTTTTTAACCCATTTCTCAACTCATACAGATTCAGCCTTCTCTTTCCATATGGGTAAAATTAGGCTGATAACTTGCATCCATATTTAGGAGCTTGAATACATATACCAGCAGCAATGAAGTTGGTTTGGTCTTTGGGCTTTATACCGCTTGTGGTTCTGGGGATGGTGGGAAGTTTGGGTGAGATTGTACATTGTAGAATGGAGTCAAGATCACTCTCATAGTGTCATGGTTCAGGAATTCCTTGAAGTTCTCTCTGTTAACTTCTTCACAATCCCTGACAAGTTCTTCATTCCTGGCTTTCACTTAGAAGAACATTTGGAATGTTTGCATCGTAAGTGATCCTGACATCATAGAAGAATCCACATGTTGTCCTTATTCTGACTCCAGTGATATTAATTTCACTGGTTGGGAAACAGCTGCAGCAATTTTTGTTTTACTGTACACTGTCAGTCCATTCCAAGTAAAATAGAAAATCCACTTCAGGATTCTGTATGTGCAGATTACAGCTCACAGGAACAGGAGTCTAAAGTTTTAGTGTGCATGTATTACGGTATATTCGGATTACACAGATCTGAAATGTCAGAGAGCTGCCACTACTACGATGATTCTTCGTTCTTCTTTATGGGACTTTCCTGTAAAACATCCCAATAAAGTACATTTCTCCTTCAGTGAGGAAGATATTAAACGAGCTCGTCTGTCTGCTAAACTCGGGTTTGTAATTCCTTTCTGTACAGGAGTGTTTCATGTTTTGAATAGCTATTAAATTCAGAAAACTGTTCCAACATTTCATGAATATGTTTTTGTATAACTACACTGCAAACATTTGCTTTGCTCTATTTATCTGAACTGTCAGGCTTTGGATAATTTTGCTGTTTTTATTATATCATAACAAATAGTGAAATGAAAGTTTCACCTGAGTACACTTTCTTGGGTCTGAAATATAACTATTTGCATCAAGTGCGTGAGGAAAAAAATTGAGTTAAACTTGTGACATGTGAAATATTAACAAAGTATGTGAATAAAATTGTAATGAAGACAATCTATATGTGAGCACTTTCACTGCATTTGTGGTGAGGATAAATTTGTACAGGTTCTCCCTGGTTTACGATTACCTTACTTAAAATGCATCTGGTATATACAAACAAACACTTAGGAGACCTGTAGTATGGATGTTCTGGCTGTTGTGGGGCAAACATTTGCTTGGCTTTATTTATCTGAACTGTCAGGCTTTGGATAATTTTGCTGTTTTTAGTATATCATAACAAATAGTGAAATGAAAGTCTCACCTGAGTACACTTTCTTGGGTCTGAAATACCTTCTGCCACTGCCACGTTTCAGATATGAACTGTTTGTGTTGGAAACACTGTGTGGGGACAGGACCTCAGAGTTATCTGGTGAGAAGCTGTGTAGGTGTTGCATTCATTAATATCAGACAGCTTAATGCAATTTGAAAGTTGTTATTTCTACCAATTGGCTCATAAAATTAAAACATTGTTACGTTTATTTTTGTGCTTTCCCATGAATATTTAACCATTGTTCATATGCAAATTTTGATGCATTAGTCGCTTTTCTGTTGCCCTCCCTCAACCTCATCCTACTTGGCATTTACAAGTATGTTTACAATTAAAGGTACTTTTTCAGTATGACAATAACTTCAAAACTTAGAAGATAGCGGTGGTTAAAATGATGTATCTTAGATGTGTTTAAACCTTTACTGTTATATTCTACATTTAATGACTAAAAATGGTATTATTTCCATAGCTTTTCATGCATTTAAATCACTTCTTTAAAAGTTTTATTGATCTGTGACAATTGTAACTAAAGCTTTTTTTTCACCGTTGAATGACAATAGTGGGTCATTTCAACGTAAGACAATTACATATAGGAACAGAATTACACCACAGGGCCTATCATGTCTTCTCCACTATTCAATCATGGCTGATTTGTTTTCCTTCACAACAACGTTTTCCTACCTTCTTTGTGTAACCTTTGACATCCATACTAATGAAAAAGCTATTAAACTCCACTTTAATGACTTTAAACTCCACCCAATGACTTGGCCTTCCCAGCCACCCATGGAAATGAATTCCATAGATTCTCCACACTCAACTAAAGAAATTCCTCCTCCTCTCTGTTCTAAATGGACAGCCTTCTATTCTTTGATTGTGCCTTCTGGTCTTAGACTGTACCATATTGGAAACATCCTCTCCATGTCCACTTTATATAGGCATTTCAATATGCAGCAGGTTTCAAAAAGATCCATTCTTCTAAACTCTGACAACTAGAGGCCCAGAGCCGTCAAAAACTCATCATACATTAACAGTTTAATTCCCAGAATCATTCTTGTAAACCTCCTCTGGACCGTCTCCAATGCCAGCATGTGTTTTCATCAACAAGTGGTCCAAAACTGCTCCAAGTACTCCAAATGTGATCAGATCATTGCCTTTTAAAGTCTCAGCATCACATCCTTGGTTTTATATTCCAGTCTTCCTGAAATGAATGCTAACATTGCATGCCCTTCCTTTCTACCAATTCAACCTGCAAGTTAACATTTAGAGAATCCTCCATTAAGACTCCCAAATTCCCTTGTACATTGGATTTCTGAATTTGCTCCCCCTTTGGGAAATTGTCTATGCCTTTCGTTCTTTGACCATTACTACCTCTCCAATGTTTTTTTTTTAAGCGGTCTATTGTTCATTCTTGCCTATCCTTTACTCATTATAAACCGTTTTGTATCCTCTTTTATATTATTGGCTAGCATACATTCATAGTTCATGTTTTCTGTCTTAATTGCTTTTTTATTTGTCCATTAGTTGGTTTTTAAAAGCTTCCAAATCCTCTAACTTCACTCTAATTTTTGCTGTATTTTATACCCTCTCTTTTGCTTTTATGCTGTCTCTGACTTGTCAGTCATGGTTGCTTCATCCTCCCTTTAAAATGCTTCATCTTCTTTGGGATGAACTGATCTTCAATCTTCCGAATTACTCCCAGGAACTCCTGCCTTGCTGCTCTACTGTCATCTCTGCTATTAGTGTCCATTTCCAATCTAGTTCTCGCTCATGCCCCTGCAGTTTTCTTTACTCCACTGTAATACTGATTCATCTGATTTTAGCTTCTCCTTCTAAAACTGCAGGGTAAATTCTATCATATTATGATCGCTGCCCACCAAGAGCTCTTTTAGCTTAAGCTCCCTAATCAAATGTGGTTCATTACACAACACCCAATCCAGAATTGCCTCTTTCCTAATTCACTCAAACATAGTGATAGAAAAGTACAGCACAGAAATAGGCACTTCAGTCCATCTAGTCTGTGCCAAACTATTTAAACTGTCTACCCCCATCGATCTACATTGGGACCATAGCACCCTGTACAACATGAACTGCTCCAAAAGCTATCTCATTAGAGCATCAGAGAGCAGGACAAGTCCTTCAGCCCACAATGTTGTGCCAACCTTTTAACTTACTCTAAGTTCTATCTAACCCTTTTCTCCTACATAGCCCTCCATTTTTCTTATCCATGTGCCTATCTTAAGAATTTCTTAAATATCCCAAGAAATTCCAAGTGTGTTCTAATGATGCAGTAGCTGCAGCATTATTTTGTGGCTCTTCAACTCAATCCTCACATCAGTGAATGCTAACACACCCTACACATTCTCAGCAATGCTATCAACTTACATGGTAGCATTGAAGGATCTATGGATATTGTCCCTAAGATCCCTTTTTTCCTCCACACTTTCAAGAATCCTGCTATTAAATGTGTATTGTGCCTTCAAATGCAACCATTCAAAATTAATCACCACACTTTTCTGAGTTAAACTAAATCTGCCACTTCTCAGCCGACTTCTGCATCTTGTCAATGTCCCATCGCAACCTTTAACAACCCTCCACACTATCCATAACTCCACCAACCTTTGTGTCATCCGCAAACTTACTAACATATCCTTCCACTTCTTTGAGCAAGTCGTTTATAAAAATCACAGAGCAGAGGTCCCAGAACAGATCTCTGCAGAACACCACTGGTCACTGACCTGCACGTTGAATACTTTCCATCTATTACCACCTTCCATGTGCAAGTCAATTCTGTATTGACAGAGCCAAGTTTCCCTAGATCCCATGCCTCCTGAATTTACGAATGAGTTTCCCATAGGGAACCTTGTCAAACACCTTACTGAAATCCATATACACCACAACTACTGCTCTACCTTCATCATTGTGCTTTGTCACGTCCTCAAAGAATTCAATTAGGCTCATGAGGCATGGCCTGCACCTTGCAGAGCTATGCTGATTATCCCTAATTGCAGGCATTCTCTTAATTCTGGGATTGAGCACTAATCTGATTTTCCCAATGTACTTCCATATTGAAACTCCTATGACCATGACCATTGTAACATTGCTCTTTTTACGTGCCTTTTATCTGTCCCACTGTAATTTCTACCCCACATCCTAGCTATTGTTCGGGGGCCTGCATATAATTCCCTTCAGTTAACCCTGCAGTTTCTATGCACAAGGAATTCTACATCTTCTGATCCTATGTCACTTCTTTCTGAGGATTTGATTTCATTTTTTACCAACAAACCCATCCCATCCCTGCTTCCCACCTGTCTATCCTTTTATTACGGATGTTAAAGTCCCAACTGTGATTCCTTTTCAACTATGACTCACCTGCCACTTTATAACTGTGCTGCAAGATCAACGGTAATTTATGTACTGTTCATTGAAGTATGAAGAATCAAGGATTAACTTTATTCACCAAATGCATCGACATGTATTAGAACTTTGCTGTGGTGTGTTAGTGTGACTTGTAACAAAGATCGACATTCAACAATTATAAAAAATAAAGAATTTTATAAGAATAAAGGTAGAAGCTAAAGTACAAATGTGGAATGAAATGTCCAATAGTACATTAAAAATGCAAAGATAAATTACAAAATAAAATATCAAAGAATATAGAAGAAGCAAAAAATCTCTAGCTATATATATAATAGGAAAATCAGGATGTAGATGGGCTTACTAATAGATATACACAATAAACTCACTTATAATAGCAAGAAATTGTAGAAAGAATGGGCCAGATTTTATAATGTTATGACAGCTATTTCATGTACAACTATTATCTTTACCTTTTTAAAGTGGGGCACGTTTAGGATTTCAATGTGTAAGCTCACTGATAGCAATTTGCTGGTGTTTCCTAGACTGATCTGCAATTCTGAATTCTTGGGTTCAATATCATCCTGTAAAGAAAGAATAAATTTCAATTTTGAATTTTAAAATTTGTTGCAATATAAATTACATTTTGACTTTCATTAAAACCACCAGAAATTGTATTCATAGTAAATCCTCTGAAATGCTAGTTTTGATATCTATTCGTACAAACCTTATATTTATCTTGGTTTTCTGCCTCAGTAATCTACCTGTGCATATCTCTCAAAAAGACAAGAGATTCTGCAGGTGCTGTAAATCCAGAGTAAAGCACACAAAATGCTGGAGGTACTCATCAAGTCAAGTAGCATCTATGGAGAGGAATAAAGACCCCACTTTCAATCTGAAACCCTTCATAATCTGGTACCTGATGAAAGTTCTTGAACTGAAACGTTGACTCTTTATTACTCTCCATTGATGCTGCCTGACCTGCTGAGTTCCTCCAGCATTTTCTCATGTTTACTTTCCATATCTTTCCTTGTTCCATTCATTTCTTGCTTGTCTCTGCACTGTCAAATTATTATGTCAGGCCTAATTAACCCCCAAGTTTGTTCATGATCTCAGCAGAAGTTATCAATGTTCAGGAAACTAGGCATAGGCATTACCATATAACATTACTTCTTGATGGTTTCCTCACTGTAAGTTGGTGGGATTTGGATCAGATGCATTTATATGCAATATCATATATTGCTTCACATCAAAGCATTACCATCATCTGCCTTGCCCCATGGACAAAAAAAACTCTATTTCTCTTTCCTCCTTTAAGAAACTCTGAAGATGATGTGCTTATAACTGATGGACAAGAGTGAAAACAAATATGAGTGGGCCAGCAGAGAAGGATAATTATTACATTCTGTCTAATCATCAGTAAGGTTGAGAAAGATAATAATTAAAAGTGCCATGGTCAGACCTCTACCATTCTTAAGTGCCGATGAAACATGTAATCTGACTATCACTTTGCAGAAATCTTTCCGGAATTACTTGTTTAATTAAACTCTTCCTCCTATTTTCAACCAAAGACCACCTTCCCAGTGTTTCTAGATTTCATTTGTGTCACATTCAAACATGATAAAATATAACTGCAAAATTAAAGAACTGCTTTTCCAGGCTGCCAACTTTGATATTATGCCAAACACTTAGACTAAGTCCAAATGCTGCTGAAATCTAAGGTCCTTTCACTTCGGACTTTGTTCCTCTTGGCATATATGCTGAGTTTTTAAAGAAATGAAAATAAAGTGCCTCGATGAAAGAAAATATAATGTTACTGGTTTAGTGTTTTCATGGTAAAATAAAGAGAATCATGGACTTTGATCCCTAAAAATTGGTAAAAGTCTGGGAATATCATCTAATAAAGAACTGTTTCTTTAGTACAGTTGTTGTAAATCATTGGTAACCATAAATCTGAAAATTCCTTGTGTATCAGATGACGCAAAAATAAGGACATGCAATTAGAAAACATATCCTTCTGATCATTGTAATTATGAACATATAAATACCTGTAAGGAATGTAGGTCCATAACAGTTCAGAGATCACAGTCAATGCAGAAACAGAAAGACAATCATTCAAACAACACACACAAAATGCTGGTGGAACACAGCAGGCCAGGCATCATCTAGAGGGAGAAGCACTGTCGATGTTTCAGGCCAAGACCCTTCATCAGGACTAACTGAAAGAAAAGATAGTAAGGGATTTGAAAGTAGGAGGAGGAGGGGGAAATCCGAAATGATAGGAGGGGGTGGGGTGAAGCTAAGAGCTGGAAAAATGATTGACAAAAGGGATACAGAGCTGGAGAAGAGAAAGGATCATGGGACAGGAGGCCTAGCAAGAAAGAAAAGGGGAGGGGAGCACCAGAGAGAGATGGAGAACAGGCAAAGAGTGATGGGCAGAGATAGAAAAAAAGGGGGGGGGGAAATACATAAATCAGGGATGGAGAAAGAAGGGGAAGAGGGGCATTAATGGAAGTTAGAGAAGTCAATGTTCATGCCATCAGGTTGGAGGCTATCCAGCCGGTATATAAGGTGTTGTTCCTCTAACCTGAGTGTGGCTTCACTTTGAAAGTAGAGGAGGCCATGGATAGACATATCAGAATGGGAATGGGACGTGGAATTAAAATGTGGACAGAGCGTAGGTGTTCAGCGAAATGGTCTCCAAGTCTGTGTTGGGTCTCACCAATATATAAAAGGCTGCATCGGGAGCACCAGATGCAGTATACCACACCAGCCGACTCACTGGTGAAATGTCGCCTCACCTGGAAGGTATGTTGGCGAGGAAGGAAGTGTAAGGACAGGTGTAGCTCTTGTTCTGCTTACCATTCAATGGTTGCATTTTTTCAACTGGTATCAGAAATTTCTGTTTGAGCAATACAAGAAGGTTTCTTACCTGACTCTTTCCTGTAGATTAACTGGGCTTTGAATCAGTAAGTACCAAAAAAAAGCCAAACAGGTGCAACCGTCGAGCCAATAGTATTTATTGACTTGGATTTTGTAAGATACAGTTTGTTGTTGTATTTAATTGCTTGAGGTCCAGAGGCCCAGCAATTTTCACTAATACTCAAGATGTTGAAAGATTATGTTAATTGATTTATTGAATTAATGGATCCATCATTCAGCCCAGTTCCGGTGAAATACAAACATCGGTGAAGCCTATTTATTAAGCAACTGAAATGTGTAGAACATCAGTGTGGCATATCATACAAACTGCAACACTTCCTACAATACAGCATTGCCTCACTATTGTACTCTATTGCCAATTTTGATTATATGATTAAATTCTGAAACAGGCTCTGCTTTCCTATCTTTAAATCTGTAAAAAAAGTCAGTGCACTGTCATTGTTTGACTAAATTATCCTCTATCTACTATCTTATATCAAGCAGAAGAATAGGCACTGCTTTAATTTGGTTCTGGGTAGATACCCAGTGCAAATCCCAAGACAGGTGTTAAGACCTAACTTATACTTAAATACCTGTATCATGCTCATCACAGAAGTGGTAACTTGGAAATGAGATGGTCAGTCCTGACAAATAATGCACTGGACCATATGGCGTTTTACAATGTGGAGCAAGTGAACGTCCTCTTGCCCTAGCCAACATGTGCAATTCAGCCTCCATACATAGAAAAAGCATGGTTGGTTATCTTTTCAGATTTTCGGGGATTTTGCCATGCAAAAATATTACATTGTTTTTCCTGTCTGTACACCATTGGCTATAAACTTGTCTGAAAAAAATTGCATATATATAGTAAATTTTCATAATTTCCGCTAAAGCTGGTACAACTTGTCCGAAAAAAATTGCATATATATAGTAAATTTTCATAATTTCCACTAAAGTTGGTAAACAATTAAGAGCAATAGAAAATATGTTTCTTTGGAATATGTGGGATCATATGTGGGATCATTATTCTGCATCTGACTGATCAGTGCCAGATGTAGAATGCTGAAAGGCTTCTACTTTCCAAAATCAGTAGTTTGGTTAATTTGTTGTTGTTAATTGAGTGAAAGGCTTTTGTTTTATGTGCCATCCAAGCAGATCATGCCATATGTAATTAGACTGAGATAGTAAAAAGAAAAATCCAAGTGTTGCAGTAACAGAGAGAGTGTATTGTTAACTTCATGTGGATGAATGCAGCTTCTTGGTTTTCAACTCCCCGTTGTGTAATGCTTGAACTATATAAACATAGCTGAAGGGTTTTATGATTGACTGTTATTCCTGTGAATGTGGTTATCGCATATGTAATATTAATTCTGAGAAAAGCTGTATGAAAATTGGCTGTTTCTTTTACTCTGAAGTAGTACACATATTGTATGAATCAGGCACATGTATTGAACTTTTAATATGATGACATTTAGAAAGTTGAATGTTAAATTTAATGTTTCCAGAAACTGTAATTTCAAGTTTGTCTTTTAAGTAGCCAGAAATCAGTTCAGAAGATACATAAACACTTTCAAGAATCAGTAGAGTTCACTTTGGCCTTCTTAATTTATCTCTTGAGATAAATTTAGGGATTCATTGCAAGTTTAACCTTTTGTGTGATGACCATTGGACTAGATCCAGTAGTAGGACTAAGGACCGAGTTAAATTCAGGGAGTCAGTACAAGTTTAACCTTTTGAATGGGGAATTCAACATGTAGGTACAGTAGATTGGGAAAAATTAGATTTGTGATAGAGACGGTAATCTTCAGAGAAGCTGGTGACTATAATCCTTTTGCTTATTACAGTGGAGATAGACCAAAGATTATAATCTTCCATCTTCCAAAGATAAGCCAGAAATTACTGTTGACAAAGCCTTGTTTTAGTTAATAAATTTTAAGTAGTATTCCATGATAGATCTAAATCATATTAAGGTTATGGACTTAGCTCTCATTCACTTTAACACTTCTATCTTTGGAGAGAGAGGAGATCGAGCAGCAGACTACAAATTTAATGTTGAGCTAAGAAACTTATGCAGTCGCAAAGCAAATGCTGGAAATCTGAAAATCTACCAGAAGGTAATCTTTTATATGTATGACCCTTCTCTCAAATTGACTTGTTCTTCAGTTCTGCAGAAGGATTATTGCTCTGAAAATTATCCTCCTGTTTATTTGGGCAAAACTTCTCAGTCATATTCTTGGCAATTCCAACTTTACATTTCTATCGTTCATTTATATACCTAATATGAAGTTAACTATAAAATGATTGTCAGTTCTTTTCCTCACATGAATTATTCACTTTACGTCATTTTCCAGGCTTCAGTTGAGCAGTAAAATTTTACAGCATAGAAAAAGACACTTTGGCCCAAATCATCCATGCTAACCAATGTGGCTTCCTGAACTTTTTCCATTTGCATCTTTTCTGTGTTTGGAAATGAATTGACTTTGGAGGTATCCTTGATATATTATGAAAAATGTCTATCACTTTGGCCATGCATTACTACTGTCTTGGTGTGCAATATATAAACAGTTTCAGCATTGTACGTCCAGTTGTGTATTTGAAGCAATTGCGCTTGGAAGCAATTGAAAGAATCTTCACCTAATTACTAATGCCCCATGCTTTTCATTTTGACTTTGCACGAAAGGGTTTCTCTTTCTAAGAAAATATTATTCACATTTTATTCAGAAACTTAATATCATTTTTGCAAAAATGATGCACAGCATGTCAAAATAAAAGGTTACAATTGAAGGTGGTTCATTTTCTTAAAATTGTGAGTTGAAACTGCAGATCATAACTTCTATGCTTTAACCTTAATTACATTAGTTGGAATAGTGACCAGAATACTATGTTTGCCCTTAATAAACTTTGGTATGTAGGTGAATAAATTGACCAATTTTCCTGGTCACTAGATGACATAAACCTTAATTGAAATGTAAAGTCAGATCCTTACATTTGCCTAAACTCATAAAATAAAGTTGCAACATCTGCATGACAGATGTTAGGTGCAGAATCACAGTAGCACACAGCAGAAAGATGTGATCTAGGCATACAGAACAGCAACAGGCCTTTCAGCAAGCACAACCAAACAGAGCACGATGCAATCATTTACACTCATACCGTTTTTCCCTCTTCCATCCCTGTGTACTTGCTCGACATAATTCACCTGCTACCCACCTACGCTAGGGGCATATTTTTCACTCTCAATAGTGTTTTTTCTTTGGCTCCTTCCACTTACTTCAAACAAAAAGTGTAGCCATGGGCACTCACATGGGTCCCAGCTATGCCTGTTGGAACAGTCTACGTTCCAAGCAGACACTAATATCACTCCCCAACTACATCGACGACTGCACTGGGGCTGCTTCCTACACCCATGCTGACCTCGTTGACTTAATCAACTTTGACTCCAACTTCAACACTGCCCTCAAATTTACCTAGTCCACTTACCCTTCCCCTTTCTCGATCTCTGTCTCTATCTCTGGAGACAGCTTATCTACCTTTTATAAACCCACTGAATCTCACAGCTATCTGGACTATACCTCTTCCTACCCTGTATCCTGTAAAAATGCCATCTCCATCTCTCAATTCTTCTGTCTCTACCACATCTGCTCTCAGGATGAGGCTTTTCATTCCAGAACTAACGAGATGTCCTCATTCTTCAAAGAAAGGGACTTTACTCCCTCTATCATCAGTGCTGCCCTCACCCTCATCTCTTCCATTTCACACACATCTGCCCTCACCCCATCCTCCCTCCACCCCACCAGGGATAGGATTGCTCTTGTCCTCACCTACCACCCAACCAGCCTTCACACCCAGCACATAAGTCTCTGTAACTTCCTCCATCTCCAGCAGGATCCCACCACCAAGCACATCTATCCTTGAACCCCTCGCCCTCCACTTTCCGTTTTCCACAGGGATCGCTCCCACATGACTCCCCTGTCCATTCATCTCTCCACACCAATCTCCCTCCTGGCACTTCCTCTTGCAAGCATAACAAGTGCTACATCTGCCCCTTAACCTCCTCCCTCACTACCACTCAGGGCCCCAAACAGTCCTTCCAGGTGAGGAGACACTTCACCTGCAAGCATGTTGGGGTTATCTACTGTATCCAGTGCTCTTGGTATGGTGTCCTGTATATTGGTAAGACCGGACACAAATTAGGAGATTGCTTCGCCGAACATCTACCAGAAAAAGTAGGATCTCCTGGAGGCCGCCCATTTTAATTCCACTTCCTTTTCCCATTCTGACATGTCAGTCCTTGCCCTCCTCTACTGCCATGATGAAGCCACATTCAGGTTGGAGGAACAACACATTATATTCTGTCAGGGTGGCCTCCAACCTGATGGCACGAACATCAATCTCTCAAACTTCCAGTAATTGCCCCCACCCCTTCTCTATTTTCTATTCCCATTCCACTCTCTCACTGTATCTCCTTACCTGCTCATCACCTCCCTCTGGTGCTCCTCCCCCTTCCCTTTCTTCCATGGCATCTGTCCTGTCCTATCAGATTACCCCTTCGCTAGCCCTTTATCGCTTTCACCAATCAACTTCTCAGCTCTTTCCTTCACTCCTCTGCCTCGCTCAGTTTCACCTATCACCTACTGCCTTGTACGTCTTCCTTGCTTCTCCCTGTCTTCTTACTTAAACTTCTCATCTTTTATTCTGCAGTCCTGATGAGGGTTTCAGCCTGAAATCTTGACTGTTTACTCGTTTCCATACTGGCCTACTGAGTTCCTCCAGCATGTTGTTTGTGTTGATTGAATTTCCAGCATCTGCAGATTTTCTCTTGTTAGCAAATTACAATATTTAAATAGCTTGTTACCCAGCAAATTTTTTCACATGTGGGAGGAAGCTAAAGCACACGGGAGAAACCAATGCAGTCACTAGTAGAATGTGCAAACAGTCTAGGATGACATCAACTGCAGATGTTTTTTATCATGTGAGGTCAGAAATGAAGGGAAATAGCCTGGGATGCTGATTGGAAAGCATCAATCTTGATGATACTGGACTTTTTCTCCTGCCGCTGAGCCTAGGTACAATGCTCAAAGGTTGGAGAAATAAGGAGAGAGCCTGCAGATCCTTGCATTCCTGGAATAGTAAGTAGTTTTGATTGTGGAGATTAAAGCATGATGCCATAGATACTTGCACTGTTGCTGAAATTCATCCATGCTTAATCTCCAGCAGTTCAAATGATCAGGTGGGGTATTTATTCTCTTGCAATGTTATGAAAATGTTTTGTAATTCTTCACTCTTCAGCAGTACAGAACATTGACTATAATTGACTTCGTGACCGAAGAGATTTTTGTTTTTGCCTGGAACTCTGGGTTTCTCTGCATGCTGTGGTATTATAACTCCACAACCATGTGATATTTTTTCCCCTTGGCAATCTTCCCTGGAAGTCTGTTTCATGAACTTTTCTTCAGAGTAGTTTCTCAAAGAACTGGTGCAATCCATTTTGCACCACCGGTTTCACTTGCCATTGTGTTTCTACCCCATATCCTTTCTGAAAGATATTTTGGGAACTTGAAATGAAATTGCTTAAACAAAATGATAAAGGGTAAAATTTCAATTCAGCTGAGTCGAGATTGATCCAGTACTTGTATTCTGCTGTACACCAGTCAGGCACACTGCTGATTCTTGAGCTAAGTACAGGAAAACCCTATGTGTGTCCAAACAGCTGCAAATTGTAACTGAAACTGGACTGGTGACGCCTTTTACAGAGACAGGGTCTTCCATTTATACCTTGGAATGATCATTTGGGAACAAAGGGAGAATGAGTTTCTCCATCCAGCGCTGTAATTGTGGGACTAGCTGTAGGATACATAAACCTATTCAAAGGAAATGGGTTCTGGCTTTGAGCATATCAGGAACTGAAATTTTAACTGCGCAAAAGAATACAATTCAATTGTGCTCCATCTACTTAATGCCAATCTGCTCTGTGCAGTTTGTCAACAACTAAAGTAAGATGAACAAATCCCATCTTGGTCCAAACTTCCCCTCAACAGAGTTCAGGAGCATAATAGCTGAAACCTTCCCTGTTCAATTATTACTGTGAGCTTTCCTTGATGTGTATCTCCAGTTTCCTTTTCTTGACCGAAAGTAAATGAGGAAATGTGTTTTTCACCTGAATCGCAAACAGCATCATCTGCAATTTATGGCTCCTGTGACTTGGAGTTTCTTGAGTGCTTCTGCAAGTATGTTCATCAGGCAGGTCAGCAATTCCTCGGGTTATGGGACTGCTTAATGGAAATCCAAAGGCTGGACCAAGTCCAGAACGCCGTAGTGGAGTAGGATTTAAGGTTTGGCTATGTATCAGAAGGAATAAAGGGGTGAATGGTACAATCTGGTAACCATTCCCCTTGCATAATAAACAATATAGTAACATTGGAAACAGTACAAAGGTGATTCACTACGCTGACACCTTGAATAAGAGATTTTTCCTAAAAAAGAGAGACTAAATTGTTGTGCCTGTATTCCAAAGAGTTAAAAGAATAAGAAGTGGCATTGTTCAAACATGTAAGAATTTGAAGTGCCTTAGCACTTTTGCTCATGGGAGAGTGCTCAAGAGGACAGTAACCAAGACAAAGGGATAATAATTTAAAACTGGTATATAAAGGAATGTTTTTCTTGCAGAATGTGATGTATCTCTGGAACTCACTGCTCCAGTGAGTGATGGAAGCTGGATTATTTGAAGTATTTAAAGTGGAAGTGGATAAATATTTGATAGTTTGAGAAATAGCACAGGAGCTGAGGATGACATAGATCAGCCATTATCATAATTAAAGAACATGGAGCATAGAACATTAGAGTACAGTAGAGGCCTCTCAACCTTTTAAATTTCTCTATGATCATTTTAACCCTTCTCTCCTCTGTAGCTCTGCATTTTTCTATTATCTATGTGTCCATCTAAGAGTTTTTTAAATACCCCTGATGTCTCTACCATCACCCGTGGCAAGGTATTCCAAGAACCCACCACTTTCTGTGTAAAGAATTTACCTCGGACAACCCACCACCTAATACAGAACTCCATTAACCTTCATATCATCTGCAAACATTCATAACCCATCCCCCATTTCCTCATCAAAGTCATTTATAAAGATCAAAAAGGGCACTGTTTCCAGAAGATAACGCTATGGAATCTGGTCACTGACCTCAAGGCAGTGTCCATCTGTTATTACCCTCGGCCTTCTATGGACTAGCCAGTTCTGTACTGACACAGCTGTTTCCCTGGATCCCGTGTCTCCTGACTTTCTGAATGAGCCCTCCATGGGAATATATGGTGGGGCAGGCTTGAAGGGCCTGATAAACTACTACTGTTCCTACATACTTGTGATAGTTTGAACACCAATAGGAAATGGCAGTGTGCATGGAAGGTTGATGCATCCTGTGAGCTGCTGGAGTTGAAGAGTGTCGGGTGTTCAGAGTATACAATCGTCATTGTAGGAAGGTGTCCATGATTCAAGGGAGCTGTGAGGCTGGGACTTAGTCTGTGAGTCAATGTTTTTCAGTTGATTAGAGTCAGAATTTGAATTGGGGATCATGATGGTAACTGGGGGGAAAAAGGTCCTAGTAAAATGATTGGTTGTTATGAACCTGGTTGGTGGAAGGGATTTGGCGAAGGAAACATGTTGAGGGTCATGACCTAAGGAATTCTGGAAAAAGCAGTTGATAAGTGGCCTGAGTATTCCAACGTACATGAATTGGGATCACAGCACCAGACTGAAACCTGCTCACTGAAGTCTCCTTTAATTTGCTAGCCTCAGATGAAATAGTCCTTTGGAAAACTGATGAATGATAACTGCCCAACCACAGTCATTTGCATGGGTAGCATTGAAATGAGAAAGATATTATTACTTTCTTATGTACCAAGTAGCTGATTCACAATGAAGAGTGCCACTTTGAATTGTCCTTGAGGTGTATTGCAATGTAGAAAACATGCAATGGCTCTGTAATCTGAATATGTCATATCCACTGAGTGAATGTCTTAAGCTTTGGTGCTTATTTCTCTTTTTCACTAAATGTATATGCATATTAGTCTTGAATTCAAGCAGAACAGAATTTAATTTCTTCCCTAGCCTCATTATTACAATGCTTCAGGAACTATCTAATGCTTAATGGATTTCATTTTATTTGTTTCCTTCACATGTGTAATTCTTTCTGCATACTCATTACTTACAGCTTTTGTTCAAGTTTTCATTAACTGTCTTTGATTTTGTAAATTCTCTCTCCAGTATATTGTTCTGCATCCTAATAAGTTAAAAAGTGAATTTGTTGCTTTATTTACTTTTACATATCAATTCCATGAGAGGAATCTTATTTTATATTTCTGAATTTTGGGTCATAATTATTGAATTCTTTAAGGGCTAATTTCTGGAACCCAGGCTGGCATAATGCAAGGATCACCCAACTTAGAAACAAAACCAGAAAAGGGAGCTGTTGCTTGGTCAATCTCATTCACTTATCTGGTGTCATGCTTAGAATCAAGCAATTTACCAAGCTGTTAAGTGAGCTTTGTTCCAGCAAAATAAAAGAAATTTGAGCATTGTAATATGATAGATAATTTTAAAGACTGTTATAAATAAACATGTGCCAATGAAGCATTTTTGTGTATGTATTTTCTAATAGCTTTGATGTGGAGAATGGCCCCTCTCCAGGCCGGAGTCCATTGGATCCTCAAGCCAGTCCTGGATCAGGGCTTGTCTTGCACACTAATTTTCCAAGCCATAGTCAGCGCCGGGAATCCTTTCTGTATCGCTCAGACAGTGACTATGAATTGTCACCAAAGTCTATGTCCAGGAATTCATCAATTGCAAGTGAAATGTAAGTAAATTGTAAAATCTTAGGATGTTAACGCTGAACAAATTTAAACATATTTGCAGGTCAACCGTGGAAACAATATTTAAGCATTATCTAAAGCAGTAATTTTATGTCATCTGCTTTAATCAAAACTTTCCAATGAGTTTTCTAATTGCTTTGTTCTCTTTGACTGTGTAACATAACCTGATAACGGCAAGATTGCTCATATACATTAGGAATCACCTTGTCTCACAACAGCAACCACTGATATGAAATCTTCCCTGAATAATAATCTTTCAAAGTGAAAAGATTTTTGTGTTCTAATGACAATAAGGAGCAATCTTCTCACCAAAGTTCAAAATTCAAATGTATTATCAAAATATGTATATGTCACCTGAGGGTTATTTTCTTGAAGGCATTCACAGTAGTTAGAAAGAAATACAAGGGAATTAGTAAAAAGATACACACACACACCCACACACCACCCCCCTCCCCCATGTGAAAAAGAAGACACACTGCACAGCTATCCCCACAACTACTTTTTGAAAATCACGTTGTTGAGATTTACTTAATACTGGCAATATTGCCCAACTAACAGCATGGTCCACAAATCCATCATCACCACCTGCTGCACCAGGCACATAGACAAACACACTGATTTATTGATTACTTCTGGAGCAAATGGTGCTTACAAACTTACAGTAAGAGCTGATTGAAGGGCATAGTCCATGGAATTACAATTCAATTCTCAAATGAATTGTGAAAATGTTTGAACAAATGTAATGTATGAAAGTGCACAGTAATTTTAAACAGAACGAGCTTCACCCGTCTATTACAGAGATGTGAAGTCTCACTTGAGAATATCTTATTGTGCAGCTGGAATTTTTAACTTCCTGAACAGGAATCTTAAAATATTTAACCTATCTGTTCTTCTAAGTTCCACTCTGTGTTTGAATTGCTGCATTCAAATTCAGAACACTTTGGCTTCCCCACCATCGCCCTATCAGACTGCAGTTATTTTAATTTTGGTTCCTGGTTTTATAAATCTTTAATCAGAAGGGTGTTTAAGAAAGCTCACTGAGTTAAAAAAAAAATACCTCTACTCAATGATTCTTTTTATATTCATATATTGTTCTGAAACTACCAACTCAGACTGAAGTACCCTTTCAAAGACTTAAGTATTTTGCCTGAATATTCATTTTTATGTGAAGCTAAAGAATTAATATCAAACAATATTCATTCACTTATCATGCCTGATCACAGAACTGTTACCATTACATTTATTCCAGTTTGACCAATACCCAAAGAAAATATATAATGGATATGGGATTCTAGCTAATTGATTTATCTTTTCCTTTGTCATCTGGCTTTATGATCAGATTTTTAATGGTACTATAAGCAAAACAATACATTCAAAAGTCAAACCTGGTGCTATTTTATTCTGATGAAACTATTACACAAGGAAAGTGATGACTCCAAGAGGAAACTTTGAGAGTAGTTTATCAATACATAAGTCAAAATAAAATTAATGTTTCATTTATATTTCATTAATACTGACGAGACCACTTGAGGAACTGGTAAATGATTTGAAAATGCTGGCAAACAGACTGTTACTTTTCTATCTGCTGGCATTTGCAAATCTCTGCCTAGCAGTTAGCAGTAATACAAGTGGAAACATTTTAACATGGTGAACTGGAATGATATCAGTGCAAATTAATTGTTTGATATTTGGACTACAAGTTTTTGCTAGTTAAGAATCATATTCAATGCTGGATTAAGAATAAATTTACACAAGCTGTTGCTCATGAACACTTTCCCAGAAACTATGTAAAAGTGCACCTGTTGATTACCAAATAAAGAACTGGGCTAGAATGTGAAGCCTATCATTTTCTGCAGATGCGGTCGTACCTCTGATTCTCGTCTTCCAGTAATGAATGAAAGAGACTGTGAATATCCGTACCACAAGAGCATTTCAACGTATTATTTACGAGCAGCATGAACTCAAAATCCCAACTGGTTACTATGACAAACAACTGTCTGGACAATTTAGCAGCTGCTAATATCCATGAAACCTGACCCAGGGTGGGATTGTCCTTTCAGAATCAGAATCAGGTTTATTATCACTGATGTATGTCAGGAAATTTGCTGTTTCTGAGGCAGAAGTACAGTGGAAAATGGGGAAAATTATGATAAAATGATAAATTATTTGTTATCTATATCAATGATCAGGATGATAATGTAGTAAACTGGACCAATAAATTTGCTGATGACACCAAGATTGAGAATGAAGTGGAAAGCGAGGAAGATGATCAAAGCCTGCAGGATCTGTACCAGCTGGAAAAAAAATGAACTAAAAACATGGCAGATAGAATTTAATGCAGAGAAATGCAGGTGTTGCACTTTGGGCAGACCAAACAGGGTAGGACTTACATAGTGTGCGGTCAGGAATGGAGGAGTGCAGGAGAACAGAGGGATCTGGAAATACAGATCCGTAATCCCTTGAAAGTGCATCACAGGTTTATATGGTCATAAAGAGCACTTTTGGCACATTGGCCTTAATAAATCAAAGTACTGAGTACAGGAGATGGGATGTTATGTGGAAATTGTATACAACATTGGTGAGGCCTGACTTGGAGTATTGTGTATAGTTTCAGTCTCCGACCTAAAGGAAAGGTGTAAATAAGATTGAAAGAGTGCAGAGAAAATTTACAAGGACTTGCTCGATTTTATTCTCATATTAACCCTCAATGTGATAGATGTCATTCAGAAGTGGCTTCACTGACCCATATGTTTTGGTCATGTCCTACATTACATAACTATTGGAAGGACATATTCGTTACCATTTCCTCAATTTGGAACATCGATTTACAACCTAACTTTATTACTGCAATCTTTGGTATACCAAATGAGGATGGTAATCAGTTTTCTCCTTCAATCAGACGAATGATTGCTTTTGTAACATTAATGGCCAGAAGGTCTATATTACAAAATTGGAAAGAAGTAAACCCTCCTACCACGTCTCAGTGGCTTTTTCAAACTATTTCTTATCTGAGTTTGGAAAAAATTAGGAGCACTATTTTTGACTCGTCAATTAAATTTGAAGTAACTTGGGGACAGTTCATCCGACATTTTCATATGAATTAATTTGGCCTTTCCCAGACCTTCTCTTTGTTTATTCTTGTTCAGGTATGGAGTTCCGGAGTTCTTTGACACTATCATATACTTATAAACTGTTATTATTGCCCATGTTAGTTTTAGTTTAGTGTTTGTTTCATATATATATTTTCTTTCACACATTTCTAATTTTTTTTTCTTTTTCTTTTGATGATTAGTTTTGTTTTTTTTCATATATAATTATATAGACTTGATTGATTAATGTACTTTTTTGTTGTTGATGTTTAATAGGATATCATTATCCTATTAATGTAATCTTAAGTCTATTGTATTCATAACCTATTCATTATTATGTTATGTTTTTTTATATTTATATGAAACTCAATAAAAAGATTGAAAAAGAAAGAAAGAAAGGATGTTGCCAGGACTCCTCCAAGAGGACCACAAACTTGTAGGGTTTGGAGGCATTTCAATGACCCAGAGAGCTATGTTGGTTGGAGTCACGACCTTGTGCTTTGCCTCTTGGTAGGGTCAACCATGCCAAATGGAACAAAGGATAGAGGCCAGATTAAAGCTTGAGGGTCCAGACCAAGATTAACAAGCCTGTCTGGTAAAAAAAAAAAATGATCATGGAAACAGCAATGAAGAATCCTTCTATAGCTATAAGTGACTGTATGGACAGACAGAGGTGGAGGACTTTCATTGCTGCCCTAAACACCAGCAGCTTAAAGGACAGTAATTAAATAAGTTGTCAGTACTTGAGGACCGGAAATATAGCAAAAGGTTGAATAGGTTAGGACTTTATTCACTAGAGCATAAAAGAATAAGGGGAGATTTGATAAGAGGTATACAAAATTATGAGGGCTATAGATGGGATAAATGTAAGCAGGCTTTTTCCACTGAGGCTGGATGAAATAAGAACTAGAGGTTATGGGTTAAGGTAAAAGATGAACTGTTTGAGGAACATGCGGGGGAATTTCACTCAGAGGGTGGTGTAAATATAAAATGAGCTGCCAATGGAAGTTGTGGAGGTGGGTTCAATTTCAAAATTTATGAGAAATTTGAATGGGAGGGATATGGAAGGATATATCCTGGAATCAAGTTGTTGAGACTAGGCAGAGTGATAGCATGGCACAGACTAGAGAGGCCGATGCACCTGTTTCTGTGCTGTACTGTACTATGGATCTGTTATTCTATGCCTCTAAATAAAAAGCGCAGAAGAGGAATAGTGAGTTTGTATTCATTGGTTCATGAATTATTCAGGAATCAGATGGCTGAGGGGAAGAAGCTGATCATAAAATCTTGAGTGTGTATCTTCAGGCACCTGTACCTCCTCCCTGATGATAGTAATGAGAAGAGGGCATGTCCCAGATCGTGAGGGTCCTTAATAATGGATGCTGCTGACCTGAGATGATGCCTTGTGAAGATAACTTTGAAGGTGGGAGGCTTGTGCCCATGATGGAGATGACTGAGTCCAAAACCCTCTGTAGTCTTTTTTACTCTTGTATATTGGAGGTGGTGATGCAATCAGTCAGAATTCTGTCCGCAGTACATCTGTAGAAATCTGAGATTGCCTTTACTGACATATCACATTTCCTCAAACTCATAATGAAATATAGTTGCTGATGTGCCTTCTTTGTAATTGCATCAAAGTGTTGGGCCCCGGATAGATCCTCTGATTTGTTGACACCCAGGAACTTGAAGCTGCTCACCCTTTCCCCTTCTGACCCCTCAATGAAAACTGGTGTATGTTATTCTGGCTTTGCCTTTCTAATCAGTTCCTTGGTCTTTCTGGCAATGAGTTCAAGGTTGTTGCTGTAATACCACTCAACCAGCCTATCTGTCTCACTCCAGTATGCCTCCTCATTGCATTCATACCCTTAAGGCAACTTAAGGAATTGAGGCTAATAGTGATTTTGCTGTCTAACTTCATCGTAAATTGATCGCTGAACTCAGGTATCTGTGCTTCACACTGATGCACCATCAATAACTCTCAGAGATGTGAGTTAAGGTAGGCTTTTATTGGCTGGAAGAAAGCACCGTCAGCAGCAAGCGACCACCACACAACATCCTGGAGACTGAGGGAGGAGCAATGCCTCCAATCGCCTTTATACAGGGGTCTGTGGGAGGAGCCACAGAAGCAGTCAGTGGGGGTGGGGGGGGGCATGTCCAGACAGGTATATGTAGTTCACCACACACACACCATATTGCACTGATCAATCAAGTTATCTGGAAAGCAGTAGTGCAAGTCAGTTGTACAACCTTTAAGCTTGATTTTCAAATAAACCGGTATTTGTCACCAATGCCCAGTAATAAATCTGTTCTAATTTTATTTGCTGCCACGGTTATTTCCACTGCTTCCAGTAAGTTCCACATGATGAAATTTGAATGTCTCCTTTGACCTACTTTGTGCCTGAAATGTACATAATGTCAGAATTGAAGAAGAACTGAAAGCAGTATCCAGCTGGATCAACAGTGAATTCTAGTTTTCTTTCATGAATGCCCAGTACCAGTTAACAAACCCCAAGCTGGACCTCCAGTTACTGCAATTTCATCCAAAACATACGAAAGGAATTTCCAGAAATGACATTCAGGTACAACATAGCAAAACATAATTATGATACAGTATGAGAAACTAGTGCAAAAACACGGGGTCGTGCTGTATAACATTTGTCCGTATTCCATCTTTAGTCAACTTGAGGTAGCTTTAAAATGATATAAGCATTAATCATACAGTAATGATTTTAATGAGAATAAAATATCCAAGGCATATTATACAATCACCATTATGCGAAGGAAGGATGTAGAAAGAAGGGAATTTGTTTACAAATTTGGATTTTAAAGAGGGATCAAAAGAGACGAGAAAGTTGAGGGAATGGAAGAATGTCATAAAGTCTTGCAGCTTAAGCTCTAACCTCCCATATTTAAGAGAAAGAGGATATCAAAGGAGTCCAAGGCAAGGGAAATTGTGGGGATGCCTTATGATCACATCAGTTTTGGCCAACAACAGGCCAAAGGATAGTTTGTCAAGGAATGGGTGAATGGGCAGGGTAATTAACACAGCAGAAAGCCCATCATTTTCACCTTCCCATTCACCTTAGTGATTTGTTCCAGAGTTTGAAAGTAACTTACAATATTCAGCAATACTAAAAGAATAGAACATATGGAGATTTATTGCTCAAACATGGAGGAATACAGCACAGTACAGGCCCTTCACCCATGGTGCTGTCCTGACCTTTTAACCTATTCTATGACCAATCTAACCCTTCCCTGACACATAGCTCACCATTTTTCTTTCATCCATGTGCCTATATAGGTGTCTTTTAAATGCCCCTAATGTACCTGCTTCTGCCACCACCCCTGGCAGCATGTTACACTATTATCTGGGTAAAAACCTATCCCCTATACTTCTCCTCCAGTCACCTTAAAATTACGCCCGCTCATATTTGCCATTTCCACTCCAGGAAAACGTCTCTAGCTGTCTACTTCATCTATGCCTCTTATCATCTTGTGTACCTCTCATCCTCCTTTGCTCCAAAAAGTGTAAACCTAGCTCTATCTTTATAAAACATGATCTCTAATCCTGACAATGTCCTGGTAAATCTCCTCAGTACCCTCTCTTAAGCTTCCACATTTTTCCTATAATGAGGCAACTAGAAGCGAAAACAATGCTCCCAAGTGCGGTCTTACCAAGTTTAATGAAGCTACAACATTACCTCAATCCCCAACTAATGAAGTACAGCTCTCCATCCTATCAACTTGTGTGGCAACTTTAAGGGATCTATGGACGTGGATGCTAAAATGCTTTTACTCCTTCATGCTACTAAGAATCCTATCATTAACCTCCAGGTATTCTGTATGCTGCCTTCAGTTTTGAAACTCCAAAGTCTATCCCATCACACTTTTTAGATCCTCATTTGCCAAATCCAATTCCCGAAAGCCATCTGGTACCTGCAGAGCTTAGGTTAATCAATTTTATTTTAGGCATTTTGCAGCGCTATAGTACATTTTTCAGTGAACCAAGTGAGTTTAAAGGGAGCACAGGAAGCAAAGCCCAGTGAGTTTTAAAGGATCGCAGGACAGGAGTTTAAAGGTTGTGTAGAAAATGGGGCACTGGTTGCTTCAGAGGAAGTATGGGAAATGGGCACTAGTGTGTTCATAAAGTACAGGAATGTAGATAGTTGTTTATGAGGAATGCTGGAAACAGAGCCCTTATGAGTCTTCAGGGAGCATGAGAACTGGGACCATAAAATTCTAGGATTCACACAGAAATGGAACCTGGGAATATAACTCCATGAATGTGATATTAGGGCCGGGTGAGTTTATCGGGAGCTTGGGAAAGAGGTTCAGGTGAGTTTATAAGTAATGTTTGAAATGGAGTCAAGGTTAAGTTTATAAGCATCACAGAAAACTGGACTCCAGTGAGTTTATCATGGGAACAGGGCCATGGTGAGTTTAAAGGGAGTGTAGGAAACAAAACCAGATGAGCCAATGACAAAGCATTGTGATTTGTGACCAATGAGATAAAAGACTTATCAGAATTTCAAATCATCTTGAAGATGTATTGCACTCCATGCAGAGACCTTAAGAAATATAAACAACAGATCTTCAGTATATTTTTGCAAATGTATTCTTAAGAGAGCTCCCCACACTCTACTGTTGAGATATATATTTGGCCCTGAATGAATCTTACAGGTTATTTATTTATTCTAGTAGTAAATATTATTGGCTGTTTACATTTTATCTCATAACATAGTAATCAGTTGACCCATTTGAATCTATTCTTGCTCTTTTTATCTGTGACAATCTTTTGTTCTTACACCTTTTCCTTTTCCCAGCTTGCAGTTTTCTTCTACTAAAAACAAAGTTCTAAGTTTAATGGTTCAATAGCTCACGCCTCTGTCATGTCCTATTGGTTCCATTTTTCAGATCAGACATATTTGTGTCCAAATTTCAAAGCAGCCATACTGAAACCTATGATAAAAGTTTACACAGCAAAAAGTGGTGGTGTCATTCCCATCGTGAAGCACAGTGATTTGTACTTTGTATGCTAATTTATTAAAATTCATTTTTAGTATTCTAATCAATGTGAAAAGTCATGTCAATTGACTGGACTGACTTGTTTTGTTCTATCTTTTCAGACATGGAGATGACTTGATAGTTACACCGTTTGCACAGGTATATTAATTAAATTTTCTTTTTGTTGTGAGTTTTCCTCCTCTTCCCCTTTTGTCTCTTATGTTCTTCCCTTCGTGTTTTCCCTGATTCCCTGGAGTGCTTGTTTTGTCCAGAAATGCATGAAAGCTAACAGCCTGTTCTCGGAACTATGAGAGTCACTCTGAAAATTGGCATCAAATGTTTATGAGAATGGTCCACTGGGACAGCTGTTCTTGGATATCTTCCTTTGCTTTCAGCATGAAGAAACCCCATTAATCCAGCTGTACTTAAAATGTTGTTAAAAATTGTCTTACGTTTCACTCTTTGAAAAAAAAATGTAGTCCCATTCTTGTACAAGTCTCGTGACGCCTGTTACCTCTACTAAACAGTGTTTGGGCTTTTCTGCTAAAGTTAATGTCAGTTGTATAGGCAAACCTAAATGGAATTTTCTGGGACATCCTGTAATAGCTACTCTACCATCTTCCTCATTATCCTCTATTTACAGTATATTTTTGTGGAATTGCTTTCAAAGAGTACCATGTCTGTTCAATAAATAGGCATATTAGTTATTTTATTTATTTTTATTTAGAGATTTAGTGTGGAGCAGGGCTCCCCCCCCCCCCCCACCAGCCCAATAAGCCACATGGCCCAATAACCTACCTATTTAACACTAGCTTAATCACAGGACAATTTACAATGACCAATTAACTTTCTAACCAGTATGTCTTTGGACTGTGGGAGGAAACCCATGTGGTTAGTCAAGAGAATGTGCAAACTCCTTACAGGCGGTGCTGGATTGAACTCCAAACTCCAGAATGCCCTGAGTTGCAATAGCATCCTGCTGACAGCTATACCACTGTGGCACCCATTACGATTATATATATTCTGCCACAAATGTATTAACAAGTGTGAAATCCCACCATGTAAATCAATGGGTATCTGACATCATAACTAATCTCAATCTCAACTCACTGTGTCCTTGACAACTTTCTGGCAAGAATCACACAATACACAGAACACTTGAGGAACTCATCAGGTCAGGCAACATCTGTGGAGGGGAATACACAGTGAACGTTTTGTGCTGAGACCCTTCATGAGGACTGGAAGGAACGGGAAGAGGGCAGGAGCCAGAGTTAGAAGGTGGTTTTCCACCCAAGGTCCACAAACCTAACTGTCCCGTTAGGCCCATTGTTGTCCGTATGCTTTGACTTCATTTTGTCCCCCTTGTTCCAGTGCTTCTTCCTACACCTACGCAGAGCTCGTCAATTTTATCAACTTTGCCACCACTTCTACACTACCCTGAACTTTTTCTTGATTCATCTCTGACACCTCTCTGTCCTTTCTCAATCCCTCTGTCTGTGGAGACCAACTGTCTACTGACATCCTTGACAAACCCAATGACTCTCACAGTTATCCTGACCACACCTCTTCCCACTACTTCTCTTGTAAAAATGCCATTCCCTTTTCTTCATTCTTCTGACTCCACTGCAACTGATGGTTTCCATTCCAAAACATCGAAGATGTTTTTTTTAAACAAATGAGGTTTCCCTTCTGCCACCATCTTTGCTGCTGCCCTCACCAGCATCTCCTCCATTGCTGACACGTCTGCCCTGACACTATCCTCCTGCTATTGTAACAGGGATAGGGTTCCCCTTACCTTTACCTACCACCCACAAACCTCTGTATCCAGCACATAATTCTCCTCAACTTCCACCTATATCCAATAGGATCCTACCACTGGTACGTTTTTTCCTCCACCACCCCCCCCCCCCCAATCGCTTTCTATAGGAATCACCCACAAGGGAGTGTGACTCACTTATTCACTTGTCCCTTCCCGTTGATCTTCCTCCTGGCACTTACCCTTGTGACCATGCTAAGTACCACACCTGCCCCTACACCTCCTCTCTCACCACCATTGAGGGCCTCAAACAGTCCTTCCAGGTGAGGCAACATTTCACCTGCAAGTCTGTCAGTCACCTATTGTATCCGAAGGTCCTGGTGCAGCCTCCTCCACTGCAGTGGGATCTGACACAGATAGGGGGACCACTTTGTTGAACATCTTTGCTCTGACTGCTTCAACAGCCAGGATCTCCCGGTGGCCACCCAGTCCAATTCAACTTCCCATGCTCCAACTGACATGTCTGTCCAAGGTCTCCACTCATGCCATGATGAGGCAAAACTCAGGTGGAAGAACCAGTACTTCATATTCTATCTGGGTAACTTCCAACCTGTTGGCATGAACATTGATTTGTCTAACCTCTGCTAATCACTCTCCCCTATTCACCCCACCTCCACCTTCTTACTCTTTTCCCCATCCCCATTCTGACTACTCTCTCACCCTCTCTTTCTCCACCGTTATGACTTCCCTTTGGTCGCCTTCCTTGTCTTTATTCTACAGTCCACTGTCTTCTCCTATCAGATTCCTTCTTCTTCAGCCCTTTACCTCTTCCACCTATCACCTCCCAGCTTCTTATATCATCACTGTCTATCCACCCACCTTGCCCCCTCACCTGTCATCTACCAGCTTGTACTTTTCAGTCTGCCCCATCTTTTTGTTCTGGCTTCTGTCTCCTTTCATTCAAGTCCTGATGAAATATTTTGGCTTGAAAAATTGACTGTTCATCTCCTCTATAGATGCTGCCTCTCCTTCTGAGTTCCTCCAGCACTTTTGAGTGTTGTGTGAGATTTCCAATATCTGCAGAATCTCTGGTGTCTAGGAATCACTCACAGGAAGGTTTCAGCAAGGACTGCTGGAAGACAACTTGTTAACAACAAAACATTTTCCAATAAAGAGAGGCTGGAAAGCAATTCCCTCTTCTGATGTTTTATTTCTTCCTACAGCCTTAGAAACAATGGAATGAAATTAGTGGACTCTGGTAACACAAACATTCCAGCTCAAGTTTATCCTAGTGTGCTTGATTGCATCATTTTGCCCAAAGCCTTGCTGGAATCAACTACTTTATAAATGAATGGAAATTGAATCTAGCACTTACTTCACCTTTTAACTAAGTTTCAAATTGGGCAATTCTTTATAAGCAGATTATCTGAAAACCATTAAAATATCTTTAAGTGAACAAACTGCTTTTATTTTTCAAGGTACTGGCCAGCTTGCGGAGTGTGAGGAGCAATTTCTCAATACTAACAAATGTTCATGGAGCCCCAAGCAAGTAAGTTCCTCATAAGAGTTAGATACTGGGGCATTCTAACCTGCATGACGACTCAAGTTTGCTCTGACCTCTGTCTTCTGTTTAGGTTCTAGCTCAGCTGTTCTTTTTTAGTGTTTTTGTGGATTTCTGGGGATGGTTTTGGGGATAAACAGGGGAGTTAGGATAGGGTTTTAGGGGCATGCATGTGAGTTAATTAGGGACATCTGTGGATCAGGCTCCGATGTCTGACAGACCAGCGTGGACAAAGGCTGGCGCCTCCCTCACTGTCAACCAGTTCCTGGCAGGATCTGGAGTCAGAATTCCGTGCAGGCAAGAGGAAATAGGTCTGATGGCTCCCTAGGTTCACAAATCAGTGAGACTGGAGTTCGGAACCTAGTGTTGGGTGATCAGCAATTCCTGAGGTTGATGCCAAGAATCGACCTGTGGATTGAATCAGAAGTCCGGATTTTGAAGCCTGTTGGCTGGAGTCCAGGGCCTCTCTGTTTTCTGCAGACCGGCCAATGCTCCACCCATGCTAGTAACTTCCCTGTAATTCCATGGGCTCTCTTCTTGCTAAGCAGCCTCGTGTGCGGCAACTTATCAAAGGCCTTCTGAAAATCCAAGTAAACCACATCCACTGCAAATCCTTTGTCTGCCCTACTTGTAATTTCCTCAAAAATTGCAGTAGGTTAGTCAGGCAACTTTTTCCTTTCAGGAAACCATGCTAGCTCTGTCTTGTCTTGTCCTCAGTGTCGAGATCTCTAAGGATCTAACTTGGTTCCAACATATTGATGTAGTTGTAAAGAAGGCAAGACAGCGACTATACTTTATTAGGAGTTTAAACAGATTTGGCATGTCAACAAATACATCAAAAACTTCTATAGTTGTACCATGGAGAGCATTCTGACAGGCTGCATCACTGTCTGGTATGGAGGGACTACTGCACAGGACTGAAAGAAGCTGCAGATGGCTGTAAATCTAGTCAGCTGTATCTTGGGGCACTAGCCTACAAAGTATCCAGGACATTTTTAGTGAGCGGTGTCTCAGAAAGGCAGTGTCCATTATTAAGGACCTCCAGCACCCAGGACGTGCCCTTTTCTCACTGTTACCATTGGGTAGGAGGTACAGAAGCCTGAAGGCACACACTCAGCGATTCAGGAACAGCTTCTTCCCCTCTGTCACCCGATTCCTACATGGACATTGATGCTTTGAACACTACCTCACTTTGTTTAATATAGTCTTTTTGTTGTTGCACATTCTTTTAAATCTATTCAATATATGTAATTCATTTACTTGTTTGTTTTTTATAATGATTTATTTTATTTATTATTTTTTTTCACCCTCGACTAGATTATGTATCACATTGAATTGCTGCTGCTAAGTTAACAAATTTCACGTCACATGCTGCTGATAGTAAACCTGATTCTGATTCTGAAGTGCCTCCGGGTACTCCATAATCTCATCCCTAACAATTGACTCCAACAACTTCCCAACCACTGATGTCAGGCTAACAGGTCTATGGTTTCCTTTCAGCTGCCTCTGAACCTTAAAGAGCTTTCAGTATCTTTGATATTAGTCACCAGCTTCCTTTCATAATTTATCTTTTCCTTCCTAATGACCTTCTTAGTTTCTTTCTGCAAGTTTTTAAAACCATTCCAATCTTCTATCTCCCACAGCTTTGGCTTCCTTGTATATCCTCTCTTTTGCTTTTACTTTGGCTCTGATATAATTTGTCAGCCACAGTTGTGGCCTTCCATTCAAAAAATTCTTCTTATTTGTAATATATCTGTCTTGCACTGTCCTCATTTTTTGCAGAAACTCCAGCTATTTCCGCTCTGTTGTCCTTCCTGCTAGTGTCTCTTTCCAGTCAACTTTGGCCAGTTCCCCTCTCATGCTATTGTAATTTCCTTTATTCCACTGAAATACCTACACATTGGAATTTAGTTTATCCTTCTCAAATTTCAAAGTGAACTCGATCATACTGTGATCACTGTTCCCTAAGGGTTCCTTAACCTTAACAACAACACACACAAAATGCTGGTGGAACACAGCAGGCCAGGCAGCATCTATAGGGAGAAGCACTGTCGACGTTTCGGGCCAAGACCCTTCGTCAGCACAGGTCAGGTCAGGACGAAGGGTCTCAGCTCGAAACGTCGACAGTGCTTCTCCCTATAGATGCTGCCTGGCCTGCTGTGTTCTACCAGCATTTTATGTGTGTTGTTGTTTGAATTTCCAGCATCTGCAGATTTTCTCGTGTTTGCTCTTAACCTTAAGCTCTCTTATCACCTCTGGATCATTACACAACACCCAATCCAGCACAGCCAATCCCCTGGTGGGCTCAACTGCAAGCTTCCCTAAAAAGCCATCTCTTAGACATTCTACAAATTCTCTGTCTTGAGGTCCAGTACTGGCCTGGTTTGTCCAAACCACTTTCATGTTAAAATCCCCAAAGATTATCATGACACATTGCCCTTTTCTATCTCCTACTGTAATTTGTAGTCCACATGCTGGCTGCTGTTTGGAGGCCTGTATAAACTGTCATTAGGGCCCTTTTACCCCTTCCATTTCTTAACTCAACCCATAGAAACTCTATACCTTCCAATCCTATGTCATCCCTTTCTAATGTGTTATGTACCCCGTAACTGGGTCACTTACCAGCAAAGATAGAGAGGTCTGTTGAAGTCTGATGGTACTATTTTTAACAGTATTTATTGACAAAAATACACCAAAATAATATCAATGCAAACATACAGATAATATGTCGTCAATACTAAATCTAAAAGTGCGGGTATAATAATAATCAATAAGAAATAGCTCTATCGTTCTCTAGGGGATAATGTATTGTCCGATGGAAATATAAAAGTCACTCAAGTTTATTCAAGCTGCAGCTTTTGGTTGGAGAGAAAGACAGGGGTTTAACTTGCTCATTCCTTTTATGATGTCAATCCTTCGAGAGTCGTTGGGGGCTGATTTCCCCTTTGTTGTTAGCTAAAGCCGTTCTTCTGTGGCAAGGCCCACCAATTCTGAGGCAAATGGAAAAGGACGCACGTGGCTTTCTACCGGCTTTCGCTATTACGCTGTTACAGGATTTTGAGCGTTTCTTCTGGTGCGTCTGAGGGGCTGTTCCCAGAGACCCTCTTTTATCCCCACTCACGGCATCTCAGATGTCATTCAGGTTGGGGAGGATGCCATCCCCCAACCAGCCCATGTTGCCTGATTCCTTGAGGGCATCAATGAATAGCACAGCGCTCAATACACAATTCCGTCTCCAAGAGACAATAGCCATTATCAATGGTTCCGCCTTTCGGAGGCCAGGACACATTTCAGACTCCTTGTGTATTCTGCATGTCTTTCTCTCATTTCCTGGGTCTCCTGCCCTGACTGAATAGTGACCTTGCTATTCTCAAAAAGGAGTGGGGGGGGCAGCACAGCCGTAACACCCCCTTTCTTCAACGCGTTTTTTACCATCAGAAAAAAATGAAGTAATACAGAGTCTTACAGGATTTTAGAATCTAACACCATACAAAAGTTTTTTTTTTAAACAGGGTAATACAGTTATACATTCAATTCAGTATCTAGATGGTTACCGATTACATTGTCACTTCCTTTAATATCTTAACATTTTGTACCTTACTAAAGTCTTGTAGCATCAGACTCCAATTTAATAACTGCCTATTCGTAGGTCTTATTTTTCTTTAGCAAACAAAAACTAAAGAGTTGTGATCTTAGCTTACGGGTATACTACAAAAGTTCATGCAAATACTAATCTTTATGTTGCTTTCAAATTTAACAAGCCGGCTTCCATGGGGTTGTCTTTATTATTCACATGCTTTGTCGAAATCCCGTAAAACCGGCTTTTGCTATTTAAAAATGGCGTCCCCATTAACCCTCGCCTCTTTTCCAGTTAATTCCCACGTGGGGAGCTTGTGCACCCTGGCGAAATAGGCTTTCGTCCGCTCCTTCCATAGGAGTTATTTTATCAACAATGTGTCCCAAACTTAGACCATCTTCTGAATTTCCACCCAATTCTTTAATTTTACGCAAGTTGCTAGTTTTCTCTTCAGGACCCTTCAGGCTATTAGTTTTCAGTTCAAACTCTTTGTTCAAACAGCATTTCAAATTCTGCCTTTTCACACCACCCTCTGGAATAACAATAGCGTGTGGGGCCCCTTTACCTTCCAACTCAACCTGTAATTGGCTTTGTGGTACCACGCCATTCTCTCTGTAGCCTGGTTGCTGCCTTTGATATCAGTCCAGCATTTAAATTTTCTTCATTCAATTTGGGAACTACATATTTCCCTTTTCCTTCAATAATAATATTCATCTCCCCACTAACTTTTAACACACCTTCGAGCACAAACACCTGGGAACTCTCACTTCCCACTATTACCAAGGTTAACCCTTTCTTCACTGAACCAAGTCCATCTGACCCACAAGGACTGCATTCCTTTTCAACTGAATCAAATACCTCAGACTTTTTCTGAGCTCCATTACTAGGTTCAGTACCACGTGCATCCATATCTTGGACACACTCAAATGGGACAGTTGCCTCTTCCAGGCTTTCAATACCCGTACCCGGTCCAAATTCTAAATTCCCCTGATCCTCCCAGTTACTCTCTGGGCAACTCCCTTCCAGAGTAAACTGAACCCTGCGGGCTGAAACAACCTCATCTGCCAACCCAGCAGACTTCTTCAAGGTAATGGCATCCTTTTCATCTAGGACTGCCCTCATTTCATTATCGGGAACACCTTTAGAATTTTCAACTTCTTCAAACAGTTCTGTCAAACCAGACAGATCATCCATGTCCAACTCTGGACCTTTTAACAGCTCTATCTGTTTCTCATCTTTATTTCGTGCCTCTAGAACTTTTCTCCTCGATAAGGGCAGGTCTACCCCCTCTCCCTTACTCTCTTTCACTTTACTACTCTTCGTTTTACCACCCTCTAAACCCTCGTGGTACAGGGTCAGTAAAAACGTCTCGGCCAAATCGATACTGGCCTGATTTAAACTGCTCCCTTTCTCAGCTGCCTTTCTCGACATGCTGCGAGTGGTCATGAATGCGGGATAGATCTTGGAATCTAGGGGCAGAGCCTCCACCGGCTGTCTCGTCAGCGTCATTGCTGTCCAAACCTTACCACCGGCTAAATCATTACCCAGAAGGACGTCCACGTCAGTTCTTGGGAATTCTGATCGCACCCCTATTTCAATTGTGATACCAGCTCACAATCCATAATGACCTTATGCAAGGGAACCATTTCCATCCCTTTTCCTATTCCTTTCACAGCTACCATTCCCATCTTGCGACCAAAATCCAGTACCTTACTGCTAATCAATGATAGTTCAGCCCCCGTGTCTCTCCAGATCCGTACGGGAACTGGGGTGTCTCCCTCCCTCACAGACACGGTTCCGTTTGACATACAAGTCTCAGATCCTTCTCGTACTCTGTCTACCCAGGGATCTCTTGTCGATTTACTGATTACCACGGCACATCCAATAGGGACTGCTGCTTTCCCTTTTCCTGTCTCTTTCCCCGGAGCAAAGCACCTAGATGCAATATGTCCCCCCCCCCCTCCACAATTAAAACAAGTCAAGCCCAGAAATCTCTGGCCGTCTTGCCTTTCCCCCTCAACCTTACCACTAGCTCCCGGCGGGACCTCTGCTTCAGCCGGCTGACTTCCTCGATCGTTCCCACGGTCTCTCTGGGAACTTTTATTCAAGGAAAGCTTTGTCTTGTGGGTTAGGGCGTATTCATCTGTGAACCTATCAAATTTGGAGATGGACTTATTCCGCTTCTCATTCAAATACATCCAGCTATCCTCCGAAACACAACCTTTAAATTCCTCAATCAGAATTAACTCTCTGAAACGCCAAAAATCCTCTTCCACTATTTCTGCTGTACACCAACGGTCCAAGAGCACACCCTTCTCATAGGCAAACTCGGTATATGTCTGATTCCACCTTTTCTTTAAATTTCTGAACTTTTGTCTATACGCTTCAGGTACTAATTCAAAACTCCGGAGAATGGCCACTTTTACTTTGTCATAACTCTCCGCCTCTTCCTCCTCCATGGACAACGCCGTATATGCTCGTTGTGCCTTCCCTTTTAACACACTTTGTAACAGCGCCACCCACTGATCCCTGGGCCACTTCTGATTCACTGCCACCTTCTCAAAAAGCAAGAAATAACTATCAACATCCATCTCCTCGAACGGAGGTACTAACCTCAATTCCTGACTAACATTAAACCGCTCCTCTCAGTCTGACCCTTGATCTCTTCATCCTTGCCTTAACTTCTCCATCTCCAAGTCACATTTCCTCTGTTTCTCTGCCTCCTCATACTCTCTCTCTTTCTCGGCTCTTTCCTTTTCTTTCTCAGCTCTCTCCCTCTCTTTTTCAGCTGCTTCCAGCTGTTTTGACTGAATTTCATGTTCTCTGCTTCTCAGCTTGGTCCTGCTCTTTTTTCACCTCCAACTCCTTTAGCTGGAGCTCATGCTCCCTTTGTCTCTCGGCCCTTTCTCCTTCTCAGCTGCTTCCAGCTGCTTTAACTTAATTGCATGTTCCAACCTTAATTTCTCCAACTCTAACTGAGCCATCCCACTGGCTGGTACCTTTTCAGGGATATTTTCCAGTACCTTAGCTGCAAACACATTCTTCTCAATATAATACTGAGTTATGGCCCTTCGCACCTCCTGCTTTTTCATTGACAACCTCACCTCTGCGAGGTTTAGCCCCTTCACCATATTTATCAAGTCTAATTTAGTAGCCGCCTCTAGCGCCTCTAGAGTTGTGTTTTCTATAAATTTATCGACTTCCATCTTTGCTGGTTTCCTATCTGGCTACCCGTGTAACCAGATCTAAGTTTGGACTTACAAGCCCGATTCACTGGCCTCCCAATTTGGTGTCAAATCCCGAGACGAGAACCCCAATTGTTACGTACCCCGTAACTGGGTCACTTACCAGCAAAGATAGAGAGGTCCGTTGAAGTCTGATGGTACTATCTTTAACAGTATTTATTGATAAAAATACACAAAAATAATATCAATGCAAACATACAGATAATATACGTCGTCAATACTAAATCTAAAAGTGCAGGTATAATAATAATCAATAAGGAATAGCTCTATCATTGTCTAGGGGATAATGTATTGTCCGATGGAAATATAAAAGTCACTCAAGTTTATTCAAGCTGCAGCTTTTGGTTGGAGAGAAAGACAGGGGTTTAACTTGCTCATTCCTTTTATGATGTCAATCCTTCGAGAGTCGTTGGGGGCTGATTTCCCCTTTGTTGTTAGCTAAAGCCGTTCTTCTGTGGCAAGGCCCACCAATTCTGAGGCAAATGGAAAAGGACGCACGTGGCTTTCTACCGGCTTTCGCTATTACGCTGTTACAGGATTTTGAGCGTTTCTTCTGGTGCGTCTGAGGGGCTGTTCCCAGAGACCCTCTTTTATCCCCACTCACGGCATCTCAGATGTCATTCAGGTTGGGGAGGATGCCATCCCCCAACCAGCCCACGTTGCCTGATTCCTTGAGGGCATCGATGAATAGCACAGTGCTCAATACACAATTCCGTCTCCAAGAGACAATAGCCATTATCAATGGTTCCGCCTTTCGGAGGCCAGGACACATTCCAAACTCTTTGTGGATTCTGCATGTCTTTCTCTCATTTCCTGGGTCTCCTGACCTGACTTAATAGCGATCTTGCGGTTCTCAAAAAGGAGGGGGGGGAGCACAGGCGTGATATAATGATATAATATTCTTTCTTATACACAGGGCCACACCACTCCCTTTGCCTACTAAACTGTCTTTACAATACACCATACATCCGTGGACATTCAGCTCCCATTGACAGCCAGACTTTATAGCCAAGTTTCAGAGATGGCCACAACATCATGCTTGCCAATCTGTAACCTAAATTTCAAGCTCATCCATTTGCCTGTTCATCAGACACTGCTTGACTTTCAGACGGTTTGCAGCATTTCCTATTTTTTTGGTTTAGCAGTTCTTTGCTATAGTGGTCCAGCATTTGGCTTGGGGGCAAGGAGCTGCAGAGAGGAAGGGAGTTTGGATAATTTTCAGAATTCAAAAGATCAAAATCAAGAATTTACTGATTGTATACAAACAGATTGTCATGATTATCATTCTCCAACAAGGGTAATGAACCTTTTCAAAAGTTCATATTACTACAGTGAAAGACCTTTTATTTGCATCTGTGAAAACATATCTGCATCTAGTTACTAAAACTTAGCCCTAATATTTACATGAGTACCACTGATTTCTGAGAGCTCAGAAGACCGAATAAAAAATAAGGCCAAATTTATGTTCTTTTGTGGCCAGAGCATTCTGTCAACTTTAGAATTGAGACTTTAGAATTGTAAGTTCAGGATCAGATTAGAGTTGGGTTTGAATCTGATGAAGTGATACTGACTATTTCCCTCCATTGATGCTACTTCACTTACTGAGTTCGTCCAGCTTTTGTGTTTGTTGCTCAAGTTTTCCCAAAAATCTGTAGAATCTTTTGAGTCCAGAATTAGGATCAGAATATTTTTGTGAACTCATCAAACGGCGGAGTGCTGCCCTTTGAATCTTGAATACTGCACCTAGTATATCCAGACCTCAACCACACAGTTCCGCTAACTGCAATACAGGAAAGATGTGGAAGCGTTCACAAGGATGTAGTGTGGATTAGAGAGTATCAGTTATAAGGAGAGATGATTGTAATCTCTAGAGCAGGGGTGGGCAAACTTTTTGACTTGTGGGCCACAAAGGGTTCTAAAATTTGACAGGGGGGCCGGACCAGGAGCAGATGGACGGAGTGTTTTGGTAATACACCTCAAGAGAGAAAATAAAATATCATGGGATATGTAGAAAACATGTGCTTTAATTTCAATTGAAAATGAACAAATGCATTAGAATAAAATATCTGTCTTTGAAGTCCCATGGTATTTAGCTATTTATTGAAATGACTTTTAAAACACTGAAAATTAAATGAATAAAATACAGCTTTTTTTAATAGTAACAGTTATTATTTTAAAGCACTGAAAATTCTGTTATCCTTCAAGATATTATCATCATCACTCTCCTCCTGACTGTCTTTATTTCAAAAACGGTAGGAGGTGCAGGTCTACTTGTCCTGCACCTTCTTATTCAATTGTCCCCTGTGCCAAAACTCAACCACGACCAGCACAAAGACAGAACACTGACAGCGCGCCAGTATGCGGAGCGCGTTATTTGATCTGGAGCGCATTTTTTATTTTGAGAACGTATGTGCACCTGCGCACTACTCATGTCCATCACTTAACAGAAATGACATGTAACATGTAAGGCTTATTGAAAAAAATATTTTCAAATGCATTTTTTAAAATAAAACAACGAAGAAACTTATTTTTAATTTCAGTGGGAATAGTGTTGTTGGTCTCCCTTTTTAGCCAGCACATCAAAGTCTGGATTTAGTTTTGTTGTGGCAATTCTCAGGATGGATCTGAGGTGTTGGTCAGTTAACTTGGATCTGTGGCTGGCTTTGTTGATGTTCATGACGCTGAACGCCTGTTCACACAAATAGGTCGAGCCGAACAAAGAGTAAAGCGCAAATGTGGAGTAATACGCTGCACCTCAACAAAGGTCAATGTATATAGAGTGCGTCATCTATTGGGAAAACGCCAGAATTGCAGGGAAAAAATGTTAACAAGGTTTATTAATATAATTTCATCAAGTTCTGCGGGCCGGATTAAAAAGCTTAACGGGCCGCATATGGCCCGCGGGCCGTAGTTTGCCCATGCCTGGGCTAGAGCATCAAAGGCTGAGGGACAAGTACATTAAATCATGATGGGTTGATAACTAGTCTTTTGTTCCCATTATGGAAGTGTCAGTTACTATAGAAAACAGTTTTAATGTAAGAGGAGTAAAATTTAAAGGGGATTTATAGAACAAGTTTTCGTTTGACACAGAGTGGTAGGTACCCATGATGGAGCCTGATATGACAGCAAAAAGGTGTTTAGACAGTCCCATGAACTGAAAGAGAATTGAAGGAAATGCACATGGAGCAGGCAGATGTGCAGTTTGAAGGTGACATCGCAGTCGACATACATGTGAGCGGATGAAGGGCCAGTTCCTACACTGTACTGCTTTCCTGTTCTGTGTTCTTATAGAAGTGAGGAATATGAGAGCCTTCTGAATTTATCTTCCTCTTGGATCAATGCTAAATAATGCGACAACACTACTGCAGATCAGATTGGTGAATCTGGCCATGTGCTGCAAGGGATACAGTTCAGCCATCCTGATCACTGGCTTTAGTAGAGTGCTGCTTTAAATACAGTGAATATTGTTGGGTTACATCAGAGTTTGACAAAACACGGAGCCCTAATGTAAAGATTAGGTGATGCTTTTGATATGAAAATCCCTAATTCTTACCTGCTTAATAAACCTCCTGGTTTTACTTTGTACAATATCCAAGCTAATCCCTTCAATCATGGTAAAATTAGGGGTGATAAATTTAATGTGAAAGGCACCCAGAGAAAAAATTGCCAATAGTTATAGGTATACAAGTGCGTGACTGCTCTCGTTAGAGGTTTTGCAAGGTAGCCAAGTGCTGCTTCCAGGTGTGAATGCTTAGTCATCGGGACCAAAAATGGGAAGCTCCCCTCTCTGCAAGTTGAGCAGTGAGTGTTGAGGCAACACGAAGTTACCTACTAGATTCATGAGGCAAGTTTTCTCAGAGCGAAGCTGATTTTGACTTATGACTATGAAAGCAATGGAAACACATCTGCGATTAAGTATTTCCATCCTGGGGAGGGGGAACACATGTAAGTGAGGGCTCTTTTGCAGAAGGATTGCTTATACAGTATAGCCCTTAGCACCATCAACAGTGTTGATAAAGAGTGGTTTCCTGTGAAGTTTAAGTGGAGAGGTTTCATTCCTCATCTTTTAAATGTCTTTCTTATAATTTCTACACATTTCTGATCAGATGAATGTAGAACCACTTTTGTTCTCACAGGATTTCTAATGAATATGATTTAGGAGCACAAGCAGCTCACTCAGCCCCTAGGTCTTCTCTGCCATCTAATGAGATCATGAACTAATCGTAACATGAATTCTGTATTCCCATTTACCCACAGTAACCTTTCTCCTTATTTATAAAGTATTTGACCACATTTCCCTTAAAAATTTTTCAAAGACTTTCCTTCCCCCACCTTTAAGGAAAAGAGCTCCAAGTACACATGACTGTGAGGGAAAAATAATTATGTCTCCTTCTTAAGTGGATGATGCCTTATTTTTAAACAATTATCCCCAATCATAGATTTTTCGTAACAAGAAACATCCTGTCAGGACTGTTCAGCTCCCTTTATAGTCTATAATTTCCAGCCATTGCAGACCCTGCCTGCCCAACCCTCCCCAAATGAAGAACCACTCATTCCAGATAGTAGAAGCTCAGAATAATCTCAAATCACAGTGGCATGCAGAAGTTTGGGCACCCCTGGTCAAAACTTCTGTTACTGTGAATAGTTAAATGAGTAGACGATGAGCTGATCTCCAAAAGTCATAAAGTTAAAGATGAAACGTTCTTGTCAACATTGTAAGCAAGATTAGTGTATTATTTTTGTCTTGTACGACTTTAGAGTGAATAAAAGGAAAGGAGCAGCATGCAAAAGTTTGGGCACTCCAAGAGAATTGAGCTCTCAGATAACTTTTACCAAGGTCACAGACCCTAATTAGCATGTTAGGGCTATGGCTTGTTCACAGTCATCATTAAGAAAGGCCAGGTGATGCAAATTTCAAAGCTTTATAAATACCCTGACTCCTCAAACCTTGTCCCAACAATCAGCAGCCATGGGCTCCTCTAAGCAGCTATCTAACACTCTGAAAATTAAAATAAATGATGCCCACAAAGCAGGAGAAGGCTATAAGATAGCAAGGCACTCTCAGGTAGCCGTTTCCTCAGTTTGTAATGTTATTAAGAAATGGGAGTTAACAGGAACTGTGGAGGTCAAGTTGAGGTCTGGAAGACCAAGTAAGCTTTGTGAGAGAACTGCTCATATGATTGCTAGAAAGGCAAATCAAAACCCCCATTTGAATACAAAAGACCTTCAGGAAGATTTAGCAGACTCTGGAGTGGTGGTGCGCTGTTCTGCTGGCAGAAACGCCTGCACAAATATGACCTTCATGGAAGAGTCATCAGAAAAAACCTTTCCTGCGTCCTCACCACAAAATTCAGCATCGGAACTTTGCAAAGGAACATCTAAACAAGCCTGATGCATTTTGGAAACAAGTCCTGTGGGCTGATGAAGTTAAAATAGAACTTTTTGGCCGCAATGAGCAAAGGTATGTTTGGAGAAAAAAGGGTGCAGACTTTCATGAAAAGAACTCTTCTCCAACTGTTAAGCATGGGGGTGGATTGATCATGCTTTGGGCTTGTGTTGCAGCCAGTGGCACGGGGAACAATTCACTGGTAGAACGAAGAATGAATTTAATTAAATACCAGCAAATTCTGGAAGCAAACATCACACCGTCTGTAAAACAGCTGAAGATGAAAAGAAGGTGGCTTCTACAACAGGATAATGATCCTAAACACACCTTAAAATCCACAATGGACTACCTCAAGAGGCACAAGCTGAATGTTTTCAAGTCAAGTCAAGTCACTTTTATTGTCATTTCGACCATAACTGCTGGTACAGTACATAGTAAAAATGAGACAACGTTTTTCAGGACCATGGTGTCACATAACACAGTACAAAAAACTAGACTGAACTACATAATAAAAAACAACACAGAGAAAGCTACACTAGACTACAGACCTACGCAGGACTGCATAAACTGCACAAAAAAGTGCAGGTGTTTACAGTAAATAATAAACAGGACAGTAGGGCAAAGTGTCAGTCCAGGCTTCGGGTATTGCGGAGTCTGATAGCTTGGGGGAAGAAACTGTTACATAGTCTGGTCGTGAGAGCCTGAATGCTTCGGAGCCTTTTCCCAGACGGCAGGAAGGAGAAGAGTTTGTATGAGGGGTGCATGGGGTCCTTCATAATGCTGTTTCCTCTGCGGATGCAGCGTGTAGTGTAAATGTCCGTGGTGACAGGAAGAGAGACCCCGATGATCTTCTCAGCTGACCTCACTATCCGCTGCAGGGTCTTGCGATCTGAGATGGTGCAATTTCCGAGCCAGGCACTGATGCAGCTGCTCAGGATGCTCTCAATACAACCCCTATAGAATGTGATGAGGATGGGGGGTGGGAGATGGACTTTCCTCAGCCTTTGCAAAAAGTAGAGATGCTGCTGGGCTTTCTTTGCTATGGAGCTGGTGTTGAGGGACCAGGTGAGATTCTCCGTCAGGTGAATACCAAGAAATTTGGTGCTCTTTACGATCTCTACGGAGGAGCCGTCGATATTCAGCAGGGAGTGGTCGCTCTGTGCCCTCCTGAAGTCAACAACCATCTCTTTTGTTTTGTTCACATTCAGAGACAGGTTGTTGGCTCTGCACCAGTCCGTTAGCCGCTGCACCTACTCTCTGTAAGCTGACTCGTCGTTCTTGCTGATGAGACCCACCACAGTCGTGTCATCGGTGAACTTGATGATATGGTTTGAGCTGTGTGTTGCCATTGCCCTCACAGTACCCCAACCTAAACATCATCAAAAATCTGTGGATAGAACTCAAAAGAGCAGTACATGCAAGACAGCCCAAGAATCTCATAGAACTAGAAGCCTTTTGCAAGGAAGAATGGGTGAAAATCCCCCAAACAAGAATTGAAAGTCTCTTAGCTGGATACAGAAAGCGTTTACAAGCTGTGATACTTGCCAAAGGGGGTGTTACTAAGTACTGACCATGCAGGGTGCCTGAACTTTTGCTTCGGGCCCTTTTCCTATTTTGTTATTCTGAAGCTGTAAAAGATGGAGGCAAAAAAAGTAATCTTGCTTAAAACATTAAAGAAATGTGTCATCTTTAACCTTATGCCTTTTGGAAATCAGGTCATCTTTTACTCGCTTAGCTATTCACAGTAACAGAAATTTTGACCAGGGGTGCCCAGACTTTTGCATGCCACTGTATCTCATGAAGTTTGCCATTCTGTGGTAGCTGTACATTGCAATATATAGTAATTTTTTAAAACTGTAAATTACAAAAATAACTGTATATAATAAATTAAATAAATAATGCAAAAGGGGAGCAAAAAAAGAAAAATGAAGAAAAAGTAGTGAGGTAGTGTACATGGATTCATGGCCTATTCAGAAATCTGGTGGCAGAGGGGAAGAAGCTGTCTTGAAACATTGAGTGTGTGTCTTCAGGCTCCTGTACCTCCTGCTTGATGGTAGCAATGAAAAGATTTGTCTAATAAAGCTTCTCTGAAGTACATCCACTGCAATAATTCCTGAAATAACCAGACCAGTCATTACTGATGTGGTCTCAACAAGGCTCTTTATAATTTTCATGCTTTTGTTATGTTGCCCTAGCAATTAAAAATAACATTTTTGCTAGTCTTCCCAATTAATAGATCAACCTATATATGAGTCTTTTGTGAATCATGCATATTCCTAGATTCCACTATAAGTACCTGTAAAAATTTTGCAGTTCTTTACCATGTAGATGAAATGATTTTTTTAAATTTTCCTGAAGCCACATTGCAGTACCTCTGCTCATCCACCTTCTTTGTAGCCACCTTCAGTCAAAGTCAGCATTTATTGTCATGTGCACATGTCCATTTGCAGAGGTCTAGTGAAAAACTGGCCTGCAGCTCTATCACAGTCAAATAGCATCATATGAATAGTATTCACAAGGGAAACATAAATTAGGCACTATTTTACGAGAAATTAATTGAATTTAATTCAATCAAATTGAAATGAACATAATTAGAATTAAGTGGTCATGGTGTTGCTGTACTCTAGAGATTAGGTTGTGTTGGTTGGTTCAAGAACCATGTGTTGGATGGAAGTAGTTGTTCTTGAACCTGGTGGTGTAGGACTTCAAGGTTCAATACAGCTTCTCTGCTAACTCTTTGTCAACTTATTTAGGTACTATTAGCAAATTTAGCAGTTATACTACATTCTGTGCCTTCATCTAAAATATTTATATAAATTGTGAAAGTTCAGGCCCAGCAACAATCCCCACACCCTGTCACTCATGATAGCTTTCCAATCAGCAAAAGGTCTTCTCTTGGCTGCTGTCTGCTCTGTTTCTATTTTGATAAGACTTCTTATCAAATAGCTTCTGTTAATCTAAGTGTTGTAGATCCACCAGTTCTACTTTAATGATAGCATGTATTTTCCCCTCAATGACACCAATATCTTGGCCAAAACTGATTTTCCTTTGACAAAACCATGTTAATTTTGCTTGATTACCATGAACATTTCCATATGCACTGATTTATCTTTAATAAAAGTGTGTAATATTTTCCCAGTGACAAAATTAAGCCAACTACCTGAAGCTTCCTGTTGTCTGTCTCTCTTCCTGTATTCTGGCATTTGCTGGTCACTGCTTTTTGATGGGCAGTAACTGAAACCTTGAGTACATGCAGTGACTGTGATCCCATTTTCAATCTGTTTGTCTTTTGTCAAGAGGTATTGTAACATTTTGTTACCCCATGCAGGACAAATGTAGTAGTCCTTTAAGTAATGCAGTTTGAGTTTTCATCATTAGTTAAAGTTTTCTGCAAAACAGAGCTCAAGTAGATTGAAAATGGGATCCCATTCACTTGCCCCAGAAGTGGTTTCAGCCACCACCTTACTGTGAATGAACAGTCCTAATGCCAGAGCAGTAGAAAGTCTTGCCAAAGCAAATTGTGGACATGGCATGCAAATATTGACATCATTAGGTTCTCTGGATGCCAGGGTTCTTAGAGCACACTAGGTTTCACAACAAAACAGAATCCTTACTAATGAATTTAGGCATTATGAATGTAGAATGTTAAACAAAGATGTTCTCATATTAATTAAATAAAAATTTGTAAGGAATCACCTGGTTAGCTAATCTTGTGAATAAGGTGTGTTGCTGTACGGTAGGGATCAGATATGTCAACCAGGGAATTATTGAGCTGTTAAAAATCACTGTTACATGAACTGGATAAAGTGAGTTCTGGGGGGAGCAAGTGGAATTGGAATAGGCTTCCAATTACAATCTGGAAAGAATACATTTTTGGCAAGATTGGAAATAGGCATGGCTTTTTGCAACCACCTGGTGTAGAACCTGTCAAGGCTCCCAAATAAATTAAAATGTGGGTGTGGGACTAAAAGTCTGCCAGTTAATTGAAAACTCTGCTGTTGAAGTCAGAACCTTAATTGAATCCAGGGGTGTGTATAAGAATAAATAATCCAGACCTATCTTATTCCCATGAATTAGTTAGTTTGAAGTCAAGCAGAATACAAATCAGAATACTAGAACATCCTGAGTTAAGACCCATTTCTTTTTGCAGAAAAGCATAGTTGCTGTAGATAGCTACTAGAGGGCGTACTTCACCATATTGTGATAACATCTTTTGAGGAACATATGAACAAAAGCGAGTGCTATTTCTAATATGTTTAATTGGATTAAAATTGGTTTAACCTGAGTTACTTTACCTAATATGTTTTAAAATAATTTCCTTCTTCGACGTGAAACGTGATGAATATTTTGAAATTGGTGTCTAAAGGATCAATTGCCTCCTTATGTATCACAGCCCCTTGTGGAGGGTTTCCCTGTACTCTTTGTGAATCTCTATCACTTCATTGAAATAAGCGTATAGGATTCTCAGCGTAGATTGGCCATATGCTCAGACTGGAATACGCTGCAGGAGTTTGTTAGCATAGCTGATAGAGCCAAAAACTGATGGTGAGGTGAGAGGCATCAACATTTGCACCATTTTATAGGAGTTGTATTTAATATTTTCATTTTGCTACTGGGTTAAAATTAGCTAGGGTGAGTTTAATAGCCCTAGGAGAGAGGAAAAGCTTTCCCCTTATTGAGAAATCTCTGAGCCGTATTTCCTCAATGACTATCATCCAGGAGCACATACATCCACTTTGATGAAGTGCTTTGAGAGGTTGGTGATGAAACATATGAACTCTTGCCTGAAGAGCAACTTGGATCCACTCCAGTTTATCTACTGTACTGTCACAACAAATCAACAGCAGATTCCATTTCACTCAGCCCTGGAACACCTGCACAATGAAGATGCATACATCAGAATGCTCTTCATCGACTACAACTTAACTTTCAACTCTATCATCCCATCAAAACTCATCATTAAGCACCAAGATCTGGTCCTTGATACCTTCCTGTACAAATGGATCCTCAATTTCCTCATAGACAGACTCCAATCAAAACAGATTGGCAACAACATATCCTCCACATTCACCATCAGCACAGGTGTACCACAGGGCTAAGTGCTTCGCTCCCTGCTCGACTCGCTTAACATCTATGATTGTGTGACTAAACACAAGCCCAATGCTGTACTTAAGTTTGCTGACAACGCCACTGCTGTCTGCCAAACAAAAGGTGGTAGCAAGTTAGCATATAAAAAGGAGATTGAAAATCTGATTGTAACACCAACCTCTCACTCAATGTCAGCAAATCAAAAGAGATGATTATTGACTACAGGAAATAGAAGCAGAAGGTCCATGAGCCAGTCTTCATTAGGGAAACAGAGGTGGAGAGGATCAGTAACTTTAAATTCCTTGACACTATCATATCAGAGGATCCCATTACAAAGAAGGCATGAGAACACCACTGCTTTCTTTTTAGTTTGAGCAGATTTGCAATGTCTTCTATAGATGTACAGGGGGAAGTATCCTGACTGGTTGCACCACAGCTTAGTATGGAAACACCGATGCCCTTGCATTAAGAATGGAAAATACAAAATAGCGGTGGATACTGCTCAACCCATCTACAAGGAGAGCTGCCACAGTATTCATCATCAAGGGCCCACCATCCAGGCCATGGTCTCTTCTCACTGCTGCCTTGGGCCTGAGGGTCAGGAGCCATAGGCTCCACACCACCAGCTTCAGGATCTGTTATTACCAGTTACTAATGATCTTTCAAAAGTCACTAAATTCTCGAATGGTTCAGGAGGATTGGAAAATTGAAAATGTCACTCCGTTCTTTAAGGAGGGAGGAGACCAGTTAGCCTGACTTCAGTGGTTGGGAAGATGATGTTGGAGTCCATTATTAAGGATAAGATTTTGGGGTATCTGGGGGCACATGATATTATAGGTCAAAATGAACATGGTTTCCTTAAGGGGACATCTTTCCTGACAAATCATTGAGGAAATAACAGGCAGAATAGACACAGGAGAGTCAGTGGATGTTATTTACTTGGATTTGCAGAAGGCCTTTGACAAGATGCTACACATGAGACTGATTAATGAGAGACCATGATATTGCAGGAAAGATACCAGCATGGACAGAGGATTGGGTGACTCGCAGGAGCGGGAATAAAGGAGGTCTTTTCTGGTTGGCTGCTGGTGATGGGTGGTTTTCCACAAGGGTTGGTGTTGAGACCACTTCTTTTCATGTTATATGTCAATGATTTGGATGACAGAATTGATAGCTTTTTGACCATGCTTGTGGACGATACAAAGACAGGTCGTGTTGAGGAAGCAGAGAATCTACAGAAGGACTTAGACATATTGGGAGCATGAGCTAAGAAATGGCAGATGGAATATAGTATAGTGAAGTGTCTAGTCATACACTGTGGTAGAAGGAACAAAGGCATTAAATAGTTGCAAGGAGAAAATCAAAAAATCTGAGCAGCAAAGGGACTTGGGAGTTCTTCTGCAGGGTTCCCTAAAGGTTAACTTGCAGTTTGAGTCGGTGGTAAGAAAAGTGAATGCAATGCCAACATTCGTTTTAAGAGGATTAGAATATAATGCAAGGATGTAATGCTGAGGCTTTATAAAGTATTGGTCAGACCGCACTTGGTGTATTGTGAGAAGTTTTGGGCCCCTTAGCTGTGAAAAGATGTGCTGCCATTGGAGAGGGTCCTGAGGAGGTTCAAGAGAATGATTCCAGGAATGGAAGTGTTAAAGTATGAGGATCATTTGATAGCTCAGAGCCAGTACTCACTGCACTGGATGTTGCCCAGTCAGCTCCATCATGGGCACTAGCCTCCGAAGCATCTAGGGCGTCCTCAAAAAGGCGGCATCCATCAGTAGGGTCCACCATCACCTAAGACACACCTTCTTCTCATTGCTACCATCAGGAAGGAGGTACAGGAGCCTGAAGGCAGATATACAATGATTCAGGAACAGCATCTTCCTCTTTGCCAGATTTCTGAATGGACTTTGTACCCATGAACACTACCTCACCACTTTATTTTGCACTCGTTATTTAATTTAACCATTATATGTGTGTGTGTGTATGTGTGTATAAATGTAATTCAGTTTTATTATGTATTGCAATGTACTGCTGCTGCATAACAGCAAATTTCATGAGATATGCCAGTGATATTAAACCTGATTCTGATTCTGAGCTTAGAAGACTGAGGGGGGAATCTATTGAAAACCATTGAGAATTGAAAAGCCTAGATAGAGTGGATGTGGAGAAGATGTTTCCTCTAGTGAGTGAGTCTAGAACCAGAGGTCACAGCCTCAGAATAGAGGGATGTCCATTTAGAACAGAGGTGAGGAGGGATTTCTTTAGCTAGAGGGTAGTGAGTCTGTGGAACTTATTTCCAGGGACAGCTGTATAGGCTGTTTTTAAAGTGGAGGTTGATAGGTTCTTGATTAGTCAGAGAGTCAAAGGTTATGGGAGAAGGCAGGAGAATGGGGCTGAGGAATAATAAATCAGTCATGATGGAATAGCAGAGCAGACTCAATGGTCCAAATGGCCTAATCTTGTCCTATAGCTGTTGTGATGAAGGAAGTGGTATGGATAAGGGCTCACTGGAGGGTGTCACATCAACTCATTTTGATCATGTCTGTTATGTCTAGCTGAAGCATGGTTACTTAGAGATGGTTGACTTCAGCAAGGGAGGTTACAGACAGCCTTGTTGGGTGATCTCAATTAGCTTGGTGCCTGCAAGATCCAGATTCAGACTATGTCCTCTCGGCATGAACGAAGGCAATCTGTACAGACTGGCTGACAGGCAATAACAAAGGATGGGCAAAATGGCAGGAGCGCAATCATAAATGCATTTAGTACAATGTGAGCTAGGGTCCTTAATTTAATTACATGTTGTGCCAGGAATATAATGAATTACTAAATGACACGAGCTGCTAAAACATGCACTTTATTTACTCCACACTGTAGAAATGAATGTGCATCACGTAAATGTCACAGATTTAGATATAATAAACTGCATTCACTTCTTTTTTTAAAAAGGTGATTCACATATTCAAACGTACCTTAACTTCTACGGAGCTTTTGTGATCTTCTTAAAATAACTTAACGTTTTGACTGGAGGATGATGTTAGTTGAATCTCTCATAAAATATCTTGTGTCATTTCTTTCACAACCTTCATTGGATCAACTTCCAGAAAACAATTTGATCCACAGAACTTTTAAATATTTCCTGGTACAGTACATCTCTCACAGGAGTTAAGTGATTTACATAGACACTTCCAATTTAGCCTCTCAGGTTAACAACTTTGTATGGCAGTCTGCCACTCTCACTCCAGCTCCTATTTGCAAAAGCCATCTTTGTCAGGTGGTGTTTATATACAAACGATATAAATTGTTTAAAATCTCTCTCTCTCTCTCTCTCTCTCTCTCTCTCTCTCTCTCTCTCTCTCTCTCTCTCTCTCTCTCTCTCTCTCTCTCTCCCCCTCTCTCCCCCTCTCTCCCCCTCTCTCCCCCTCTCTCTCTCTCTCTCTCTCCCCCCCTCTCTCTCTCCCCCTCTCTCCCCCTCTCTCCCCTCTCTCCCCTCTCTCCCCCTCTCTCCCTCTCCCCCTCTCTCCCCCTCTCTCCCCCTCTCTCCCCCTCTCTCTCTCTCTCCCCCCTCTCTCTCTCCCCCCCTCTCTCCCCCTCTCTCCCCCTCTCTCCCCCTCTCTCTCTCTCTCTCTCTCTCTCTCCCTCTCTCTCCCTCTCTCTCCCTCTCTCTCCCCCTCTCTCCCCCTCTCTCCCCCTCTCTCCCCCTCTCTCCCCCTCTCTCCCCCTCTCTCCCCCTCTCTCTCTCTCTCCCCCCCTCTCTCTCTCCCCCTCTCTCTCTCTCTCTCCCCCTCTCTCCCCCCTCTCTCTCTCCCCCCAAGCAATAATTTTGTTTGTTTCTGTAACAATTTAGCAGAACTGAGCCCAATGATTTCCTGAGTGTTCTACAACAATGTAATGAAGGAATGTGACCCATTGTAAAATGTAACATTGTTCTGTTATTCAGCAAAAAGTTTGTTAAATGTTGTCTTATTATTAAACTTCAGCCTCTTGAGAATACTTGTTTCTTAACTTTACAATCCTCATTGATCTTGCTGCCATACCATTGGTGCACTTAATACCATTTTATTTTCAGAATCAGCTCATTAGAAAAAAATAAAACTGATGTTCATTATCAAAGAACAACTCTTTTTCCATGTCACAACATGGGAAAATGAATCTTGATTTTTTTTTTGATAGAATGTTCTGTTGTAACAGTGGACCCATATGTATCATACTGATTCATTTCAAAAGGCGAATTATTTGTTCGGAGCTACTAATATTCTTTGCACAGTAGTTACCTCCATCATCACTGGTCCAAAATCCTGGAACTCTTTCCCTAGCAACATTGCGGGTGGCTGCAGACTTCAAGGACTGCAGCTCACCCTCACCTACTTAAGGGCAATCAGGGGTGGTAAATTAAATACTGGCTCAGCTTGTGAAGCCCACATTCCTCAAATGAATATCCATATAGAAATCAATAACTATTCTTTGAAAATGTTTCAGTGGCCTTTTGTGACCTTGTAAAACTATTTTCATTGTAGTGGCTCTGCTATTTTGTGCACCTGTATACTAACCCCACAAGATATTCTTTATCTAAAATTCTGGCAGTTACCTCAATGTTCATGACACCAGAATGTTTGATTTCTCAATACATTTGATATGATAGTTCTGCAGCACTATCTTTCACAACCTCATACTGTTGGTAATAGAATGGTTTCAAGTCTTCATTTGTGTATTTATATGATAAAATGCATTTTAATGGATTTATGAATTTGTACAGCATGGGAACAGGTTGTTGGTCCCAAGTCATCTATGTCAGCCAAGATGTCTTTCCAAGTTAATCCTATTTGCCTGCATTTGGCCCATGTCCCAAAACTTTCCTATCCATGTACATGTCTAAATGTTTATTTAATGTTATAATTGCACCCATCTTTTCCATTTCCTCAGGCAACTCATTCCATATACCCACTGTTTGAAAAAGATGCCTCACAGATCCCCTTTCCTGCATCCTCTGTATCTTAATCACATTCTTTCTATAACTTGGTGATCAGAATTGCATACAATGCTCCCAACAAAAATTTTGTACAACTGTAACATGATGTCTCATGTGTCATGGATGATGAAGGCAAGCTTGCCACACCCTGTCTAACTCTTTTGTCATTTCAGGGAACTTTACTCTTGTATCCCTAGGTCTCCACTTGTCTGACTTAAATTCCATCTGCCATTCCTTTTGCTTTAATTTCCCTGTTGATCAATATCCTCTAGATGACCTTCTTCATGATACCAGCAAATTTGGTGTCGTCTGCAAGCATACTAACCGTATCAGCTATTACATTCTCATCCAAATCATTAAAATATTTAACTATCAGCAGGAAACCCAGCAGCGATCTCTGCTACACACTACTGGTCACAGACTTTACTCTGAATTCCACTACCAGCCACTGCTTTATACCATTGAGTCAATTTTATATCCACTTGGCAGGTTCCCTCAGGATCCCACATGTTCAAACCTTCGGACCATCCTACAAAATGGGACCTTCTCAAAGGCATTGCTAACATCCATAGACAATGCTTACTGCCTGCAATCATCAATTCTCTTCTTTGTCTCTTCAAAAAAATCAGATTCATGAGATATGATTAGCCTCACACAAAGCCATGTTAACTATCCCTAGTCAGTCCTTGCCTTTTCAATTTTAAATGAATTGTATCTCTCAGAATCCCCTCCAGTAGCTTTCCCATCAGTGATATAAAGCTTCCTGGATTATTCTTGTAGCCTCTCATGAATAAACACATGACATTAGACTTTCTTCATTCTGCAAGGACCACAGCAATTATTCAATAGGTTTTAATAGGTACATCTACTGCCAGAGAAATGTGTGTAATAAACATCCTAAGATTCCTTTTCTTCACAAACATCCACGAAAACAGAGGAGTGTTCTAAAGAATGAATGACAGTTAAGTGTCATTCTCCGAATCCCCCCTCCCACACACAAGCAGCAGCAAAGCAATGACCCCCCCCCCCCACCAGCAAAAAGCATCGGCAGCCCCACCAAGGACTCAATTGTGCAGCAAAGCATCAATAAAGACAAAGGCTTGCAGTATCCCAAAGACTACTCGTTCACCTGGTAGTTCGACATACCACAGGCTCTCTCTCTCTCTCTCTCACTAATCGGGGAAAAAGAGGTGTCCCCGATTCCCAGCAAGAGGGGAGATATAACAAACAACTCGCTGATTTATGATGTTAAAAGTCTGTTGCATCACTTTTTCCAAGTTCTATGCCCATAGAATTCAGTTATCTGGGAACACAGCCAGCTGCCAGCTGGGGGCTGACGATTTTTCGTTTCCCATGCTGCAGCAAGCAGTGGCACCAGTCTTGAGTCCACCCGCCCCCAGAGCCATGAAAATCCGGCACCCTGAAGGTGCATTCATCTTCCAGGCCACATCGTTAGCATATCGAAAAGTGACCAGTCGTGAGGCCCCAAGAATGTGTCTCATTTCCGCAAAGAACTGAAATCAGCATGTAACTCCAGGTCAGGATGTTCAAAAGAACTTTGAAAAGGAAAAAAAAGAAATATCATAGAAATAGAGCTGTTTCCAAAGATTTAAGCAAAGGAGTGGACATCAGGCACCATTGTCCTCCTGAATTCTATCATCTATCCTCCCTGGCTTTTCACAATGTCCTAAGGTGCAGCTGGTCAGTTCTCAGTGATCTATCCACAAAATGCAGTTCAACATACCAACAGGACATCTATGAAGAGGGTGAACCCTCGCATGGCATTGGGACCGGATGGTGTAGCTGGAAGTTACTGAAAATCTGTACCAAGCAACTGACTGGAGTATTAAAGAATATCTTCAACTCCTCACTGCTTTGCTCTAAGGTTTCCACGTGCTTCCTTAGGTATCAACCATATCAGTGCCCAGGAAGAGCAGGGTGAGCTGTTTCATTGGCTATCACCTGGTAGCACTCACATCTACTGTGATGAAGTGCTTTGGGATGGTGGTCATGGGTAGAATTAACTACTGCCTTAGCAAGGGACTGGACCTGCTGCAATTTGCCTTTTGACACAAAAGGTCTACAGCAGATACAATCTCACTGGCTCTGCACTCAGCTTTGAAGCACCTAGATAATAGCAAGACGTACATCAGGCTACTGTTTATTGACTATAGCTCAACATTCAGTGCTATCAACCCTTACGATTAATCAGCAAGAATCCAAAAACGGGGCTTCTGTACCTCCCTTTGCAACTATATCCTTGACTTCCTTATCGGGAAACTACAGTCAGTGCAGATCAGTAATTACATCTCCTTCTGGGGGAAATCACCAGCAGTGGCTGCAGGAGGCAGAGGAGTAGCTACAGGGTTGCTTTGAGTTCGTGGACTGGGCCATGTTCAATATCTCACAAGAAGATCTGAATTAGTACACCATGGTTCTCATGGACTTTATAAAGACACTCATGGTCAAGTCTGTCCCCATATCATGTTTTAGAGTCTTCAATATTAGTCTTTCCCCAGATTAGGATTTTAGTTTGTGGACCAGTCCTATCTTTTTTATGTCTACATTAATACTGATAGAATTTTGGCCACGTGACAAATTGCTCCTTTACTGAATTCTGTTACTTGTGTAGTCTCACTTCCTGAGAGCAGATCAAGTGTAGTCCCTTCTCTTGTAGGTGATTCCACATTACAGCTTAAGCAAACTTTTCTGGACACATACCTGCATAAGTGTGACAACTTCATGTATCTTCTCAGCAAACTCTTTTGCTATGGTTAACACATAGAACAATAGAGCATAGGAAAAAGCCCAAGCTACTTGAAGTTTCAGGATCTACAAAATTTAATGGCCGCATTAAATGGTTTATTAATTTAATCAGAATGCCTTCTTAATGTGAAGCATTTGCTGAGAGCTCCTATCCTGGTACGTACACACAAACACACCCACACATACACAAACACCCAACATTACTCTGTTGGCTAGGTATGTGACTAAATTTTTCTCAAAAATGGTGCTGGTATTTGCCTAGGAGCCTTTCCCTCTGCATTGTTCTTCCTTCTCAGGCAGAGTTTTGGCCACATCCTTTTGCATTCCCACACTTACTGGCACTCAGTCAAGGTTACCAGTATAATGTACAATGATACTAGTCCCTTGGAATGTCAATGGGTCAGTTGGCAGATGGATCCTTATTCAAGTGAGGTCTGCTCTTATTTCTTCATACAGGATCCCTTCCTTGTACTCTTATCGTCCATTTGTAATATGTACAGTATATATTGTAGTTTCTTATTCTAACTGCATCTGGTGTTTAGAACATAAAAGTTATGAAGATGTCAGAAGGCCTGCTGAAACACGGCTGTTTAGTCCACCCTGTCCTAATGCATCTGTGCACACATATCCTCAGTAGGCCACATATTTTTACTGGGTGTGACTGATTTTCAGAACGTCACTAGAGAAAAGTAGTTTCTGTCAAATGCCGCGTGGAGTAAAAAATCAAATGGTCTTGAATTAGTTCAGAAAATCTAGGTTCTACAGTACTGTAAAATAATGTGGCAGTTGAGAAATGGACAACACAGAAGAAATAATTAAATACTATAGCAGTTCAAAGACACCAGGGAACTCAGCTTTCTCGACAGTATAAGACACTTCGGCAACTAAATTACAGGAGTATGTCTGCTGCTAGTAGTATTCTAAAGTTAATAGAAAAAGACAAATATTTAGACACAGCATGTTTGGAATCTGAAATGCACTACCTGCAGGCATGTGGAAGTACAAACTGTGGCCTTCAAGAGGAACTGGATAAATTTCTGGTGAGGAAAAAAATGTTGGTCAATGGAGAAAGGGCTGGTGAACTGGAGAACTGTTTTGGTAGAGATCTGGCTCAGACACAATTTTAAATACCCTCTTACTCTATGATCCTAGGATATTTAAAACTGGCTTCAATATATAATTCCCACTGGGGTGTTGGAAATCTGTGCACTTCCTCACTGACTATTTCCAGTAATCTTCTCACTTGAGGCACAGTGTTTACATTTATTGATTTTAGCCATCTGATCACAATTATTTTATTTGTAAGTGCACTGCCCATTTATGAAATCTAGATATACAACAACTGAAAATGATAAGACCAACTAAGTAATCAATTTTGTTCCTATAACAATGGTGGCTACAGTTTTATAAACAGCACTTCAACATTCGAGCCATCTAACACTTCTCTAATTCTACCCACTCAGCAGACCTGTGTAATGTCCTGAGAGAAACATAAAAAAGGCTACTATAAATTTAAAAAAAATTATTTGAGAATTTCCTTTCCTTTCCTATCCTCACAATTGACTAAAAGTGTAATGTCATTGTTATCAATAAAGATTCTCGGGAGTAATGTACTTCCTGCACAGGTCAACTTATAAAGACCTGAGTGTCATTCACAGCCCCTCTGCAGAGAAAACTGATCTCAGTCAAGTCATTTGAGGGTGACTTCCAAATATCACCATAACTCCATACTAGGAAATGATTTTGAGAGTTTTGACTGAAGTTGGCTATACAGCTATCTTCCCCAGTACATGTTTTGCTGTCAGGTAAGGAATGATTAACAAACCTCAGCAGAAAAGTAGTTTGCCATTTCTCAACGTAAATCTTGTATATAAGACTGATCTAAAGTAAATACGGGAGGAGTGTAGCCAGCCTTTTATTAGCAAAGCTTGATATCTTCAGAGATGGGAAGGTGAAGACTGAAAGGGAAAAGGGTGTCAGGATAAAGCTCACTGGCAGCTGTAAATATTGAGGAAGTTGAACTAACTGTTACGTTTCCAGTTAATCTCAAACAAATCAAATTACTTTGAAACAGTTATAAGCAGCTGAGAGCTGTCTTGTATAAACATTACCAGGAGAGTTGACTGGCTCTCATAATCCTCAATCAATGAAGTGGTATTATTCAAAAGAGTTTTGTTTTTGGGGTGTAGTTGTTGAAATGCTGTTGGTGGGGATTTTCTTTCTCTTAATAGATTTCCAGCGGTAACTGCACAAGTTGATTGGACTGTTAAGAAAGCTTGTGGTGTGTAGACCTTCATTGATCAGGGAATTGAGTTCAAGAGCTGTGATTTTTATAGGAGCACCTTTGATAATGTCCTGACCAGCTGCATCACCATCTGGTATGAGAATTGCAAGACATTTGACCATAACTCCCTACAAAGGATTGCAAGGACTGCGGAGAGGATCATCGGCATCTCTCGCCGCTCAGAGATATTTATCAGGAATGCTGCATTTGCGGAGCCCTTAGCCTATCTATCTATCCTCTTGTCTATCCAACAATTTCTTTGACCCCTACCCTCAGGCAGGAAGTACCGTAGCATTAGGACAAGAACTCTTGGGATGGGAAACAGCTTCTTCCCTCAGGATGTAAGACTACTCAACTCCCTGCCACCACCTGGGTCTCATTACATATGAAGCACCATTAACTGATAACTTTTTAATTTGTGTCATAAATGCACCTTACTAACTGTTAATTTACTCATGGTAATATGTTTTGTATGTGTGAGTTATATATTCTGTGTAGTGCACCTTGGTCTGGAGGGAAGTTGCTTCATTTTTTTTGGTATACACATGTACAGTTGATTGACAATGACTGACTTGAGCTTGAAGAGCCGTGAGTAATGTTGCAGCTCTATAAAACCCTAGTTAGACCCCACTTGGTATATTATATTCAGTTCAGGTTTGCTTCATTAAAGGAAGGATGTGGAAGCTTTTAGAGGGGTGCAACAATTTATTAGGAAGCTGCCTGTACTAGATAGCATGTCTTATGAGGAGTGGTTGAATGAGCTAGAGCTTTTCTGTTTGAAGCAAAGAAGGATGAGAGGTGATTTAACAGAGGTGTTCAAGATGATAGGAGGTATATATTAAGTTGATAACCAGATGCAGTACTAATTTCCCAGGGTGGAAATGGCTAATCTGAGAGGCCATAATTTTAAGATGATTGGAGGAAGCTATGGAAGAGAAGTATTTTTTTACACAGGGAGTGGTAGAGTGGAACTGTAGCATAGTGGTCAGCACAATACTTTACAGTACAAATGAACCAGGTTCCATTCCCGCCACTGCCTGTACAGAGTTTGTGTATTCTCCCTGTGACCACGTGGGTTTCCTACTGGTGCTCCGGTTTCCTCCGACGGTCCAAAGATGTACTAGTGTGTAGGTTAATTAGTCATTATAAATTATCCCATGATTAGGCTCCGATTAAATCAGGGGATTGCTGGGTGGCATGACTAGAAAGGCCTATACCACACAGTATCTCAAAAGTAAATAAAATAGTGAATGCCCAGCTAGGATGGTGAGAGAAGCAGATACATTAAGGGCACTTCATAAACTCTTAGGTAGGTACCATAAAAAAAAAGGAGGGCTATATAGGAGGGAGGGAATGGTTAGATTGACCTGAGAGCATGTTAAAATGTTGGCACAACATAGTGGGCCGAGGAGCCTATAATGTTCTATGTTTTATATATATATAAATAAATCACCCATGAAATTTTTCCATAATTCTGATTTTTTTTGGCTTTGTTCACTTTGGTACTATCTTCTTATAGACCCCGTTCCTTAAATGTCCAAGACTCTTCCTTTCATAGTTTCAGACAACCAAAATATAAATCTAATTTTATCTATGAAATGCTCAACCTCTGCCTTCCATCAAAACTTGCCACAATGTGCAGCTGCAGCAATTATCGATGGATGGCAGAGATTGCGCAGAGATGACTTGTCAGTTCAGTCCCCTGACTAATGAAGGCCATCACACTGTACGCCTTCTTAAAAACCATATCAACTTGCATGGTTGCAGCCCAAAAGAAAAAACGAGAAAAAAAAATCTTCACCAGCAGCATTTTAACAACTACCCCTCCATAACAAGACTCTTTGCCATTTCATTGCTGTTCAATTTCCATATTTCATGAATGTACAATTTGTAAATTCTGCTAATGCCTTATGAATTATTTAGAAATCGGAGGATTAGGAAGTATATTTTCATTCACAAAGAAAATAAAGAAGATAAATTACATCAAACTCATGTGAGTTGTTTACAAAGGTCCACCCAAAGTTTTAAAGTGGGTGCTACCTCGGAGAAGCTGACAACTCAAGTACTCATCCAGTAATCACTGGAGGCATGGAAACAGATTGATCGACAGGTTTCGTTAGTTAAAGTTCGAGTCTATAAGACATTCCTTCACTAGGATTAAAGGGCAAAGTGGCAAAATTATAGAGATCAAGACAGCAGAGCTCATTTTTGCAGGTTTGATTGGAACAGCCAAACTTCAAAGCAAACTATATGCCTTTAAGCCTGATCCACCTGGCAGAATTAGTACTCGTTTCTTGTCAGTTATTTCATTTGCTTCAAAATACTGTTCCAATAATTCAGTATACAAAAGCCAATTACTCATAATGTAATCAAACTCGTCAATCTTTTCAATGTAACTGGCCATTTTGTGATTTTTGTTAATGATTAGTATCACCCAGTACTCACAACTTATGTACTCTGAGCTCTTCCATTTCCTGCCTTTAAAAAAAGTCATATCTTCCCTTCCAAAGAACATGTGTTGGCTGCTTTTGTTTTAAACTTGATCGGCTCTCCAAGTGTTGGGGTGTCTTTTTTATTCTCTGATGTTCCTGTTGTCTTTTATTTTATTTCAAACATCTCGCTCCACTTTAAAAGATTGGTAACTGTCTCGGGTTCATTTTAAAATACCTGGTCACCAATGTTATGCTTGTAATATCAAAACTTTAAATTAGTTCTAAGAAAAAGTGGGGAATCTGATATACCAGCGTAACTTTAAGTTTGCTTTAAGCAAAGTGCGCGTGTATCACATGGTAGCGTGATGTTGTTTACAATTAACGTACTTTTACATATAACTTGTAATTAATTATTTCAACAAACAAGGATGCTTAATCAACAACATATTTGCAAAATTACTTAAAATAGCTGAAATATTAAATGCACAACAATTAGACCTTCGTGAGTCCTGCACAGGTGTCTGATTGTGGTTTGGTATTTGTAAAATATTGGGAGGAGAGGTGTTGAGTAGGTCTGTGGTCACCTGACAGAAACAAGCAGCAAAGAAAAAAATTGGACATTAGGTACAAAAGTTAAATTTTAAAAATAAAGGGGATTTACCTCCAAGAAAATCCAGGCGACTAAATCCAGGATGGCATGATGGGTAAGTTGCATAAGTTCATGTGATATGCACATATATCACTTAGAGGAACCGAACACTTATGTGAGGATGTTATTTGTGGACTTCAGTTCTGTATTTAACACAGTCATCCCCCATAAACTGGTCAGCAAACTGAACACTCTTGGCCTTGGTTCCTCCTTGTGCTCATGGGTCATGGATTTACTCAAAGACCGACCACAGCAAGTCAGAGTTGGTAAGCACACCTCCACCACCCTCATCTTAAACACAGACACCTTGCTCAGCCCTAAGCTCTACACACTCTTCACACATGACTGCACCCCCATCTACACCTCCAACTCCATAATTAAATTTGCGGACGATACCACAGTAGTTGGCCTGATCTCGGATGAGGATGAAACGGCCTACAGGCTCAAGGTGGATCATCTGACAGAGTGGTGTAAGGACAATGACCTGGTCCTTAACACTTCTAAAACAAAAGAGATGATCATTGATTTCAGGAGATTGAAGGACAGAGTACACACCCCCCTCCATATACATAGAGAGGTAGTGGAAAGTGTGGAAAAACTAAAGCTCCTTGGAGTTACGTTGTCAAAACAGCTGTCATGGACCACTAACACCTTGCTGCTTGTAAAAAAGGAACAACAAAGACTCTTCTGCCTCAGAAAGCTGAAACAGGCCAAACACCCACAAAAGCTGTTGCTTAACTTCTACAGAAGCACAACTGAAACCATCCTGACCAACAGCCCCACAGTGTGGTATGCCAGCTGCACAGCCGCTGAGCGACAAGACCTGCATCGCGTGGTGAAGGCGGCCCAGCGAATTGTCAGGATGGAGCTCCCAGGACTGAACACCATCTATTCCAGCAGACTCAGGAGGAAAGCAATCAGCACAACCAGAGACACCACACACACCGGCCACTCCCTGTTTGATCCGCTGCTGTCCAGCAAAAGGTTCAGGACACTAAAAGCCAGAACAAATAGACTGAGGAACAGCTTCTGCCCCAGAGCTGTGGCCTCCATCGCTCCACTCCCACAGAACAATGATTGTAACTGTGAGCACACACAAGGACTCAAATACTTGCACTAACGGCAGTTTGTGCATTACTGTGATATTCTGGTGCTGCTGCAACTTATTTTCTGCTACTTATCTATTTAATACTTTTTCTATTACTGTCTTGTTTTATCTACTGCTTTGTTTGATTACCTGAGAGGAAGCCAAACAGAGTTTTTTTGTACCTATGTATAACGACAATAAAGATCATTCAATTCAATTCAATATATTCCCATCCTACTAAAAGCAGATGTAGGAAATGTCATAGAACTTGTTCGTCCATCCCTTTGCTATTTCAATCAAGAAACTTCACCACTTGTAAGAAACCTAAGAGGAATCCAAACCAGCCATACCAGTAACTGCTATATGCTGCTGAGCGTAAAAGCTGGCACCTGGACCAGTAGGTAATCCAGTAGCTGCAATGATGGTTCCTGGAAATATTAGATTAAATGAACCTTTCTCCCTCACTCTTGTTCCTATATCATAGTGTTTTTTGTTTATCATCACACTTATAATCACATTAATTGAAATTGCCTCTGACTAACCTTGTTTCAGTTAAACATAAGAATGTATGTAAACCATCCAGCTTTTGACCTTATTCAGTAATTAAGTCAGATTGTAGCTGATGTGTCTCAGTATTATTTACTTGATTTTTTTGAGACACTTCATTTAAATTTGCCCATCTTAGTTGTCAAAATTACATTTCAACCCATCAAGTACAATCTTTTGGTACAAATTCTAAATTTCCAGTACTTGTTTTGAGGAAAAGTCCTAATTGTTTTCCATTTTAAATGACCTTTAAGATTAAGCCTCTTGTGATTCCTTCACCAGAAGAGTTATCGTCGGTATTGTCTCTGGCTAAAAGATTTTATGATTTAACTTAATGATTATATGTTCCTCATGATTAAATTTAATCAAAGTTATTAATTATTTTCTTACCATAATTTTACAAGTACTCCTTAAGTGTGGAGAGACCCAGATGTTCACAATGGCATCCAATGTGTCTTGAGCCTTATTTCTGCTAAATCACATGGCATGCTGTCCCAGACAGGTCATTGCAATAAACGTTGGCAGCATGCTGCTTCTTGAGTTTGATTGGAACAGCCAGAATGGGAATTGGATGGTATTATTCAAATAAGAGATGAGCAGAGTTTTGGGATATGCTTCTGACTGAAACAGGTATTCCTGTAACTAGACACCCAGAAGGCATTTGATCTCCAAAGTGTAGAGACTACGGTGGAAGCAAAAAATGGATGAAATTAATATAAATGTTTGCTTTACCTGTAAAGTATGTGTTGTGCAGTTAATATTTCAGTCATTTTTGAGTAATCTTGTAAATATATTGTTAGATTAAGCATTCTTTGTTGTTCATATAATTCAGAGCAGTTATATGAAAAAATAAGTGAATTGTACACATTATCACGCAACCACATTGAAGGCAAATGCAAAGGTAGACTCACAATTTGGACTCCTGTGTCTTCCTTTGAATTAGCTAAATGTTTTGAAGTTACAAACTGTAACAGTGGCAATGGGGTAGTATTAAAACAAACCCGAGACAACTACCAACCTGTTGAAGCACAGCGAGATGCTCAAACTAATAAAAGAGTGGAGAAGAACGGAACGGAAGGTAAAAAATGCAGTCCAGCACATGTAGAGGCAGGTGAGTTTTAAAAAAAAGCAGTGTAACGCATATTCTTCGGAAGCAAAGACATGATCAAGTATTTAAAAAACTCAGAAAATGGAATAATTCATGAGTTTATAAAGAGTGAGTATAAGGTGATATTCATTAAAAAAGAGCAGAAATGGATGGCTACATCAGACAAATTGAAGTACTTGATTTCACAAAAAGGTAACTAGAATATACATACTGATCTAATTGAACTGTACTTTGAAGCAAATGAAATAACCAATGAGAAACAAGTGCCAGTTTTGCTTGCACATTGAGCTTGCACGTTGTTGTGTATGTGGCCTGGTTGCACAACAATGCTATTAATAAAAACGCTGGAGACGGGAGCTAAGTTTCGTGGTTCTTTACTGGCAGAAACCTAACTCGGCACACATGTACAGATCATTATGCGCGTAATAGCGCATGCAACAACGTGACCCTACAACATAAAGTAGTCCCTTATTATACTGTAGGCCATACAGTACACATGTGGTATAAACAGCATTGTATAGGCATGATTGGCTAAGACAACTACATCTTGCTTGGGGATTCATCTGCCCTTTGTGTGCCACATCCCCTGCACTGAAGTCAACTGAAAGTGAATTAAGGAAGACACTGGATAATAGCAAAACTGTCTCCATGCTGTATAAAATGAACCATGGCCCAGCAGAGGGCCAGTGGGTGTTAGTTCCAATTTCTGTGCCTCTGGTTGGAAAGCATATTGGATTAAGGAAGGACCGTGCTCAGAGGAATCAAGAAAGTGACAGAAGCAGAGGTCCAGCTATAGCAGTTTTTGTAGGCAAAATTTCTAGAAAAACTTCTGTTATGTTATTCAGACAGTTACTTGCAAAACTGTGGCTTGGTTTTAAGGAGTTCAAGGAGTTTCAGGAAAGTTGCAAGCATTTGGCTTTTGAGATTAAAAATCTAAGGTGACTGCATGAACTTCAAATAGGAAAGAAAAAGCTGCTTGTAAAAGTAGATGCAAAGACCAGAGCTCAGCTGAATGAATGGAAGGCCCAAAAGAAAGAAGTCAATGGAGATACAAAAACAGGGAATGCATCAAGTGATGTTGTGATTGAGGAAACCAAGAGGACAGATCAGATCATAAAGGGAGCAATAGGATTAATAAGAGAATATTATAGTGAATCAAAAGGATCTTTCCAAGATCAAGATGAACAAACTAGAAAAAGAAAAAGGAAGAAGAAGGGTGTCCAGATCTATCAGAACTGTTCCTGCGGTCTCAGTCAACTCCTACAACCACCATGAAGCAGGCCCAGAATCTGGGATTGTTTCACAGTCACAATTCTCACCTGCCAAACAAAGGGACTCCCCTGATCAGGAAAGACATTATTCCACATGAGTGAGAAATCCTCTGCAGCAATTACATTTTTGGGCTGAATGGAACAATTTCAAGATTCACTATGCTGTGGATGTCTGTATATAGTAGTTGTATTATATAGTGTACTGTGCATATAGTTGAGATGGAACTTACAGCTAAATAGGGAGGAATATTTCAGTAATATTTGAGTAATCTTATAAGCATATTGTTTGATAAAGCATTGGTGGTTTATATAATTAATTATGGTTATATGTAAAAATATGTGAACTGCATACATCATGGCACTACCATGTGAGATATGCATGCCTCACTTAAAGTAAACACGAAGCTAGATTCACATTTCAGAATCCAGTGTCTTCCTTTGAATTAGCTTTAATGTTTTGAAGTTACAGAACATAACATGAGTGAAACTCAGCAGGGTGGAAATGGAGAAAGTGAAAGGTTTGCATCTCTTGAGTTGCACTTGAAAATGGTTGGGAATGTTTGTGGTGACCTGGGTGTAAAGCAGAGTATGGTGAATGGAATAGTTCCTGTGAAATGGTGAAGGAGGAATGTGAAGATGTCAGAGATGGCAAAGAAGGACCTATTGCTTATGGAGGCTCATACTGGGGGGGTGGGGGTCAGCCGAAAATTCTTATAATTTTGAGTAGAATGGGGAAGGTAGAGACTGAAGACAGAAAATGCAAAAGACTTGATTAAAGAGCAAGAAAGAGTAGTACAAAGCTTTGCTATGAAAGGTTGCATCATCAGTGCAATATGATTGCGGTGTATAAACCAGAAAGCTGTTGTATGTTCATACAAGAAGTGAGATGGGAGAAAATTTGATCAAGATATCTGTGGTTTGCAGTGCATTTACAGCTGGAGACAGGAAGGTCAAGGAACTAGCTTTATTTTAGGCCGAAGTCCCATAAAATTCCAGCCCTATTCTTGTATTCAGAACATTGCTATCCCTATTATTTTCTTTCCTAATGCAATAGCATTCATCAATTTGCAGAACTGCTAGATCTTTGCTGCCAACCCTAGAAGCTGTATTTCAGTACAACAGCTGTCAAGCGAGGTCAAAACTCTGATCCTGTCAGAATTCTGTCAGGAGCTTCAGCTTTGTGAATACACTGCTAAAGCTGGAACTGTTCTTATAACAGAGATAGTTGTGAGGAAATCTGATAATGTATTTTAATTCATGAAGGGTTCAGACAGAGTAGATAAAAGAAAACTGTTCCCATTGGATGGCACAGTGGTTCAGCCTGCAGCATTTCTGTCTCATAGGTCCCTGCAACCCCAGTTCAGTGATGGCTTCTGTGCTGCCTGTATGGAAGTTGCATGTGACCATGGGGGTTTCTTCCCACAGCCCAATGAAATGTTGTCAGAAAGTATTGTGAATGGATTGAGAGGACAAAATGGAAGTACTTGGCAAAAGAATCAAAAGTAGCCTGAGGGAGAACTTCCCATAGCAAGTGGAGTCTGAAGTGCAGTGTCAGGGGTAGTTGTGGAGGTAGGGCCACAAAGGAAGTTAGCATTACTCTCTCACAAAACTAGCAACCCAGGCTCAATTCCACTGCTCTTTGTAAGGAGCTTGTATGTTCTTATCATGGCTGTGTTGGTTTCTCATTGCATACTCTGTTTTACTCTCACGTTCCAAAGGTGTCTGGGCTAGAGGGTTAATTAGTCACAGCGGTGTGACCACAGCGGGTGGGACAGGCTCCTTGGGCTCTGTTACCGTGCTGTATCTCCAAATAAAATCTGCAGCATTTTAAAGGCAACTGGATAAATATCTAAAAGGAACAAATTTGTCAAACTCTAGAGAGAGGGTGGCCAAGTGGAAAGCTGTACTGTTCCTCTGTGCAGCCAATATGGATTTGATGAAATGAAGGTATTTGGGCATTCTGGGATTCCCATGATTAGTAACTGAATCCTGGGTCTAGTTTCCAAATCCATGGAAACCTACTTTACATGGATCATCCCATTCCCAATTTACATCAAATTTATTGATAGTTTGACTGAAAGTAATAGACAATAGACAGTAGGTGCAGGAGTAGGCCATTTGGCCCTTCTAGCCAGCACTGCCATTCACTGTGATCATGGCTGATCATACACAATACCCCGTTCCTGCCCTCTCACCATATCCCTTGACCCAGCTATCTATAAGAGCTCTATCTAACTCTCTCTTGAAAGCATCCAGAGACTTGGCCTCCACTGCCTTCTGGGGCAGAGCATTCCACATATCCACCACTCTCTGGGTGAAAAAGTTTTTCTGCATCTCAGTGCCAGGGGAATCAGCTGACTTTTCTTTTACTGCTCTAGGGCTAGAGTCAGAAATTAGTTATTTCAATTTTCCATTATTCAGGTATTTTATTTCACAACTCAAAGGTGGGGTACCTGCTCGGAAAGTGCTTTAAAGTGTTGCTACATGACTAAAGTGAAAGAAATTCTTTTGTCCTGTAATATACTTCGGGAATAAGACTTTAGAAAACAATAGAAGAGTAATCTATGGATAGTTTGGTATAAAACTAGTTTTTCCTGTTTGTCATTTTTATTATTTGTTTTAATCTGAATTTATTAACCATCTATTATGTTTTCAAGTTCTTCTGTTGCAGCAAGGTAAGCAATTAGGCTATGGTCTAATTTTTCTCCTTCTGTTTCCATAGAAGATCTCCAGCCACAAGTCAACCACCCCTTACAAGAATCAGTCTGACAGGTACCAAATTCTTTCTTAGAAATGACATGCAAACTCAGATGAGTGTATTTGATTCTTGTCTCTGTGTATACTGTTCAACCATGTCCACTGGTGTGACATCAGGAGCTGGATAGATATCTGATGGATAGGGGAATCAAGGGATATGGGGACAAGGCAGGGACTGGGTATTGATAGTGAATGATCAGCCATGATGTCAGAATGGCGGTGCAGACTCGAGGGGCCGAATGGTCTACTTCTGCACCTATTGTCTATTGTCTATCTACTCCAAACCTCCTCCTTTTAGACACAATGCTGATTTCACATAACTATTTTCTTGAGTCTAACATTGTGCTGTTTGCATTTAGCATTTTGTTCATTAGTTTGGCTGGAAAATGATAAAATCCATTTTCTTGCCTTACTTATAGAGTTCTTGTATAACTTCAGAGATGAAATTGTCAGGTAAACTAAGTATTATTGCTTGAGCAGAAAATTGGCTGCGGTTGTAATTTGGTAAATTGGTTTATTATTTTCATGTGTACCAATGTACAGTGAAAAACTAGTCCTGCACACCATTCATACAGATAAATTCATTACAGCAGTGCATTGCTGTAGAACAAGGGAGAATAAAAACAGAAAGCAGAATAAAGTGTTTCAGTTACAAAGAAAGTGCAGTGCTTTCCCAAAGCAGTGGGAAATGCTGGCATCGTCCATGAAGGGGGAGGCTGGTTTTAGAAACATAGAAAACCTACAGCATAATACAGGCCCTTTGGCCCACGATGCCGTGCTGAACATGTCCTTACTTTAGAAATTACCTAGTGTTACCCATAGCCCTCTATTTTTCTAAGCTCCATGTGCCTATCCAGGAGTCTCTTAAAACACCCTATCGTATCTGCCTCAGCCCATTCCATGTACTCACCACTCTCTGCGTAATGAACTTACCCCGACATCTCCTCTGTACCTACTTCCAAGGCCTTAAAACTGTGCCCTCTCATGTTAGCCATTTCAGCCTCTGACTATCCACATGATCAATGCCTCTTATCATCTTATACACCTCTATCAGGTCACCTCTCATCCTCTGCCGCTCCAAGGAGAAAAGGCCGAGTTCACTCAACCTATTCTCATAAAGCATGCTCCCCAATCCAGGCAACATCCCTATAAATCTCCTCTGCACCCTTTCTATAGTTTCAACATCCTTCCTGTAGTGAGGTGACCAGAACCGAGCACAGTACTCCAAGTGGGGCCTGACCAGGGTCCTATATAGTTGAAATCCATTTACAGTGCACTACATCTATAGCTCTACCTTCATCCGATGCCAACTTAGTTGTTGACTCCAACTTACCTGTTGAAGCACAGTAAGACATCTGAATTTTAAAAAAACACAGTACATTTTCTCCATAAAGGGAGAAGAGCAGTCGAGTTTTTAAAGAAAGTCTGATTCTGATGTTTGTGGTTGAAAATCTGCAGAGTCATAGAACACTATAGCACTGAAACAGGCCCTTTGGCCCATCTAATCCTTGCCAGGTTATTATTCCCCCTAGTCCTGTTGACCTCCACCCAGACCATAGCTCTCCATTCCCTCCCGTCTATATACTTATCCAAATTTCTCTTAAATTTGAAATTGAACCCACATCCACCACTTCCACTGGCAATTCATTCCAAACTCACACCAACCTCGGATTGAAAAACATTCCCCTTGAATCCCCCGTAAATGTTTCACCTTTCACTCTTAACCCTAGTCTCATCAACCTCAGTAGAAAAATACTGTTTACATTTATCCTATCTGTACCACTCATAATTTTATTTACCTCTATCAAATCTGTCCTCATTCTTCTAGCTGTAGTGAACAAAGTCTTAACCTATTCAACCTTTCCCTACAACTCGGATCCTCATGTCCTGTCAACATCCATGTAAATTTTCCCTGGACTCATTCAATCTTATTGACACCTTTCCTTAGGATAGGTGACCAGAACTGCACAACAGTATTCCAAATTAGGCCTCACCAACATCTTAATGAACTTCAACATAACATCACAATTCCTGTTCTCATACTTAGTGATGAAGACCAATGTACCAAAAGCTCTTTTTATGACACTGTGACACCACTTGCAAGGAACTATAGATGTTGAATTCAAGCGTGTTGATGTTTTGAGTCAAAACTCTGCATCAGGACTGCAGCACAAGGATGATGAGACTAAGCCAAGTTGATAAATCTAACTTCATACGAACTTTTAACAATTAAAAACTTTAAAAACTTCTAAGTTGATTGGATACAAACATTAATAATTGAATGAATAGAATACGTTTAAATAAAGGTTGTACCACCTGGACAGATAATGTAATCCAGTCTCAGGTAAGTATGCCTCCAGTAAATGTTTGCAATTCACTGATCTTCAGCTCAGAGTTGGTTAACTGGAGACTGAGGTACAGCATCAGGCAGGGGGAGAAATACCTGGTCATCAGTATGCAACATGTTTAGGTAATATGGCTGAAAGGGCTGAGTAGCTGCCTGCAGGTTGTGTGAGGCTTGCAACAATCCTGTGTATGAGAAGGTTAACAACTGCATGAATTGTATGGTTGAGCACCAAGCAATAGAGATTTGTGGTACATGATAATGCAGTGCAGTTGGATGATACTAATAACACAGCTGGTAGGAGATGCTATTTGAAGATAAGTTCACTGTGACAGTTTGTATGAAGTTGTTGGATTGTTTTCTGCACTGTATCCATGTTCTTATGGTGAACTGTCAAAGTGGATATGCTCTGTTGTATTTTTACATTGCCTCCCCAACCCCAACCTGTACTGCAAGGCATCTCCTCCTTGCCCCATGTGAACTAGAGAAACAGGATCTCTCACTGCTCACCACCTAATGCACTATCAGAAAATATTAGTGTTTGTTCAGCCACTGATTAAATATTAAGGCTTTGATCAATTTTCAAATGGTTCCTATAACTTCTTTCTTTAGAAAGGTACAATCTATTTTTGAGTTTCATTGGCAAAAAGGATAACTGGATTTTTTAAAACTGTAGGCAGTCAGGTTGAAGTGACAGCCCCTTGAGCAATCATGGAAAGCATCAAGCAACCCATTTGATATGATCTTGTCTTGTCCACATTGTAATACATTTGTTAATAACGTGCCAGAAATATCATGTCTATTTCTGAGTAGTTGCCTGATGCACCATCAATAACTGAGACATGGGTTAAGGTAGGCTTTTATTGGCTGGAAGAAAGCACAAGCAGCAAGTGACCACCACACAACATCCTGGAGACTGAGGAAGGGTCTGTGTCTCCAATCGCCTTTATACCGGGGTCCAGACAGGTATATGTAGTTCACCACATTGCCATTTGTCAAAACTTGTGCAACCAGTTTTAACGTATGTGACTGTTTTATTTTGTAATTTTAGTCATCTGCTGTTAGATGGCAGGATGGTGCTTGTAGAGTTATTTGACATTCTGGAATCATTCAAGTGTGGCAAAGTGTGGTCAACATGAATAACTTTGAGTTGAAAAAGTGGTGAAATAGATCCTAACACAAATTAAAAATTGTGAAATTAGTATTTCACAGGTAAATAATGACTTATATAATCTGAATTTTGTTTTCCTTGTCTGCTGATAAAAAAAAGACAAGGCTTTTGTTTGTGGATCCAAAGCAAAGACAATCATCTCTACCATTGATTTAATTAGTTTGAGCTCACATAAATTCATGCTGAGGAGGAATTGATTTATGCTCTTTCTCTTAACAACTTCAGAAAAAAATAATTTCATAACCAGCTTTAATTGCCATTTATTTTCAATCTTATTATGGCATAATCAATTTTCACTCTACAAGAGCTTTTAAGGGGACTCTAATATCTATTTCGATTAGAGCAATTTTCAAAATGCTGCATTTTGATTGGCTGCATCTGTTGTTATGGCCACTTTTGTAGCCAATGGAAACCTTAAAGCAGAGAAATGCTGCTGAACAAATATGTCCATTGACACCCAGAGCCATTAATACCTGAAAAGTAACCTTGCCGATAAAGTGTAGGGGGATAGTTTCTTAAATAGCAGCTATGGCGTTGAGCATTTTTGATATTTCACTTGTGTGTGAACAATTGTTAATCTTGTGTACAGTATCTGTCTTCCAGAAGCGTTTGTTCAAAGTGAGTCACTGTTGCAATTTCCTGTTACAATAATTGTCGCGGCTGAGGTGTTCATCATTCCTGTCAGCTGTTGTTGATGATCCTTGATTTAAAGCTCCATCAGAGCAACTTTACATCATCAAAGCAGGAAAATGTAGCTCAGTGATTTTGTTCCTGTTTCCTGGCTATAGACACACTTGGGTGCACTTTCCTGTATCCTGTTCTGCTGGCAAAACATAAAAAGCTAGTTTTGAAAAATAACTCCTTTTGAAGAATTTCAGTTGACTATTGTTCCATCTGGAAATTACAAGACAAAGCCTTACTTTATGATATGTCTAAGGATTACAAAAGTCAAGCAATTCTTGCAATAAACTGATTAATCTAATTACAGCTAGTAATGTATTTCCAGCAAAAAAAGTCAAGTGATTGATATAACATGGGCTCCTTTATATTAGAAAAAGAGGAAAATAACATTTCCGTTAACTTCCAGTGTTTTGTCCTCTGTGTCTACCGGTCTGATTCAATGTTCGCAGACTTTTCCTGTTTGTTAATTTTTGCAAAGCTAGAGGAGAAGAAAGAGCTGGCTGCAATATTTAATACAAAAGTTGGAAATACCATTATCAATGATGATTTGAGGACTGTTGTTTCAATGCAGAACATGGCCTGAGTTAAGGAGATAAAAATTATTTCTCATGAATTAGCACAATTCCTGTACTCCATCTTCAATAACTTGTTAAAGATATAAGATTATGGCTAACATTGAGAAAGAGGCAATCTTCCATAAAACCACAAAATTATCTGGTTTTGGCACTTAGAGAACCTTGCATATTGATTTCTTATAGTGGTACTTCTCAGAGAATTCTAATCAAAGTTGGGTATTTGAGAGGCATGATTATGAAGCCAATTTTAAAATTTCAACAGAAATGATGAAAATCAAGCTTATTGTTGCTCAAGTGGGTTGAAAGTAAATATTCCTGTTGGTGCATTACAAATCTTAATCAATCCCATGCTCTGATAATTAGGTTTATCAATAAGCTGTTGTTCTGTTGGAAAAGTTAAATATTGCTTGGCATGTGACATTGAAATGGCATATGAGCTTATTCATTGCACAAAATAACTGTGTTCTTTAGATTGCCTGTAGTAAATGCAAAATACATGCGAAATAAATGGTTCAGCACAGCCAAGAAGGGCCAAAAGGCCTGTTTCTGTGCTGTAATGTTCTACGGTTCTATGTATCCAGCTGCTTTTGGACATCATGATATCATTTCTGAATGAAACAGTTCTCTGAGACAACATTTCACTTTGAAATCTTGAACACCCATGTGCTAGATAACCACACTAATACTAAAGCAAAATAATGCAAATGCAAGAGTGTAAATAAAAATGGAAAACCAGGCAGCATCTCTGGGGAGAGAAACAGGGTTAATATTTCAGGTGAATCATCTCTCGTCACAACTGAGGAAGAATTTCTAGATGAGTATCGACAGTCTCTGATCGAAGTCCACGCTCAAAAATCTCTAGTGCTTCTTGATTTTGCCTGAACCTTCAGTAATTTTGAATTGTTTGGTGCATTCAGTTGCCAAATGCTTGATAGCCTTTTAGTTATCAAGGGTGGTGTTTCCTTTCAAATCGTTCAGTGATAAATCCATTATATTGCTGAATGCCTTTTTTTATTATAACTTCAATAAATATGAAAGTACTTACTTGTCATGGAGTTTAGAGAATAAATCTTCATGGCTCCCAAGTCAATGTGGAGTTAGCTGATTTTATTGCTGGCATACAATCCTGATTTTTATTGGTCTGCTACAATCATGAAAGGGAAACAACTGGTATTCTCACTCTAATCTTTATCCATTGATACTGGATAAGCATGAGTGTACGTGCATCTGTATGAGTTTGCATGCCTGTGTACACATCAGTGTATTCAAGTGTTACCCTCTTTGTTACCCGCTGACTAAATTTACTACATGCCTAGCCTATGTTCCTGACACTCAGATCCAATTACACACTGGACCACTAATCTTTCTATCCATCCCAATTCTAAGAAATACTTTTGGTGTCACTGTTAATTGTGGCCTATTCTGGCAATTGTGAAAGATTAAGTCACCTGGGATTGAACTCACTGGAACTGAGAAGGATGAGTGGATATATGTAGAAATATATAAAATTATGAAAGGGATAGATAAAATAGAGGCAGAAGTGTTGTTTCCATTGGTAGGTGAGACTAGAACTAGGGGACATAGCCTCAGGATTCGGGGGAGTAGGTTTAGAAAGGAGATGAGGAGGAACTGCTTTTCACAGAGCGTGGGTATTCTATGTAATTCTCTGCCCATTGAGGATGCTTCCTCAATAAATATATTTAAGAAAAGGTTCAGTAGATACTTACATCGTAGGGGAATGAAGGGTTATGGGGAAAAGGCAGTTAGGTGGATATGAGTCCATGGGTAGATCAGCCATGGTCTTATTGAATGGTGGAGCAGGCTCGATGGGCCAGATGGTTGACTCCTGCTCCTATTCTGTTCTAGTTTTCGTATTGATAGTCATAGCCAACTCAGCAAATAAATTCTGAAGCACCCTGCTGTATTTTTATTTATGGAGTTGATCTGAACCCACACTGCAATTTATCTACATTTGAAGACACATTCAACAATATTATAATAGGTCATTCGTATGGTTGTGATCTGATATCACTGATGTCTCCCAGCTTCCTTCAAGAAGAGATGCCAATATCTTTAATTATCCACTAAAGAACATTTGACTTGATAAATATGAGTGTAATGCTTCCAGTCAGCAGACAGAAGGCATATTCTATTTTTCCCTCTGTATGTACTTCTTTCTGAATAAGTTAAAATGGGAATTTGCTTTTGAAGTTAATTGGTGTCCGTAAAAGTACAGGAAGAGTAACAAGTATCTCACATTAGTATTCCAAATAGGCTCAATAAAAGTGCCTACAGGAAAGAAAACAAAATAACCAAACCTTAGAAACAGAGAAAATGCACTTATTTTTATATTGTGCTATGATTTTGAAAGCCAATCTATATTTGCAACATTAATATTAAAATTAGGTTGTACAAAGCCATTAGTTCATTAGATTATCACATTAAGGGATAGATTTCAAAATGGATATCAAAATATATACTCCACAATACTTCCTTCTAGTTACAAATGTGAATATCCATTTAAAATGTGTATGCTTCATTTTAGTGCAATAAATAACAGAAGTGCAGGAAATCTCTCGATATAAAGTGTACCAAACTACAGACATCTACAGGTAAAGATAAAATGCTTACTTAGTTGAGATAGCTACTTCATACCCCACCTCCATTATCTCATGTGTTTGGGTTGCAAACCTAACATATAGTCAGTGAAATGGGATTTTATTTGTTTCTCATGCAGTTACTGTGAAGCCACCCAGAAACTGAGAGACAAGATAAGTTAAATTCAGACTCTTACAGGTACCTGGACTCAGAGGCTTGCTGATCATAAATGAATTTAATGTGAGTCACTAAATTCAAAATAGGTGCAATAGTTCATCTTGTGTTGTTTACAGTAATCAGATTTTCCAAACCATTGTAAGAAAGAAGTGATGACAATTAGGAGTTGTGAGCATTGGTATCTTAACCTTTGGATCTGAAATGTTTATATCATTGAGCGTGAGTTTGATATTAGTCAGATTATCTTGATACAATAAACAGTTGATGACAGGATAAATTCAAATAATGAAGTTAAATTAGCAGCTAATTTCACCTATAATTGTCAGAGTAAGGCTCACAGATGCAAATTTTTGCCAGCGGCTGCAGGACATTCGCTTAGTCGAAATATTGATAAAACCTAGCTAGTTGAATTGATTTAGAGGTTAGTTTTATCAACTTTAGATTTGAGATGGGTACTGCCTGACAATTAGAAAAATGGGTTGATTTTCTCATCAGTCTAATAACTTTGGATTTCCAAAAAATGTGTCAAATATTTTGCATCATATTCAAGTCAATAAATAGGAGCCATTATTCCTTCTGATAACCTTGTGGACTGTGTGTGAGTAGCTGAAAACAAAATAAATTAAAATCTTAATGATGAGGAGTTTGTTTACATGCATGCTTGTCAAATTCAGAATGATATCATGACTATTTTTAGTTAGAAATGGAGACATTTTAACAATACCCTTGCCTCAGGATCTGGAGTTTGAAATCTATTTCAGACAGATATGAAGTAAATTTCACTTACCTTGTGGCAGAAAGGACCTGTATGAAATGATTGTGAAGTTTCTCACCTTATTAGCTAATAGCTGTGAGTATATAGCTAAAAGATACATTATAAACATGAGAAAGTCAACAGATGCTGGAAATCTAAAGCAACTCACACAAAATGCTGGAGGAACTCAGCAGGTCAGGAAGTATCTATGAAAATGAATCAACAATTGACATTTCGGAGCTATGTTAATTCAGCAGAATCAAAATCAAGTGTATTATCACTATCATATCTTGTGAATTTTATGTTTTGCTGCAGCAATACAGTGCAAGACATACAAATTACTTGAAGTTACAAAAATAAATAGGACAAAAAAGGAATAACAAAATAGTGTTCATGGGTTCAGAAAGCTGATGGCAGAGGGGAAGAAGCTATTCATTAAGTGTTGAGTGTGGGTCTTCAGGCTTAATGACCGATGCTTGTGTTGAGACACTGTCTCCGAAAGATGTCCTCAGCGGTGGGGAGGGTAGTGCCCATGATGGAGCAGGCTGAGTCTACAGCCCTCTGGAGCCTCATTTCATTCTGATCATTGGAACCTCCAAAAGAGATTATGATGCATTCAGTATTCTCTCCTACAGTACATTGGTAGAAGTTCTCAAGAGTCTTTGGTGATTTACCACATCTTATGAGGAAAGCACAGGAGTGTTTGGAGGAGAAAGTCAGAAAGACTGAAAAGCAAGTTGATGCTCTTTAATATAATAACATAGGTCCACTGCAATTCGTAAATTATTACCTACCTTGCAAGTTCACCATATTATTTCAAAGTCCATTGAGACGAGTGGATCCAAGGAAAGCATCTGGTCCGGACAGAGTATCTGGCCAAATACTGAAGACCTGTGCTGACCAACTGTCTGGTGTGTTCATGGATATCTTCAACCCCTTGCTCCAGCAGTGTGTGGCACCCATCTGCTTCAAGCAGGCTTCAGTCATACCAGTGCCCAAGAAGAGTGTGATGACCTGCCTCAATGACTCTGGCTCAGTGGCACTTACATACACAGTGATGATGTATTTTGAGAGGCTGGTGTTGAAACATATCAGCTCCTGTCTGAGTGGCGACTTGGATCCGCTCCAATTTGTCTACAAAGCAACAGCTCTACAGTAGATGCTATTTCATTGGCTCTTCACACAGCTCTGGAACATCTGCACAGGAAAGACACATCAGGATGCTCTTCATCAATTATAGCTCAGCATTTAATACCATCATCCCCTCAAAACTCTTCAGTAAGCTCCAAGACCTGGGCCTCAATATCCCTTTGTGCAATTGGATCCTGGATTTCTTCACTTGCAGACCCCAGTCAGTTTGGATTAGTAAGGCACATCTCCTCCACGATCTCCATCAGCACAGGAGCACCATGGGGCTGTATGGGTTAGCCCCCTGCTGTGTGGTTAAGTACACTTGTGCCTGTGTGGCCAAGTACAGCTCCATTACCATATACAAGTTTGCTGATGGCACCACTGTTGTAGGCTGTATCAAAGGTGGTGATGCATCAGGATACAGAAGGGAAACTGAAAATTTGGCTGAGTGGTGTAATAACAATAAACTCTCACTCAACGTCTAAAAGACCAAGGAACTGATTGTAGACTTCAGGAGAGGGAAACCAGAGGTTCATAAGCCAGTAATCATCAGAGAATCAAAGGTTCAAAGGTCCAATTTAATGTCAGAGAAATTTATACAATATATATAATACAATATATTACTTCCCATATAGCCTTCATTTTTCTTTCATCCAGTTCTCTTAATTAACCCTAATATATCTGACTCTACCACCAACCTGGCAGTGTGTTCTGTGCATTCACCACTGTGTGAAAAAACTTACCTCTGACATTCCTTATACTTCCCCCCATTCACATTAAAAACATGTCCTCCTGTATTAGCTATGCCACCTGGGAAAAATGTCTCTGGTTGTCCACTCTATGTATGCTTCTTATCTTATGTGCCCCTATTGAGTTGCCTCTCTTCCTCCTTTACTGTAAAGAGAAAAGCCCGTGCTCGCTCAACCTTTCATAAGACATGTTCTCTAATCCAGGCACATCCTGGTAAATCTCCTTTGCACACTCTAAAACAATGATTCCCAATGGAGGCTGTACCACCCCCCCAAGAGGGCAGTTATGTGTCCTAAGGGGGAGTTAAGGGAAATAGAAGTTGTTGGGGGGGCCATTCAAGATTCTTGGGGGTGGAGCAAGCAGCACCTTAATGAGGCACAAGTCCTGACCGATGGTTAGAAGAACAGGAACTTTCAAAAGAAAAGGATGAGGCACTGGAACACAGGAAGAACCGTCGCTCAGCAGGCGGTGAGCAATCGTCATCACAACGCATCTGAAACTCAGCAATCTCATCTGACCTTACCAACCTTTGCATATAGATACCATCGCTCCATCCATGTGAATTTGCTGCCATCATCAATATCCAATAGGCATTCCCAGTTTGTTTTTTAATTTTAATTTAGCCCTGTTAATGATGGATAAATACATATGCTACAATCTCTATGAGTCTGAGGATGGTTAAGCCTTGAATTCTAATCTTGTTCAGAAACAGAAACTACTGAAGTGTGTCAATACAATATTACACACCTGGAATATGGTCTTATTCCATTCCTGTCAGATCAGCAATGCCCCATGTGTCTCGATTTGTAATACTGTAGTCTAATGAAGCCATCAAGATTGCAGTAACACACTTGCTCAGTTCTTGAAAATGAAAGAAACATTTCAAAAGCATTGCAAACTCAAATCACTTGCCAAGAAAACTAGAAATGGCCTCGATAGTTATCTCATTGCTTCTTATAAAAATTCCAAAATGATAGCAAAGTGTGGAAAATCCCATATAATTGGTGAAAGAATAATAATGCCTGCTGTATAAGAAGTTGCTCAACACTGTTCTCAAAATGAATACCAGTATTTTAAAATCATTTCTGTGTAATATCTCTGTAGCTCATCGTATTGACGAAATGTGTGATGACATTGAGTATCAACTAAGCACTAAGCACTAAGCACAGAACTACAAAAAACAGAATTTGGCATACAACTGGATGAGTCAACTGTGTGAGACAATGAGGCATTGCCAATAGCATATGTATGGTTTATCAAAAATCGCTAAGTTTATGAGGATATCCTCTTTTGTAAAAAGTTAACAACAACTATCAACAGAGACTCAATCCATGACAAGCTCAAAATGTATATTGAGGATAAAAGTATTCTAATTAGGAACATGATTTCTTGTGCAACTGAGAGAGCACCATATATGAGAGGTCATCATGTTGGTTTAGTGACATTTATGAAAAAGGAGTTCCAAGTCTGTTTGCAATCCATTGTGTAATTTATTGTCAACATCTCGCAGCCAAAAACCTCAGCCATTGACTATTTTCAAGCATAACTCTTGTAATATTTGCTATCAACGATATTAAAGCTCATCCATTAAATAGCAGAATTTTTTGCGAATTATGCCAAGATAACGATGAAGAGTTTGAACGCTTGCTTCTTCACACTGAAATGCATTGGCTGTCAAAAGGCTGCTGCTTAAAATGTTTCTTTGACCTTTTTGACACTGTGGTTGAAGTTTTGTTGAAAGTCAACGAGATCTTAGGAAACAAGATTGAATTTCTAAGTGGAGATGTGGCGTACCTAGCTGATCTGTATGACAAAATGAACATTATAAATATGAAACTGCAGGATGAGAATTTCAAATTAATCTATACAAAAAGTGCACTATTCACTTTTATCAGAAAATTGGAAATATATAAACAAAACTTTGGGAGAAGAATGTTCTTACAGTTTCTCTGCATGGAAAGTATGGCACTCTCTTCCACAGATGGTGATTTGCAAGAGTACTGCATACACCTGCAGTCACTGAAGAAGGAATTTTAGAATTGGTTCAAGGATTTGAATGATTTGGAATTCCTGACTGGGTAATTAACTCATTTCTTTGCAAGGTGGAAGAACAGGAAGAGGAGAACACTGAATGCAGTGCACTGGATTCGAAGAAGTCTGAGAGAATCACTGCTTCATTGGGAAAGACTTAATACCTTGGCATTAGGAAGAGGTAAAAGGACAAGTGTTGTATCACCTGCACTTGCAAGGAAATGTCAACAAGAAAGGGTGGTGGTTGGTGAGAAGGAGTCATGAAGGAAACAAGGGATGATTAGCCAGACTGTATTCATCCTGCTTTTTGTGAACTGGACCCTTCTGGGTAACTTCCCACATTACTGAGCTGATTGTAACTACTGAAACAGCTAGTCAAGAGATGCAACTCATCCGGAGTGCAGGTCCTCAGTGATACAGCTGGGATGCTGTCCATTCCCGTAGCCTGGCCTGGTTCCTCTTCACGTCAGGCATTCTTTTCTAACGATGCAGAAGCGGAAGGCTGACTGACCTGACTACTTTCCTTGCTCTGTATCTGAAAATCCTTCAACAAAATGGGGCAGGCTAAACACTGGCTAAGTATCACGCATCAGTTCTTGGAGCATCAGCTCTTGGAAAATAGTCATCAAAAGAGAAGGTCATTTAATGCATCACTGCTGTCAAAAGCCATTGATTTTTTTTTAATGTCCCTGATGTGTTCAAGAATGATCAACTGAAACTGTTTAGTGTAAACAAAGCATCAAGGTTCAGTAAAATAAAGAAAAAGAAACAAAGCACTACATACACTTTGCACACAACTCGGTGCTTCCCATTCACTGGCTACTTAGTTTAACTGTATGACTTGTGGTGTTTCTAGCTGGCATCCAAGGTACTGGCATCTGACCTCCAGCTCGTCTCTGACTTGCTGTGTTTCAATAGACTGGCATGGAAGTCAGAGACAAGCTGGCCTACAGGGAGAACTTAGCAGTAATTCTCTACATACCTGCCAGCCAAGTGTGAGTTTGATGTAGCACATTAAATAATCAGTGTGAAAATTATTTTTATTTTGAATAGTTCAAATGTAATTTAGCATTCGATGGCCCTTTGTTCTGCTAATCACAATTAGGGCCTCAAAGTTGAAAGAGTCATAGCAAGGCAGAGAAGTAATTCAATGTTAAATATTCACACCATAAACCTTTTCACAAGTTCTTATGAACTGTAACTCCCCCAAAACTCAGAAGGTAAAAGCATTATACCATATGAATTAATGCAATTTCTTATGTCTAATTAGTCCAGATATTAGCAGTCTCACCTCATCTGTGGAACAAAGAATTAGTAGAGTTTGATTGACATGCCAGTAGTTAGTGTTTTGTTAACAATGAAATATTAAAAGCATTCTGAATCCTCAGAAGTCCCAAATTTCAAATGAAATCTCAAAATTTACTGATCGGAGTATCCAAGTGTACAATAATGACAAATATTTGAAGATAAGTAAGTTTTTCACTAATATTTGCACTAGCCAATTCCAGTTGAAAGCAGATTTCCAGGTCATCTCAGGATTCATGGCTGAAATGGTTGCTGCATTTGCTTACACAATAATAGTCCCTGCATCCTGAAGAAAAATCCATTTTGTGGGATATTCTTAAATATTTTTTCAGAATCCCTTGTAAAGTTTGGGTCACCAATCTGCATAAAGCTCTAATATTACCAGAAGTGAAGATTTCTGACAATGCTGTGTGTTGAATTATAATTAGGGGAGGCACAGGCAAGTTGGACTGGTTTCTTTGGGAGAAGAAGGACGATGAAGGAAGATTTAATCAGGACTCCTGTAAGCAAAAAGACCTTTTTCCCTTTGGCAAAGTGGATTTAAATTTTTGGTAGAAAGCTACAGCTGAGTTGAGAAAGAATGATACCATTCAGGGATGGCAACCTGCCACTGCGTGTCCAAAAGGCTAGTAGTAGCAGAAGGTCTCACCACTACTAGAATGTCTATGGATGAGCATTCGAAGAACCATAACCAGTTGTGTGTACCAAGAAATGGGAAATGGTATTAATGTAAAATCCATTTTTGGCTGGCATGCATTGAATGAATTTAGAATGACTTTCGCCATAAGACCTACAAAAATTACCACATAAATTTCCATTAATTCTGTGCTCAGTTTCTGAGCTATACTTGCTGACTAAGATGTCCCATCCAAGCTGGTCCCATTTGCGATGTATGACCCAAAACATTATAAACCTTTCCAATCCATGTACCTGCTTAACTTTCTTTTAAACTATTTTATTGTACATGCCTCGTGCGTCTCCTTTGGCCAATCTTTACACAAGGATGCCACCCTTTGTGTAAAAAAAGTTGTCCTCAAGATGCTATGAAACCGATCCACTCTAAACTTTAACCTATGCCCCTTAGTTCTTGATTCCCCAATCTTGGGAAAAAGACTGAGTGCATTCACCCTATCTATGTCCCTCCTGATATTATGCACCACTATAAGGTCACTTCTCAGCCTCCTCTACTCTAAGCCCTAAATTGTCCAGTCTTCTCCTATAATTTGGTACCACAAGACCTGTAGATCTTTTTTTGCATTCTTTCCAGCTAAGTGGAATCTTACCCATAGCAGGGTAACCAAAACTGAACAAAATACTTCAAGTGCAGCTTCACCTGTTTTGTCCGTGAACAACCACACAATGTCCTTCCAATGTTTATAATCTATGCACTGACTTATGAAGACCAGCATACCAAAAGCCTTCTTCAGCATCCTAACTATCTGTGACTCCAGTTTTAGTCAACCAAGTACTTGTGCTCCAAGGTTCACTTTGTTCTCCAACTTTCCCCTGGCCCCTGCCATTCACATGTACTTGACTTTGAATAGAATACTTCACATTAATCCAAATTAAATTCCATTTACCATTCCTTGACCTAATTAGTCGGCCGATCCAGATCACCCTGTAAATTTCATTAACCTTCTTCATTGTCCACTATACCACCTACTTTTGTGTCATCTACAAACTTATTAATCATGCTCTATACATTCTTAACCAAATCATTGATATAGACGATGAACAACAGTGGGCTCAGTGTAGAGCACTGAAGTGCAACACTAGTTGCAGACCCCCAGTCTGAGAGGCAGCCTTCCTCCATCTGATTAGCCAGTTTTCCCTCGATTTCACGTGAGGTAACCTTACAAAGCAGACTACTATGTGGAACATGATGCAGGTTATCTGCAAAGAAACAATTCTGGCCACCATTTTCTCTGGCATCTATCTTCGCCAATGGAATGCCCAGTGGCATTGCATTGGGCTTTTGCTATAATCCATTATAGTCCTGTAATCTAGCACATCTAAAAGCAACTTGAAGAAGGAACAAAAGGCCCCCATTCCCCCCCAACCCCCCCCCCCCACCCCATCTATGGCGGCTAAGAATGTACCATATCTGAATGAAAGTTTAAATAAACTGTGCTGGAAACCTGAAATAAATACAGACAATTTTGGAAACATTCTGCAGCAATACCTGTGGAGAGAGAAATGCTTAACCCACTGAATGCTTGCAGCAGTTTCAGTTTTTCATTTTGGTGTACCTTCAGGCCAGAAGCTTTATTCATGTTTCTGTTCTCTAGATCTCAGCTCAGATCTAAGCTCAGAATATTGCAGAGGTATCTACTATCACAAGTGTAGAACCCTACGCAATGTACTATAAAAATACTGTGTAATGTACCCAAGTGCAAATGTACTTTTGGTGATCCAATCGGGATTATATTGGAAGAGTGTTAAGATTTCCTTAATGTACATAGCTTTATTTATATCTAGATATATATATAAAAGACCATAAGATATAGGAGCAGAATTAGGCCATTTGGCTCATTGACTCTGCTCCACCATTCCATCATGGCTGATCCAATTTTCCTCACACCCCAATCTCCTGCCTTCTTCCCATATCCTTTCATGCCCTGACCAATCAAGAACCTATCAACCTCTGCACTGAATGCACATTAAGACCTGGCATCCACAGCAGCCTGTGGGAGTGAATTCCAGTTATTCACCACTCTATGGCTAAAGAAATTCCCCCTTATCTCCATTCTAAAATGATGCCTCTCTATACTGAGGCTGTGTCCTCTGGTGTCACACTCTCCTACCATAGGAAGCATGCTCTCCATGTCCACTCTATCAAGGCATTTCACCTTTTGATAGGTTTCAGTGAAGTCACCCCCTCATTCTTCTGAGTTCTAGAGAACACAGTTCTAGAGCCATCAAATGCTCTTCGCATGACAAGCCAGTTAATCCTGGAATAATTTTTCGGAACCTCCTTTGAACCCTCTCCAGTTTCAGCATACATATTCTAAGATAATTGGCCCAAAACTGCTCACAGGGAGTATTGTGCTTCACCAGTGCTTTATAAAATTGTTTATATTCTAGTCCTCTTCAAATGAATGCTAACATTGCATTTGCCTTCCTCACGACAGACTTAACCTGCAAATTAACCTTTAGGGAATCCTGTACAAGGACTCCCAAGTCCCTCTGCACCTCAATTTTTTTGTATTTTCTCTCCATTGAGAAAATAGTCAACCTTTTCATTTCTTCCACCAAATTGCATGACCATACACTTCCTGACACTGTCTTCCATCTGCCATTTCTTTGTCCATTCTCCTAATCTGTCTATGTCCTTCTGTAACCTCTCTACTTCCTCAAAACTATCTGCTCCTCCACCTATCTTCATACCATCAATTCTATCATTCAAATCAGTGACATATTATGTAAAAATTATCAGTCCTAAACCAGACCTTGTGGAACACCACTAGTTACCAGCATCCAACCAGAAAAAGCTCCCTTTATTCCCGCTCTTTCCCTCCTGCCAATCGGTTCAATTTGGATCCCACAACCCGCTTATGGGTTGCAGGGGTACTTTCGCATGTCTTGGGCTAGTGAAGTCTGGCAGCACCTCCAGGCAGACCACGGCCAATGTCCTAAAACTCTGTGGCTTGCTTTGGTCTTGAACGCATGGCTGTTGTAGTTCTTTGGGGAATTAATCCGCCCTGGCTGGTGAATTTGTCAACAAGGTCTTTTGCCCAGTGGTGCCATGTTAACACCACCCCCTCACATCGTTTACCCTGTTGGCTGAAGTGGTGTACTGAGGGTTTGTCACTTGTAGGCAAACGTGAGAAATTTAAAAGATGGATGAGGACTAGTGATGCCTGTCCACCAACAAGGTAGATTGTAGCTGCCAGACATCAAAGGTACTACCTCAATGCAGAACCTCCTACACCCCTTCTGCCAATGAGCCACTGCTTTATCCATGCTAGAATCTTTCCTGTAATACCACAAGCTCGTAGCTTGTTGGGCAGCTTCATGTGTAGCACCTTGTCAAAGGCATTCTGAAAATCCAACTATACAACATCAACCAATTCTCCTTTGTCCATCCTACTTGTTATTTCTAAAAAGAATTTCAACAGATTTGTCAGGCAGAATTCTCCCTTGAGGAAATCATGCTGACTACTGCCTATTTTATCATGTACCCTGAGACATTAGCCTTAATAATTGACCCCAACACCTTCCCAACCACTGACTAACTAGCCTATAGTTTCCTTTCTTTAGCCTCTTTCCCTTCTTGAAGAGAGGAGTAACATTTTCAATTTTCCAGTTTTCCAGAACTATTCTAATATCTAGTGATTCTCAAAAGATCATTATTAATGCCTCCATAATCTCTTTCAGAACTCTGGGGAGTACACCATCTGGCCCAGGTGACTTATCTACCTTCAGACCTTTCAGTTTCCCAAGAACCTTCTCTCTAGTAACAATAACTTCATGAACCTCATGACCCCTGGAACTTCCACCAAACTGCTAGTGTCTTCCACAGTGAAGACTGATGCAAAATACATATTAATTTCTTCTGCCATTTCTTTGTCCCCTTTTACTACTTCTCCAGCATTGTTTTCCAGTGCTCCGATATCCACTCGTCTCTCTTTTATACTTTCTACATCTGAAGAAACTTCTGGTATCTTTATTATTGTCTAGCCTACTTTGGTATTCCATCTTTACCTTCTTAATGATATTTTTTGTTGCTTCCATTGCTTTTTAAAAGCTTTCCAATTCTCTAACTTCTCATTAACTTTTTGCCCCGCTTTATGTTTATGTTTGGTTTTATGTTGGCTTTGACTTCTTTGTGTCATCTTGCTTTAGAGTACTTCTTCCTCTTTAGGATGTTAAATAGTTTATATTTAGTCAAGTATAAAAAATAAAAATGGTATGAGGTCCAAAATGCAAATCCATCGAGTCTGCAGTTGACACTTTGATTAAGAGATTACTGTTTGTGACCTGTTAACTGAAATGGCAATTCACATTACATTTGCAGACCATCGGTCTCGATATGCATAGTTTTGTTTAATGTTACCTCCTCATGCATGTGATATTGGGTGGCCAGAACAGTCACTTATTCAACTGTTTAAACTACTCAGCACGACTGAATCAATACCTTTGAAATCTGATAAGATGGTAAGATGGTGGCATGCTTGGACACAGTGGCTTCAACAGGGTCAGCCAAAGGTGTTAATGTCTGTTTTAAACTCATTTTTTAATGATTGCATGACTCGGCTAGACAGTAAGAACTTAATTTATTGCTGGTCTATCCTAGCAGCGAGTTTCTCATTGGCGGAGAAATGAAAGGAGCTGGGCTGTGGTGTAGTCTGCAACAGAGAGGCTTGGTGTGTGAAGGAACTGACCTGGTCTAACTGCGAGTAATCATCTTAGTTGCTTTTCTTGTGGTCACAAGACTGTTGGACTTCGGTGGCGTGGAACGCTGCAAGTCCAGTTCATTGGTTTCTTGGCAAATGGCGGGGGTGGACAGCGGGTAGATGTGTAGCTTCTTTCATAGAGGGACCATGTAACCTGTTTGCAGCTGCCCGGGGGAGGCGTCGGGGTCAGGGGTTCCACCAGAATGCCAGAGGCAGTGTGGCATGGTCGTCAATACTGGGGTCAGTGCTGCTCCCTCAGTGTTTGACTGGCAGAAAACAAGCTGTGTTATGTTCAAATACAGACTGCAGCAACATTCATGGAGTCAGAGACTTGGACTATATTTTTTGTGTGACTGCATTTTACAACTATCTTATATGTGCTTGCTATCTTCTATGTGCTTTGTGTGCCTTGTGCTATGAATGAATGTTGGTGCTGTGTTTTGCACCTTAGCCCCGGTGAAACACTATTTTGTTTGACTGTATTCATGGGTATTCAAGTATGGTTGAATGACAATTAAACTTGAACTTAAAATTGAAAATCCTGATTTTTGATTTTTAATCTTTCTCACAACATCTATTCGAGCTATGTCTGTATATTGCATTTGGTCTTGATCCATAAATCCCATAACAATCCAGAGACAAACTGTGCAATGCCTGTTTACCAGGAATAATGATGCCATTGTTTCTGTGCAAACGAGCTAAGAATTTACTTGGTTTCTGTTTGATCCAGTATTTTCCCTGATTTGTTTTTATCATATTTTAAAAGACAAGAAATGTTCTCAACATTTCTTCTTTTAGGGAGCTATCAATCTCAGCAGGAGGCAAAAACAAGGGTTGAAGCACTAAGTATCCAAACTGTCAACAGGGAGGTTAGTTTATGAAACTAACCAGATGACTAAGCCATGTCATTTAGGATCCGGATGATTCATTATTCATTTACTCTAAAACAGATGTTTTGTACATCACTGTCCTACTTTATAATTTAATGGGTGATTAGATCTGGGAACTTACCTGATTTAAAATATTTGCAAGCCACAATAGGATTGTAATTTAGTAACTCCCAACCTGGAGGTAAATTAAAATTGACATTTCATCTGCAAAATATACATTTAATTACTCAGATGAATTATAAGGCTCTACACAAAACTTCACGGTCAATCTGTTAATGTGTTTTCATTTATATATACTACCATAATGGAGTCTACATGTTTAATTTTAAATTTATTTAATTTGAGCAAAACACATTTAATTTACCTTATTATAACTTATTCCTTAAATTGTTGAATGATTTGATAGATTGTGGTTATGCTTAAGTTATACTAATCAACTAAATTATGCCAGACTAAAGTTAATTAAAAGTAATCTATTACTATTTTACCTAAGTAACAATTATTTTACTTTTTCCATTCCAAGACATTGCATCAAATATCATACTGAGTGAATGTTATCAAGACAATAAAATATTGTCTTGTGGTTGGATGAAGTACAATCAAATTGGTATTGTAAACCATAGATTTCCTTTGATCTCCATGTCTCAGTAGCGAGCGTGCTGTTTCTCTGTAGACAATATTGAATCATATCAGGTAATCAATCCCTATCTTTATGATTGTAATGTGAATCATAGTCTAAGATCCTAAATTCCTGTTGCAAACATGGCTGATCTTACAACTCAGCCCCAATCAGCTGCATATAACCTCATATCCTTTGATTCCAATAATTTAATATTGCTATTGGATGCCCTCATCAGAATAAACAAATATTAAATGTCTGCTTGTGGAGCAGGCAGGAAAAATCTACCAAATGATCATTTGCAGAACTACTGACATGACCCCTTTAAATGCACCGTAAAAACTACTGCTCTTTATAAGAAATACAATTCACTTGGATTATCCCTGACAGCTTTTTTTCCCAAAACTATCGATGTAATTTATGATAAATGTATTATTTATCTTTCTTTTTCAAACCAATCTGTACTTTATTTTGCAAGTAGCATTACCTGAATATAGAGCTGTATAAAACTGCATATTTTAAGGCATAATATGATAAACAATCATAGAATTATTTTGTCCTATGGATTGTTACTCTGTGCTTAAATATATACCTGTACCATGCTTGTTGGCAGTAATAAATGTTCAGTGAGCTCTGTGCGTCATCAGCATGAAGCTTGGCATGTGAAATGTGTTAATTGCTACAATGCAAATTTATTCACTGCTAAGACTTGCCACCTACGGTTCTAAATAAAATAAACTTGCCCACTTTGATCCTATAAATCTGGACTGGATGTATGGATTTCTGCTTCATGTACTGGCGACTGAAAACTGAATTAGGGCCATAAAGTAGGAATTAGTTCCACTGGTTCTCCAATTTTGACTTTTGAATTTTTTGAGCTAACCAGTCCTTTATTCAAATTGAACGCAATATAGTACTTTTGTTTAGATACACATTCATGATATCAACAATTATATTGATACAGTGACAAATAAACCCACAAATTTACAGTCTACTTCACACTCTTTATACTTAATACCAATAATTTACACAAATAATTTAAAACCAGGTACTGAAATATTTTCTTAATCTGTTTTTTATGGAGATTAAGGTAATAATTTTTCTTTAAATCTGTCTCAGTGTCTGATATGGTAACATGATTTTATAAAAAGGAATAGAAAGAAACATTGCTGATATTCATCACCATTAATTTCTTTATACACATGAATACTGTTTCTCTCTACAGATATTGTGTGACCTGTTGAGTATTTCTGACATTTTTATCACAGATTTTTGATGAGTATTGACTTTAAGCAAGGCTTGCACATCTTACCCTGATTTAGACTCTAATTACATCTAGGTTTTTAAAAATAACGTATGAAGTGTCTTTCGTTGATTTGTTGCTTGAATGTACCTAAACTTAGTAGTAGCACCGCGGTACAACTAGGACAGCCACTGTCTGACGATAGAAACCCTGATTCGATCCTGACCTCCAGGTGCTCTCAGGGTGGAGTATGTACCTCCCTGTCTGTGTATGGGTGGATCTTCTCAGGGTGCCCCACTTCCCTCCCATATCCCAAAGACATGCTCATTGGTAGATCAATTGTCTACTGTAAATGACCATAAGTTATAAGGGAGAGAAGGAATGTGGACGAAATTAGAACATAGAATAACACAGCACAGAAGGAAGCCCTTCAGTTAATGCTGTCTGGTCTGACCATAATGTCAATCTAAACTAATCCCACCTACCTGCACAAAGCTCATATCTCTCTATTCCTTTCTTGTTCATTTACCTGTCTATGTGCCTCTTAAATATTGGTATTGTATCTGCTCTAACTATTTCCCTTGACAGTGCATTCCAGGTAACTACACTCTCTGTGTAAAACAAAAAGCTTGCCACATAAATCTTCTTCAAACTTTTGCCCTCTTGCATCTGACATTTCCTTGCAAGGAAAATAACTCTATCATATCCTATATGATAGTCTATCATATCATATAACATCTGCGCTCACCCCAACTTCCCACTACTTTGATAGTGATAAAGTTTCTCTTCACCTTACCTAACGCACAATGAACCTCCATATCTAACAAATCATCTCTGCAACCTATGCCATCTCAAAATGGTTCCTACCACCAATCATATCTTTACCACCCCCTTTAGCCTTTACCTTCTTTTGCTTTACACAGAGATCGTTCCCTCCATGATTCCCTTGTCCATTCATCCCTCCTGGCAGGTATCCCTGCAAGTGGCCAAGGTGCTACAATTGCCCATTCACCTCCTCCCTCACCTCCATTCAGGGCTCCAAACAGTCCTTCCAGGTGAGGCAATGCTCACCTGCAATCTACTGAAATCATCTATTGTGCCTGGTGTTCCCAATCCGGCCTCCTCGACATTGGTCGGATCTGTGGTAAGTAGGGGGACCAATTCATTGAGCACCTCTGCTCCATCTACCAAAAGCAGAGCTTCCTGGTGGTCAAACATTTTAATTCTCCTTCCCATTCTCATTCTGACATGTCAATCCATGGCCCCCTTTTCTGCCACGATGAGGCCACCCTCAGGGTAGAGGAGCAACACCTCATATTCTATCTGAGTAGCCTCCAACCTGATGTCATGGATATTGATCTCTCCTTCCAATAAAAAAAACCCTCCCCCTTCCCTCTTCTATTCACCACTCAGGCCTCTTACCTCTTCTCACTTGCCTATCACCTCTCTTTGGGTCCCTTCCTTCCCTTTCTCCTATGGTCCAGTCTCCTCTCCTATCAAATTCCTTCCTCTGCAGCCCTTTACCTTTCCCACCCACTTGGCTTCACCTATCACCTTTCAGCTTTCCTCCTTCCTTTCCCTCCGCCTTTCTACTCTGGCATTTTTCCCCTTCCTTTTCAGTCCTGATGAAGGGTCTTAGCCTGAAATGTCAACTATTTACTTTTTTCCATAGATGCTGCCTGACCTGCTGAGTTCCTCCAGCATTTTGCCTTGAATTTACAGCATCTGCAGAATTTCTTATTGTCTATCATACCAATGCCTCTTATAATTGTATATATTTCTATCAGGTCATCATTCAGTCTCATACAATCCAGCAAAAAAGAATCTAGTTTTGTTCAACTACTCCTTGTTGCTAAATCTCTTTAATCCAGACAACATCTTGGTGAACTTCCTATGCACACTCTCCAAAGCTTCCATATCATTTCATTAATGTAATGATCAAAAATGCACACAATACACCAGATGTGGCCTAAGCAAAATTTTATTAGATACAACATGTTATACTCAATGCTCAGGGGATGGCAAGCATGCCATATGCCTTCTTCACCATTTTCATGGAGCCATGGACTTTCACCCAGATCCCTCCGAACATCAGTACTCTCTGAAGGATACTGCCATTTACAGTATACTTTAGTCTTGCACTTGACCTTCTAAATGGACCATCTTGCACTTGTCTGGATTAAACTCCATCTGCCATTCTTCTGAGTTGGTGAGAATCTGGGAAGAATAATAAATGGAATAAATGTAGGATTGGTGTAAATAAGTGGTGAATGGTGGGCACAGACTCAATGACCCAAAAGAAAAATTTCCTTGCTCTATCTGCCCTTCACTCTAGGATTTTCACTCGAACACTATTGAATAAAGTTGGCACTTTGACAACAGGGAAGATCCCCCCATTGCTAATGTGTCATCCCTATTCCTGAGGGTATGTGCTCAAGCCAAACTTCAGAAACTTAAGCATACAATCTGGAATTGAATTCTCGTGCCATGCTAAGAGAACACGCACTATCAGAAATTATTAAACTAAGGCCCATCAGGTGAACAAACGTGTTATTATTATACTGTGGTTACTTAAGAGCAGCTACACTTCAAACACGCTTAATTTGATAAAAGGAGCATTTAGACTTATGTTGCAAAGCACTGTATAAAAGTAAGTTTGTACTTTATCAAGAGTCGAACTAAAATCAGCTCATTCTCTGAAGACCAGAAAACAAGCTGGGGACCTTTTTTATCAATGTGGCCAAATTACGCAATAGAAAGGGTATTTACTAAATGAGCCATTTCAGGAACAGAGAGGGTATAATAATATCAATGAACAATCTGGAATTAGTATTTCTGAAATGTTTATAGTTTTCTCTTAGGCCTGGGCTTAATTTGTAGCATAGTCTGGCATCCTTCTGCATTCAATGTGGTTGTTTCACCAGTCACAGATGTGAATTTATGAAAAATCATAGACGCCCTGTCTGAACCCCTTGTCTTCCTAACATTCTGAAAAAGTAAAACAGAAGCAAAATTAATGATTGTTGTACAAGGAACGTGGTTAGATTTCATAGAACCATGTTGAATCAATTGGAATTGCACTGGAAAAGTTCCAGTTCCTGAGTTCAAAGAGCCTTTATGTCTTTATTGACGTACATCCTGCCATTTCTTTGGGATAAAGATTTACTGGTTCAATTTTTAACGTACTCCATGAGGAGCTATGAAATTCCAATGGTTAAGGGGCAAGTATAAATTTTCAAACTGGAATATTAATATGCTCAAAGAATTTAACTACTTGAATATTATATTATTCACTGAACTTAGTGTATTTTTGATGTAAAAGAAAAAATAATCAATGCTGTAATCTTTGATAAAGCTAAATAAATGAGAAATGCACAGTAAGGGCAGTTAATATAAAAAACAAAATATCTTAACATTTCAGTATTTCTATTTAATAATGGTATCTATTTTTCTTTCGGATTGTATGTATTTACATAAACAAAAGATTTTTAAAAATATATTTCTAGCCATGGTAACATAGTCATTAAGTTACTGTATTCAAATCCAAGGCCCAAACCAATAATCAAATTCAACCATAGAAATCTAAATTCATTTAATTACATAAATATTGAATATATTTTGGAAAGTTAATTTAAGTAATGGTGACCACGGAATTATTAGTTTGTGTTTAAAAATCCATCTGGTTCATAAATGATACTCAGGGACAGAATTCTGCCATCATTGTATCTGGCCTATAAGTGATTACAGAGCCACTAGTGAGGATGACAAAACATATTAAACTTTAATATTAAAGTTATTAGATTACAACCCAAGCTGGCTTTACTTTCTGTAGACCTAGCTAGGATATACTGTGGACATTCACAAAGCTCTAATTGAGTGTGGCTGGGACCAAGAAATTATGTCCATTTCAATTACAAAAGTGCTTGAGAGGAACAAGAAATCATGCTTTTTCAGGTGCTAATTTAAGTAGTCTTTCTCACAACCACAATGTTGTGCAAGCTTAATGTTTCTTGTCAAAACTAATCTGGAATAATCAGAATCCAGTTCCCAGTCAATAAATCCATTTCATGTGTTCTTGGTTATCCTCGACACAACTCTGAAAGCTGGTTTCATGCACCCAAGTAAATATTTCAGTTATGCTATTGACGTCATTGAAGTCATTAATTGGACACAAGGCCCTCCCAGATGCAGAACCTGCCAAAACACTGAACTCCACACATACTGTATTTAAAAAGGAAGTGCAGTATTACTGAATACTTTCATGATGTCCTTTCATGAAACTAATCAATTAAATACTAAATAAAAATACACTTTATCAAAAAATTTTGAGAACCAGTGTTTGACATTTTAAACAGGAATGCCTTGTGTGTTTCTTCTCATGATTTTAAACATTAAAGGCATGTATCCAGTTTTTTCATTAGTACTAGAATATTCTTTGTTTTTCTTTTAATTAGTATATTTACAATTTTATTCAAGTTAAGATGATTATGTTTCGCACACTGTTTATCACAGGTATGGTTAACGAATGCAGATTTGAAAATCTGCACAGCGCTGCAGACCTCCTTTTGTATAAAAATAAATATGATGGTGGTAGACTAAATTGTGACATCCTTCTACTTTCAAACACCATTCAAAACCCTCATCACTGAATCAGGCTCAGAGGTTCCAGACATTTTCAGCTGTGTTCCATTTGATTCTGCTGCCTGGCCCCCACCATTCCTGCAGTTCGATGGCAAATTTGGCTTAAAATTGTTCTAACTAGACCCCACCCCAGCCTTATCAGACTCCCAACTTCAGTATGAGATTACATGACCTAGGTTGAAGCTTTGGCAAAGCTGGGCTATAATTGCAAGATAAAGGGTCAGTCATTTCAAATGGAAGTGTGTAGAAATTTCTTCTCTCAGACCATTGTAAGTCTTCAGAATTTTCTGCCCCAAAGGGTGGTGGAGGCCAGAATGTTGGATAAATTTAAGGTCAAGGTAGATGAGCATTTGAAATGTTGAGGATTTCAGGGAATCTGCATAAAAGAGGAGTTGAGGCCTGCGCAGTTCAGCAACCATGATCATTTTGGGCAGCAGGGCAGGCTTGACGGGTTTCAGTCACCACCCACTGCTCCTGTTTGCTTTGCGTTCCTATGAGGTTGGGCTAGGGATGGATCAGAGTGTAATTTGCATGTACTGTATTATAGTGAAAGGCATGCTCCTCCTGACATACAACGGTAAATAGCGGAGAAATGGAGGAGTGCAGAGACACGGAGACTCAGACAAACATTAATATATTTGTTATTACTGAACCCTTGCTGATTCCAGCCAGGTCTGTTATCAGTCAGCTGAAAGAAGGATAGGAGTGGGAATCTGTGAGATAAGGGAATCAAATTTGTGTTCTTTGGGGATTTCAGCTGTAATTATGAGAGTAGCGGTGCAGAGAATATTTTAGGAGCAGGGCATCCAGGAGCTTAAATACAGCTCAGGCTCTAAATTAGTTTGAAAATGGGGCACCAGAGTTCAAAGACTTTTCTAGAAGACTGATCAGTGAATAGGCTCCTTGCTAAGTTCCTGTTTTATAAATTATAGGCTGTTAAGGTAAGGAATTACAGGACGTCTTGACAGAGTGGAGAGTGCATCCTGTACAATGTGGGAAACCATGGGTACTTTCAGTATCCTTGGCAACCAGATATGCTAGAAACCCCTCTGCCAGCAGGAGATCACACTCTCATCTTGGAGCTGGAGCAGCAACTGGAGACACTAGTCACTAGTTAAACATCTACAGGTAGATAAGGCATAGGTGATGAAGAGGCAGAGCAGGAGGAGGAGGCAGATCGTACAGCAGTCCCTCTGTCATTCTCACTCACTGATAGAGTTTTCCATTTGGACACCTTGAAAGACAATGGTTCTTCAAACGAGTGCAACCAGAGTCAGGAGCTTGGTGCCACTCCTGCCATTATATGACAGGGTTAAAGAGATATACGTGAGAGTAATAGAGAAAAGATAATTGACAGGGAGGAGGGCAGTTTTGTGTTCATAGGCACATGAGGGAATAACGGTCGATTCTGAAATATCATAGGGTAGCGTGTAGGGGATGCTACACAGCACGTGATCAACATCCATATCAGGACCAGCAGCACTGGCAGAAAGAGAAATGAGGTTCTGTGGTCACAGTTCTGGGAGATTGATAAATGGTTTTAAAGAAAAATATCTGGATTTCAATGGAGGAATCTCTAGATAACTACTAGTTCCACATATATTCAGTCATGGTAATCATAAACAAACATTTGGGCAAGCACAGAGGCTTAGGAAGTAGTGCTACTGCCACACAACTCCAATGACTTGGGTTCGTTCAATCCTGATTTCTGATGATGTGTGTTTCTGTGGGGGGGGCTTAAATTTTCTCCCTGTGACCATATAGATACCTCCCCCCAGTATTCCTGTGTCTACCCTCACCCAGTGCTGAATGTGTGCATGTTGTTTCCAGTATAGGTGGGCAGTAGGTGACTTCGAGTGACATTGGTACTCAAAGGAAAAAGTACACGGAAACAGCTGAGGAAATGGGACATGAGCTATCAGCCAGCGTGGGCTTGCTGAACCAAAAGGCCCATTTTCTATCATAAGGAAGTAGGGGAAAACAGGAAGAAAGAGCAGGCAAATGCACACTGGAGAGGTGATGCAGGAGGGAGGGCTTGTTACTCCTGAAGAATTGATTATGCTTAATGATTAAATGAAACACATGCATGCCAGACAAGTTATATGTTAAGAGGAGTAAAAATGATATCCTCATGGGGAACTTGCTAGTATTGTTGGGGAAGTTGTAAATATAGCAGAGATTGGAAACAAATGGTTAAAATCAGAAGGAGAAAATCTAAGCAAGAAGTGGAACGTAGGAATTCAGGTGAAATTGTACTTGGGAAGTCAAGGAAAAAAGAAAAGACAATAGTTCAGGGAAATCTTAAGGGTAGTGATGTTCAGAGTGTATCAGAAAGGGCCAGTCAGATTAGAAGTGTTTGAAGCAAATAGACTAGAGAGCAAGGATAAGATAAAAATTAAAAGAACTTTATCTAAGTGTATTTGAAACATGATGGATGAGTTAATGGCACAAACAGAAATCAATGGATATGACTTAATAGCTATTGCAGAGACATGGTTAAAAATCAAGTTAAAAATCAAGTGTTCAAGGTTAAAACATAAAATAGTGCAAACACTCAGCAGATCAGACAGCATCTATAGAAGGTGAAACAGTATTAACATTTCAAGTTGAAAACCCTTCTTCTTTCACCTGAGGCATTAACTCTTTTTCTCTTTCCACAAATGTTGCTTGATCTCATGAGTGTTTCCAGTATTTTCAGTTTTTATTTTAATTTCCCAGCAGACATGTTTTCTCTGTTTTTGTCAGATACTCAGGGATGTTTGCACTGCATCCATATTTGTGGATGATACAAGAAAGGTGAGTTAGCAAGTCATGAGGATTGCAGGCTGTAAAGTTGCGTAGTTGTGCGGAATACAAGAGCGGAGATGATTTGATATGGCTTTACAGTATAAAGGTGAGTCTGTACTGTACTTGAAGAACTATGGACTGTTTTGGGTGCCACATTAGTGGAGGAGGAAATGCAGAGGAGGCTTAATAAATTGATCCCTGAGATGAAAAGTTTTAATTGGAAGAAAGATACAGTAGGTTTGGCTTAAAAGAAAATTAGAACAGTCATGATGAAGTGGCAGAGTAGACTCATTGGGCCAAATGGCCTAACTCTGCTCCTATATCTTATGGTCTTATTGGAATTTAGCAAAAAGAGAGGAAATTTTAATGAAATATAGGAAATTCTGAGAGGACTTTATCAGTTGGATGTTGAAAAGATGTGTCTCTGATTGGGGGCATAGTTTTAGAATTCTATCATCGTGCACTGCGGACTGAGACAGATCTTATAGGCAGGACTGTGATAACCATTATTAACTGTATCTCTGGTGTTTGGAGTGTTCCACTGTAGTCAGTTTCTTCTTCAATGCCACAATATATTTTTCCCAACTTGTATAAGCTACTATAAGTAACAGACTGCAAAATGCAGAGCCAGTTATATATAACTGTTTATTCCATCCTATCTTTCCCAAGAGACCAACTGCAAGACAAAAATCACCATAATCACTGCAAAAATAGCATCCACCTCCATTCCTGTTTCTTTGGCAAGGAAACTGACCCCACACCACACTAATGACCCCTTCTCCCATCTCCAACAATCCTCTTCCATGGAGCACAACAGCACAGAAACAGGCCATTTGGCCCATCTAGTCCATGCTGGTCTGGTCTTCTACTTAGTTTCATCCACCTGCACCTGGACCGTCTAAACTACTCTCATCCATGTATCTAAGCAAGCCTTCCTTGAATGACATAATTGAACCCATAATTATACCTTGCATTGGCAGCTCATTCCACATTTGGACCACCCTCTGGGTGAAGAAGTTTTCCCTCAGATTCTCTATATTTCATTTTCACCCTATACTATGACTTCTAGTACTAGTTTCACCCAGACTGAAGAGATAAAACCTACATGCATTTACCCTTTTTGTACCCTCAGGGGTATCCTGTACCTCTATAAGATCTCCCCTCATTCTCCTGAGCTCCAGTGAATGAAGTCATACCTGTTCAACCTTTCCCTATACGTCTGTCCTCAAGTCCAAGCAACATCCATGTAATAGAAACCTTGGATTCTCTTTCACCTTGTCTGCCAGAGAAACCTCATGTCTTCTATTAGCCCTCATGATTTTTCTCTTAAGTGTTCCCTTGCATTTCTTATATTCCTTAAATTTCTCTTTTGATCCTAATTGCCTCTACCTGATATTTGTCTCCTTCTTTTTCTTTACAATGGCCTCAATATCACTTGCTAACCAAGGTTCCCTAAATCTGTTAGTCTTGCCTTCTATTCTAACAGTAACATACATATTCTGCACTCTCAATATTTCACCTTTGAAGGCCTCCCACTTACCAAGTATCTCTGTCAGAAAATAACTTGTCCCAATCCACACTGATACCATCAAAATAGGTCTTTCTCCAATTTAGAATCTTAACCTAAGGGTCAATACTATACTTCTCAATAATTCTCTTGAAACTGATGGAATTATGAGCACTGGATCCAAAATGTTTCCCTACAAACACTTCTGTAACCTGCCATGTCTCATTCCCTAAGAGGTGATGCAAAATCACACTCTCTGTCATTGGGACCTCTATATATTGATTAAGGAAACAAAGTCTGTTTCATCAAGCCTTTTTACAGTATGGAAGACCCCTTGGACTCCCCTTTAAGTTCCACTTGGACTCCCCTTTCTGGCCTTACATTCTCTCTTGATTTTTTATTTCAAGTTGCTAATACAACAACAGTTCAACTTCTCTACTCCATTTACCCTCTCTGTCCTTATCTGCACTCAGTTCAGATCACAGATCTCCACTGACACCAGCTCTCCGGTACCTCCTTGTACCTCCTTCTAGTCCATGATCTAATTAATCAACAGCAGACCACCATCTCCCTAACTTTGGAGGAGAGATCTTATTACATTAGGAAATCTGCCCTCCATTGCCACCAACCTCATGGTGCCACAACCCTGCATTTCTACGTTCTATCTCTTATGCAGAATCCAGAAACAGGGTTCTTCTGGTAGGCCTATTACTTATGCCTGCTTTTGGCCCATTGAACTTATTTCTTTATACCTGCCCTTCAAGTTGCCTCCCCTTGTCCAATCCCATCCCACTTACATCCAGGACACCTTCCATGCCTGCCACCATTTCAATCATTTCAATTTCCTGGTCTAAGCTGGTGCATATTTACCATGGATATCCAATCTCTATATGACTCATACCCTGTCAGGAAATTCCCCTCCACTTACACAATTTCCACTTAAAAGAACCTGTCCTTATCTTCAACAAATCTTTCAATTCCTTCCACTTTCTAAAGATCAAAGGGGTAGGCATGTAAGCTTACATTGGCCAATGGTATATTAATGTTTGTGTTCGCTATGTGTCACAGTACTTATTTCAAGGCTATTCTGGCAACACCCCCTCCTCCAGCTCTTTCTCCACTGTATTAACAACCACACTGGTTCTGCCTCCTTCGTTTGTGCGGAACTTTTCAATTTTATCATCTTTGCCACCAACATCCACTTACCCTCAACTTCAGCTAGACCATCTCTGACACTTCTGTTCATTTGCAAGGCTTCCCCTCTACCTTGGTTGGAATATATTCCCAATGTCTCCTGCAGGTCTGCCCTGATCCCCTGACCCTCTCCAGGGGAAACAACAACAGAGTTCCTTTGACCTGCACCTTTCACCCCATCCACCTCCACATCTGTCACATGATCCTTTGTCACTCCTGTGTCAGTTTCAGTGTAATCCCTTCTCCCATGTGGTTCCATCTATCCATCATTTCCCCCCCCCCCACCACAACCGGGCTTCAACTATCAGCTTCTATCCCACTCCCTACATATGGCAATCTTTCCTGTTTCCTCTCTGTCCTGATGCAGGGTCTTGCCTTCTTATGCGCTGTATGTCTCTATGAGTCTTTTCAGCATTTTGTTGAATTGAATTAAATTGATTTTGTTTCTTACATCCTTCACATACATGTGGAGTAAAAATCTTTATGTTGCATCTCCATCTGAATGTGCAATGTGCAAATTATAGTAATTTGTAATAAATTGTATGTACAATAAGATATACAACAGGACAGACAATATAGCTTAGAAATACAATTATGTCAGCATGAATTAATCAGGCTGATGACCAGGTGGAAGAAGCTATCCCAGAGCCTGTTGGTCTTGGCTTTAACACTGCGGTACCTTTTCCTGGATGGTAGCAGCTGGTACAGTTTGTGGTTGGGGTGACTCAGGTCCGTAATGTTCCTTCAAGCCCTTTTAACACACCTGTTGCTGTAAATGTCCTGAATAGTGGGCTGTTCCCATCCACAGATGTGTTGGGCTGTCCGCACCACTCTCTGCAGAGTCCTGTGATGAGGGACGTACAGTTCCCATATAGCCAGTCAGGATGCTTTCAATTGTAGAAAGTTCTTAGGATTGGGGGATTCATGCTGAGCTTCTTCAACCATCTGAGGTGAAAGAGACGCTGTTATGCATTTTTCACCTCACAGCTGGCGTGTATAGACCAAGTGAGATTCTCGGTGATGTGTATACCAAGGAACTTGAAGCTGTTCACCCACTCAACCCCAGATCCATTGATGTCAATAGAGGTTAGCCTGTCTCCATTCCTCTTGTAGTCCACAACCAGCTCCTTTGATTTTTGTGATGGAGAGGTTGTTTTCTTGACACCACTGTGGTAGGCTGCCTCATTATTTGAGATAAGGCCAATCAATGTAGTTTCATCTGCAAATTTAACTAGCAGATTGGAGCTGTGGGTGGCGAAACAGTTGTGGGTACACAGGGAGTAAAGGAGGGGGCTTAGGACAAAGCCTTGGGGGGCTTCTGTGTTGAGGGTCAGAGGGGTAGAGGTGAGGGTCCACCCTTACAACCTGCCGGCGGTCTGACAGGAAGTCCAGGATCCAGCTACACAAGGCAAGGTGAAGGCCGAGGTCTCTGAGCTTTTGTTATAGATTTAGGTCTGGCATCTGCAATACTTAGTCTTCAGGCAGAAATAGTAATTGCACATACATTTGAGGCAGACCAATGAAGGATTCAAAATAAGAAGCTGCCAGCCAGATTCACTTTTCACTTACCTCAGAAATTGGCATGTATCACTTGTCCATTAATAATTATCTCTTTGGACTTTTATTTTTCTGTATCAAATTCTTAAATATTAAAAATACAAGCTGGCAGAAGCTGGGTATTTGGCTGTATGTGTCACAGTTCTTGACTTACTAAACCTTTTCCATTATCAACATCATCATCATTATGTGCCCTTAACATAATGTGGGCAGTCATGGTCTTCCATCTGTTTTTAATCTGAAAAATTACAATAAGCTCTTCAAAACTGTTGCCTGTCCATCCCTTTGTGGGACTCATGAATGTCATGAGCTGTCAACCACGACTTTTCTTCCATCAAGTTTTCCCATCACTACAAGATGTTTGAGCTTTCCTCAGTAAATGTCCCAGGAATTCCAGCTGCTGTTTCCTGATTGATAATATCAGCTCTCTTTCTTATTCTGGTGTTTCACAATTCCTCATTTGTTATCCTTCTCAAAAACCAAATTTCTGCAGCTTCGAGTCTTCCATTATTTTGCTTTGATTTTGTCCATTGTTCACATCCTAATGTTTATGTGGCATGAACATAGCAGTGCAACACTTTGAGGTTTGCACCCATGGAAATTATATTATTATTTAGTATCTTACTCAAACACTTGACCATGCATTTAGGAATCCCAATCTTTCTTCTAATTTCATCATCAGCCACACTGTCAGGGGTTATCGTAATCCCTAAGTAATTAAACTTACAGGTTTGTTTAATTGTTTTGTTGACCACTTTTGGTTTGCATTTCTGTATTTCTTTCTTTGTTGCAACCATATATTCAGGCTTCTTGCAAGTTGATGGTCAATCCTCTCTTTGCATTTTCTTTGGTAACTTTATCTTTATTAACCTTTTTCTCTAGCTATAAAACACTAGTCAGGAGCAAATGAAAATATTTTCCACTTAACTCAGTGAATGTATCTCCATGAATATTTATGAACCCCTGGGACACCCTGAACCCTTCACTGGCCCCAAGACCAAAGCACCACACACACAGTGTTTCCCACCTAAAAATACACTGTGGTTCGTCAACCAGGCCACTCTGACAGGAACCCTAATCCAAGTTCTCTGCCAACAGAAAGGATGATAGAAGCAAAGGCATGGGAATACCACCATCTGTAGGTTCTTCTCAAATTTTCCCAGCTTCTTGATTTGGGATTTACTAACATTTCCTTGGAGAGTTTAAATTCTGGAGCAGTCCACCAACAACACTGTGTGAGTATTTTCACTAGAAGGACTGCAGTAGTTTGGGAAGGTGACTGGGATCACTTTTTCAACTACAGTTAGGAATGGCCAGTAAATCTGACTTAACCAATGATGCCTACAACCTGGTAACTAAATAAATAACCACAAAATAGTTTAACTTCAACGAGAAAAGCATGAAAGCAGTGTACCAACTCTATTCACAAGACGAGATTCTGCAAGTACTGTAGATCTTGAGTAATACACTCAAAACATTGGAGGAATTTGATAAGTAGCATCTATGGAGAGGAATAAACAGTCGATGTTTTAGGCCAAAACCCTTCATCAGGACTGAAAAAGAAAAGGGCAGGACTCAAAATAAGAAGGTGTGTGAAAGGGAAGGAGTACAAACGGGCTTTCATCCAATTAGGGACTACTCAGGTTTCATGGAAAGGTCAGGAGATAGACAGCAGTTACTATCTAGTTTATTTTTATTTTTAAAAAATTATATTTTAATCTACAGCTGACGTATTGGACACTGCGACATTACCGGTCTGTTGTTTCAGGCCTTCTTGCACCAGGGGAAGTATCTCATTTTGCCCTTGTTTCCCACGCTGAAATAATATCAGGGTCATGGTCATCAATTAATCCTGATAGTTAATACTTGTTACTTTTTTAACTCCTTTGTCAATATCTGGAGCGAGGAAATGAAAGCAGAACAGATTCACAAGGCTGTTGTCAGGACTGGAGAACTTGAGTCATAAGGAGAGATTGGATAGGCTGGGGATTTTGCCCTGAAGCGTCAGAGGCTGGGGGGTGACCTTATTAGAGATCACAGCTCTTTCCCAGCAAAGGGGAAAATAAAACCAGAGAACACAGATTTAAGGTGTGAGGGGATAGATTTAAAGTGAATTTAAGTTTCTCATGCAGAGGTTGTTGGGTATATGGAATAAGCAGCTATAGACAAGTACAATTACAACTTTTGAAATACATTTATACAAGTTGAGAACTTTCATGACACATGCCGGTGATAATAAACCTGATTCTGAATCTGATTCTGAAGAATGTGAATGGGAAATGGTTAGCGAGATATGGGCAAATGGGATTAGTTCAGTTGGGCAACTTGTTTGGCATGAACAAAGTGGCCGATGGGCCTGTTTCCTTGCTGTATAATTCCACAACTCTATCATCTAATGAAAACAGGAATTGCTAGAAATACCTAGCTGCTCAGGTAGCATCTGAGTAGGAGAAATAGATAAAACTTTTTCATATTACTTCACTTTCTATTTATCTGCTCAATATAGAAACATAGAAAGCCTACAGCACAATACAGGCCCTTCAGCCCACAACACTATGCCGAACATGTCCTTACCTGAGAGTTACCTAGGCTTTACCCATAGCCCTCTATTTTTCTAAGCTCTGTGTATCCACCCAGGAGTCTCTTAAAAGACCCTATCATTTCCACCTCCACCACCACTGCCAGCAGCCCATTCCACACACTCACCACTCTGCATAAAAAACTTACCTCTGACATCTCCTCTGTACCTACTTCCAAGCACCTTAAAACTATGTCCTCTCATGCTAGCCATTTCAGCCCTTGGAAAAAGCCTTAGATTATCCACAAATTCAATGCTTCTCATTATCTTGTACACCTCTATCAGGTCACCTCTCATCTTCCGTCACTCCAAGGAGAAAAGGCCGAGTTCACTCAACCTATTATCATAAAGCATGCTCCTCAATCCAGGCAACATCCTTGTAAATCTCCTCTGCACCCTTTCTATGGTTTTCACATCCTTCCTGTAGTGAGGCGACCAGAATTGAGCACAGAACTCCAAGTGGGGTTTGACCAGGGTCCTATTTAGCTGCAACATTACCTCTGGGCTCTTAAACTCAATCCCATGATTGATGAAGGCCAATACACCGTATGCCTTCTTAACCACAGAGTCAACCAGCGCAGCTGCTTTGAGCATCCTATGGACTCAGACCCCAAGATCTCTCTGATCCTCCACACTGCCAAGAGTCTTACCATTAATACTATAGTCTGCCATCATATTTGACCTACCAAAATGAACCACCTCACACTTAACTGAGTTGAACTCCATCTGCCACCTCTCAGCCCAGTTTTGCATCTTATCAATGTCCTGCTGTAACCTCTGACAGCCCTCCACACTATCCACAACACTCCCAACCTTTGAGTCATCAGCAAAGTTACTAACCCATCCCTCCATTTCCTCAACCAGGTCATTTATAAAAATCACAAAGAGTAGGGGTCCCAGATCAGATTCCTGAGGCATAACATTGGCGGCCTCCATGCAAAATATGACCCATCTACAACCACTCTTTGCCTTCTGTGAGCAAACCAGTTCTGGATCCACAAAGCAATGTCCCCTTGGATCCTGTGCCTCCTTACTTTCTCATTAAGCCTTGCATGGGGTACCTTATCAAGTGCCTTGCTAAAATTCATATACGCTATATCTACTGCTCTAACTTCATCAGTGTGTTTAGTCACATCCTCAATTAATTCAATCAGACTCATAAGGCACGACCTGCCTTTGACAAAGCCAATCTGACTATTCCTTATCATTTTATACCTCTCCAAATGTTCATAAATCCTGCCTCTCAGGATCTTCTCCATCAGCTTACCATCCACTGAAGTAAGACTCACTGGTCTATAATTTCCTGGGCTATCCTTACTTGAATAAGGGAACAACATCCGCAACCCTCCAATCCTCCGGAACCTCCCGTCCCCATTGATAATCCAAAGATCATCGCCAGAGGCTCAGCAATCCCCTCCCTCACCTCCCACAGTAGCCTGGGGTACATCCCGTCCAGTCCTGGTGACTTATCCAACTTGATACTTTCCAAAAACTCCAGCACATCTGCTTCCTTAATATCTACATGCTCAGGCTTTTCAGTCTGCTGCAAGTCATCCCTACAATCACCAAGATTCTTTTCCGTAGTGAATACTGAAGCAAAGTATTCAGTAATTACCTCTGCCATCTCCTCCGGTTCCATACTCACTTTTCCACTGTCACACTTGATTGGTCCTATTCTGTCACGTCTTATTCTCTTATTCTTCACATACTTGTAGAATGCCTTGGGGTTTTCTTTAATCCTGTCCACCAAGGCCTTCTTATGGCCCCTTCTGGCTCTCCTAATTTCATTCTTATGTTCCTTCCTGCTAGCCTTATAATCTTCTAGATCTCTATTTTTTTTAACCTAGTTTTTGAACCTTTTGTAAGCTCTGCTTTTCTTCTTGACTAGATTTACAAAAGCTTGTGTACACCATGGTTCCTGTACCCTACCATTCTTTCCCTGTTTCATTGGAAAGTATCTACGCAGAACCCCACGTAAATATCCTCTGAATATTTGCCACATTTCTTCCATACATTTCCCTGAGAACATCTGTTTCCAATTTATGCTTCCAAGTTCCTGCCTGATAGTCTCATATTTCCCCCTACTCCAATTAAACATTTTCCTAACTTGTCTGTTCCTTTCCTTCTCCAATGCTATGGTAAAGGAGATAGAATTGTGATCACTAACTCCAATATGCTTTCCCACTGAGAGACCTGACACCTGACCAGGTTCATTTCCCAATAGCAGATCAAGTACAGCCTCTCCTCTTGTAGGCTTATCTACATATTGTGTCAAGAAATCTTCCTGAACATACCTAACAAACTCCACGCCATCTAAATCCCTCACTCTAGGGAGATGCCAATCAATATTTAGGAAATTAAAATCTCCCACCACAACAACCCTGTTATTATTACTCCTTTCCAGAATCTGTCTCCCTATCTACTCCAAAATGTCTAGTATGTTTTTTTTTTAAATTCTTGTACTAACAGGACTCATCTCTTGCACTTCCCAGTACATGCCCAAATTCATGTCATTGATTGAACACTTTCCTGTTCCACATAGCTTCAGATAAAAAAACACAAGGTAAAAGTGGTGGATACAGCCAGTCTACACTGGTAAAGCCCTTGCCACCATTGAGTGCATTTACAATGAGCTATGCCATAAGAAAGCAGCAAGGGACACTACCATCCCAGCCGTGCTCGCTTCTCACTACCACCGTGGGGTAGGAGGTACTTCAGTCTCAGAATCCTCATCACCAGGTTCAGCAACAAATACCGTCTAACCATCAGCTCTTGACCCAGCATGGATAACTTCACTCAACTCAACTCTCAACTGATTCCACAACCTACAGACTCACTTTCCAGGACTCTGCAACTCATGTTCTCAGTATTATTTATATTTTTCATTTGCACAGTTTCTCATCTTTTGCACATTGGTTGTTTGCAAGTCTTTGTTTATGTAGTTTTCACAAATGCTGTTGCATCAGCCTGCAAGAAGATGCATCTCAAGGTAGTATGTGGTGCCATCGAGTACACATACTTTGATAATATATTTACTCTGACTTTCATCAAATCAAATTGTTCTTAATAGCATTGTAGTTTTAAGTATTTTCAGCTTACTGAGTAATTTAAGTCAAAATTATATAATATTTTCATTAAAGAGAATGTCGTTATATTTTAAAACATCTGCCTTTCATTAGACTTCAAAAAAAAGCAGGATACTGGCAGTTTTTAGATGAAGGGCTAAGGAACCAAGGTACGTGAATGGGGAAGGAGCACTGGTAAGTTAGCCAGTTGCCCCTAATGTAGGCAGGTGGTAGACTGTATGACATCTTGGGGTTCGTGGGTTGGGTGGGGTGAGGGGGTAGTTGTATGTGATGAGAATGAAATAGCTGTTGTGAATCATAGGTGTCTGGCTATACAAGGAGGAAATATATAAGGAAAGTGTATGATTTCATTGAGCAACTTAAATGCAAAAAGGGATGATGGTATATGGACATATGGAATGGTAATGGAAGAGACAAATAAATTCATTTTCACTTATTTAAAATCATAAGCTATCATAAGATCTTCAGGTCTCTTCCTGCTCCACTTTTGTAATCAATATTTATAAAGCCATAAAATTGGAGGCGTTCTTGCATATGAACAAAATGGGCGAACCTTCTTACTGACTTTGGTATTTTACTGGCAAGGCAAGAAAATGACCTTAAATAGCGGAGCAGGCTTGCAAAGCTGAATGCACCACTCCTCCTTTTACATATCTTCTAAAATCCCATAGTAAGAATTGGTGAGAACTTTTTCTGCAATTTAATTCTTTTCCAGTGAGCACCATTACACTTTGTAGTCCTAACTATAGTCTTGTTGAGCTCCAAGTGCACTTATTTCATTAAGTACAAATGAAGGCCAATGATATTGCACTGTGATCTTACAGTGACATCACCTGAAACACTTTCTGGTGCCACAAGGTGAAAGTGAGAAGTTCAGGGGTTGGCAAAAAATAATGCTGTAAAGTTTGACTAAGATTTTATGCTCCTGCAAGCAATTATTGACAGTGTTTGTACCATGCCACCTATACACAGCCAAGCAACTTACTAACTTAGACCTTCAACAAAGAAAAAATCAGAATCAGGTTTATTATCACCGGCATGTGATGGGAAATGTGCTGGTAGGTTAATTGTGACTGTAAATTGTCCCTCAGTGTCAGTAAGTTACAGAAAGGAACATGGTGAGCAAATGGAGAAAATAATTTGCAGAGCTCCAAGATGAGGGAGACTCAAGGGATTTCTCTGCTGCAAGCTTGGATGGATTCAGTGAGTGAACGCTTTGTTATTAATGTTAGTACTATTCATGTTATTAGTGTATTAATAGTACTAACAACAGAAATGTACTTCATTGAGACCAAGCTTCTACAAGATAGCATATTGGCTGTATAACCAGGGTGCTCAAGGCATGCCTTCACTCCTTGCAGGTTAAAATAGCTTATTTTTGTAAATGTAATGAATAGTTGTTGCCTGCTATGTCCTTACAGTATGGTAGAAATTGCTCTCGAATATCCCAGATTTACAAACCATTTCAGCCCCACTCCCTGACTGCTGTCATTCTTTCTGCATAGTGATTAATAGCTTCTCAGTGATAAGCTTTATCCCAGCAGCTGTAAAGTAACTCAGCATCTGATATTCTCCTACTTTACTTGATGATTCTGAGTTTATTTTAACAGATTTTAATATTTATTTAAAGTTGAAGTAATTTCTTATCAAGGTATGCATGTGACACCATATATCTCCTTGAGATTCAGTTTCTCGCAGTCATTCATAGTAGAACAGAGAAATGCAGCAGAAATGACACACAAATAAAGACTAGCAAGCAACCAATGTGCAAAAGAAAACAAACTGTGCAAATTAATACAAATAAATAATACTGAGAACAAGAATTATAGAGTCCCTCAAAGTGAGTCTTATCAGTTCATATTTGAGGTGAGTGAAGTTATCCACACTGGTTCAGGAGCCTCAAGGGTAGTAACTGTTTATTCAGCTGAGCATTGTAAAATCTGTCTGCATCCATTTGAAAAGATTGTGAGGCATTTGTCCTTACTGCACTTGGTATGATTGGATTTTATTTTCTATTTCATTTATCAGCTATCTGTATGAATATCTTTGAATGAAATTGCCAATATAGTGTCATTTCAACTTGAACAAATTGTTTTTATTGATATCGGAATTTAGGTCAGTCAGTTGAATCAGTCAGTTACTATCTCAAGAGGCACTTGTTCTGCCTATCATTTTCTTATCCTATTTGGCGATAAGTGTGATGCTAAGGGATTGAAAGATTGCAATACCATGCCAGCCATTGTAACCTTGGTGATGGAAAAACTATTGAAAACAGCTATCTGGAAGGCATACATTAAATTTAGAGAGGTATAGGTTAGCCAGCATTAATTTATTTTGGAAAGTGTTTGTCAAGGTAAATTGGGGTAGGACATTTAATATAATCCATAAAGGTTTAGCAATGCTTTTGTCAAGTACCACATGACTGATTGGTCAATACCCTTTTCCTCAAAGTGAGGTTGAAGCAGCCTTTGAATATATTTAAGGTAGTGGTAGATAAGAAAAAAATGTGGATGCTTCCCCTAGGTAGAGAGGACAGCAGAGTTTTGGTTACTTTCAGATCTGTAAAATAGCAGAGCAGACGCGAGAGGATAAATAACCTCCTCCTGGTTTTTATCGTTTGTATTTTAAATGTCCACACGAGGAGACTGCAATTCAACAATAAAATGGACTGTTCAACCTGATCAGCATCTGTGGTGAGCTACATATGCCTGTCTGGACACGCCCCCTGCTGACTGCTCCTGTGGCTCCTCCCACAGACCCCGGTATAAAGGCGATTGAGGTCTGAGCCCAGCCCTCATTCTCCAGGATGTAGTATGGTGGTCACTCACTGCTGGTTCCTTCTTCCAGTCAATAAAATCCGATATCTCGCCTTTACGTCTCAGAGTGAGTTATTGATGGTGCATCAATTTGATTGACTGGAAGTTTTAAAACATGGAAACTGTTTTACGTCCGGAAAGATTGGATTTGGACCCCCAAGACACTGAAGCAGCTCTTGCTTTTGAACTCTGGCTTGCATGCTTCCAATCATACTTGGACGAGGTTCGTGCGACTGACCCTGCCTGCCGTTATGCACAGAATTCTCCTCTCGAGGGTCACCCCAAAAGTTTATTCGATTATCAGAGACCTGCCGACCTACAATGGGGCACTGGACGCCCTCAAAAGACAGTACCTGCGGCCGGTGAACAACGTCTACATTGAGCCAAGCACAAGCCCTTGGATGGCCCAGGTGGTTGTTGTTCGGACTGGGCAGAAAAATAGGATGGTCGTGGACTATAGTCAAACCATCAATAGGTTCACACAGCTTGACACGTACCCACTACCCCGCGTCGCGGATATGGTCAACCAGGTAGCTCAGTACAAGGTGTACTCGACAACAGATCTGAAATCCGCTTATCACCAGCTCCCCATCCGCCCAGAGGACCGCCCCTACACTGCCTTCGAGGTGGGCAGCAGGCTCTATCACTTCCTGCGTGACCCCTTCAGTGTCACGAATGGTGTCTCTGTCTTCCAGAGGGAAATGGACCGGATAGTGGACCAGTACCAACTGACGGCCACATTTCCCTATCTGGATAACATCACCATCTGTGGTCACGACTGGCTGTATCACGACGCCAACCTCCAACGTTTTCTCCAAGTGGCCGCAGCTCTGATCCTTACTTATAACAGGGACAAGTGTGTGTTCAGAACCACCCGCCTTGCTATCCTTGGGTATGTCGTGGAAAACGGGGTCAATGGCCCTGATCCAGACCGTATGCGCCCCCTGTTAGAACTCCCTCTTCCCACCACTCTCAAAGCCCTCAGACGGTGCCTGGGTTTTTTTTCCTATTACGCCCAATGGGTCCCCCATTACGCAGACAAGGCCCGCCCCCTGGTCAAGTCTACCACTTTTCCCCTCTCTGCTGAGGCCTGCGCGGCCTTCAGCTGCATTAAAGGGGACATTGCCAAAGCTACGATGCATGCGGTGGACGAGACCATTCCCTTCCAAGTAGAGTGTGACACCTCCGATTTCGCGCTGGCTGCTACCCTCAATCAGGGAGGCAGGCCAGTAGCATTCTTTTCTCGTACCCTCCAAGGCTCTGAAATTCGGAACTCCGCGGTGGAGAAAGAAGCCCAGGCCATAGTGGAGGCTGTTAGGCACTGGAGGCACTATCCCGCTGGCAAAAGGTTCACCGTGCTGACCGACCAGCGCTCAATTGTGTTCATGTTCAGCAACCAACAGCAGGGCAAAATCAAAAATGATAAGATTTTGCGGTGGAGAATAGAACTCTCCACCTACAACAATGATATTCTGTACCGGCCTGGTAGACTCAATGAGCCCCCTGATGCCCTATCCCGGGGTACGTGTGCTAGCACACAGCTCGACCAGCTATACGAACTTCATGCACAACTTTGCCATCCGGGGGTCACCCAATTTTACCATTTCGTGAAAGCTCAGAACCTGCCGTACTCCCTGGGGGACATCAGGACGATGACCAGGGACTGCCAAATTTGCGCTGAGTGCAAACCGCACTTCTACTGTCCTGACACGGCGCAACTTGTCAAGGCCACCCGCCCTTTTGAGGGACTGAGTGTTGACTTTAAGGGCCCCCTTCCCTCCACCGACCGCAATGTCTATTTTCTCAATGTTATCGACGAGTACTCATGGTTCCCCTTTGCCATTCCCTGCCCCGACACCACTACCACGTCTGTCATAAAAGCCCTGCGCCAGCTCTTCACCCTGTTCGGATATCCCTGCTATATCCACAGTGATAGAGGGTCCTCCTTTATGAGTGACGAGCTGCACCAGTACCTGCTAGCTAGGGGCATTGCTACTAGTCGGACAACGAGTTATAATCCCTGGGGAAATGGACAGGTGGAGAGGGAGAATGCCACAGTGTGGAAGGCCACACTTTTAGCCCTTAAGTCAAAAGGGTTGCCAGTCTCTTGATAGCAGGAGGTCCTCCCTGAGGCACTCCACTCTATCCGCTCTCTGTTGTGTACGTCCACCAATGCCACCCCTCACGAACGCCTATTCTCTTTTCCCAGGAAGTCTGTCACTGGGACCACTCTGCCAGTTTGGCTGACGTCCCCGGGGCCAGTGCTGCTCCAGAAACATGTGAGGAGTAATAAATACTCCCCGCTGGTCAAGAGGGTTCACCTTCTACATGTGTACCCCCAGTATGCCTACGTGGTCTTACCTGATGGGCGAGAGGACACTGTCTCCGTCCGTGACCTGGCACCCGCAGGAGCAGCAGACCACTACCCTGAACACTCTCCGGCAACTATGAACGCTGTACCCGAGGTGACACCGCGCTCACCAGGCCCTACACAGACTCCTCATGACACTCATATACCGAGCGTTTCATACGCATATATACCAGGCGCCTCGCACATGCGTGAGGGACCACTGGCTCCTAGTGGGCTGGAACCAGCACAACCTCCGTCTCCTGTGCAATCACTGCCACCGCCGGCATCTGTGCAATCACAGCCGGTGCTACGTAGATTCGACCACCTGATAGACTTAACCTGTAAGAAACTTCGCCACATGGGGACTCTTTCAAAACAAAGGGGGGGTAAATGTGGTGAACTACGTGTACCTGTCTGGACACGCCCCCTGCTGACTGCTCCCGTGGCTCCTCCCACAGACCCCTGTATAAAGGCGATCAGAGCCTGGGCCTGGCCTCTCAGTCTCCAGGATGTAGTATGGTGGTCACTCACTGCTGGTTCCTTCTTCCAGTCAATAAAAGCCGATATTTCGCCTTTACGTCTCAGTTATTGATGGTGCATCAGCATCCACTTCCACTTGTTACTGTTGGGAACCACAATGTCAGTACCTGCCGACATCACCACTGTCCGGATTTTTCATCCAATTCGGACATTCAAGGCTAAATGTTTGGGAGTTTTACAAAATTACTCAGTGGTCTAGAACTCGTGCATCAAGCTCATCAATGAATTTGGAAACACAATCTTGTTAACCAAAATACTTCACTGCAGAGTTTTCTCAGTTTCCTTGAGTTTCTGTTTTAATCAGAGTGCAGAATGTAATAATTTGCAATTCATGTATCATTACAAGATTAATCCAGACATCATCATCAATAGCAAAATATTCCACTCCCTGGCGTATGGAATCAATTTGTCATTAATACAGTACTACCAAATCCTCTATCCCTTCACAATTTGCCTTTATCTTGGGGAATAGCTTTGTTCTCAATAACTTCTTTTAAACTTTCCACTCACCAGTCTCAATCAGGCTGCTCACCTTTGAACATTTGAACCAGATATGTCAAATATCACCTCTCCCTCTTGCAGTATACGTCACTAATGTGGTTTTTTAATTTGCTTTAATTACATTTTCCTCTCTCCACTGGAGGTGTTTGATCTCAGTCTGCAGTTGGCTGCCAGGCAGAAAACATGGACTGAAGTGAGGTAGTTGGCTGAACTTTCCGTTGTTCCATTGCAGCAGCCTGCTCTGTTACATTTGGAATGAAAACCAATAGAGAGGGGGATAGATGTTCAGATGACTCTTACTATATTTAAAAAGGGCAAGAAAAATAATTGTTTTAGAAAAAGTGAAATGCATCAGCAAGAGAATGCAGAAGTTAATTTATGGCTGATGATATCTGTATTTGCATGGTTTGTTCCTGACCTCTCCAGCAGTTAGAGAGTTGGGTAGTTGGTGAGGAATCAGGAATAAGAGACCTAGATACTGTACTGGTGACGATTCAGCAATCAGAGACCAAGGTTCTGTACTGGTGAGGATTCAGGAAACAGAGACCTAGGTACTGTACTGGTGACGATTCAGGAATCAGAGACCTAGACACTGTACCTGTTGAGGATTCAGGAAGCAGAGACCTAGTTACTCTACTTGGTGAGGATTCATTTAACAGAGACCTAGATACAGTACCTGGTTAGGATTCAGGAATCAGAGACCTAGGTACTGTAGTGGTGAGGATTCAGGAATTCGAGACCTAGGTACTGTACCGGTGAGTTTTCAGGAATCAGAGACCTAGGTAATGTACCTGGTGAGGATTCAGGAATCAGAGACCTAGGTACTGTAGTGGTGAGGATTCAGGAATCAGAGACCTAGGTACTGTACCTGGTGGGGATTCAGGAATCCGAGACCTAGGTACTGTAACGGTGAGTTTTCAGGAATCAGAGACCTAGGTAATGTACCTGGTGAGGATTCAGGAATCAGAGACCTGGGTACTGTACTGGTGAGGATTCAGGAATCAGAGACCTAGGTATTGACCTGGTGAGGATTCAGGAATCAGAGACCTAGGTACTGTACCGGTAAGGATTCAGGAATCAGAGACCTAGGTATTGTAAAGGTCAGGATTCAGGAATCAGAGACCTAGGTACTCTACCGATGAGGATTCAGGAATCAGAGACCTAGGTACTGTACCGGTAAGGATTCAGGAATCAGAGACCTAGGTATTGTAAAGGTCAGGATTCAGGAATCAGAGACCTAGGTACTCTACCAGTGAGGATTCAGGAATCAGAGACCTGGGTACTGTACCGGTGAGGATTCAGGAATCAGAGACCTAGGTATTGTTAAGGTCAGGATTCAGGAATCAGAGACCCAGGTACTCTACCAGTGAGGATTCAGGAATCAGAGATCTGGGTACTGTACCGGTGAGGATTCAGGAATCTGACACCTTGGTACTGTACCGGTTATGAATCAGGAATCTGAGACCTAGATACTGTACTTGGTGAGGATTCATTTATCAGAGAATTAGATACTGTACCTGGTTAGGATTCAGGAATCAGAGACCTAGGTACTGAACTGGTAATGATTCAGGAATCAGAGACCTAGTTACTCTACTTGGTGATGATTCAGGAATCAGAGACCTAGGAACTGTACCTGGTGGGGATTCAGGAATTCGAGACCTAGGTACTGTACCTGGTGGGGATTCAGGAATTCGAGACCTAGATACTATACATGGTTAGGATTCAGGAATCAGAGAGATAGTTACTGTACTGTTGTCGATTCAGGATTCAGAGACCTAGATACTGTACTGGTGACAATTCAGGAATCAGAGAGCTGGGTACTGTACTGGTGACGATTCAGGAATCAGAGACCTAGGTACCGTAACTGGTGAGGATTCAGGAATCAGAGACCTAGATGCTGTACTGGTGAGGATTGAGGAATCAGAGAACTGGATACTGTACTTGGTGAGGATTCAGGAATCGGAGACCTGGGTACTGACCTGGTGACGATTCAGGAATCAGAGACCTAGGTATTGTAAAGGTCAGGATTCAGGAATCAGAGACCCAGGTACTGATCTGGTGAGGATTCAGGAATCAGAGACCTAGGTACTGTACCGGTAAGGATTCAGGAATCAGAGACCTAGGTATTGTAAAGGTCAGGATTCAGGAATCAGAGACCTAGGTACTCTACCGGTGAGGATTCAGGAATCAGAGACCTAGGTACCCTACCAGTGAGGATTCAGGAATCAGAGACCTGGGTACTGTACCGGTGAGGATTCAGGAAACTGACACCTTGGTATGTACCGGTTATGAATCAGGAATCTGAGACCTAGATACTGTACTTGGTGAGGATTCATTTATCAGAGACCTAGGTACTGTACCTGGTGGGGATTCAGGAATCCGAGACCTAGGTACTGTACCGGTGAGGATTCAGGAACCAGAGAGCTAGGTACTGCAGCTGCTGAGGATTCAGGAATCAGATACCTAGGTACTGAACTGGTGATGATTCAGGAATCGGAGAACTGGATACTGTATTTGGGGAGGATTCAGGAATTGGAGACCTGGGTACTGTACGGGTGAGGATTCAGGAATCAGAGACCTAGATACTGTACCGGTGAGGATACAGGAATCAGAGACCTAGGTACTGAACTGGTAATGATTCAGGAATCAGAGACCTAGGTACTGTACTGTGATGATTCAGGAATCAGAGACCTAGATACTGTACTGGTAAGGATTCAGGAATCATAGACCTAGGTACTGTAAAGGTCAGGATTCAGGAATCAGAGACCAAGGTACTGTACCAGTGAGGATTCAGGAATCAGACACCTTGGTACTGTACCGGTGATGATTCAGGAATCAGAGACCCAGGTACTGACCTGGTGAGGATTCAGTAATCAGAGACCTAGGTACTGTACCGGTAAGGATTCGGGAATCAGAGACCTAGGTACTATAAAGGTCAGGATTCAGGAATCAGAGACCTTGTTACTCTACTTGGTGATGATTCAGGAATCAGAGACCTAGGTATCTTACTGGTGAGGATTCAGGAATCAGAGATCTATGTACTGTAGTGGTGAGGATTCAGGAATCAGAGACCGGGGTACTGTACCTGCTGAGGATTCAGGAATCAGAGACCTGGGTACTGTACCGGTGCGGATTCAGGAATCTGACACCTTGGTACTGTACCGGTTATGAATCAGGAATCTGAGACCTAGATACTGTACTTGGTGAGGATTCATTTATCAGAGATCTAGATACTGTATCTGGTTAGGATTCAGGAATCAGAGACCCAGGTACTGATCTGGTGAGGATTCAGGAATCAGAGACCTAGGTACTGTACTGGTGACGATTCAGGAATCAGAGACCTAGACACTGTACCTGTTGAGGATTCAGGAAGCAGAGACCTAGTTACTCTACTTGGTGATGATTCAGGAATCAGAGACCTAGGAACTGTACCTGGTGGGGATTCAGGAATTCGAGACCTAGGTACTGTACCGGTGAGTTTTCAGGAATCAGAGACCTAGGTAATGTACCTGGTGAGGATTCAGGAATCAGAGACCTAGGTACTGTAGTGGTGAGGATTCAGGAATCAGAAACCTAGGTACTGTACCTGGTGGGGATTCAGGAATCCGAGACCTAGGTACTGTAACGGTGAGTTTTCAGGAATCAGAGACCTAGGTACTGTACCGGTAAGGATTCAGGAATCAGAGACCTAGGTATTGTAAAGGTCAGGATTCAGGAATCAGAGACCTAGATACTGTACCGGTAAGGATTCAGGAATCAGAGACCTAGATAATGTACCTGGTGAGGATTCAGGAATCAGAGACCTAGGTACTGTAGTGGTGAGGATTCAGGAATCAGAGACCTAGGTACTGTACCTGGTGGGGATTCAGGAATCCGAGACCTAGGTACTGTAACGGTGAGTTTTCAGGAATCAGAGACCAAGGTAATGTACCTGGTGAGGATTCAGGAATCAGAGACCTAGTTACTGTAGTTGGTGAGGATTCAAGAATCAGAGACCTAGATACTATACTGGTGAGGATTCAGGAATCAGAGAGCTAGGTACTGCACCTGCTGAGGATTCAGGAATCCGATACATAGGTACTGAACTGGTGATGATTCAGGAATCGGAGAACTGGATACTGTACTTGGGGAGGATTCAGGAATCGGAGACCTAGGTACTCTACCGTGAGGATTCAGGAATCAGAGACCTAGCTACTGAACTGGTAATGTTTCAGGAATCAGAGACCTAGGTACTGTAAAGGTCAGGATTCAGGAATCAGAGACCAAGGTACTGTACCAGTGAGGATTCAGGAATCAGACACCTTGGTACTATACCGGTGAAAATTCAGGAATCAGAGACCTAGGTACTGTACCGGTGATGATTCAGGAATCAGAGACCCAGGTACTGACCTGGTGAGGATTCAGGAATCAAAGACCTAGGTACTGTACCGGTAATGATTCAGGAATCAGAGACCTAGGTACTATAAAGGTCAGGATTCTGGAATCAGAGACCTAGGTACTCTAAAGGTCAGGATTCTGGAATCAGAGACCTAGGTACTCTACCGGTGAGGATTCAGGAATCAGAGGCCTGGGTACTGTACCGGTGAGGATTCAGGAATCAGACACCTTGGAACTGTACCGGGGTTGATTCAGGAATCTGAGACCTAGATACTATACATGGTTAGGATTCAGGAATCAGAGAGATAGTTACTGTAGTTGGTGAGGATTCAGGAATCAGAGACCTAGATACTATACTGGTGAGGATTCAGGAATCAGAGACCTCGGTACTGTACCTGCTGAGGATTCAGGAATCAGTGACCTAGATGCTATACTGGTGAGGATTCAGGAATCAAAGACCTAGGTACTGTACTGGTAAAGATTCATGAATCAGAAACCTAGGTACTGTACTGGAGACGATTCAGGAATCAGAGACCTAGGTACTGTACATGATGAGGATTCAGGAATCAGAGACCTAGATACTGTACCTGGTGAGGATTCAGGAATCAGATACCTAGGTACTGAATAGGTGATGATTCAGGAATTGGAGAACTGGAAACTGTACTTGGTGAGGATTCAGGAATCGGAGACCTGGGTACTGTACTGGTAAGGATTCAGGAATCAGAGACCTAGGTATTGTAAAGGTCAGGATTCAGGAATCAGAGACCCAGGTACTGACCTGGTGAGGATTCAGGAATCAGAGACCTAGGTACTCTACCGGTGAGGATTCATGAATCAGAGACCTTGGTACTGTACCGGTAAGGATTCAGGAATCAGAGACCTAGGTATTGTAAAGGTCAGGATTCAGGAATCAGAGACCTAGGTACTCTACCAGTGAGGATTCAGGAATCAGAGACCTGGGTACTGTACCGGTGAGGATTCAGGAATCTGACACCTTGGTACTGTACCGGTTATGGATCAGGAATCTGAGACCTAGATACTGTACTTGGTGAGGATTCATTTATCAGAGACCTAGATACTGTACCTGGTTAGGATTCAGGAATCAGAGACCCAGGTACTGATCTGGTGAGGATTCAGGAATCAGAGACCTAGGTACTGTACTGGTGACGATTCAGGAATCAGAGACCTAGACACTGTACCTGTTGAGGATTAAGGAAGCAGAGACCTAGTTGCTCTACTTGGTGATGATTCAGGAATCAGAGACCTAGGAACTGTACCTGGTGGGGATTCAGGAATTCGAGACCTAGGTACTGTACCGGTGAGTTTTCAGGAATCAGAGACCTAGGTAATGTACCTGGTGAGGATTCAGGAATCAGAGACCTAGGTACTGTAGTGGTGAGGATTCAGGAATCAGAGACCTAGGTACTGTACCTGGTGGGGATTCAGGAATCCGAGACCTAGGTACTGTAACGGTGAGTTTTCAGGAATCAGAGACCTAGGTAATGTACCTGGTGAGGATTCAGGAATCAGAGACCTGGGTACTGTACTGGTGAGGATTCAGGAATCAGAGACCTAGGTATTGTAAAGGTCAGGATTCAGGAATCAGAGACCCAGGTACTGACCTGGTGAGGATTCAGGAATCAGAGACCTAGGTACTGTACCGGTAAGGATTCAGGAATCAGAGACCTAGGTACTCTACCGATGAGGATTCTGGAATCAGAGACCTAGGTACTGTACCGGTAAGGATTCAAGAATCAGAGACCTAGGTATTGTAAAGGTCAGGATTCAGGAATCAGAGACCTAGGTACTCTACCAGTGAGGATTCAGGAATCAGAGATCTGGGTACTGTACCGGTGAGGATTCAGGAATCTGACACCTTGGTACTGTACCGGTTATGAATCAGGAATCTGAGACCTAGATACTGTACTTGGTGAGGATTCATTTATCAGAGAACTAGATACCGTACCTGGTTAGGATTCAGGAATCAGAGACCTAGGTACTGAACTGGTAATGATTCAGGAATCAGAGACCTAGTTACTCTACTTGGTGATGATTCAGGAATCAAAGACCTAGGTACCTTACAGGTGAGTATTCAGGAATCAGAGACCTAGACACTGTACCTGTTGAGGATTCAGGAAGCAGAGACCTAGATAACGTACCTGGGGAGGATTCAGGAATCAGAGACCTAGATACTATACGGGTGAGGATTCAGGAATCAGAGAGCTAGGTAATGCACCTGCTGAGGATTCAGGAATCAGGTACATAGGGACTGAACTGGTAATGATTCAGGAATCAGAGACCTAGGTACTGTACTGGTAAGGATTCAGGAATCAGAGACCTAGGTACTCTACCGGTGAGGATTCAGGAATCAGAGACCTAGGTACTCTACCGGTGAGGATTCAGGAATCAGAGACCTAGGTACTGAACTGGTAATGATTCAGGAATCAGAGACCTAGGTACTGTACTGGTAAGGATTCAGGAATCAGAGACCTAGGTACTTAAAGGTCAGGATTCAGGAATCAGAGACCAAGGTACTGTACCAGTGAGGATTCAGGAATCAGACACCTTGGTACTAAACCGGTGAAAATTCAGGAATCAGAGACCTAGGTACTGTACCGGTGAAGATTCAGGAATCAGACACCCAGGTACTGACCTGGTGAGGATTCAGGAATCAGATACCTAGGTACTGAACTGGTGATGATTCAGGAATCGGAGAACTGGAATCTGTACTTGGTGAGGATTCAGGAATCGGAGACCTGGGTACTGTACTGGTAAGGATTCGGGAATCAGAGACCTAGGTATTGTAAAGGTCAGGATTCAGGAATCAGAGACCCAGGTACTGACCAGGTGAGGATTCAGGAATCAGAGATCTAGGTACTGTACCGGTAAGGATTCAGGAATCAGAGACCTAGGTACTCTACCGGTGAGGATTCAGGAATCAGAGACCTAGGTACTGTACCGGTAAGGATTCAGGAATCAGAGACCTAGGTATTGTAAAGGTCAGGATTCAGGAATCAGAGACCTAGGTACTCTACCAGTGAGGATTCAGGAATCAGAGACCTGGGTACTGTACCGGTGAGGATTCAGGAATCTGACACCTTGGTACTGTACCGGTTATGAATCAGGAATCTGAGACCTAGATACTGTACTTGGTGAGGATTCATTTATCAGAGACCTAGATACTGTACCTGGTTAGGATTCAGGAATCAGAGACCCAGGTACTGATCTGGTGAGGATTCAGGAATCAGAGACCTAGGTACTGTACTGGTGACGATTCAGGAATCAGAGACTAGACACTGTACCTGTTGAGGATTCAGGAAGCAGAGACCTAGTTACTCTACTTGGTGATGATTCAGGAATCAGAGACCTAGGAACTGTACCTGGTGAGGATTCAGGAATCAGAGACCTAGGTACTGTAGTGGTGAGGATTCAGGAATCAGAGACCTAGGTACTGTACCTGGTGGGGATTCAGGAATCCGAGACCTAGGTACTGTAACGGTGAGTTTTCAGGAATCAGAGACCAAGGTAATGTACCTGGTGACGATTCAGGAATCAGAGACCTAGTTACTGTAGTTGGTGAGGATTCAAGAATCAGAGACCTAGATACTATACTGGTGAGGATTCAGGAATCAGAGAGCTAGGTACTGCACCTGCTGAGGATTCAGGAATCCGATACATAGGTACTGAACTGGTGATGATTCAGGAATCGGAGAACTGGATACTGTACTTGGGGAGGATTCAGGAATCGGAGACCTGGGTACTGTACAAGTGAGGATTCAGGAATCAGAGACCTAGGTACTCTACCGTGAGGATTCAGGAATCAGAGACCTAGCTACTGAACTGGTAATGTTTCAGGAATCAGAGACCTAGGTACTGTAAAGGTCAGGATTCAGGAAACAGAGACCAAGGTACTGTACCAGTGAGGATTCAGGAATCAGACACCTTGGTACTATACCGGTGAAAATTCAGGAATCAGAGACCTAGGTACTGTACCGGTGATGATTCAGGAATCAGAGACCCAGGTACTGACCTGGTGAGGATTCAGGAATCAAAGACCTAGGTACTGTACCGGTAAGGATTCAGGAATCAGACACCTTGGTACTGTACCGGGGATGATTCAGGAATCAGAGACCTGGGTACTGTACCGGTGAGGATTCAGGAATCAGACACCTTGGTACTGTACCGGGGATGATTCAGGAATCTGAGACCTAGATACTATACATGGTTAGGATTCAGGAATCAGAGAGATAGTTACTGTAGTTGGTGAGGATTCAGGAATCAGAGACCTAGATACTATACTGGTGAGGATTCAGGAATCAGAGACCTCGGTACTGTACCTGCTGAGGATTCAGGAATCAGTGACCTAGATGCTATACTGGTGAGGATTCAGGAATCAAAGACCTAGGTACTGTACTGGTAAAGATTCATGAATCAGAAACCTAGGTACTGTACTGGAGACGATTCAGGAATCAGAGACCTAGGTACTGTACATGATGAGGATTCAGGAATCAGAGACCTAGATACTGTACCTGGTGAGGATTCAGGAATCAGATACCTAGGTACTGAATAGGTGATGATTCAGGAATTGGAGAACTGGAAACTGTACTTGGTGAGGATTCAGGAATCGGAGACCTGGGTACTGTACTGGTAAGGATTCAGGAATCAGAGACCTAGGTATTGTAAAGGTCAGGATTCAGGAATCAGAGACCCAGGTACTGACCTGGTGAGGATTCAGGAATCAGAGACCTAGGTACTCTACCGGTGAGGATTCAGGAATCAGAGACCTTGGTACTGTACCGGTAAGGATTCAGGAATCAGAGACCTAGGTATTGTAAAGGTCAGGATTCAGGAATCAGAGACCTAGGTACTCTACCAGTGAGGATTCAGGAATCAGAGACCTGGGTACTGTACCGGTGAGGATTCAGGAATCTGACACCTTGGTACTGTACCGGTTATGGATCAGGAATCTGAGACCTAGATACTGTACTTGGTGAGGATTCATTTATCAGAGACCTAGATACTGTACCTGGTTAGGATTCAGGAATCAGAGACCCAGGTACTGATCTGGTGAGGATTCAGGAATCAGAGACCTAGGTACTGTACTGGTGACGATTCAGGAATCAGAGACCTAGACACTGTACCTGTTGAGGATTCAGGAAGCAGAGACCTAGTTGCTCTACTTGGTGATGATTCAGGAATCAGAGACCTAGGAACTGTACCTGGTGGGGATTCAGGAATTCGAGACCTAGGTACTGTACCGGTGAGTTATCAGGAATCAGAGACCTAGGTAATGTACCTGGTGAGGATTCAGGAATCAGAGACCTAGGTACTGTAGTGGTGAGGATTCAGGAATCAGAGACCTAGGTACTGTACCTGGTGGGGATTCAGGAATCCGAGACCTAGGTACTGTAACGGTGAGTTTTCAGGAATCAGAGACCTAGGTAATGTACCTGGTGAGGATTCAGGAATCAGAGACCTGGGTACTGTACTGGTGAGGATTCAGGAATCAGAGACCTAGGTATTGTAAAGGTCAGGATTCAGGAATCAGAGACCCAGGTACTGACCGGGTGAGGATTCAGGAATCAGAGACCTAGGTACTGTACCGGTAAGGATTCAGGAATCAGAGACCTAGGTATTGTAAAGGTCAGGATTCAGGAATCAGAGACCTAGGTACTCTACCGATGAGGATTCTGGAATCAGAGACCTAGGTACTGTACCGGTAAGGATTCAAGAATCAGAGACCTAGGTATTGTAAAGGTCAGGATTCAGGAATCAGAGACCTAGGTACTCTACCAGTGAGGATTCAGGAATCAGAGATCTGGGTACTGTACTGGTGAGGATTCAGGAATCTGACACCTTGGTACTGTACCGGTTATGAATCAGGAATCTGAGACCTAGATACTGTACTTGGTGAGGATTCATTTATCAGAGAACTAGATACTGTACCTGGTTAGGATTCAGGAATCAGAGACCTAGGTACTGAACTGGTAATGATTCAGGAATCAGAGACCTAGTTACTCTACTTGGTGATGATTCAGGAATCAAAGACCTAGGTACCTTACAGGTGAGTATTCAGGAATCAGAGACCTAGACACTGTACCTGTTGAGGATTCAGGAAGCAGAGACCTAGATAACGTACCTGGGGAGGATTCAGAAATCAGAGACCTAGATACTATACGGGTGAGGATTCAGGAATCAGAGAGCTAGGTAATGCACCTGCTGAGGATTCAGGAATCAGGTACATAGGGACTGAACTGGTAATGATTCAGGAATCAGAGACCTAGGTACTGTACTGGTAAGGTTTCAGGAATCAGAGACCTAGGTACTCTACCGGTGAGGATTCAGGAATCAGAGACCTAGGTACTCTACCGGTGAGGATTCAGGAATCAGAGAGCTAGGTAATGCACCTGCTGAGGATTCAGGAATCAGGTACATAGGTACTGAACTGTTGATGATTCAGGAATCGGAGAACTGGATACTGTACTTGGGGAGGATTCAGGAATCGGAGACCTGGGTACTGTACGGGTGAGGATTCAGGAATCAGAGACCTAGGTACTCTACCGGTGAGGATTCAGGAATCAGAGACCTAGGTACTGAACTGGTAATGATTCAGGAATCAGAGACCTAGGTACTGTACTGGTATGGATTCAGGAATCAGAGACCTACGTATTGTAAAGGTCAGGATTCAGGAATCAGAGACCAAGGTACTGTACCAGTGAGGATTCAGGAATCAGACACCTTGGTACTAAACCGGTGAAAATTCAGGAATCAGAGACCTAGGTACTGTACCGGTGATGATTCAGGAATCAGACACCCAGGTACTGACCTGGTGAGGATTCAGGAATCAAAGACCTAGGTACTGTACCGGTAAGGATTCAGGAATCAGAGACCTAGGTACTATAAAGGTCAGGATTCAGGAATCAGAGACCTAGGTACTAAACCGGTGAGGATTCAGGAATCAGATACCTGGGTACTGTACTGGGTGAGGATTCATTTATCAGAGACCTAGATACTGTACCTGGTTAGGATTCAGGAATCAGAGAGCTAGGTACTGTACTGGTGAGGATTCAGGAATCAGAGACCTCGGTACTGTACCTGCTGAGGATTCAGGAATCAGTGACCTAGATGCTATACTGGTGAGGATTCAGGAATCAAAGACCTAGGTACTGTACTGGTAAAGATTCATGAATCAGAAACCTAGGTACTGTACTGGAGACGATTCAGGAATCAGAGACCTAGGTACTGTACATGATGAGGATTCAGGAATCAGAGACCTAGATACTGTACCTGGTGAGGATACAGGAATCAGATACCTAGGTACTGAACTGGTGATGATTCAGGAATCGGAGAACTGGAAACTGTACTTGGTGAGGATTCAGGATTCGGAGACCTGGGTACTTTACTGGTAAGGATTCAGGAATCAGAGACCTACGTATTGTAAAGGTCAGGATTCAGGAATCAGAGACCCAGATACTGACCTGGTGAGGATTCAGGAATCAGAGACCTAGGTACTGTACCGGTAAGGATTCAGGAATCAGAGACCTAGGTACTATACCGGTGAGGATTCAGGAATCAGAGACCTAGGTACTGTACCGGTAAGGATTCAGGAATCAGAGACCTAGGTATTGTAAAGGTCAGGATTCAGGAATCAGAGACCTAGGTACTCTACCAGTGAGGATTCAGGAATCAGAGACCTGGGTACTGTACCGGTGAGGATTCAGGAATCTGACACCTTGGTACAGTACCGGTTATGAATCAGGAATCTGAGACCTAGATACTGTACTTGGTGAGGATTCATTTATCAGAGACCTAGATACTGTACCTGGTTAGGATTCAGGAATCAGAGACCCAGGTACTGATCTGGTGAGGATTCAGGAATCAGAGACCTAGGTACTGTACTGGTGACGATTCAGGAATCAGAGACCTAGACACTGTACCTGTTGAGGATTCAGGAAGCAGAGACCTAGTTACTCTACTTGGTGATGATTCAGGAATCAGAGACCTAGGAACTGTACCTGGTGGGGATTCAGGAATTCGAGACCTAGGTACTGTACCGGTGAGTTTTCAGGAATCAGAGACCTAGGTAATGTACCTGGTGAGGATTCAGGAATCAGAGACCTAGGTACTGTAGTGGTGAGGATTCAGGAATCAGAGACCTAGGTACTGTACCTGGTGGGGATTCAGGAATCCGAGACCTAGGTACTGTAACGGTGAGTTTTCAGGAATCAGAGACCTAGGTACTGTACTGGTAAGGATTCAGGAATCAGAGACTTAGATACTATACGGGTGAGGATTCAGGAATCAGAGAGCTAGGTAATGCACCTGCTGAGGATTCAGGAATCAGGTACATAGGTACTGAACTGTTGATGATTCAGGAATCGGAGAACTGGATACTGTACTTGGGGAGGATTCAGGAATCGGAGACCTGGGTACTGTACGGGTGAGGATTCAGGAATCAGAGACCTAGGTACTCTACCGGTGAGGATTCAGGAATCAGAGACCTGGGTACTGAACTGGTAATGATTCAGGAATCAGAGACCTAGGTACTGTACTGGTATGGATTCAGGAATCAGAGACCTACGTATTGTAAAGGTCAGGATTCAGGAATCAGAGACCAAGGTACTGTACCAGTGAGGATTCAGGAATCAGACACCTTGGTACTAAACCGGTGAAAATCCAGGAATCAGAGACCTAGGTACTGTACCGGTGATGATTCAGGAATCAGACACCCAGGTACTGACCTGGTGAGGATTCAGGAATCAAAGACCTAGGTACTGTACCGGTAAGGATTCAGGAATCAGAGACCTAGGTACTATAAAGGTCAGGATTCAGGAATCAGAGACCTAGGTACTAAACCGGTGAGGATTCAGGAATCAGATACCTGGGTACTGTACCGCTGAGGATTCAGGAATCTGAGACCTAGATACTGTACTTGGTGAGGATTCATTTATCAGAGACCTAGATACTGTACCTGGTTAGGATTCAGGAATCAGAGAGCTAGGTACTGTACTGGTGAAGATTCAGGAATCAGAGACCTCGGTACTGTACCTGCTGAGGATTCAGGAATCAGTGACCTAGATGCTATACTGGTGAGGATTCAGGAATCAAAGACCTAGGTACTGTACTGGTAAAGATTCATGAATCAGAAACCTAGGTACTGTACTGGAGACGATTCAGGAATCAGAGACCTAGGTACTGTACATGATGAGGATTCAGGAATCAGAGACCTAGATACTGTACCTGGTGAGGATACAGGAATCAGATACCTAGGTACTGAACTGGTGATGATTCAGGAATCGGAGAACTGGAAACTGTACTTGGTGAGGATTCAGGATTCGGAGACCTGGGTACTTTACTGGTAAGGATTCAGGAATCAGAGACCTACGTATTGTAAAGGTCAGGATTCAGGAATCAGAGACCCAGATACTGACCTGGTGAGGATTCAGGAATCAGAGACCTAGACACTGTACCTGTTGAGGATTCGGGAAGCAGAGACCTAGTTACTCTACTTGGTGATGATTCAGGAATCAGAGACCTAGGAACTGTACCTGGTGGGGATTCAGGAATTCGAGACCTAGGTACTGTACCGGTGAGTTTTCAGGAAACAGAGACCTAGGTAATGTACCTGGTGAGGATTCAGGAATCAGAGACCTAGGTACTGTAGGGGTGAGGTTTCAGGAATCAGAGACCTAGGTACTGTACCTGGTGGGGATTCAGGAATCCGAGACCTAGGTACTGTAACGGTGAGTTTTCAGGAATCAGAGACCTAGGTAATGTACCTGGTGAGGATTCAGGAATCAGAGACCTGGGTACTGTACTGGTGAGGATTCAGGAATCAGAGACCTAGGTATTGTAAAGGTCAGGATTCAGGAATCAGAGACCTAGGTACTGTACCGGTAAGGATTCAGGAATCAGAGACCTAGGTATTGTCAAGGTCAGGATTCAGGAATCAGAGACCTAGGTACTCTACCGATGAGGATTCTGGAATCAGAGACCTAGGTACTGTACCGGTAAGGATTCAGGAATCAGAGACCTAGGTATTGTAAAGGTCAGGATTCAGGAATCAGAGACCTAGGTACTCTACCAGTGAGGATTCAGGAATCAGAGATCTGGGTACTGTACCGGTGAGGATTCAGGAATCTGACACCTTGGTACTGTACCGGTTATGAATCAGGAATCTGAGACCTAGATACTGTACTTGGTGAGGATTCATTTATCAGAGAACTAGATACTGTACCTGGTTAGGATTCAGGAATCAGAGACCTAGGTACTGTAGTGGTGAGGATTCAGGAATCAAAGACCTAGGTACTATACCTGGTGGGGATTCAGGAATCCGAGACCTAGGTACTGTACCGGTAAGTTTTCAGGAATCAGAGACCTAGGTAACGTACCTGGTGAGGATTCAGGAATTAGAGACCTAGTTACTGTAGTTGGTGAGGATTCAGGAATCAGAGACCTAGATACTATACTGGTGAGGATTCAGGAATCAAAGATCTAGGTACTGTACTGGTAAAGATTCATGAATCAGAAACCTAGGTACTGTACTGGAGACGATTCAGGAATCAGAGACCTAGGTACTGTACATGGTGAGGATTCAGGAATCAGAGACCTAGGTACTGTAAAGGTCAGGATTCAGGAATCAGAGACCTGGGTACTGTACCAGTCAGGATTCAGGAATCAGACACCTTTGTACTATACCGGTGATGAATCAGGAATCTGAGACCTAGATACTGTACTTGGTGAGGATTCATTTATCAGAGACCTAGATACTGTACCTGGGTAGGAGTCAGGAATCAGAGACCTAGGTACTCTACTGGAGACGATTCAGGAATCAGAGACCTAGGTAATGAACTGGTAATGATTCAGAAATCAGAGACCTAGGTTCTGTACTGGTGACGATTCAGGAATCAGAGACCTAGTTACTCTACTTGGTGATGATTCAGGAATCAGAGACCTAGGTACCTTACTGGTGAGGATTCAGGAATCAGAGACCTAGACACTGTACCTGTTGAGGATTCAGGAAGCAGAGACCTAGATAATGTACCTGGTGAGGATTCAGGAATCAGAGACCTAGGTACTGTACTGGTATGGATTCAGGAATCAGAGACCTACGTATTGTAAAGGTCAGGATTCAGGAATCAGAGACCAAGGTACTGTACCAGTGAGGATTCAGGAATCAGACACCTTGGTACTAAACCGGTGAAAATTCAGGAATCAGAGACCTAGGTACTGTACCGGTGATGATTCAGGAATCAGACACCCAGGTACTGACCTGGTGAGGATTCAGGAATCAAAGACCTAGGTACTGTACCGGTAAGGATTCAGGAATCAGAGACCTAGGTACTATAAAGGTCAGGATTCAGGAATCAGAGACCTAGGTACTAAACCGGTGAGGATTCAGGAATCAGATACCTGGGTACTGTACCGCTGAGGATTCAGGAATCTGAGACCTAGATACTGTACTTGGTGAGGATTCATTTATCAGAGACCTAGATACTGTACCTGGTTAGGATTCAGGAATCAGAGAGCTAGGTACTGTACTGGTGAGGATTCAGGAATCAGAGACCTCGGTACTGTACCTGCTGAGGATTCAGGAATCAGTGACCTAGATGCTATACTGGTGAGGATTCAGGAATCAAAGACCTAGGTACTGTACTGGTAAAGATTCATGAATCAGAAACCTAGGTACTGTACTGGAGACGATTCAGGAATCAGAGACCTAGGTACTGTACATGATGAGGATTCAGGAATCAGAGACCTAGATACTGTACCTGGTGAGGATACAGGAATCAGATACCTAGGTACTGAACTGGTGATGATTCAGGAATCGGAGAACTGGAAACTGTACTTGGTGAGGATTCAGGATTCGGAGATCTGGGTACTTTACTGGTAAGGATTCAGGAATCAGAGACCTACGTATTGTAAAGGTCAGGATTCAGGAATCAGAGACCCAGATACTGACCTGGTGAGGATTCAGGAATCAGAGACCTAGGTACTGTACCGGTAAGGATTCAGGAATCAGAGACCTAGGTACTATACCGGTGAGGATTCAGGAATCAGAGACCTAGGTACTGTACCGGTAAGGATTCAGGAATCAGAGACCTAGGTATTGTAAAGGTCAGGATTCAGGAATCAGAGACCTAGGTACTCTACCAGTGAGGATTCAGGAATCAGAGACCTGGGTACTGTACCGGTGAGGATTCAGGAATCTGACACCTTGGTACAGTACCGGTTATGAATCAGGAATCTGAGACCTAGATACTGTACTTGGTGAGGATTCATTTATCAGAGACCTAGGTACTGTACCTGGTTAGGATTCAGGAATCAGAGACCCAGGTACTGATCTGGTGAGGATTCAGGAATCAGAGACCTAGGTACTGTACTGGTGACGATTCAGGAATCAGAGACCTAGACACTGTACCTGTTGAGGATTCAGGAAGCAGAGACCTAGTTACTCTACTTGGTGATGATTCAGGAATCAGAGACCTAGGAACTGTACCTGGTGGGGATTCAGGAATTCGAGACCTAGGTACTGTACCGGTGAGTTTTCAGGAATCAGAGACCTAGGTAATGTACCTGGTGAGGATTCAGGAATCAGAGACCTAGGTACTGTAGGGGTGAGGATTCAGGAATCAGAAACCTAGGTACTGTACCTGGTGGGGATTCAGGAATCCGAGACCTAGGTACTGTACTGGTGAGGATTCAGGAATCAGAGACCTAGGTATTGTAAAGGTCAGGATTCAGGAATCAGAGACCCAGGTACTGACCTGGTGAGGATTCAGGAATCAGAGACCTAGGTACTGTACCGGTAAGGATTCAGGAATCAGAGACCTAGGTATTGTCAAGGTCAGGATTCAGGAATCAGAGACCTAGGTACTCTACCGATGAGGATTCTGGAATCAGAGACCTAGGTACTGTACCGGTAAGGATTCAGGAATCAGAGACCTAGGTACTGTAAAGGTCAGGATTCAGGAATCAGAGACCTAGGTACTCTACCAGTGAGGATTCAGGAATCAGAGATCTGGGTACTGTACCGGTGAGGATTCAGGAATCTGACACCTTGGTACTGTACCGGTTATGAATCAGGAATCTGAGACCTAGATACTGTACTTGGTGAGGATTCATTTATCAGAGAACTAGATACTGTACCTGGTTAGGATTCAGGAATCAGAGACCTAGGTACTGTAGTGGTGAGGATTCAGGAATCAAAGACCTAGGTACTATACCTGGTGGGGATTCAGGAATCTGAGACCTAGGTACTGTACCGGTAAGTTTTCAGGAATCAGAGACCTAGGTAACGTACCTGGTGAGGATTCAGGAATTAGAGACCTAGTTACTGTAGTTGGTGAGGATTCAGGAATCAGAGACCTAGATACTATACTGGTGAGGATTCAGGAATCAAAGACCTAGGTACTGTACTGGTAAAGATTCATGAATCAGAAACCTAGGTACTGTACTGGAGACGATTCAGGAATCAGAGACCTAGGTACTGTACATGGTGAGGATTCAGGAATCAGAGACCTAGGTACTGTAAAGGTCAGGATTCAGGAATCAGAGACCTGGGTACTGTACCAGTCAGGATTCAGGAATCAGACACCTTTGTACTATACCGGTGATGAATCAGGAATCTGAGACCTAGATACTGTACTTGGTGAGGATTCATTTATCAGAGACCTAGATACTGTACCTGGGTAGGAGTCAGGAATCAGAGACCTAGGTACTCTACTGGAGACGATTCAGGAATCAGAGACCTAGGTAATGAACTGGTAATGATTCAGAAATCAGAGACCTAGGTTCTGTACTGGTGACGATTCAGGAATCAGAGACCTAGTTACTCTACTTGGTGATGATTCAGGAATCAGAGACCTAGGTACCTTACTGGTGAGGATTCAGGAATCAGAGACCTAGACACTGTACCTGTTGAGGATTCAGGAAGCAGAGACCTAGATAATGTACCTGGTGAGGATTCAGGAATCAGAGACCTAGGTACTGTACTGGTATGGATTCAGGAATCAGAGACCTACGTATTGTAAAGGTCAGGATTCAGGAATCAGAGACCAAGGTACTGTACCAGTGAGGATTCAGGAATCAGACACCTTGGTACTAAACCGGTGAAAATTCAGGAATCAGAGACCTAGGTACTGTACCGGTGATGATTCAGGAATCAGACACCCAGGTACTGACCTGGTGAGGATTCAGGAATCAAAGACCTAGGTACTGTACCAGTAAGGATTCAGGAATCAGAGACCTAGGTACTATAAAGGTCAGGATTCAGGAATCAGAGACCTAGGTACTATACCGGTGAGGATTCAGGAATCAGAGACCTAGGTACTGTACCGGTAAGGATTCAGGAATCAGAGACCTAGGTATTGTAAAGGTCAGGATTCAGGAATCAGAGACCTAGGTACTCTACCAGTGAGGATTCAGGAATCAGAGATCTGGGTACTGTACCGGTGAGGATTCAGGAATCTGACACCTTGGTACTGTACCGGTTATGAATCAGGAATCTGAGACCTAGATACTGTACTTGGTGAGGATTCATTTATCAGAGAACTAGATACTGTACCTGGTTAGGATTCAGGAATCAGAGACCTAGGTACTGTAGTGGTGAGGATTCAGGAATCAAAGACCTAGGTACTATACCTGGTGGGGATTCAGGAATCTGAGACCTAGGTACTGTACCGGTAAGTTTTCAGGAATCAGAGACCTAGGTAACGTACCTGGTGAGGATTCAGGAATTAGAGACCTAGTTACTGTAGTTGGTGAGGATTCAGGAATCAGAGACCTAGATACTATACTGGTGAGGATTCAGGAATCAAAGACCTAGGTACTGTACTGGTAAAGATTCATGAATCAGAAACCTAGGTACTGTACTGGAGACGATTCAGGAATCAGAGACCTAGGTACTGTACATGGTGAGGATTCAGGAATCAGAGACCTAGGTACTGTAAAGGTCAGGATTCAGGAATCAGAGACCTGGGTACTGTACCAGTCAGGATTCAGGAATCAGACACCTTTGTACTATACCGGTGATGAATCAGGAATCTGAGACCTAGATACTGTACTTGGTGAGGATTCATTTATCAGAGACCTAGATACTGTACCTGGGTAGGAGTCAGGAATCAGAGACCTAGGTACTCTACTGGAGACGATTCAGGAATCAGAGACCTAGGTAATGAACTGGTAATGATTCAGAAATCAGAGACCTAGGTTCTGTACTGGTGACGATTCAGGAATCAGAGACCTAGTTACTCTACTTGGTGATGATTCAGGAATCAGAGACCTAGGTACCTTACTGGTGAGGATTCAGGAATCAGAGACCTAGACACTGTACCTGTTGAGGATTCAGGAAGCAGAGACCTAGATAATGTACCTGGTGAGGATTCAGGAATCAGAGACCTAGGTACTGTACTGGTATGGATTCAGGAATCAGAGACCTACGTATTGTAAAGGTCAGGATTCAGGAATCAGAGACCAAGGTACTGTACCAGTGAGGATTCAGGAATCAGACACCTTGGTACTAAACCGGTGAAAATTCAGGAATCAGAGACCTAGGTACTGTACCGGTGATGATTCAGGAATCAGACACCCAGGTACTGACCTGGTGAGGATTCAGGAATCAAAGACCTAGGTACTGTACCAGTAAGGATTCAGGAATCAGAGACCTAGGTACTATAAAGGTCAGGATTCAGGAATCAGAGACCTAGGTACTATACCGGTGAGGATTCAGGAATCAGAGACCTAGGTACTGTACCGGTAAGGATTCAGGAATCAGAGACCTAGGTATTGTAAAGGTCAGGATTCAGGAATCAGAGACCTAGGTACTCTACCAGTGAGGATTCAGGAATCAGTGACCTGGGTACTGTACCGGTGAGGATTCAGGAATCTGACACCTTGGTACAGTACCGGTTATGAATCAGGAATCTGAGACCTAGATACTGTACTTGGTGAGGATTCATTTATCAGAGACCTAGATACTGTACCTGGTTAGGATTCAGGAATCAGAGACCCAGGTACTGATCTGGTGAGGATTCAGGAATCAGAGACCTAGGTACTGTACTGGTGACGATTCAGGAATCAGAGACCTAGACACTGTACCTGTTGAGGATTCAGGAAGCAGAGACCTAGTTACTCTACTTGGTGATGATTCAGGAATCAGAGACCTAGGAACTGTACCTGGTGGGGATTCAGGAATTCGAGACCTAGGTACTGTACCGGTGAGTTTTCAGGAATCAGAGACCTAGGTAATGTACCTGGTGAGGATTCAGGAATCAGAGACCTAGGTACTGTAGTGGTGAGGATTCAGGAATCAGAGACCTAGGTACTGTACCTGGTGGGGATTCAGGAATCCGAGACCTAGGTACTGTAACGGTGAGTTTTCAGGAATCAGAGACCTAGGTACTGTACTGGTAAGGATTCAGGAATCAGAGACTTAGATACTATACGGGTGAGGATTCAGGAATCAGAGACCTAGGTATTGTAAAGGTCAGGATTCAGGAATCAGAGACCTAGGTACTCTACCAGTGAGGATTCAGGAATCAGAGACCTGGGTACTGTACCGGTGAGGATTCAGGAATCTGACACCTTGGTACAGTACCGGTTATGAATCAGGAATCTGAGACCTAGATACTGTACTTGGTGAGGATTCATTTATCAGAGACCTAGATACTGTACCTGGTTAGGATTCAGGAATCAGAGACCCAGGTACTGATCTGGTGAGGATTCAGGAATCAGAGACCTAGGTACTGTACTGGTGACGATTCAGGAATCAGAGACCTAGACACTGTACCTGTTGAGGATTCAGGAAGCAGAGACCTAGTTACTCTACTTGGTGATGATTCAGGAATCAGAGACCTAGGAACTGTACCTGGTGGGGATTCAGGAATTCGAGACCTAGGTACTGTACCGGTGAGTTTTCAGGAATCAGAGACCTAGGTAATGTACCTGGTGAGGATTCAGGAATCAGAGACCTAGGTACTGTAGTGGTGAGGATTCAGGAATCAGAGACCTAGGTACTGTACCTGGTGGGGATTCAGGAATCCGAGACCTAGGTACTGTAACGGTGAGTTTTCAGGAATCAGAGACCTAGGTACTGTACTGGTAAGGATTCAGGAATCAGAGACTTAGATACTATACGGGTGAGGATTCAGGAATCAGAGAGCTAGGTAATGCACCTGCTGAGGATTCAGGAATCAGGTACATAGGTACTGAACTGTTGATGATTCAGGAATCGGAGAACTGGATACTGTACTTGGGGAGGATTCAGGAATCGGAGACCTGGGTACTGTACGGGTGAGGATTCAGGAATCAGAGACCTAGGTACTCTACCGGTGAGGATTCAGGAATCAGAGACCTAGGTACTGAACTGGTAATGATTCAGGAATCAGAGACCTAGGTACTGTACTGGTATGGATTCAGGAATCAGAGACCTACGTATTGTAAAGGTCAGGATTCAGGAATCAGAGACCAAGGTACTGTACCAGTGAGGATTCAGGAATCAGACACCTTGGTACTAAACCGGTGAAAATTCAGGAATCAGAGACCTAGGTACTGTACCGGTGATGATTCAGGAATCAGACACCCAGGTACTGACCTGGTGAGGATTCAGGAATCAAAGACCTAGGTACTGTACCGGTAAGGATTCAGGAATCAGAGACCTAGGTACTATAAAGGTCAGGATTCAGGAATCAGAGACCTAGGTACTAAACCGGTGAGGATTCAGGAATCAGATACCTGGGTACTGTACCGCTGAGGATTCAGGAATCTGAGACCTAGATACTGTACTTGGTGAGGATTCATTTATCAGAGACCTAGATACTGTACCTGGTTAGGATTCAGGAATCAGAGAGCTAGGTACTGTACTGGTGAGGATTCAGGAATCAGAGACCTCGGTACTGTACCTGCTGAGGATTCAGGAATCAGTGACCTAGATGCTATACTGGTGAGGATTCAGGAATCAAAGACCTAGGTACTGTACTGGTAAAGATTCATGAATCAGAAACCTAGGTACTGTACTGGAGACGATTCAGGAATCAGAGACCTAGGTACTGTACATGATGAGGATTCAGGAATCAGAGACCTAGATACTGTACCTGGTGAGGATACAGGAATCAGATACCTAGGTACTGAACTGGTGATGATTCAGGAATCGGAGAACTGGAAACTGTACTTGGTGAGGATTCAGGATTCGGAGACCTGGGTACTTTACTGGTAAGGATTCAGGAATCAGAGACCTACGTATTGTAAAGGTCAGGATTCAGGAATCAGAGACCCAGATACTGACCTGGTGAGGATTCAGGAATCAGAGACCTAGGTACTGTACCGGTAAGGATTCAGGAATCAGAGACCTAGGTACTATACCGGTGAGGATTCAGGAATCAGAGACCTAGGTACTGTACCGGTAAGGATTCAGGAATCAGAGACCTAGGTATTGTAAAGGTCAGGATTCAGGAATCAGAGACCTAGGTACTCTACCAGTGAGGATTCAGGAATCAGAGACCTGGGTACTGTACCGGTGAGGATTCAGGAATCTGACACCTTGGTACAGTACCGGTTATGAATCAGGAATCTGAGACCTAGATACTGTACTTGGTGAGGATTCATTTATCAGAGACCTAGGTACTGTACCTGGTTAGGATTCAGGAATCAGAGACCCAGGTACTGATCTGGTGAGGATTCAGGAATCAGAGACCTAGGTACTGTACTGGTGACGATTCAGGAATCAGAGACCTAGACACTGTACCTGTTGAGGATTCAGGAAGCAGAGACCTAGTTACTCTACTTGGTGATGTTTCAGGAATCAGAGACCTAGGAACTGTACCTGGTGGGGATTCAGGAATTCGAGACCTAGGTACTGTACCGGTGAGTTTTCAGGAATCAGAGACCTAGGTAATGTACCTGGTGAGGATTCAGGAATCAGAGACCTAGGTACTGTAGGGGTGAGGATTCAGGAATCAGAAACCTAGGTACTGTACCTGGTGGGGATTCAGGAATCCGAGACCTAGGTACTGTACTGGTGAGGATTCAGGAATCAGAGACCTAGGTATTGTAAAGGTCAGGATTCAGGAATCAGAGACCCAGGTACTGACCTGGTGAGGATTCAGGAATCAGAGACCTAGGTACTGTACCGGTAAGGATTCAGGAATCAGAGACCTAGGTATTGTCAAGGTCAGGATTCAGGAATCAGAGACCTAGGTACTCTACCGATGAGGATTCTGGAATCAGAGACCTAGGTACTGTACCGGTAAGGATTCAGGAATCAGAGACCTAGGTACTGTAAAGGTCAGGATTCAGGAATCAGAGACCTAGGTACTCTACCAGTGAGGATTCAGGAATCAGAGATCTGGGTACTGTACCGGTGAGGATTCAGGAATCTGACACCTTGGTACTGTACCGGTTATGAATCAGGAATCTGAGACCTAGATACTGTACTTGGTGAGGATTCATTTATCAGAGAACTAGATACTGTACCTGGTTAGGATTCAGGAATCAGAGACCTAGGTACTGTAGTGGTGAGGATTCAGGAATCAAAGACCTAGGTACTATACCTGGTGGGGATTCAGGAATCTGAGACCTAGGTACTGTACCGGTAAGTTTTCAGGAATCAGAGACCTAGGTAACGTACCTGGTGAGGATTCAGGAATTAGAGACCTAGTTACTGTAGTTGGTGAGGATTCAGGAATCAGAGACCTAGATACTATACTGGTGAGGATTCAGGAATCAAAGACCTAGGTACTGTACTGGTAAAGATTCATGAATCAGAAACCTAGGTACTGTACTGGAGACGATTCAGGAATCAGAGACCTAGGTACTGTACATGGTGAGGATTCAGGAATCAGAGACCTAGGTACTGTAAAGGTCAGGATTCAGGAATCAGAGACCTGGGTACTGTACCAGTCAGGATTCAGGAATCAGACACCTTTGTACTATACCGGTGATGAATCAGGAATCTGAGACCTAGATACTGTACTTGGTGAGGATTCATTTATCAGAGACCTAGATACTGTACCTGGGTAGGAGTCAGGAATCAGAGACCTAGGTACTCTACTGGAGACGATTCAGGAATCAGAGACCTAGGTAATGAACTGGTAATGATTCAGAAATCAGAGACCTAGGTTCTGTACTGGTGACGATTCAGGAATCAGAGACCTAGTTACTCTACTTGGTGATGATTCAGGAATCAGAGACCTAGGTACCTTACTGGTGAGGATTCAGGAATCAGAGACCTAGACACTGTACCTGTTGAGGATTCAGGAAGCAGAGACCTAGATAATGTACCTGGTGAGGATTCAGGAATCAGAGACCTAGGTACTGTACTGGTATGGATTCAGGAATCAGAGACCTACGTATTGTAAAGGTCAGGATTCAGGAATCAGAGACCAAGGTACTGTACCAGTGAGGATTCAGGAATCAGACACCTTGGTACTAAACCGGTGAAAATTCAGGAATCAGAGACCTAGGTACTGTACCGGTGATGATTCAGGAATCAGACACCCAGGTACTGACCTGGTGAGGATTCAGGAATCAAAGACCTAGGTACTGTACCAGTAAGGATTCAGGAATCAGAGACCTAGGTACTTTAAAGGTCAGGATTCAGGAATCAGAGACCTAGGTACTATACCGGTGAGGATTCAGGAATCAGAGACCTAGGTACTGTACCGGTAAGGATTCAGGAATCAGAGACCTAGGTATTGTAAAGGTCAGGATTCATGAATCAGAGACCTAGGTACTCTACCAGTGAGGATTCAGGAATCAGTGACCTGGGTACTGTACCGGTGAGGATTCAGGAATCTGACACCTTGGTACAGTACCGGTTATGAATCAGGAATCTGAGACCTAGATACTGTACTTGGTGAGGATTCATTTATCAGAGACCTAGATACTGTACCTGGTTAGGATTCAGGAATCAGAGACCCAGGTACTGATCTGGTGAGGATTCAGGAATCAGAGACCTAGGTACTGTACTGGTGACGATTCAGGAATCAGAGACCTAGACACTGTACCTGTTGAGGATTCAGGAAGCAGAGACCTAGTTACTCTACTTGGTGATGATTCAGGAATCAGAGACCTAGGAACTGTACCTGGTGGGGATTCAGGAATTCGAGACCTAGGTACTGTACCGGTGAGTTTTCAGGAATCAGAGACCTAGGTAATGTACCTGGTGAGGATTCAGGAATCAGAGACCTAGGTACTGTAGTGGTGAGGATTCAGGAATCAGAGACCTAGGTACTGTACCTGGTGGGGATTCAGGAATCCGAGACCTAGGTACTGTAACGGTGAGTTTTCAGGAATCAGAGACCTAGGTACTGTACTGGTAAGGATTCAGGAATCAGAGACTTAGATACTATACGGGTGAGGATTCAGGAATCAGAGAGCTAGGTAATGCACCTGCTGAGGATTCAGGAATCAGGTACATAGGTACTGAACTGTTGATGATTCAGGAATCGGAGAACTGGATACTGTACTTGGGGAGGATTCAGGAATCGGAGACCTGGGTACTGTACGGGTGAGGATTCAGGAATCAGAGACCTAGGTACTCTACCGGTGAGGATTCAGGAATCAGAGACCTAGGTACTGAACTGGTAATGATTCAGGAATCAGAGACCTAGGTACTGTACTGGTATGGATTCAGGAATCAGAGACCTACGTATTGTAAAGGTCAGGATTCAGGAATCAGAGACCAAGGTACTGTACCAGTGAGGATTCAGGAATCAGACACCTTGGTACTAAACCGGTGAAAATTCAGGAATCAGAGACCTAGGTACTGTACCGGTGATGATTCAGGAATCAGACACCCAGGTACTGACCTGGTGAGGATTCAGGAATCAAAGACCTAGGTACTGTACCGGTAAGGATTCAGGAATCAGAGACCTAGGTACTATAAAGGTCAGGATTCAGGAATCAGAGACCTAGGTACTAAACCGGTGAGGATTCAGGAATCAGATACCTGGGTACTGTACCGCTGAGGATTCAGGAATCTGAGACCTAGATACTGTACTTGGTGAGGATTCAGGAATCAGAGAGCTAGGTACTGTACTGGTGAGGATTCAGGAATCAGAGACCTCGGTACTGTACCTGCTGAGGATTCAGGAATCAGTGACCTAGATGCTATACTGGTGAGGATTCAGGAATCAAAGACCTAGGTACTGTACTGGTAAAGATTCATGAATCAGAAACCTAGGTACTGTACTGGAGACGATTCAGGAATCAGAGACCTAGGTACTGTACATGATGAGGATTCAGGAATCAGAGACCTAGATACTGTACCTGGTGAGGATACAGGAATCAGATACCTAGGTACTGAACTGGTGATGATTCAGGAATCGGAGAACTGGAAACTGTACTTGGTGAGGATTCAGGATTCGGAGACCTGGGTACTTTACTGGTAAGGATTCAGGAATCAGAGACCTACGTATTGTAAAGGTCAGGATTCAGGAATCAGAGACCCAGATACTGACCTGGTGAGGATTCAGGAATCAGAGACCTAGGTACTGTACCGGTAAGGATTCAGGAATCAGAGACCTAGGTACTATACCGGTGAGGATTCAGGAATCAGAGACCTAGGTACTGTACCGGTAAGGATTCAGGAATCAGAGACCTAGGTATTGTAAAGGTCAGGATTCAGGAATCAGAGACCTAGGTACTCTACCAGTGAGGATTCAGGAATCAGAGACCTGGGTACTGTACCGGTGAGGATTCAGGAATCTGACACCTTGGTACAGTACCGGTTATGAATCAGGAATCTGAGACCTAGATACTGTACTTGGTGAGGATTCATTTATCAGAGACCTAGGTACTGTACCTGGTTAGGATTCAGGAATCAGAGACCCAGGTACTGATCTGGTGAGGATTCAGGAATCAGAGACCTAGGTACTGTACTGGTGACGATTCAGGAATCAGAGACCTAGACACTGTACCTGTTGAGGATTCAGGAAGCAGAGACCTAGTTACTCTACTTGGTGATGATTCAGGAATCAGAGACCTAGGAACTGTACCTGGTGGGGATTCAGGAATTCGAGACCTAGGTACTGTACCGGTGAGTTTTCAGGAATCAGAGACCTAGGTAATGTACCTGGTGAGGATTCAGGAATCAGAGATGTAGGTACTGTAGGGGTGAGGATTCAGGAATCAGAAACCTAGGTACTGTACCTGGTGGGGATTCAGGAATCCGAGACCTAGGTACTGTACTGGTGAGGATTCAGGAATCAGAGACCTAGGTATTGTAAAGGTCAGGATTCAGGAATCAGAGACCCAGGTACTGACCTGGTGAGGATTCAGGAATCAGAGACCTAGGTACTGTACCGGTAAGGATTCAGGAATCAGAGACCTAGGTATTGTCAAGGTCAGGATTCAGGAATCAGAGACCTAGGTACTCTACCGATGAGGATTCTGGAATCAGAGACCTACGTATTGTAAAGGTCAGGATTCAGGAATCAGAGACCAAGGTACTGTACCAGTGAGGATTCAGGAATCAGACACCTTGGTACTAAACCGGTGAAAATTCAGGAATCAGAGACCTAGGTACTGTACCGGTGATGATTCAGGAATCAGACACCCAGGTACTGACCTGGTGAGGATTCAGGAATCAAAGACCTAGGTACTGTACCGGTAAGGATTCAGGAATCAGAGACCTAGGTACTATAAAGGTCAGGATTCAGGAATCAGAGACCTAGGTACTAAACCGGTGAGGATTCAGGAATCAGATACCTGGGTACTGTACCGCTGAGGATTCAGGAATCTGAGACCTAGATACTGTACTTGGTGAGGATTCAGGAATCAGAGAGCTAGGTACTGTACTGGTGAGGATTCAGGAATCAGAGACCTCGGTACTGTACCTGCTGAGGATTCAGGAATCAGTGACCTAGATGCTATACTGGTGAGGATTCAGGAATCAAAGACCTAGGTACTGTACTGGTAAAGATTCATGAATCAGAAACCTAGGTACTGTACTGGAGACGATTCAGGAATCAGAGACCTAGGTACTGTACATGATGAGGATTCAGGAATCAGAGACCTAGATACTGTACCTGGTGAGGATACAGGAATCAGATACCTAGGTACTGAACTGGTGATGATTCAGGAATCGGAGAACTGGAAACTGTACTTGGTGAGGATTCAGGATTCGGAGACCTGGGTACTTTACTGGTAAGGATTCAGGAATCAGAGACCTACGTATTGTAAAGGTCAGGATTCAGGAATCAGAGACCCAGATACTGACCTGGTGAGGATTCAGGAATCAGAGACCTAGGTACTGTACCGGTAAGGATTCAGGAATCAGAGACCTAGGTACTATACCGGTGAGGATTCAGGAATCAGAGACCTAGGTACTGTACCGGTAAGGATTCAGGAATCAGAGACCTAGGTATTGTAAAGGTCAGGATTCAGGAATCAGAGACCTAGGTACTCTACCAGTGAGGATTCAGGAATCAGAGACCTGGGTACTGTACCGGTGAGGATTCAGGAATCTGACACCTTGGTACAGTACCGGTTATGAATCAGGAATCTGAGACCTAGATACTGTACTTGGTGAGGATTCATTTATCAGAGACCTAGGTACTGTACCTGGTTAGGATTCAGGAATCAGAGACCCAGGTACTGATCTGGTGAGGATTCAGGAATCAGAGACCTAGGTACTGTACTGGTGACGATTCAGGAATCAGAGACCTAGACACTGTACCTGTTGAGGATTCAGGAAGCAGAGACCTAGTTACTCTACTTGGTGATGATTCAGGAATCAGAGACCTAGGAACTGTACCTGGTGGGGATTCAGGAATTCGAGACCTAGGTACTGTACCGGTGAGTTTTCAGGAATCAGAGACCTAGGTAATGTACCTGGTGAGGATTCAGGAATCAGAGATGTAGGTACTGTAGGGGTGAGGATTCAGGAATCAGAAACCTAGGTACTGTACCTGGTGGGGATTCAGGAATCCGAGACCTAGGTACTGTACTGGTGAGGATTCAGGAATCAGAGACCTAGGTATTGTAAAGGTCAGGATTCAGGAATCAGAGACCCAGGTACTGACCTGGTGAGGATTCAGGAATCAGAGACCTAGGTACTGTACCGGTAAGGATTCAGGAATCAGAGACCTAGGTATTGTCAAGGTCAGGATTCAGGAATCAGAGACCTAGGTACTCTACCGATGAGGATTCTGGAATCAGAGACCTAGGTACTGTACCGGTAAGGATTCAGGAATCAGAGACCTAGGTACTGTAAAGGTCAGGATTCAGGAATCAGAGACCTAGGTACTCTACCAGTGAGGATTCAGGAATCAGAGATCTGGGTACTGTACCGGTGAGGATTCAGGAATCTGACACCTTGGTACTGTACCGGTTATGAATCAGGAATCTGAGACCTAGATACTGTACTTGGTGAGGATTCATTTATCAGAGAACTAGATACTGTACCTGGTTAGGATTCAGGAATCAGAGACCTAGGTACTGTAGTGGTGAGGATTCAGGAATCAAAGACCTAGGTACTATACCTGGTGGGGATTCAGGAATCTGAGACCTAGGTACTGTACCGGTAAGTTTTCAGGAATCAGAGACCTAGGTAACGTACCTGGTGAGGATTCAGGAATTAGAGACCTAGTTACTGTAGTTGGTGAGGATTCAGGAATCAGAGACCTAGATACTATACTGGTGAGGATTCAGGAATCAAAGACCTAGGTACTGTACTGGTAAAGATTCATGAATCAGAAACCTAGGTACTGTACTGGAGACGATTCAGGAATCAGAGACCTAGGTACTGTACATGGTGAGGATTCAGGAATCAGACACCTTTGTACTATACCGGTGATGAATCAGGAATCTGAGACCTAGATACTGTACTTGGTGAGGATTCATTTATCAGAGACCTAGATACTGTACCTGGGTAGGAGTCAGGAATCAGAGACCTAGGTACTCTACTGGAGACGATTCAGGAATCAGAGACCTAGGTAATGAACTGGTAATGATTCAGAAATCAGAGACCTAGGTTCTGTACTGGTGACGATTCAGGAATCAGAGACCTAGTTACTCTACTTGGTGATGATTCAGGAATCAGAGACCTAGGTACCTTACTGGTGAGGATTCAGGAATCAGAGACCTAGACACTGTACCTGTTGAGGATTCAGGAAGCAGAGACCTAGATAATGTACCTGGTGAGGATTCAGGAATCAGAGACCTAGGTACTGTACTGGTATGGATTCAGGAATCAGAGACCTACGTATTGTAAAGGTCAGGATTCAGGAATCAGAGACCAAGGTACTGTACCAGTGAGGATTCAGGAATCAGACACCTTGGTACTAAACCGGTGAAAATTCAGGAATCAGAGACCTAGGTACTGTACCGGTGATGATTCAGGAATCAGACACCCAGGTACTGACCTGGTGAGGATTCAGGAATCAAAGACCTAGGTACTGTACCAGTAAGGATTCAGGAATCAGAGACCTAGGTACTATAAAGGTCAGGATTCAGGAATCAGAGACCTAGGTACTAAACCGGTGAGGATTCAGGAATCAGATACCTGGGTACTGTACCGCTGAGGATTCAGGAATCTGAGACCTAGATACTGTACTTGGTGAGGATTCATTTATCAGAGACCTAGATACTGTACCTGGTTAGGATTCAGGAATCAGAGAGCTAGGTACTGTACTGGTGAGGATTCAGGAATCAGAGACCTCGGTACTGTACCTGCTGAGGATTCAGGAATCAGTGACCTAGATGCTATACTGGTGAGGATTCAGGAATCAAAGACCTAGGTACTGTACTGGTAAAGATTCATGAATCAGAAACCTAGGTACTGTACTGGAGACGATTCAGGAATCAGAGACCTAGGTACTGTACATGATGAGGATTCAGGAATCAGAGACCTAGATACTGTACCTGGTGAGGATACAGGAATCAGATACCTAGGTACTGAACTGGTGATGATTCAGGAATCGGAGAACTGGAAACTGTACTTGGTGAGGATTCAGGATTCGGAGACCTGGGTACTTTACTGGTAAGGATTCAGGAATCAGAGACCTACGTATTGTAAAGGTCAGGATTCAGGAATCAGAGACCCAGATACTGACCTGGTGAGGATTCAGGAATCAGAGACCTAGGTACTGTACCGGTAAGGATTCAGGAATCAGAGACCTAGGTACTATACCGGTGAGGATTCAGGAATCAGAGACCTAGGTACTGTACCGGTAAGGATTCAGGAATCAGAGACCTAGGTATTGTAAAGGTCAGGATTCAGGAATCAGAGACCTAGGTACTCTACCAGTGAGGATTCAGGAATCAGTGACCTGGGTACTGTACCGGTGAGGATTCAGGAATCTGAGACCTAGATACTGTACTTGGTGAGGATTCATTTATCAGAGACCTAGATACTGTACCTGGTTAGGATTCAGGAATCAGAGACCCAGGTACTGATCTGGTGAGGATTCAGGAATCAGAGACCTAGGTACTGTACCGGTAAGGATTCAGGAATCAGAGACCTAGGTACTATACCGGTGAGGATTCAGGAATCAGAGACCTAGGTACTGTACCGGTAAGGATTCAGGAATCAGAGACCTAGGTATTGTAAAGGTCAGGATTCAGGAATCAGAGACCTAGGTACTCTACCAGTGAGGATTCAGGAATCAGAGACCTGGGTACTGTACCGGTGAGGATTCAGGAATCTGACACCTTGGTACAGTACCGGTTATGAATCAGGAATCTGAGACCTAGATACTGTACTTGGTGAGGATTCATTTATCAGAGACCTAGGTACTGTACCTGGTTAGGATTCAGGAATCAGAGACCCAGGTACTGATCTGGTGAGGATTCAGGAATCAGAGACCTAGGTACTGTACTGGTGACGATTCAGGAATCAGAGACCTAGACACTGTACCTGTTGAGGATTCAGGAAGCAGAGACCTAGTTACTCTACTTGGTGATGATTCAGGAATCAGAGACCTAGGAACTGTACCTGGTGGGGATTCAGGAATTCGAGACCTAGGTACTGTACCGGTGAGTTTTCAGGAATCAGAGACCTAGGTAATGTACCTGGTGAGGATTCAGGAATCAGAGACCTAGGTACTGTAGTGGTGAGGATTCAGGAATCAGAGAGCTAGGTACTGTACCTGGTGGGGATTCAGGAATCAGGTACATAGGTACTGAACTGTTGATGATTCAGGAATCGGAGAACTGGATACTGTACTTGGGGAGGATTCAGGAATCGGAGACCTGGGTACTGTACGGGTGAGGATTCAGGAATCAGAGACCTAGGTACTCTACCGGTGAGGATTCAGGAATCAGAGACCTAGGTACTGAACTGGTAATGATTCAGGAATCAGAGACCTAGGTACTGTACTGGTATGGATTCAGGAATCAGAGACCTACGTATTGTAAAGGTCAGGATTCAGGAATCAGAGACCAAGGTACTGTACCAGTGAGGATTCAGGAATCAGACACCTTGGTACTAAACCGGTGAAAATTCAGGAATCAGAGACCTAGGTACTGTACCGGTGATGATTCAGGAATCAGACACCCAGGTACTGACCTGGTGAGGATTCAGGAATCAAAGACCTAGGTACTGTACCGGTAAGGATTCAGGAATCAGAGACCTAGGTACTATAAAGGTCAGGATTCAGGAATCAGAGACCTAGGTACTAAACCGGTGAGGATTCAGGAATCAGATACCTGGGTACTGTACCGCTGAGGATTCAGGAATCTGAGACCTAGATACTGTACTTGGTGAGGATTCATTTATCAGAGACCTAGATACTGTACCTGGTTAGGATTCAGGAATCAGAGAGCTAGGTACTGTACTGGTGAGGATTCAGGAATCAGAGACCTCGGTACTGTACCTGCTGAGGATTCAGGAATCAGTGACCTAGATGCTATACTGGTGAGGATTCAGGAATCAAAGACCTAGGTACTGTACTGGTAAAGATTCATGAATCAGAAACCTAGGTACTGTACTGGAGACGATTCAGGAATCAGAGACCTAGGTACTGTACATGATGAGGATTCAGGAATCAGAGACCTAGATACTGTACCTGGTGAGGATACAGGAATCAGATACCTAGGTACTGAACTGGTGATGATTCAGGAATCGGAGAACTGGAAACTGTACTTGGTGAGGATTCAGGATTCGGAGACCTGGGTACTTTACTGGTAAGGATTCAGGAATCAGAGACCTACGTATTGTAAAGGTCAGGATTCAGGAATCAGAGACCCAGATACTGACCTGGTGAGGATTCAGGAATCAGAGACCTAGGTACTGTACCGGTAAGGATTCAGGAATCAGAGACCTAGGTACTATACCGGTGAGGATTCAGGAATCAGAGACCTAGGTACTGTACCGGTAAGGATTCAGGAATCAGAGACCTAGGTATTGTAAAGGTCAGGATTCAGGAATCAGAGACCTAGGTACTCTACCAGTGAGGATTCAGGAATCAGAGACCTGGGTACTGTACCGGTGAGGATTCAGGAATCTGACACCTTGGTACAGTACCGGTTATGAATCAGGAATCTGAGACCTAGATACTGTACTTGGTGAGGATTCATTTATCAGAGACCTAGGTACTGTACCTGGTTAGGATTCAGGAATCAGAGACCCAGGTACTGATCTGGTGAGGATTCAGGAATCAGAGACCTAGGTACTGTACTGGTGACGATTCAGGAATCAGAGACCTAGACACTGTACCTGTTGAGGATTCAGGAAGCAGAGACCTAGTTACTCTACTTGGTGATGATTCAGGAATCAGAGACCTAGGAACTGTACCTGGTGGGGATTCAGGAATTCGAGACCTAGGTACTGTACCGGTGAGTTTTCAGGAATCAGAGACCTAGGTAATGTACCTGGTGAGGATTCAGGAATCAGAGACCTAGGTACTGTAGGGGTGAGGATTCAGGAATCAGAGACCTAGGTACTGTACCTGGTGGGGATTCAGGAATCCGAGACCTAGGTACTGTAACGGTGAGTTTTCAGGAATCAGAGACCTAGGTAATGTACCTGGTGAGGATTCAGGAATCAGAGACCTGGGTACTGTACTGGTGAGGATTCAGGAATCAGAGACCTAGGTATTGTAAAGGTCAGGATTCAGGAATCAGAGACCCAGGTACTGACCTGGTGAGGATTCAGGAATCAGAGACCTAGGTACTGTACCGGTAAGGATTCAGGAATCAGAGACCTAGGTATTGTCAAGGTCAGGATTCAGGAATCAGAGACCTAGGTACTCTACTGATGAGGATTCTGGAATCAGACACCCAGGTACTGACCTGGTGAGGATTCAGGAATCAAAGACCTAGGTACTGTACCAGTAAGGATTCAGGAATCAGACACCTTGGTACTAAACCGGTGAAAATTCAGGAATCAGAGACCTAGGTACTGTACCGGTGATGATTCAGGAATCAGACACCCAGGTACTGACCTGGTGAGGATTCAGGAATCAAAGACCTAGGTACTGTACCAGTAAGGATTCAGGAATCAGAGACCTAGGTACTATAAAGGTCAGGATTCAGGAATCAGAGACCTAGGTACTATACCGGTGAGGATTCAGGAATCAGAGACCTAGGTACTGTACCGGTAAGGATTCAGGAATCAGAGACCTAGGTATTGTAAAGGTCAGGATTCAGGAATCAGAGACCTAGGTACTCTACCAGTGAGGATTCAGGAATCAGTGACCTGGGTACTGTACCGGTGAGGATTCAGGAATCTGACACCTTGGTACAGTACCGGTTATGAATCAGGAATCTGAGACCTAGATACTGTACTTGGTGAGGATTCATTTATCAGAGACCTAGATACTGTACCTGGTTAGGATTCAGGAATCAGAGACCCAGGTACTGATCTGGTGAGGATTCAGGAATCAGAGACCTAGGTACTGTACTGGTGACGATTCAGGAATCAGAGACCTAGACACTGTACCTGTTGAGGATTCAGGAAGCAGAGACCTAGTTACTCTACTTGGTGATGATTCAGGAATCAGAGACCTAGGAACTGTACCTGGTGGGGATTCAGGAATTCGAGACCTAGGTACTGTACCGGTGAGTTTTCAGGAATCAGAGACCTAGGTAATGTACCTGGTGAGGATTCAGGAATCAGAGACCTAGGTACTGTAGTGGTGAGGATTCAGGAATCAGAGACCTAGGTACTGTACCTGGTGGGGATTCAGGAATCCGAGACCTAGGTACTGTAACGGTGAGTTTTCAGGAATCAGAGACCTAGGTACTGTACTGGTAAGGATTCAGGAATCAGAGACTTAGATACTATACGGGTGAGGATTCAGGAATCAGAGACCTAGGTATTGTAAAGGTCAGGATTCAGGAATCAGAGACCTAGGTACTCTACCAGTGAGGATTCAGGAATCAGAGACCTGGGTACTGTACCGGTGAGGATTCAGGAATCTGACACCTTGGTACAGTACCGGTTATGAATCAGGAATCTGAGACCTAGATACTGTACTTGGTGAGGATTCATTTATCAGAGACCTAGATACTGTACCTGGTTAGGATTCAGGAATCAGAGACCCAGGTACTGATCTGGTGAGGATTCAGGAATCAGAGACCTAGGTACTGTACTGGTGACGATTCAGGAATCAGAGACCTAGACACTGTACCTGTTGAGGATTCAGGAAGCAGAGACCTAGTTACTCTACTTGGTGATGATTCAGGAATCAGAGACCTAGGAACTGTACCTGGTGGGGATTCAGGAATTCGAGACCTAGGTACTGTACCGGTGAGTTTTCAGGAATCAGAGACCTAGGTAATGTACCTGGTGAGGATTCAGGAATCAGAGACCTAGGTACTGTAGTGGTGAGGATTCAGGAATCAGAGACCTAGGTACTGTACCTGGTGGGGATTCAGGAATCCGAGACCTAGGTACTGTAACGGTGAGTTTTCAGGAATCAGAGACCTAGGTACTGTACTGGTAAGGATTCAGGAATCAGAGACTTAGATACTATACGGGTGAGGATTCAGGAATCAGAGAGCTAGGTAATGCATCTGCTGAGGATTCAGGAATCAGGTACATAGGTACTGAACTGTTGATGATTCAGGAATCGGAGAACTGGATACTGTACTTGGGGAGGATTCAGGAATCGGAGACCTGGGTACTGTACGGGTGAGGATTCAGGAATCAGAGACCTAGGTACTCTACCGGTGAGGATTCAGGAATCAGAGACCTAGGTACTGAACTGGTAATGATTCAGGAATCAGAGACCTAGGTACTGTACTGGTATGGATTCAGGAATCAGAGACCTACGTATTGTAAAGGTCAGGATTCAGGAATCAGAGACCAAGGTACTGTACCAGTGAGGATTCAGGAATCAGACACCTTGGTACTAAACCGGTGAAAATTCAGGAATCAGAGACCTAGGTACTGTACCGGTGATGATTCAGGAATCAGACACCCAGGTACTGACCTGGTGAGGATTCAGGAATCAAAGACCTAGGTACTGTACCGGTAAGGATTCAGGAATCAGAGACCTAGGTACTATAAAGGTCAGGATTCAGGAATCAGAGACCTAGGTACTAAACCGGTGAGGATTCAGGAATCAGATACCTGGGTACTGTACCGCTGAGGATTCAGGAATCTGAGACCTAGATACTGTACTTGGTGAGGATTCAGGAATCAGAGAGCTAGGTACTGTACTGGTGAGGATTCAGGAATCAGAGACCTCGGTACTGTACCTGCTGAGGATTCAGGAATCAGTGACCTAGATGCTATACTGGTGAGGATTCAGGAATCAAAGACCTAGGTACTGTACTGGTAAAGATTCATGAATCAGAAACCTAGGTACTGTACTGGAGACGATTCAGGAATCAGAGACCTAGGTACTGTACATGATGAGGATTCAGGAATCAGAGACCTAGATACTGTACCTGGTGAGGATACAGGAATCAGATACCTAGGTACTGAACTGGTGATGATTCAGGAATCGGAGAACTGGAAACTGTACTTGGTGAGGATTCAGGATTCGGAGACCTGGGTACTTTACTGGTAAGGATTCAGGAATCAGAGACCTACGTATTGTAAAGGTCAGGATTCAGGAATCAGAGACCCAGATACTGACCTGGTGAGGATTCAGGAATCAGAGACCTAGGTACTGTACCGGTAAGGATTCAGGAATCAGAGACCTAGGTACTATACCGGTGAGGATTCAGGAATCAGAGACCTAGGTACTGTACCGGTAAGGATTCAGGAATCAGAGACCTAGGTATTGTAAAGGTCAGGATTCAGGAATCAGAGACCTAGGTACTCTACCAGTGAGGATTCAGGAATCAGAGACCTGGGTACTGTACCGGTGAGGATTCAGGAATCTGACACCTTGGTACAGTACCGGTTATGAATCAGGAATCTGAGACCTAGATACTGTACTTGGTGAGGATTCATTTATCAGAGACCTAGGTACTGTACCTGGTTAGGATTCAGGAATCAGAGACCCAGGTACTGATCTGGTGAGGATTCAGGAATCAGAGACCTAGGTACTGTACTGGTGACGATTCAGGAATCAGAGACCTAGACACTGTACCTGTTGAGGATTCAGGAAGCAGAGACCTAGTTACTCTACTTGGTGATGATTCAGGAATCAGAGACCTAGGAACTGTACCTGGTGGGGATTCAGGAATTCGAGACCTAGGTACTGTACCGGTGAGTTTTCAGGAATCAGAGACCTAGGTAATGTACCTGGTGAGGATTCAGGAATCAGAGATGTAGGTACTGTAGGGGTGAGGATTCAGGAATCAGAAACCTAGGTACTGTACCTGGTGGGGATTCAGGAATCCGAGACCTAGGTACTGTACTGGTGAGGATTCAGGAATCAGAGACCTAGGTATTGTAAAGGTCAGGATTCAGGAATCAGAGACCCAGGTACTGACCTGGTGAGGATTCAGGAATCAGAGACCTAGGTACTGTACCGGTAAGGATTCAGGAATCAGAGACCTAGGTATTGTCAAGGTCAGGATTCAGGAATCAGAGACCTAGGTACTCTACCGATGAGGATTCTGGAATCAGAGACCTAGGTACTGTACCGGTAAGGATTCAGGAATCAGAGACCTAGGTACTGTAAAGGTCAGGATTCAGGAATCAGAGACCTAGGTACTCTACCAGTGAGGATTCAGGAATCAGAGATCTGGGTACTGTACCGGTGAGGATTCAGGAATCTGACACCTTGGTACTGTACCGGTTATGAATCAGGAATCTGAGACCTAGATACTGTACTTGGTGAGGATTCATTTATCAGAGAACTAGATACTGTACCTGGTTAGGATTCAGGAATCAGAGACCTAGGTACTGTAGTGGTGAGGATTCAGGAATCAAAGACCTAGGTACTATACCTGGTGGGGATTCAGGAATCTGAGACCTAGGTACTGTACCGGTAAGTTTTCAGGAATCAGAGACCTAGGTAACGTACCTGGTGAGGATTCAGGAATTAGAGACCTAGTTACTGTAGTTGGTGAGGATTCAGGAATCAGAGACCTAGATACTATACTGGTGAGGATTCAGGAATCAAAGACCTAGGTACTGTACTGGTAAAGATTCATGAATCAGAAACCTAGGTACTGTACTGGAGACGATTCAGGAATCAGAGACCTAGGTACTGTACATGGTGAGGATTCAGGAATCAGACACCTTTGTACTATACCGGTGATGAATCAGGAATCTGAGACCTAGATACTGTACTTGGTGAGGATTCATTTATCAGAGACCTAGATACTGTACCTGGGTAGGAGTCAGGAATCAGAGACCTAGGTACTCTACTGGAGACGATTCAGGAATCAGAGACCTAGGTAATGAACTGGTAATGATTCAGAAATCAGAGACCTAGGTTCTGTACTGGTGACGATTCAGGAATCAGAGACCTAGTTACTCTACTTGGTGATGATTCAGGAATCAGAGACCTAGGTACCTTACTGGTGAGGATTCAGGAATCAGAGACCTAGACACTGTACCTGTTGAGGATTCAGGAAGCAGAGACCTAGATAATGTACCTGGTGAGGATTCAGGAATCAGAGACCTAGGTACTGTACTGGTATGGATTCAGGAATCAGAGACCTACGTATTGTAAAGGTCAGGATTCAGGAATCAGAGACCAAGGTACTGTACCAGTGAGGATTCAGGAATCAGACACCTTGGTACTAAACCGGTGAAAATTCAGGAATCAGAGACCTAGGTACTGTACCGGTGATGATTCAGGAATCAGACACCCAGGTACTGACCTGGTGAGGATTCAGGAATCAAAGACCTAGGTACTGTACCAGTAAGGATTCAGGAATCAGAGACCTAGGTACTATAAAGGTCAGGATTCAGGAATCAGAGACCTAGGTACTAAACCGGTGAGGATTCAGGAATCAGATACCTGGGTACTGTACCGCTGAGGATTCAGGAATCTGAGACCTAGATACTGTACTTGGTGAGGATTCATTTATCAGAGACCTAGATACTGTACCTGGTTAGGATTCAGGAATCAGAGAGCTAGGTACTGTACTGGTGAGGATTCAGGAATCAGAGACCTCGGTACTGTACCTGCTGAGGATTCAGGAATCAGTGACCTAGATGCTATACTGGTGAGGATTCAGGAATCAAAGACCTAGGTACTGTACTGGTAAAGATTCATGAATCAGAAACCTAGGTACTGTACTGGAGACGATTCAGGAATCAGAGACCTAGGTACTGTACATGATGAGGATTCAGGAATCAGAGACCTAGATACTGTACCTGGTGAGGATACAGGAATCAGATACCTAGGTACTGAACTGGTGATGATTCAGGAATCGGAGAACTGGAAACTGTACTTGGTGAGGATTCAGGATTCGGAGACCTGGGTACTTTACTGGTAAGGATTCAGGAATCAGAGACCTACGTATTGTAAAGGTCAGGATTCAGGAATCAGAGACCCAGATACTGACCTGGTGAGGATTCAGGAATCAGAGACCTAGGTACTGTACCGGTAAGGATTCAGGAATCAGAGACCTAGGTACTATACCGGTGAGGATTCAGGAATCAGAGACCTAGGTACTGTACCGGTAAGGATTCAGGAATCAGAGACCTAGGTATTGTAAAGGTCAGGATTCAGGAATCAGAGACCTAGGTACTCTACCAGTGAGGATTCAGGAATCAGTGACCTGGGTACTGTACCGGTGAGGATTCAGGAATCAGAGACCTAGATACTGTACTTGGTGAGGATTCATTTATCAGAGACCTAGATACTGTACCTAGTTAGGATTCAGGAATCAGAGACCCAGGTACTGATCTGGTGAGGATTCAGGAATCAGAGACCTAGGTACTGTACCGGTAAGGATTCAGGAATCAGAGACCTAGGTACTATACCGGTGAGGATTCAGGAATCAGAGACCTAGGTACTGTACCGGTAAGGATTCAGGAATCAGAGACCTAGGTATTGTAAAGGTCAGGATTCAGGAATCAGAGACCTAGGTACTCTACCAGTGAGGATTCAGGAATCAGAGACCTGGGTACTGTACCGGTGAGGATTCAGGAATCTGACACCTTGGTACTGTACCGGTTATGAATCAGGAATCTGAGACCTAGATACTGTACTTGGTGAGGATTCATTTATCAGAGACCTAGGTACTGTACCTGGTTAGGATTCAGGAATCAGAGACCCAGGTACTGATCTGGTGAGGATTCAGGAATCAGAGACCTAGGTACTGTACTGGTGACGATTCAGGAATCAGAGACCTAGACACTGTACCTGTTGAGGATTCAGGAAGCAGAGACCTAGTTACTCTACTTGGTGATGATTCAGGAATCAGAGACCTAGGAACTGTACCTGGTGGGGATTCAGGAATTCGAGACCTAGGTACTGTACCGGTGAGTTTTCAGGAATCAGAGACCTAGGTAATGTACCTGGTGAGGATTCAGGAATCAGAGACCTAGGTACTGTAGTGGTGAGGATTCAGGAATCAGAGACCTAGGTACTGTACCTGGTGGGGATTCAGGAATCCGAGACCTAGGTACTGTAACGGTGAGTTTTCAGGAATCAGAGACCTAGGTACTGTACTGGTAAGGATTCAGGAATCAGAGACTTAGATACTATACGGGTGAGGATTCAGGAATCAGAGAGCTAGGTAATGCACCTGCTGAGGATTCAGGAATCAGGTACATAGGTACTGAACTGTTGATGATTCAGGAATCGGAGAACTGGATACTGTACTTGGGGAGGATTCAGGAATCGGAGACCTGGGTACTGTACGGGTGAGGATTCAGGAATCAGAGACCTAGGTACTCTACCGGTGAGGATTCAGGAATCAGAGACCTAGGTACTGAACTGGTAATGATTCAGGAATCAGAGACCTAGGTACTGTACTGGTATGGATTCAGGAATCAGAGACCTACGTATTGTAAAGGTCAGGATTCAGGAATCAGAGACCAAGGTACTGTACCAGTGAGGATTCAGGAATCAGACACCTTGGTACTAAACCGGTGAAAATTCAGGAATCAGAGACCTAGGTACTGTACCGGTGATGATTCAGGAATCAGACACCCAGGTACTGACCTGGTGAGGATTCAGGAATCAAAGACCTAGGTACTGTACCGGTAAGGATTCAGGAATCAGAGACCTAGGTACTATAAAGGTCAGGATTCAGGAATCAGAGACCTAGGTACTAAACCGGTGAGGATTCAGGAATCAGATACCTGGGTACTGTACCGCTGAGGATTCAGGAATCTGAGACCTAGATACTGTACTTGGTGAGGATTCATTTATCAGAGACCTAGATACTGTACCTGGTTAGGATTCAGGAATCAGAGAGCTAGGTACTGTACTGGTGAGGATTCAGGAATCAGAGACCTCGGTACTGTACCTGCTGAGGATTCAGGAATCAGTGACCTAGATGCTATACTGGTGAGGATTCAGGAATCAAAGACCTAGGTACTGTACTGGTAAAGATTCATGAATCAGAAACCTAGGTACTGTACTGGAGACGATTCAGGAATCAGAGACCTAGGTACTGTACATGATGAGGATTCAGGAATCAGAGACCTAGATACTGTACCTGGTGAGGATACAGGAATCAGATACCTAGGTACTGAACTGGTGATGATTCAGGAATCGGAGAACTGGAAACTGTACTTGGTGAGGATTCAGGATTCGGAGACCTGGGTACTTTACTGGTAAGGATTCAGGAATCAGAGACCTACGTATTGTAAAGGTCAGGATTCAGGAATCAGAGACCCAGATACTGACCTGGTGAGGATTCAGGAATCAGAGACCTAGGTACTGTACCGGTAAGGATTCAGGAATCAGAGACCTAGGTACTATACCGGTGAGGATTCAGGAATCAGAGACCTAGGTACTGTACCGGTAAGGATTCAGGAATCAGAGACCTAGGTATTGTAAAGGTCAGGATTCAGGAATCAGAGACCTAGGTACTCTACCAGTGAGGATTCAGGAATCAGAGACCTGGGTACTGTACCGGTGAGGATTCAGGAATCTGACACCTTGGTACAGTACCGGTTATGAATCAGGAATCTGAGACCTAGATACTGTACTTGGTGAGGATTCATTTATCAGAGACCTAGGTACTGTACCTGGTTAGGATTCAGGAATCAGAGACCCAGGTACTGATCTGGTGAGGATTCAGGAATCAGAGACCTAGGTACTGTACTGGTGACGATTCAGGAATCAGAGACCTAGACACTGTACCTGTTGAGGATTCAGGAAGCAGAGACCTAGTTACTCTACTTGGTGATGATTCAGGAATCAGAGACCTAGGAACTGTACCTGGTGGGGATTCAGGAATTCGAGACCTAGGTACTGTACCGGTGAGTTTTCAGGAATCAGAGACCTAGGTAATGTACCTGGTGAGGATTCAGGAATCAGAGACCTAGGTACTGTAGGGGTGAGGATTCAGGAATCAGAGACCTAGGTACTGTACCTGGTGGGGATTCAGGAATCCGAGACCTAGGTACTGTAACGGTGAGTTTTCAGGAATCAGAGACCTAGGTAATGTACCTGGTGAGGATTCAGGAATCAGAGACCTGGGTACTGTACTGGTGAGGATTCAGGAATCAGAGACCTAGGTATTGTAAAGGTCAGGATTCAGGAATCAGAGACCCAGGTACTGACCTGGTGAGGATTCAGGAATCAGAGACCTAGGTACTGTACCGGTAAGGATTCAGGAATCAGAGACCTAGGTATTGTCAAGGTCAGGATTCAGGAATCAGAGACCTAGGTACTCTACTGATGAGGATTCTGGAATCAGAGACCTAGGTACTGTACCGGTAAGGATTCAGGAATCAGAGACCTAGGTATTGTAAAGGTCAGGATTCAGGAATCAGAGACCTAGGTACTCTACCAGTGAGATTCAGGAATCAGAGATCTGGGTACTGTACCGGTGAGGATTCAGGAATCTGACACCTTGGTACTGTACCGGTTATGAATCAGGAATCTGTGACGTAGATACTGTACTTGGTGAGGATTCATTTATCAGAGAACTAGATACTGTACCTGGTTAGGATTCAGGAATCAGAGACCTAGGTACTGTAGTGGTGAGGATTCAGGAATCAAAGACCTAGGTACTATACCTGGTGGGGATTCAGGAATCCGAGACCTAGGTACTGTACCGGTAAGTTTTCAGGAATCAGAGACCTAGGTAACGTACCTGGTGAGGATTCAGGAATTAGAGACCTAGTTACTGTAGTTGGTGAGGATTCAGGAATCAGAGACCTAGATACTATACTGGTGAGGATTCAGGAATCAAAGACCTAGGTACTGTACTGGTAAAGATTCATGAATCAGAAACCTAGGTACTGTACTGGAGACGATTCAGGAATCAGAGACCTAGGTACTGTACATGGTGAGGATTCAGGAATCAGAGACCTAGGTACTGTAAAGGTCAGGATTCAGGAATCAGAGACCTGGGTACTGTACCAGTCAGGATTCAGGAATCAGACACCTTTGTACTATACCGGTGATGAATCAGGAATCTGAGACCTAGATACTGTACTTGGTGAGGATTCATTTATCAGAGACCTAGATACTGTACCTGGGTAGGAGTCAGGAATCAGAGACCTAGGTACTCTACTGGAGACGATTCAGGAATCAGAGACCTAGGTAATGTACCTGGTGAGGATTCAGGAATCAGAGACCTAGGTACTGTAGGGGTGAGGATTCAGGAATCAGAGACCTAGGTACTGTACCTGGTGGGGATTCAGGAATCCGAGACCTAGGTACTGTAACGGTGAGTTTTCAGGAATCAGAGACCTAGGTAATGTACCTGGTGAGGATTCAGGAATCAGAGACCTGGGTACTGTACTGGTGAGGATTCAGGAATCAGAGACCTAGGTATTGTAAAGGTCAGGATTCAGGAATCAGAGACCCAGGTACTGACCTGGTGAGGATTCAGGAATCAGAGACCTAGGTACTGTACCGGTAAGGATTCAGGAATCAGAGACCTAGGTATTGTCAAGGTCAGGATTCAGGAATCAGAGACCTAGGTACTCTACTGATGAGGATTCTGGAATCAGAGACCTAGGTACTGTACCGGTAAGGATTCAGGAATCAGAGACCTAGGTATTGTAAAGGTCAGGATTCAGGAATCAGAGACCTAGGTATTGTAAAGGTCAGGATTCAGGAATCAGAGATCTGGGTACTGTACCGGTGAGGATTCAGGAATCTGACACCTTGGTACTGTACCGGTTATGAATCAGGAATCTGAGACCTAGATACTGTACTTGGTGAGGATTCATTTATCAGAGAACTAGATACTGTACCTGGTTAGGATTCAGGAATCAGAGACCTAGGTACTGTAGTGGTGAGGATTCAGGAATCAAAGACCTAGGTACTATACCTGGTGGGGATTCAGGAATCCGAGACCTAGGTACTGTACCGGTAAGTTTTCAGGAATCAGAGACCTAGGTAACGTACCTGGTGAGGATTCAGGAATTAGAGACCTAGTTACTGTAGTTGGTGAGGATTCAGGAATCAGAGACCTAGATACTATACTGGTGAGGATTCAGGAATCAAAGACCTAGGTACTGTACTGGTAAAGATTCATGAATCAGAAACCTAGGTACTGTACTGGAGACGATTCAGGAATCAGAGACCTAGGTACTGTACATGGTGAGGATTCAGGAATCAGAGACCTAGGTACTGTAAAGGTCAGGATTCAGGAATCAGAGACCTGGGTACTGTACCAGTCAGGATTCAGGAATCAGACACCTTTGTACTATACCGGTGATGAATCAGGAATCTGAGACCTAGATACTGTACTTGGTGAGGATTCATTTATCAGAGACCTAGATACTGTACCTGGGTAGGAGTCAGGAATCAGAGACCTAGGTACTCTACTGGAGACGATTCAGGAATCAGAGACCTAGGTAATGAACTGGTAATGATTCAGAAATCAGAGACCTAGGTTCTGTACTGGTGACGATTCAGGAATCAGAGACCTAGTTACTCTACTTGGTGATGATTCAGGAATCAGAGACCTAGGTACCTTACTGGTGAGGATTCAGGAATCAGAGACCTAGACACTGTACCTGTTGAGGATTCAGGAAGCAGAGACCTAGATAATGTACCTGGTGAGGATTCAGGAATCAGAGACCTAGGTACTGTAGTGGTGAGGATACAGGAATCAGAGACCGAGGTACTGTACTGGTGAGGATTCAGGAATGAGAGACCCAGTTACTGCAGTTGGTGAGGATTCAGGAATCAGACAGCTAGGTACTGCACCTGCTGAGGATTCAGGAATCAGTGACCTAGGTACTGTACATGGTGAGGATTCAGGAATCGGAGACCTAGGTACTGAACTGGTAAAGATTAATGAATCAGAAATCTAGGTACTGTACATGGTGAGGATTCAAGAATCGGAGACCTAGGTACTGTACCGGTGAGGATACAGGAATCAGAGACCTAGGTACTGTACTGGTAAAGATTAATGAATCAGAAACCTAGGTACTGTACATGGTGAGGATACAGCAATCAGAGACCTAGGTACTGTACTGGTGACGAATCAGGAATCAGAGATCTAGGTACAGTACCTGGTGAGGATTCAGTAATCACAGACCTAGGGAATCATCTGGTGATGATTCAGAACTCATAGACCTAGGTACTGTACTGTTGAGGATTCAGGAATCAGAGACCTTGGTACTGTACTGGTGATGATTCAGGAATCAGAGACCTAGATACTATACTGGTGATGACTCAGGAATCAGAGACCTGGATACTGTACTGGTGATGATTCAGTAATCAGAGACCTAGAGACTGGACTAGTGATGATTCAGGAATCAGAGACCTAGGTACTCTACCTGGTGAGGATTCAGCAATCAGAGACCTAGGTACTGTACTGGTGACGATTCAGGAATCAGAGACCTAGGTACTGTACTGGTGACGATTCAGGAATCAGAGACCTAGGTACTGTACTGGTGACGATTGAGGAATCAGAGAGCTGGGTACTGTACTGGTGACGATACAGGAATCAGAGAGCTAGGTACTGTACTGATGACGATACAGCAATCAGAGACTTAGGTACTGTACTGGTGACGATTCAGGAATCAGAGAGCTAGAGACTATACTGGTGATGATTCAGGAATCAGAGACCAGGATACTGTACTGGTGATGATTCAGGAATCACAGACCTAAAGACTGTACTAGTGATGATTCAGGAATCAGAGACCTAGGTACTGTACCAGCGAGGTTTCAGGAATCAGAGACCTAGATACTCTACCTGGTGAGGATTCAGCAATCAGAGACCTAGGTACTGTACAGGTGACGATTCAGGAATCAGAGACCTAGGTACTGTACTGGCGACGATTCAGGAATCAGACACCTAGTTGGTGATGATTCAGGAAGTCCTAGATAATGTACCTGGTGAGGATTCAGGAATCAGAGACCTAGGTACTGTAGTGGTGAGGATTCAGGAATCAGTGACCTAGATACTATACTTGTGAGGATTCAGGAATCAAAGACCTAGGTACTGTACTAGTAAAAATTCATGAATCAGAAACCTACGTACTGTACTGGAGACGATTCAGGAATCAGAGACCTAGGTACTGTACATGGTGAGGATTCAGGAATCAGAGACCTAGGTACTGTACCGGTGAGTATACAGGAATCAGAGACCTAGGTACTATACTGGTGACGATTCAGGAATCAGAGATCTAGGTACAGTACCTGGTGAGGATTCAGTAATCAGAGACCTAGGGAATCAGCTGGTGACGATTCAGAAATCATAGACCTAGGTACTGTACTGTTGAGGATTCAGGAATCAGAGACCTTGGTACTGTACTGGTGATTATTCAGGAATCAGAGACCTAGATTCTATACTGGTGATGACTCAGGAATCAGAGACCTGGATACTGTACTGGTGATGATTCAGGAATCAGAGACCTAGAGACTGGACTAGTGATGATTCAGGAATCAGAGACCTAGGTACTGTACCAGTGAGGTTTCAGGAATCAGAGACCTAGATACTCTACCTGGTGAAGATTCAGCAATCAGAGACCTCTGTACTGTACCTGGTGAGGAGTCAGTATTCAGAGACCTAGGTACTGTACTGGTGACGATTGAGGAATCAGAAACCTACGTTCTGTACTTGGTGAGGATTCAGGAATCAGAGACCTAGGTACTGTACTGGTGACGATTCAGGAATCAGAGACCTAGATACTATACTGGTGATGACTCAAGTATCAGAGACCTGGATAATGTACTGTTGCTGATTCAGGAATCAGAGACCTAGAGACTGTACTAGTGATGATTCAGGAATCAGAGACCTAGGTACTGTACCAGCGAGGTTTCAGGAATCAGAGACCTAGATACTCTACCTGGTGAGGATTCAGCAATCCGACACCTTGGTACTGTACAGGTGACGATTCAGTAATCAGAGACCTAAGTACTCTTCTGGTGACGATTCAGGAATCAGAGAGCTAGGTACTGTACTGGTGACGATTCAGGAATCAGAGACCTAGATATTGTACTGGTGATGATTCAGGAATCAGAGAGCGGGGTACTGTACTGGTGACGATTCAGGAATCAGAGACCTAGGTACCGTAACTGGTGAGGATTCAGGAATCAGAGAGCTAGGTACTGTACTGGTGACGATTCAGGAATCAGAGACCTAGATACTGTACTGGTGACGATTCAGGAATCAGAGAGCGGGCTACTGTACTGGTGACGATTCAGGAATCAGAGACCTAGGTACCGTAACTGGTGAGGATTCAGGAATCAGAGAGCTAGGTACTGTACCAGTGAGGTTACAGGAATCAGAGACCTAGATACTCTACCTGGTGAGGATTCAGCAATCAGAGACCTAGGTACTGTACTGGTGACGATTCAGGAATCAGACACCTAGTTACTCTACTTGGTGATGATTCAGGAAGTCCTAGATAATGTACCTGGTGAGGATTCAGGAATCAGAGACCTAGGTACTGTGGTGGTGAGGATTCAGGAATCAGTGACCTAGATACTATACTGGTGAGGATTCAGGAATCAAAGACCTAGGTACTGTACTAGTAAAAATTCATGAATCAGAAACCTACGTACTGTACTGGAGACGATTCAGGAATCAGAGACCTAGGTACTGTACATGGTGAGGATTCAGGAATCAGAGACCTAGGTACTGTACTGGTGACGATTCAGGAATCAGAGATCTAGGTACAGTACCTGGTGAGGATTCAGGAATCAGAGACCTTGGTTCTGTACTGGTGATGATTCAGGAATCACAGACCTAAAGACTGTACTAGTGATGATTCAGGAATCAGAGACCTAGGTACTGTACCAGCGAGATTTCAGGAATCAGAGACCTAGATACTCTACCTGGTGAGGATTCAGCAATCAGAGACCTAGGTACTATACAGGTGACGATTCAGGAATCAGAGACCTAGGTACTGTACTGGCGACGATTCAGGAATCAGACACCTAGTTACTCTGCTTGGTGATGATTCAGGAAGTCCGAGATAATGTACCTGGTGAGGATTCAGGAATCAGAGACCTAGGTACTGTAGTGGTGAGGATTCAGGAATCAGTGACCTAGATACTATACTGGTGAGGATTCAGGAATCAAAGACCTAGGTACTGTACTAGTAAAAATTCATGAATCAGAAACCTACGTACTGTACTGGAGACGATTCAGGAATCAGAGACCTAGGTACTGTACATGGTGAGGATTCAGGAATCAGAGACCTAGGTACTGTACTGGTGACGATTCAGGAATCAGAGATCTAGGTACAGTACCTGGTGAGGATTCAGTAATCAGAGACCTAGGGAATCAGCTGGTGATGATTCAGAAATCATAGACCTAGGTACTGTACTGTTGAGGATTCAGGAATCAGAGACCTTGGTACTGTACTGGTGATGATTCAGGAATCACAGACCTAAAGACTGTACTAGTGATGATTCAGGAATCAGAGACCTAGGTACTGTACCAGCGAGATTTCAGGAATCAGAGACCTAGATACTCTACCTGGTGAGGATTCAGCAATCAGAGACCTAGGTACTATACAGGTGACGATTCAGGAATCAGAGACCTAGGTACTGTACTGGCGACGATTCAGGAATCAGACAGCTAGTTACTCTACTTGGTGATGATTCAGGAAGTCCTAGATAATGTACCTGGTGAGGATTCAGGAATCAGAGACCTAGGTACTGTAGTGGTGAGGATTCAGGAATCAGTGACCTAGATACTATACTGGTGAGGATTCAGGAATCAAAGACCTAGGTACTGTACTAGTAAAAATTCATGAATCAGAAACCTACGTACTGTACTGGAGACGATTCAGGAATCAGAGACCTAGGTACTGTACATGGTGAGGATTCAGGAATCAGAGACCTAGGTACTGTACCGGTGAGTATACAGGAATCAGAGACCTAGGTACTATACTGGTGACGATTCAGGAATCAGAGATCTAGGTACAGTACCTGGTGAGGATTCAGTAATCAGAGACCTAGGGAATCAGCTGGTGACGATTCAGGAATCATAGACCTAGGTACTGTACTGGTGATTATTCAGGAATCAGTGACCTAGATTCTATACTGGTGATGACTCAGGAATCAGAGACCTGGATACTGTACTGGTGATGATTCAGGAATCAGAGACTTAGAGACTGGACTAGTGATGATTCAGGAATCAGAGACCTAGGTACTGTACCAGTGAGGTTTCAGGAATCAGAGACCTAGATACTCTACCTGGTGAGGATTCAGCAATCAGAGACCTCTGTACTGTACCTGGTGAGGAGTCAGTATTCAGAGACCTAGGTACTGTACTGGTGACGATTGAGGAATCGGAAACCTACGTTCTGTACTTGGTGAGGATTCAGGAATCAGAGACCTAGGTACTGTACTGGTGACGATTCAGGAATCAGAGAGTTAGGTACTGTACTAGTGAGAATTAGGCAATCAGATACCTAGGGAATGTACTGGTGACGATTCAGGAATCAGAGACCTAGATACTATACTGGTGATGACTCAAGTATCAGAGACCTGGATAATGTACTGGTGCTGATTCAGGAATCAGAGACCTAGAGACTGTACTAGTGATGATTCAGGAATCAGAGACCTAGGTACTGTACCAGCGAGGTTTCAGGAATCAGAGACCTAGATACTCTACCTGGTGAGGATTCAGCAATCCGACACCTTGGTACTGTACAGGTGACGATTCAGTAATCAGAGACCTAAGTACTCTTCTGGTGACGATTCAGGAATCAGAGAGCTAGGTACTGTACTGGTGACGATTCAGGAATCAGAGACCTAGATACTGTACTGGTGACGATTCAGGAATCAGAGAGCGGGGTACTGTACTGGTGACGATTCAGGAATCAGAGACCTAGGTACCGTAACTGGTGAGGATTCAGGAATCAGAGAGCTAGGTACTGTCCCAGTGAGGTTACAGGAATCAGAGACCTAGATACTCTACCTGGTGAGGATTCAGCAATCAGAGACCTAGGTACTGTACTGGTGACGATTCAGGAATCAGACACCTAGTTACTCTACTTGGTGATGATTCAGGAAGTCCTAGATAATGTACCTGGTGAGGATTCAGGAATCAGAGACCTAGGTACTGTAGTGGTGAGGATTCAGGAATCAGTGACCTAGATACTATACTGGTGAGGATTCAGGAATCAAAGACCTAGGTACTGTACTAGTAAAAATTCATGAATCAGAAACCTACGTACTGTACTGGAGACGATTCAGGAATCAGAGACCTAGGTACTGTACATGGTGAGGATTCAGGAATCAGAGACCTAGGTACTGTACTGGTGACGATTCAGGAATCAGAGATCTAGGTACAGTACCTGGTGAGGATTCAGTAATCAGAGACCTAGGGAATCAGCTGGTGATGATTCAGAAATCATAGACCTAGGTACTGTACTGTTGAGGATTCAGGAATCAGAGACCTTGGTACTGTACTGGTGATGATTCAGGAATCACAGACCTAAAGACTGTACTAGTGATGATTCAGGAATCAGAGACCTATGTACTGTACCAGCAAGATTTCAGGAATCAGAGACCTAGATACTCTACCTGGTGAGGATTCAGCAATCAGAGACCTAGGTACTATACAGGTGACGATTCAGGAATCAGAGACCTAGGTACTGTACTGGCGACGATTCAGGAATCAGACACCTAGTTACTCTACTTGGTGATGATTCAGGAAGTCCGAGATAATGTACCTGGTGAGGATTCAGGAATCAGAGACCTAGGTACTGTAGTGGTGAGGATTCAGGAATCAGTGACCTAGATACTATACTGGTGAGGATTCAGGAATCAAAGACCTAGGTACTGTACTAGTAAAAATTCATGAATCAGAAACCTATGTACTGTACTGGAGACGATTCAGGAATCAGAGACCTAGGTACTGTACATGGTGAGGATTCAGGAATCAGAGACCTAGGTACTGTACCGGTGAGTATACAGGAATCAGAGACCTAGGTACTATACTGGTGACGATTCAGGAATCAGAGATCTAGGTACAGTACCTGGTGAGGATTCAGTAATCAGAGACCTAGGGAATCAGCTGGTGACGATTCAGAAATCATAGACCTAGGTACTGTACTGGTGATTATTCAGGAATCAGTGACCTAGATTCTATACTGGTGATGACTCAGGAATCAGAGACCTGGATACTGTACTGGTGATGATTCAGGAATCAGAGACTTAGAGACTGGACTAGTGATGATTCAGGAATCAGAGACCTAGGTACTGTACCAGTGAGGTTTCAGGAATCAGAGACCTAGATACTCTACCTGGTGAGCATTCAGCAATCAGAGACCTCTGTACTGTACCTGGTGAGGAGTCAGTATTCAGAGACCTAGGTACTGTACTGGTGACGATTGAGGAATCAGAAACCTACGTTCTGTACTGGAGACGATTCAGGAATCAGAGACCTAGGTACTGTACATGGTGAGGATTCAGGAATCAGACACCTTTGTACTATACCGGTGATGAATCAGGAATCTGAGACCTAGATACTGTACTTGGTGAGGATTCATTTATCAGAGACCTAGGTACTGTACCTGGTTAGGATTCAGGAATCAGAGACCCAGGTACTGATCTGGTGAGGATTCAGGAATCAGAGACCTAGGTACTGTACTGGTGACGATTCAGGAATCAGAGAGTTAGGTACTGTACTAGTGAGAATTAGGCAATCAGATACCTAGGGAATGTACTGGTGACGATTCAGGAATCAGAGACCTAGATACTATACTGGTGATGACTCAAGTATCAGAGACCTGGATAATGTACTGGTGCTGATTCAGGAATCAGAGACCTAGAGACTGTACTAGTGATGATTCAGGAATCAGAGACCTAGGTACTGTACCAGCGAGGTTTCAGGAATCAGAGACCTAGATACTCTACCTGGTGAGGATTCAGCAATCCGACACCTTGGTACTGTACAGGTGACGATTCAGTAATCAGAGACCTAAGTACTCTTCTGGTGACGATTCAGGAATCAGAGAGCTAGGTACTGTACTGGTGACGATTCAGGAATCAGAGACCTAGATACTGTACTGGTGACGATTCAGGAATCAGAGAGCGGGGTACTGTACTGGTGACGATTCAGGAATCAGAGACCTAGGTACCGTAACTGGTGAGGATTCAGGAATCAGAGAGCTAGGTACTGTCCCAGTGAGGTTACAGGAATCAGAGACCTAGATACTCTACCTGGTGAGGATTCAGCAATCAGAGACCTAGGTACTGTACTGGTGACGATTCAGGAATCAGACACCTAGTTACTCTACTTGGTGATGATTCAGGAAGTCCTAGATAATGTACCTGGTGAGGATTCAGGAATCAGAGACCTAGATACTGTAGTTGTGAGGATTCAGGAATCAGTGACCTAGATACTATACTGGTGAGGATTCAGGAATCAAAGACCTAGGTACTGCACTAGTAAAAATTCATGAATCAGAAACCTACGTACTGTACTGGAGACGATTCAGGAATCAGAGACCTAGGTACTGTACATGGTGAGGATTCAGGAATCAGAGACCTAGGTACTGTACTGGTGACGATTCAGGAATCAGAGATCTAGGTACAGTACCTGGTGAGGATTCAGTAATCAGAGACCTAGGGAATCAGCTGGTGATGATTCAGAAATCATAGACCTAGGTACTGTACTGTTGAGGATTCAGGAATCAGAGACCTTGGTACTGTACTGGTGATGATTCAGGAATCACAGACCTAAAGACTGTACTAGTGATGATTCAGGAATCAGAGACCTATGTACTGTACCAGCGAGATTTCAGGAATCAGAGACCTAGATACTCTACCTGGTGAGGATTCAGCAATCAGAGACCTAGGTACTATACAGGTGACGATTCAGGAATCAGAGACCTAGGTACTGTACTGGCGACGATTCAGGAATCAGACACCTAGTTACTCTACTTGGTGATGATTCAGGAAGTCCGAGATAATGTACCTGGTGAGGATTCAGGAATCAGAGACCTAGGTACTGTAGTGGTGAGGATTCAGGAATCAGTGACCTAGATACTATACTGGTGAGGATTCAGGAATCAAAGACCTAGGTACTGTACTAGTAAAAATTCATGAATCAGAAACCTACGTACTGTACTGGAGACGATTCAGGAATCAGAGACCTAGGTACTGTACATGGTGAGGATTCAGGAATCAGAGACCTAGGTACTGTACCGGTGAGTATACAGGAATCAGAGACCTAGGTACTATACTGGTGACGATTCAGGAATCAGAGATCTAGGTACAGTACCTGGTGAGGATTCAGTAATCAGAGACCTAGGGAATCAGCTGGTGACGATTCAGAAATCATAGACCTAGGTACTGTACTGGTGATTATTCAGGAATCAGTGACCTAGATTCTATACTGGTGATGACTCAGGAATCAGAGACCTGGATACTGTACTGGTGATGATTCAGGAATCAGAGACTTAGAGACTGGACTAGTGATGATTCAGGAATCAGAGACCTAGGTACTGTACCAGTGAGGTTTCAGGAATCAGAGACCTAGATACTCTACCTGGTGAGCATTCAGCAATCAGAGACCTCTGTACTGTACCTGGTGAGGAGTCAGTATTCAGAGACCTAGGTACTGTACTGGTGACGATTGAGGAATCAGAAACCTACGTTCTGTACTTGGTGAGGATTCAGGAATCAGAGACCTAGGTACTGTACTGGTGACGATTCAGGAATCAGAGAGTTAGGTACTGTACTAGTGAGAATTAGGCAATCAGATACCTAGGGAATGTACTGGTGACGATTCAGGAATCAGAGACCTAGATACTATACTGGTGATGACTCAAGTATCAGAGACCTGGATAATGTACTGGTGCTGATTCAGGAATCAGAGACCTAGAGACTGTACTAGTGATGATTCAGGAATCAGAGACCTAGGTACTGTACCAGCGAGGTTTCAGGAATCAGAGACCTAGATACTCTACCTGGTGAGGATTCAGCAATCCGACACCTTGGTACTGTACAGGTGACGATTCAGTAATCAGAGACCTAAGTACTCTTCTGGTGACGATTCAGGAATCAGAGAGCTAGGTACTGTACTGGTGACGATTCAGGAATCAGAGACCTAGATATTGTACTGGTGATGATTCAGGAATCAGAGAGCGGGGTACTGTACTGGTGACGATTCAGGAATCAGAGACCTAGGTACCGTAACTGGTGAGGATTCAGGAATCAGAGAGCTAGGTACTGTACTGGTGACGATTCAGGAATCAGAGACCTAGATACTGTACTGGTGACGATTCAGGAATCAGAGAGCGGGGTACTGTACTGGTGACGATTCAGGAATCAGAGACCTAGGTACCGTAACTGGTGAGGATTCAGGAATCAGAGAGCTAGGTACTGTCCCAGTGAGGTTACAGGAATCAGAGACCTAGATACTCTACCTGGTGAGGATTCAGCAATCAGAGACCTAGGTACTGTACTGGTGATGATTCAGGAATCACAGACCTAAAGACTGTACTAGTGATGATTCAGGAATCAGAGACCTATGTACTGTACCAGCGAGATTTCAGGAATCAGAGACCTAGATACTCTACCTGGTGAGGATTCAGCAATCAGAGACCTAGGTACTATACAGGTGACGATTCAGGAATCAGAGACCTAGGTACTGTACTGGCGACGATTCAGGAATCAGACACCTAGTTACTCTACTTGGTGATGATTCAGGAAGTCCGAGATAATGTACCTGGTGAGGATTCAGGAATCAGAGACCTAGGTACTGTAGTGGTGAGGATTCAGGAATCAGTGACCTAGATACTATACTGGTGAGGATTCAGGAATCAAAGACCTAGGTACTGTACTAGTAAAAATTCATGAATCAGAAACCTACGTACTGTACTGGAGACGATTCAGGAATCAGAGACCTAGGTACTGTACATGGTGAGGATTCAGGAATCAGAGACCTAGGTACTGTACATGGTGAGGATTCAGGAATCAGAGACCTAGGTACTGTACTGGTGACGATTCAGGAATCAGAGATCTAGGTACAGTACCTGGTGAGGATTCAGTAATCAGAGACCTAGGGAATCAGCTGGTGATGATTCAGAAATCATAGACCTAGGTACTGTACTGTTGAGGATTCAGGAATCAGAGACCTAGGTACCGTAACTGGTGAGGATTCAGGAATCAGAGAGCTAGGTACTGTACTGGTGACGATTCAGGAATCAGAGACCTAGATACTGTACTGGTGACGATTCAGGAATCAGAGAGCGGGGTACTGTACTGGTGACGATTCAGGAATCAGAGACCTAGGTACCGTAACTGGTGAGGATTCAGGAATCAGAGAGCTAGGTACTGTCCCAGTGAGGTTACAGGAATCAGAGACCTAGATACTCTACCTGGTGAGGATTCAGCAATCAGAGACCTAGGTACTGTACTGGTGATGATTCAGGAATCACAGACCTAAAGACTGTACTAGTGATGATTCAGGAATCAGAGACCTATGTACTGTACCAGCGAGATTTCAGGAATCAGAGACCTAGATACTCTACCTGGTGAGGATTCAGCAATCAGAGACCTAGGTACTATACAGGTGACGATTCAGGAATCAGAGACCTAGGTACTGTACTGGCGACGATTCAGGAATCAGACACCTAGTTACTCTACTTGGTGATGATTCAGGAAGTCCGAGATAATGTACCTGGTGAGGATTCAGGAATCAGAGACCTAGGTACTGTAGTGGTGAGGATTCAGGAATCAGTGACCTAGATACTATACTGGTGAGGATTCAGGAATCAAAGACCTAGGTACTGTACTAGTAAAAATTCATGAATCAGAAACCTACGTACTGTACTGGAGACGATTCAGGAATCAGAGACCTAGGTACTGTACATGGTGAGGATTCAGGAATCAGAGACCTAGGTACTGTACATGGTGAGGATTCAGGAATCAGAGACCTAGGTACTGTACTGGTGACGATTCAGGAATCAGAGATCTAGGTACAGTACCTGGTGAGGATTCAGTAATCAGAGACCTAGGGAATCAGCTGGTGATGATTCAGAAATCATAGACCTAGGTACTGTACTGTTGAGGATTCAGGAATCAGTGACCTAGATTCTATACTGGTGATGACTCAGGAATCAGAGACCTGGATACTGTACTGGTGATGATTCAGGAATCAGAGACTTAGAGACTGGACTAGTGATGATTCAGGAATCAGAGACCTAGGTACTGTACCAGTGAGGTTTCAGGAATCAGAGACCTAGATACTCTACCTGGTGAGCATTCAGCAATCAGAGACCTCTGTACTGTACCTGGTGAGGAGTCAGTATTCAGAGACCTAGGTACTGTACTGGTGACGATTGAGGAATCAGAAACCTACGTTCTGTACTTGGTGAGGATTCAGGAATCAGAGACCTAGGTACTGTACTGGTGACGATTCAGGAATCAGAGAGTTAGGTACTGTACTAGTGAGAATTAGGCAATCAGATACCTAGGGAATGTACTGGTGACGATTCAGGAATCAGAGACCTAGATACTATACTGGTGATGACTCAAGTATCAGAGACCTGGATAATGTACTGGTGCTGATTCAGGAATCAGAGACCTAGAGACTGTACTAGTGATGATTCAGGAATCAGAGACCTAGGTACTGTACCAGCGAGGTTTCAGGAATCAGAGACCTAGATACTCTACCTGGTGAGGATTCAGCAATCCGACACCTTGGTACTGTACAGGTGACGATTCAGTAATCAGAGACCTAAGTACTCTTCTGGTGACGATTCAGGAATCAGAGAGCTAGGTACTGTACTGGTGACGATTCAGGAATCAGAGACCTAGATATTGTACTGGTGATGATTCAGGAATCAGAGAGCGGGGTACTGTACTGGTGACGATTCAGGAATCAGAGACCTAGGTACCGTAACTGGTGAGGATTCAGGAATCAGAGAGCTAGGTACTGTACTGGTGACGATTCAGGAATCAGAGACCTAGATACTGTACTGGTGACGATTCAGGAATCAGAGAGCGGGGTACTGTACTGGTGACGATTCAGGAATCAGAGACCTAGGTACCGTAACTGGTGAGGATTCAGGAATCAGAGAGCTAGGTACTGTCCCAGTGAGGTTACAGGAATCAGAGACCTAGATACTCTACCTGGTGAGGATTCAGCAATCAGAGACCTAGGTACTGTACTGGTGATGATTCAGGAATCACAGACCTAAAGACTGTACTAGTGATGATTCAGGAATCAGAGACCTATGTACTGTACCAGCGAGATTTCAGGAATCAGAGACCTAGATACTCTACCTGGTGAGGATTCAGCAATCAGAGACCTAGGTACTGTACAGGTGACGATTCAGGAATCAGAGACCTAGGTACTGTACTGGCGACGATTCAGGAATCAGACACCTAGTTGGTGATGATTCAGGAAGTCCTAGATAATGTACCTGGTGAGGATTCAGGAATCAGAGACCTAGGTACTGTAGTGGTGAGGATTCAGGAATCAGTGACCTAGATACTATACTTGTGAGGATTCAGGAATCAAAGACCTAGGTACTGTACTAGTAAAAATTCATGAATCAGAAACCTACGTACTGTACTGGAGACGATTCAGGAATCAGAGACCTAGGTACTGTACATGGTGAGGATTCAGGAATCAGAGACCTAGGTACTGTACCGGTGAGTATACAGGAATCAGAGACCTAGGTACTATACTGGTGACGATTCAGGAATCAGAGATCTAGGTACAGTACCTGGTGAGGATTCAGTAATCAGAGACCTAGGGAATCAGCTGGTGACGATTCAGAAATCATAGACCTAGGTACTGTACTGTTGAGGATTCAGGAATCAGAGACCTTGGTACTGTACTGGTGATTATTCAGGAATCAGAGACCTAGATTCTATACTGGTGATGACTCAGGAATCAGAGACCTGGATACTGTACTGGTGATGATTCAGGAATCAGAGACCTAGAGACTGGACTAGTGATGATTCAGGAATCAGAGACCTAGGTACTGTACCAGTGAGGTTTCAGGAATCAGAGACCTAGATACTCTACCTGGTGAAGATTCAGCAATCAGAGACCTCTGTACTGTACCTGGTGAGGAGTCAGTATTCAGAGACCTAGGTACTGTACTGGTGACGATTGAGGAATCAGAAACCTACGTTCTGTACTTGGTGAGGATTCAGGAATCAGAGACCTAGGTACTGTACTGGTGACGATTCAGGAATCAGAGACCTAGATACTATACTGGTGATGACTCAAGTATCAGAGACCTGGATAATGTACTGTTGCTGATTCAGGAATCAGAGACCTAGAGACTGTACTAGTGATGATTCAGGAATCAGAGACCTAGGTACTGTACCAGCGAGGTTTCAGGAATCAGAGACCTAGATACTCTACCTGGTGAGGATTCAGCAATCCGACACCTTGGTACTGTACAGGTGACGATTCAGTAATCAGAGACCTAAGTACTCTTCTGGTGACGATTCAGGAATCAGAGAGCTAGGTACTGTACTGGTGACGATTCAGGAATCAGAGACCTAGATATTGTACTGGTGATGATTCAGGAATCAGAGAGCGGGGTACTGTACTGGTGACGATTCAGGAATCAGAGACCTAGGTACCGTAACTGGTGAGGATTCAGGAATCAGAGAGCTAGGTACTGTACTGGTGACGATTCAGGAATCAGAGACCTAGATACTGTACTGGTGACGATTCAGGAATCAGAGAGCGGGGTACTGTACTGGTGACGATTCAGGAATCAGAGACCTAGGTACCGTAACTGGTGAGGATTCAGGAATCAGAGAGCTAGGTACTGTACCAGTGAGGTTACAGGAATCAGAGACCTAGATACTCTACCTGGTGAGGATTCAGCAATCAGAGACCTAGGTACTGTACTGGTGACGATTCAGGAATCAGACACCTAGTTACTCTACTTGGTGATGATTCAGGAAGTCCTAGATAATGTACCTGGTGAGGATTCAGGAATCAGAGACCTAGGTACTGTGGTGGTGAGGATTCAGGAATCAGTGACCTAGATACTATACTGGTGAGGATTCAGGAATCAAAGACCTAGGTACTGTACTAGTAAAAATTCATGAATCAGAAACCTACGTACTGTACTGGAGACGATTCAGGAATCAGAGACCTAGGTACTGTACATGGTGAGGATTCAGGAATCAGAGACCTAGGTACTGTACTGGTGACGATTCAGGAATCAGAGATCTAGGTACAGTACCTGGTGAGGATTCAGGAATCAGAGACCTTGGTTCTGTACTGGTGATGATTCAGGAATCACAGACCTAAAGACTGTACTAGTGATGATTCAGGAATCAGAGACCTAGGTACTGTACCAGCGAGATTTCAGGAATCAGAGACCTAGTTACTCTACCTGGTGAGGATTCAGCAATCAGAGACCTAGGTACTATACAGGTGACGATTCAGGAATCAGAGACCTAGGTACTGTACTGGCGACGATTCAGGAATCAGACACCTAGTTACTCTGCTTGGTGATGATTCAGGAAGTCCGAGATAATGTACCTGGTGAGGATTCAGGAATCAGAGACCTAGGTACTGTAGTGGTGAGGATTCAGGAATCAGTGACCTAGATACTATACTGGTGAGGATTCAGGAATCAAAGACCTAGGTACTGTACTAGTAAAAATTCATGAATCAGAAACCTACGTACTGTACTGGAGACGATTCAGGAATCAGAGACCTAGGTGAGACCTAGGTACTGTACATGGTGAGGATTCAGGAATCAGAGACCTAGGTACTGTACTGGTGACGATTCAGGAATCAGAGATCTAGGTACAGTACCTGGTGAGGATTCAGTAATCAGAGACCTAGGGAATCAGCTGGTGATGATTCAGAAATCATAGACCTAGGTACTGTACTGTTGAGGATTCAGGAATCAGAGACCTTGGTACTGTACTGGTGATGATTCAGGAATCACAGACCTAAAGACTGTACTAGTGATGATTCAGGAATCAGAGACCTAGGTACTGTACCAGCGAGATTTCAGGAATCAGAGACCTAGATACTCTACCTGGTGAGGATTCAGCAATCAGAGACCTAGGTACTATACAGGTGACGATTCAGGAATCAGAGACCTAGGTACTGTACTGGCGACGATTCAGGAATCAGACAGCTAGTTACTCTACTTGGTGATGATTCAGGAAGTCCTAGATAATGTACCTGGTGAGGATTCAGGAATCAGAGACCTAGGTACTGTAGTGGTGAGGATTCAGGAATCAGTGACCTAGATACTATACTGGTGAGGATTCAGGAATCAAAGACCTAGGTACTGTACTAGTAAAAATTCATGAATCAGAAACCTACGTACTGTACTGGAGACGATTCAGGAATCAGAGACCTAGGTACTGTACATGGTGAGGATTCAGGAATCAGAGACCTAGGTACTGTACCGGTGAGTATACAGGAATCAGAGACCTAGGTACTATACTGGTGACGATTCAGGAATCAGAGATCTAGGTACAGTACCTGGTGAGGATTCAGTAATCAGAGACCTAGGGAATCAGCTGGTGACGATTCAGGAATCATAGACCTAGGTACTGTACTGGTGATTATTCAGGAATCAGTGACCTAGATTCTATACTGGTGATGACTCAGGAATCAGAGACCTGGATACTGTACTGGTGATGATTCAGGAATCAGAGACTTAGAGACTGGACTAGTGATGATTCAGGAATCAGAGACCTAGGTACTGTACCAGTGAGGTTTCAGGAATCAGAGACCTAGATACTCTACCTGGTGAGGATTCAGCAATCAGAGACCTCTGTACTGTACCTGGTGAGGAGTCAGTATTCAGAGACCTAGGTACTGTACTGGTGACGATTGAGGAATCGGAAACCTACGTTCTGTACTTGGTGAGGATTCAGGAATCAGAGACCTAGGTACTGTACTGGTGACGATTCAGGAATCAGAGAGTTAGGTACTGTACTAGTGAGAATTAGGCAATCAGATACCTAGGGAATGTACTGGTGACGATTCAGGAATCAGAGACCTAGATACTATACTGGTGATGACTCAAGTATCAGAGACCTGGATAATGTACTGGTGCTGATTCAGGAATCAGAGACCTAGAGACTGTACTAGTGATGATTCAGGAATCAGAGACCTAGGTACTGTACCAGCGAGGTTCAGGAATCAGAGACCTAGATACTCTACCTGGTGAGGATTCAGCAATCCGACACCTTGGTACTGTACAGGTGACGATTCAGTAATCAGAGACCTAAGTACTCTTCTGGTGACGATTCAGGAATCAGAGAGCTAGGTACTGTACTGGTGACGATTCAGGAATCAGAGACCTAGATACTGTACTGGTGACGATTCAGGAATCAGAGAGCGGGGTACTGTACTGGTGACGATTCAGGAATCAGAGACCTAGGTACCGTAACTGGTGAGGATTCAGGAATCAGAGAGCTAGGTACTGTCCCAGTGAGGTTACAGGAATCAGAGACCTAGATACTCTACCTGTGAGGATTCAGCAATCAGAGACCTAGGTACTGTACTGGTGACGATTCAGGAATCAGACACCTAGTTACTCTACTTGGTGATGATTCAGGAAGTCCTAGATAATGTACCTGGTGAGGATTCAGGAATCAGAGACCTAGGTACTGTAGTGGTGAGGATTCAGGAATCAGTGACCTAGATACTATACTGGTGAGGATTCAGGAATCAAAGACCTAGGTACTGTACTAGTAAAAATTCATGAATCAGAAACCTACGTACTGTACTGGAGACGATTCAGGAATCAGAGACCTAGGTACTGTACATGGTGAGGATTCAGGAATCAGAGACCTAGGTACTGTACTGGTGACGATTCAGGAATCAGAGATCTAGGTACAGTACCTGGTGAGGATTCAGTAATCAGAGACCTAGGGAATCAGCTGGTGATGATTCAGAAATCATAGACCTAGGTACTGTACTGTTGAGGATTCAGGAATCAGAGACCTTGGTACTGTACTGGTGATGATTCAGGAATCACAGACCTAAAGACTGTACTAGTGATGATTCAGGAATCAGAGACCTATGTACTGTACCAGCAAGATTTCAGGAATCAGAGACCTAGATACTCTACCTGGTGAGGATTCAGCAATCAGAGACCTAGGTACTATACAGGTGACGATTCAGGAATCAGAGACCTAGGTACTGTACTGGCGACGATTCAGGAATCAGACACCTAGTTACTCTACTTGGTGATGATTCAGGAAGTCCGAGATAATGTACCTGGTGAGGATTCAGGAATCAGAGACCTAGGTACTGTAGTGGTGAGGATTCAGGAATCAGTGACCTAGATACTATACTGGTGAGGATTCAGGAATCAAAGACCTAGGTACTGTACTAGTAAAAATTCATGAATCAGAAACCTATGTACTGTACTGGAGACGATTCAGGAATCAGAGACCTAGGTACTGTACATGGTGAGGATTCAGGAATCAGAGACCTAGGTACTGTACCGGTGAGTATACAGGAATCAGAGACCTAGGTACTATACTGGTGACGATTCAGGAATCAGAGATCTAGGTACAGTACCTGGTGAGGATTCAGTAATCAGAGACCTAGGGAATCAGCTGGTGACGATTCAGAAATCATAGACCTAGGTACTGTACTGGTGATTATTCAGGAATCAGTGACCTAGATTCTATACTGGTGATGACTCAGGAATCAGAGACCTGGATACTGTACTGGTGATGATTCAGGAATCAGAGACTTAGAGACTGGACTAGTGATGATTCAGGAATCAGAGACCTAGGTACTGTACCAGTGAGGTTTCAGGAATCAGAGACCTAGATACTCTACCTGGTGAGCATTCAGCAATCAGAGACCTCTGTACTGTACCTGGTGAGGAGTCAGTATTCAGAGACCTAGGTACTGTACTGGTGACGATTGAGGAATCAGAAACCTACGTTCTGTACTGGAGACGATTCAGGAATCAGAGACCTAGGTACTGTACATGGTGAGGATTCAGGAATCAGACACCTTTGTACTATACCGGTGATGAATCAGGAATCTGAGACCTAGATACTGTACTTGGTGAGGATTCATTTATCAGAGACCTAGGTACTGTACCTGGTTAGGATTCAGGAATCAGAGACCCAGGTACTGATCTGGTGAGGATTCAGGAATCAGAGACCTAGGTACTGTACTGGTGACGATTCAGGAATCAGAGAGTTAGGTACTGTACTAGTGAGAATTAGGCAATCAGATACCTAGGGAATGTACTGGTGACGATTCAGGAATCAGAGACCTAGATACTATACTGGTGATGACTCAAGTATCAGAGACCTGGATAATGTACTGGTGCTGATTCAGGAATCAGAGACCTAGAGACTGTACTAGTGATGATTCAGGAATCAGAGACCTAGGTACTGTACCAGCGAGGTTTCAGGAATCAGAGACCTAGATACTCTACCTGGTGAGGATTCAGCAATCCGACACCTTGGTACTGTACAGGTGACGATTCAGTAATCAGAGACCTAAGTACTCTTCTGGTGACGATTCAGGAATCAGAGAGCTAGGTACTGTACTGGTGACGATTCAGGAATCAGAGACCTAGATACTGTACTGGTGACGATTCAGGAATCAGAGAGCGGGGTACTGTACTGGTGACGATTCAGGAATCAGAGACCTAGGTACCGTAACTGGTGAGGATTCAGGAATCAGAGAGCTAGGTACTGTCCCAGTGAGGTTACAGGAATCAGAGACCTAGATACTCTACCTGGTGAGGATTCAGCAATCAGAGACCTAGGTACTGTACTGGTGACGATTCAGGAATCAGACACCTAGTTACTCTACTTGGTGATGATTCAGGAAGTCCTAGATAATGTACCTGGTGAGGATTCAGGAATCAGAGACCTAGGTACTGTAGTTGTGAGGATTCAGGAATCAGTGACCTAGATACTATACTGGTGAGGATTCAGGAATCAAAGACCTAGGTACTGCACTAGTAAAAATTCATGAATCAGAAACCTACGTACTGTACTGGAGACGATTCAGGAATCAGAGACCTAGGTACTGTACATGGTGAGGATTCAGGAATCAGAGACCTAGGTACTGTACTGGTGACGATTCAGGAATCAGAGATCTAGGTACAGTACCTGGTGAGGATTCAGTAATCAGAGACCTAGGGAATCAGCTGGTGATGATTCAGAAATCATAGACCTAGGTACTGTACTGTTGAGGATTCAGGAATCAGAGACCTTGGTACTGTACTGGTGATGATTCAGGAATCACAGACCTAAAGACTGTACTAGTGATGATTCAGGAATCAGAGACCTATGTACTGTACCAGCGAGATTTCAGGAATCAGAGACCTAGATACTCTACCTGGTGAGGATTCAGCAATCAGAGACCTAGGTACTATACAGGTGACGATTCAGGAATCAGAGACCTAGGTACTGTACTGGCGACGATTCAGGAATCAGACACCTAGTTACTCTACTTGGTGATGATTCAGGAAGTCCGAGATAATGTACCTGGTGAGGATTCAGGAATCAGAGACCTAGGTACTGTAGTGGTGAGGATTCAGGAATCAGTGACCTAGATACTATACTGGTGAGGATTCAGGAATCAAAGACCTAGGTACTGTACTAGTAAAAATTCATGAATCAGAAACCTACGTACTGTACTGGAGACGATTCAGGAATCAGAGACCTAGGTACTGTACATGGTGAGGATTCAGGAATCAGAGACCTAGGTACTGTACCGGTGAGTATACAGGAATCAGAGACCTAGGTACTATACTGGTGACGATTCAGGAATCAGAGATCTAGGTACAGTACCTGGTGAGGATTCAGTAATCAGAGACCTAGGGAATCAGCTGGTGACGATTCAGAAATCATAGACCTAGGTACTGTACTGGTGATTATTCAGGAATCAGTGACCTAGATTCTATACTGGTGATGACTCAGGAATCAGAGACCTGGATACTGTACTGGTGATGATTCAGGAATCAGAGACTTAGAGACTGGACTAGTGATGATTCAGGAATCAGAGACCTAGGTACTGTACCAGTGAGGTTTCAGGAATCAGAGACCTAGATACTCTACCTGGTGAGCATTCAGCAATCAGAGACCTCTGTACTGTACCTGGTGAGGAGTCAGTATTCAGAGACCTAGGTACTGTACTGGTGACGATTGAGGAATCAGAAACCTACGTTCTGTACTTGGTGAGGATTCAGGAATCAGAGACCTAGGTACTGTACTGGTGACGATTCAGGAATCAGAGAGTTAGGTACTGTACTAGTGAGAATTAGGCAATCAGATACCTAGGGAATGTACTGGTGACGATTCAGGAATCAGAGACCTAGATACTATACTGGTGATGACTCAAGTATCAGAGACCTGGATAATGTACTGGTGCTGATTCAGGAATCAGAGACCTAGAGACTGTACTAGTGATGATTCAGGAATCAGAGACCTAGGTACTGTACCAGCGAGGTTTCAGGAATCAGAGACCTAGATACTCTACCTGGTGAGGATTCAGCAATCCGACACCTTGGTACTGTACAGGTGACGATTCAGTAATCAGAGACCTAAGTACTCTTCTGGTGACGATTCAGGAATCAGAGAGCTAGGTACTGTACTGGTGACGATTCAGGAATCAGAGACCTAGATATTGTACTGGTGATGATTCAGGAATCAGAGAGCGGGGTACTGTACTGGTGACGATTCAGGAATCAGAGACCTAGGTACCGTAACTGGTGAGGATTCAGGAATCAGAGAGCTAGGTACTGTACTGGTGACGATTCAGGAATCAGAGACCTAGATACTGTACTGGTGACGATTCAGGAATCAGAGAGCGGGGTACTGTACTGGTGACGATTCAGGAATCAGAGACCTAGGTACCGTAACTGGTGAGGATTCAGGAATCAGAGAGCTAGGTACTGTCCCAGTGAGGTTACAGGAATCAGAGACCTAGATACTCTACCTGGTGAGGATTCAGCAATCAGAGACCTAGGTACTGTACTGGTGATGATTCAGGAATCACAGACCTAAAGACTGTACTAGTGATGATTCAGGAATCAGAGACCTATGTACTGTACCAGCGAGATTTCAGGAATCAGAGACCTAGATACTCTACCTGGTGAGGATTCAGCAATCAGAGACCTAGGTACTATACAGGTGACGATTCAGGAATCAGAGACCTAGGTACTGTACTGGCGACGATTCAGGAATCAGACACCTAGTTACTCTACTTGGTGATGATTCAGGAAGTCCGAGATAATGTACCTGGTGAGGATTCAGGAATCAGAGACCTAGGTACTGTAGTGGTGAGGATTCAGGAATCAGTGACCTAGATACTATACTGGTGAGGATTCAGGAATCAAAGACCTAGGTACTGTACTAGTAAAAATTCATGAATCAGAAACCTACGTACTGTACTGGAGACGATTCAGGAATCAGAGACCTAGGTACTGTACATGGTGAGGATTCAGGAATCAGAGACCTAGGTACTGTACATGGTGAGGATTCAGGAATCAGAGACCTAGGTACTGTACTGGTGACGATTCAGGAATCAGAGATCTAGGTACAGTACCTGGTGAGGATTCAGTAATCAGAGACCTAGGGAATCAGCTGGTGATGATTCAGAAATCATAGACCTAGGTACTGTACTGTTGAGGATTCAGGAATCAGTGACCTAGATTCTATACTGGTGATGACTCAGGAATCAGAGACCTGGATACTGTACTGGTGATGATTCAGGAATCAGAGACTTAGAGACTGGACTAGTGATGATTCAGGAATCAGAGACCTAGGTACTGTACCAGTGAGGTTTCAGGAATCAGAGACCTAGATACTCTACCTGGTGAGCATTCAGCAATCAGAGACCTCTGTACTGTACCTGGTGAGGAGTCAGTATTCAGAGACCTAGGTACTGTACTGGTGACGATTGAGGAATCAGAAACCTACGTTCTGTACTTGGTGAGGATTCAGGAATCAGAGACCTAGGTACTGTACTGGTGACGATTCAGGAATCAGAGAGTTAGGTACTGTACTAGTGAGAATTAGGCAATCAGATACCTAGGGAATGTACTGGTGACGATTCAGGAATCAGAGACCTAGATACTATACTGGTGATGACTCAAGTATCAGAGACCTGGATAATGTACTGGTGCTGATTCAGGAATCAGAGACCTAGAGACTGTACTAGTGATGATTCAGGAATCAGAGACCTAGGTACTGTACCAGCGAGGTTTCAGGAATCAGAGACCTAGATACTCTACCTGGTGAGGATTCAGCAATCCGACACCTTGGTACTGTACAGGTGACGATTCAGTAATCAGAGACCTAAGTACTCTTCTGGTGACGATTCAGGAATCAGAGAGCTAGGTACTGTACTGGTGACGATTCAGGAATCAGAGACCTAGATATTGTACTGGTGATGATTCAGGAATCAGAGAGCGGGGTACTGTACTGGTGACGATTCAGGAATCAGAGACCTAGGTACCGTAACTGGTGAGGATTCAGGAATCAGAGAGCTAGGTACTGTACTGGTGACGATTCAGGAATCAGAGACCTAGATACTGTACTGGTGACGATTCAGGAATCAGAGAGCGGGGTACTGTACTGGTGACGATTCAGGAATCAGAGACCTAGGTACCGTAACTGGTGAGGATTCAGGAATCAGAGAGCTAGGTACTGTCCCAGTGAGGTTACAGGAATCAGAGACCTAGATACTCTACCTGGTGAGGATTCAGCAATCAGAGACCTAGGTACTGTACTGGTGACGATTCAGGAATCAGACACCTAGTTACTCTACTTGGTGATGATTCAGGAAGTCCTAGATAATGTACCTGGTGAGGATTCAGGAATCAGAGACCTAGGTACTGTAGTTGTGAGGATTCAGGAATCAGTGACCTAGATACTATACTGGTGAGGATTCAGGAATCAAAGACCTAGGTACTGCACTAGTAAAAATTCATGAATCAGAAACCTACGTACTGTACTGGAGACGATTCAGGAATCAGAGACCTAGGTACTGTACATGGTGAGGATTCAGGAATCAGAGACCTAGGTACTGTACTGGTGACGATTCAGGAATCAGAGATCTAGGTACAGTACCTGGTGAGGATTCAGTAATCAGAGACCTAGGGAATCAGCTGGTGATGATTCAGAAATCATAGACCTAGGTACTGTACTGTTGAGGATTCAGGAATCAGAGACCTTGCTACTGTACTGGTGATGATTCAGGAATCACAGACCTAAAGACTGTACTAGTGATGATTCAGGAATCAGAGACCTATGTACTGTACCAGCGAGATTTCAGGAATCAGAGACCTAGATACTCTACCTGGTGAGGATTCAGCAATCAGAGACCTAGGTACTATACAGGTGACGATTCAGGAATCAGAGACCTAGGTACTGTACTGGCGACGATTCAGGAATCAGACACCTAGTTACTCTACTTGGTGATGATTCAGGAAGTCCGAGATAATGTACCTGGTGAGGATTCAGGAATCAGAGACCTAGGTACTGTAGTGGTGAGGATTCAGGAATCAGTGACCTAGATACTATACTGGTGAGGATTCAGGAATCAAAGACCTAGGTACTGTACTAGTAAAAATTCATGAATCAGAAACCTACGTACTGTACTGGAGACGATTCAGGAATCAGAGACCTAGGTACTGTACATGGTGAGGATTCAGGAATCAGAGACCTAGGTACTGTACTGGTGACGATTCAGGAATCAGAGAGTTAGGTACTGTACTAGTGAGAATTAGGCAATCAGATACCTAGGGAATGTACTGGTGACGATTCAGGAATCAGAGACCTAGATACTATACTGGTGATGACTCAAGTATCAGAGACCTGGATAATGTACTGGTGCTGATTCAGGAATCAGAGACCTAGAGACTGTACTAGTGATGATTCAGGAATCAGAGACCTAGGTACTGTACCAGCGAGGTTTCAGGAATCAGAGACCTAGATACTCTACCTGGTGAGGATTCAGCAATCCGACACCTTGGTACTGTACAGGTGACGATTCAGTAATCAGAGACCTAAGTACTCTTCTGGTGACGATTCAGGAATCAGAGAGCTAGGTACTGTACTGGTGACGATTCAGGAATCAGAGACCTAGATATTGTACTGGTGATGATTCAGGAATCAGAGAGCGGGGTACTGTACTGGTGACGATTCAGGAATCAGAGACCTAGGTACCGTAACTGGTGAGGATTCAGGAATCAGAGAGCTAGGTACTGTACTGGTGACGATTCAGGAATCAGAGACCTAGATACTGTACTGGTGACGATTCAGGAATCAGAGAGCGGGGTACTGTACTGGTGACGATTCAGGAATCAGAGACCTAGGTACCGTAACTGGTGAGGATTCAGGAATCAGAGAGCTAGGTACTGTCCCAGTGAGGTTACAGGAATCAGAGACCTAGATACTCTACCTGGTGAGGATTCAGCAATCAGAGACCTAGGTACTGTACTGGTGACGATTCAGGAATCAGACACCTAGTTACTCTACTTGGTGATGATTCAGGAAGTCCTAGATAATGTACCTGGTGAGGATTCAGGAATCAGAGACCTAGGTACTGTAGTTGTGAGGATTCAGGAATCAGTGACCTAGATACTATACTGGTGAGGATTCAGGAATCAAAGACCTAGGTACTGCACTAGTAAAAATTCATGAATCAGAAACCTACGTACTGTACTGGAGACGATTCAGGAATCAGAGACCTAGGTACTGTACATGGTGAGGATTCAGGAATCAGAGACCTAGGTACTGTACTGGTGACGATTCAGGAATCAGAGATCTAGGTACAGTACCTGGTGAGGATTCAGTAATCAGAGACCTAGGGAATCAGCTGGTGATGATTCAGAAATCATAGACCTAGGTACTGTACTGTTGAGGATTCAGGAATCAGAGACCTTGGTACTGTACTGGTGATGATTCAGGAATCACAGACCTAAAGACTGTACTAGTGATGATTCAGGAATCAGAGACCTATGTACTGTACCAGCGAGATTTCAGGAATCAGAGACCTAGATACTCTACCTGGTGAGGATTCAGCAATCAGAGACCTAGGTACTATACAGGTGACGATTCAGGAATCAGAGACCTAGGTACTGTACTGGCGACGATTCAGGAATCAGACACCTAGTTACTCTACTTGGTGATGATTCAGGAAGTCCGAGATAATGTACCTGGTGAGGATTCAGGAATCAGAGACCTAGGTACTGTAGTGGTGAGGATTCAGGAATCAGTGACCTAGATACTATACTGGTGAGGATTCAGGAATCAAAGACCTAGGTACTGTACTAGTAAAAATTCATGAATCAGAAACCTACGTACTGTACTGGAGACGATTCAGGAATCAGAGACCTAGGTACTGTACCGGTGAGTATACAGGAATCAGAGACCTAGGTACTATACTGGTGACGATTCAGGAATCAGAGATCTAGGTACAGTACCTGGTGAGGATTCAGTAATCAGAGACCTAGGGAATCAGCTGGTGACGATTCAGAAATCATAGACCTAGGTACTGTACTGGTGATTATTCAGGAATCAGTGACCTAGATTCTATACTGGTGATGACTCAGGAATCAGAGACCTGGATACTGTACTGGTGATGATTCAGGAATCAGAGACTTAGAGACTGGACTAGTGATGATTCAGGAATCAGAGACCTAGGTACTGTACCAGTGAGGTTTCAGGAATCAGAGACCTAGATACTCTACCTGGTGAGCATTCAGCAATCAGAGACCTCTGTACTGTACCTGGTGAGGAGTCAGTATTCAGAGACCTAGGTACTGTACTGGTGACGATTGAGGAATCAGAAACCTACGTTCTGTACTTGGTGAGGATTCAGGAATCAGAGACCTAGGTACTGTACTGGTGACGATTCAGGAATCAGAGAGTTAGGTACTGTACTAGTGAGAATTAGGCAATCAGATACCTAGGGAATGTACTGGTGACGATTCAGGAATCAGAGACCTAGATACTATACTGGTGATGACTCAAGTATCAGAGACCTGGATAATGTACTGGTGCTGATTCAGGAATCAGAGACCTAGAGACTGTACTAGTGATGATTCAGGAATCAGAGACCTAGGTACTGTACCAGCGAGGTTTCAGGAATCAGAGACCTAGATACTCTACCTGGTGAGGATTCAGCAATCCGACACCTTGGTACTGTACAGGTGACGATTCAGTAATCAGAGACCTAAGTACTCTTCTGGTGACGATTCAGGAATCAGAGAGCTAGGTACTGTACTGGTGACGATTCAGGAATCAGAGACCTAGATATTGTACTGGTGATGATTCAGGAATCAGAGAGCGGGGTACTGTACTGGTGACGATTCAGGAATCAGAGACCTAGGTACCGTAACTGGTGAGGATTCAGGAATCAGAGAGCTAGGTACTGTACTGGTGACGATTCAGGAATCAGAGACCTAGATACTGTACTGGTGACGATTCAGGAATCAGAGAGCGGGGTACTGTACTGGTGACGATTCAGGAATCAGAGACCTAGGTACCGTAACTGGTGAGGTTTCAGGAATCAGAGAGCTAGGTACTGTCCCAGTGAGGTTACAGGAATCAGAGACCTAGATACTCTACCTGGTGAGGATTCAGCAATCAGAGACCTAGGTACTGTACTGGTGATGATTCAGGAATCACAGACCTAAAGACTGTACTAGTGATGATTCAGGAATCAGAGACCTATGTACTGTACCAGCGAGATTTCAGGAATCAGAGACCTAGATACTCTACCTGGTGAGGATTCAGCAATCAGAGACCTAGGTACTATACAGGTGACGATTCAGGAATCAGAGACCTAGGTACTGTACTGGCGACGATTCAGGAATCAGACACCTAGTTACTCTACTTGGTGATGATTCAGGAAGTCCGAGATAATGTACCTGGTGAGGATTCAGGAATCAGAGACCTAGGTACTGTAGTGGTGAGGATTCAGGAATCAGTGACCTAGATACTATACTGGTGAGGATTCAGGAATCAAAGACCTAGGTACTGTACTAGTAAAAATTCATGAATCAGAAACCTACGTACTGTACTGGAGACGATTCAGGAATCAGAGACCTAGGTACTGTACATGGTGAGGATTCAGGAATCAGAGACCTAGGTACTGTACCGGTGAGTATACAGGAATCAGAGACCTAGGTACTATACTGGTGACGATTCAGGAATCAGAGATCTAGGTACAGTACCTGGTGAGGATTCAGTAATCAGAGACCTAGGGAATCAGCTGGTGACGATTCAGAAATCATAGACCTAGGTACTGTACTGGTGATTATTCAGGAATCAGTGACCTAGATTCTATACTGGTGATGACTCAGGAATCAGAGACCTGGATACTGTACTGGTGATGATTCAGGAATCAGAGACTTAGAGACTGGACTAGTGATGATTCAGGAATCAGAGACCTAGGTACTGTACCAGTGAGGTTTCAGGAATCAGAGACCTAGATACTCTACCTGGTGAGCATTCAGCAATCAGAGACCTCTGTACTGTACCTGGTGAGGAGTCAGTATTCAGAGACCTAGGTACTGTACTGGTGACGATTGAGGAATCAGAAACCTACGTTCTGTACTGGAGACGATTCAGGAATCAGAGACCTAGGTACTGTACATGGTGAGGATTCAGGAATCAGACACCTTTGTACTATACCGGTGATGAATCAGGAATCTGAGACCTAGATACTGTACTTGGTGAGGATTCATTTATCAGAGACCTAGGTACTGTACCTGGTTAGGATTCAGGAATCAGAGACCCAGGTACTGATCTGGTGAGGATTCAGGAATCAGAGACCTAGGTACTGTACTGGTGACGATTCAGGAATCAGAGAGTTAGGTACTGTACTAGTGAGAATTAGGCAATCAGATACCTAGGGAATGTACTGGTGACGATTCAGGAATCAGAGACCTAGATACTATACTGGTGATGACTCAAGTATCAGAGACCTGGATAATGTACTGGTGCTGATTCAGGAATCAGAGACCTAGAGACTGTACTAGTGATGATTCAGGAATCAGAGACCTAGGTACTGTACCAGCGAGGTTTCAGGAATCAGAGACCTAGATACTCTACCTGGTGAGGATTCAGCAATCCGACACCTTGGTACTGTACAGGTGACGATTCAGTAATCAGAGACCTAAGTACTCTTCTGGTGACGATTCAGGAATCAGAGAGCTAGGTACTGTACTGGTGACGATTCAGGAATCAGAGACCTAGATACTGTACTGGTGACGATTCAGGAATCAGAGAGCGGGGTACTGTACTGGTGACGATTCAGGAATCAGAGACCTAGGTACCGTAACTGGTGAGGATTCAGGAATCAGAGAGCTAGGTACTGTCCCAGTGAGGTTACAGGAATCAGAGACCTAGATACTCTACCTGGTGAGGATTCAGCAATCAGAGACCTAGGTACTGTACTGGTGACGATTCAGGAATCAGACACCTAGTTACTCTACTTGGTGATGATTCAGGAAGTCCTAGATAATGTACCTGGTGAGGATTCAGGAATCAGAGACCTAGGTACTGTAGTTGTGAGGATTCAGGAATCAGTGACCTAGATACTATACTGGTGAGGATTCAGGAATCAAAGACCTAGGTACTGCACTAGTAAAAATTCATGAATCAGAAACCTACGTACTGTACTGGAGACGATTCAGGAATCAGAGACCTAGGTACTGTACATGGTGAGGATTCAGGAATCAGAGACCTAGGTACTGTACTGGTGACGATTCAGGAATCAGAGATCTAGGTACAGTACCTGGTGAGGATTCAGTAATCAGAGACCTAGGGAATCAGCTGGTGATGATTCAGAAATCATAGACCTAGGTACTGTACTGTTGAGGATTCAGGAATCAGAGACCTTGGTACTGTACTGGTGATGATTCAGGAATCACAGACCTAAAGACTGTACTAGTGATGATTCAGGAATCAGAGACCTATGTACTGTACCAGCGAGATTTCAGGAATCAGAGACCTAGATACTCTACCTGGTGAGGATTCAGCAATCAGAGACCTAGGTACTATACAGGTGACGATTCAGGAATCAGAGACCTAGGTACTGTACTGGCGACGATTCAGGAATCAGACACCTAGTTACTCTACTTGGTGATGATTCAGGAAGTCCGAGATAATGTACCTGGTGAGGATTCAGGAATCAGAGACCTAGGTACTGTAGTGGTGAGGATTCAGGAATCAGTGACCTAGATACTATACTGGTGAGGATTCAGGAATCAAAGACCTAGGTACTGTACTAGTAAAAATTCATGAATCAGAAACCTACGTACTGTACTGGAGACGATTCAGGAATCAGAGACCTAGGTACTGTACATGGTGAGGATTCAGGAATCAGAGACCTAGGTACTGTACCGGTGAGTATACAGGAATCAGAGACCTAGGTACTATACTGGTGACGATTCAGGAATCAGAGATCTAGGTACAGTACCTGGTGAGGATTCAGTAATCAGAGACCTAGGGAATCAGCTGGTGACGATTCAGAAATCATAGACCTAGGTACTGTACTGGTGATTGTTCAGGAATCAGTGACCTAGATTCTATACTGGTGATGACTCAGGAATCAGAGACCTGGATACTGTACTGGTGATGATTCAGGAATCAGAGACTTAGAGACTGGACTAGTGATGATTCAGGAATCAGAGACCTAGGTACTGTACCAGTGAGGTTTCAGGAATCAGAGACCTAGATACTCTACCTGGTGAGCATTCAGCAATCAGAGACCTCTGTACTGTACCTGGTGAGGAGTCAGTATTCAGAGACCTAGGTACTGTACTGGTGACGATTGAGGAATCAGAAACCTACGTTCTGTACTTGGTGAGGATTCAGGAATCAGAGACCTAGGTACTGTACTGGTGACGATTCAGGAATCAGAGAGTTAGGTACTGTACTAGTGAGAATTAGGCAATCAGATACCTAGGGAATGTACTGGTGACGATTCAGGAATCAGAGACCTAGATACTATACTGGTGATGACTCAAGTATCAGAGACCTGGATAATGTACTGGTGCTGATTCAGGAATCAGAGACCTAGAGACTGTACTAGTGATGATTCAGGAATCAGAGACCTAGGTACTGTACCAGCGAGGTTTCAGGAATCAGAGACCTAGATACTCTACCTGGTGAGGATTCAGCAATCCGACACCTTGGTACTGTACAGGTGACGATTCAGTAATCAGAGACCTAAGTACTCTTCTGGTGACGATTCAGGAATCAGAGAGCTAGGTACTGTACTGGTGACGATTCAGGAATCAGAGACCTAGATATTGTACTGGTGATGATTCAGGAATCAGAGAGCGGGGTACTGTACTGGTGACGATTCAGGAATCAGAGACCTAGGTACCGTAACTGGTGAGGATTCAGGAATCAGAGAGCTAGGTACTGTACTGGTGACGATTCAGGAATCAGAGACCTAGATACTGTACTGGTGACGATTCAGGAATCAGAGAGCGGGGTACTGTACTGGTGACGATTCAGGAATCAGAGACCTAGGTACCGTAACTGGTGAGGATTCAGGAATCAGAGAGCTAGGTACTGTCCCAGTGAGGTTACAGGAATCAGAGACCTAGATACTCTACCTGGTGAGGATTCAGCAATCAGAGACCTAGGTACTGTACTGGTGACGATTCAGGAATCAGACACCTAGTTACTCTACTTGGTGATGATTCAGGAAGTCCTAGATAATGTACCTGGTGAGGATTCAGGAATCAGAGACCTAGGTACTGTAGTGGTGAGGATTCAGGAATCAGTGACCTAGATACTATACTGGTGAGGATTCAGGAATCAAAGACCTAGGTACTGCACTAGTAAAAATTCATGAATCAGAAACCTACGTACTGTACTGGAGACGATTCAGGAATCAGAGACCTAGGTACTGTACATGGTGAGGATTCAGGAATCAGAGACCTAGGTACTGTACTGGTGACGATTCAGGAATCAGAGATCTAGGTACAGTACCTGGTGAGGATTCAGTAATCAGAGACCTAGGGAATCAGCTGGTGATGATTCAGAAATCATAGACCTAGGTACTGTACTGTTGAGGATTCAGGAATCAGAGACCTTGGTACTGTACTGGTGATGATTCAGGAATCACAGACCTAAAGACTGTACTAGTGATGATTCAGGAATCAGAGACCTAGGTACTGTACCAGCGAGATTTCAGGAATCAGAGACCTAGATACTCTACCTGGTGAGGATTCAGCAATCAGAGACCTAGGTACTATACAGGTGACGATTCAGGAATCAGAGACCTAGGTACTGTACTGGCGACGATTCAGGAATCAGACACCTAGTTACTCTACTTGGTGATGATTCAGGAAGTCCTAGATAATGTACCTGGTGAGGATTCAGGAATCAGAGACCTAGGTACTGTAGTGGTGAGGATTCAGGAATCAGTGACCTAGATACAATACTGGTGAGGATTCAGGAATCAAAGACCTAGGTACTGTACTAGTAAAAATTCATGAATCAGAAACCTACGTACTGTACTGGAGACGATTCAGGAATCAGAGACCTAGGTACTGTACATGGTGAGGATTCAGGAATCAGAGACCTAGGTACTGTACCGGTGAGTATACAGGAATCAGAGACCTAGGTACTATACTGGTGACGATTCAGGAATCAGAGATCTAGGTACAGTACCTGGTGAGGATTCAGTAATCAGAGACCTAGGGAATCAGCTGGTGACGATTCAGAAATCATAGACCTAGGTACTGTACTGTTGAGGATTCAGGAATCAGAGACCTTGGTACTGTACTGGTGATTATTCAGGAATCAGTGACCTAGATTCTATACTGGTGATGACTCAGGAATCAGAGACCTGGATACTGTACTGGTGATGATTCAGGAATCAGAGACTTAGAGACTGGACTAGTGATGATTCAGGAATCAGAGACCTAGGTACTGTACCAGTGAGGTTTCAGGAATCAGAGACCTAGATACTCTACCTGGTGAGGATTCAGCAATCAGAGACCTCTGTACTGTACCTGGTGAGGAGTCAGTATTCAGAGACCTAGGTACTGTACTGGTGACGATTCAGGAATCAGAGAGTTAGGTACTGTACTAGTGAGAATTAGGCAATCAGATACCTAGGGAATGTACTGGTGACGATTCAGGAATCAGAGACCTAGATACTATACTGGTGATGACTCAAGTATCAGAGACCTGGATAATGTACTGGTGCTGATTCAGGAATCAGAGACTTAGAGACTGGACTAGTGATGATTCAGGAATCAGAGACCTAGGTACTGTACCAGTGAGGTTTCAGGAATCTGAGACCTAGATACTCTACCTGGTGAGGATTCAGCAATCAGAGACCTCTGTACTGTACCTGGTGAGGAGTCAGTATTCAGAGACCTAGGTACTGTACTGGTGACGATTCAGGAATCAGAGAGTTAGGTACTGTACTAGTGAGAATTAGGCAATCAGATACCTAGGGAATGTACTGGTGACGATTCAGGAATCAGAGACCTAGATACTATACTGGTGATGACTCAAGTATCAGAGACCTGGATAATGTACTGGTGCTGATTCAGGAATCAGAGACCTAGAGACTGTACTAGTGATGATTCAGGAATCAGAGACCTAGGTACTGTACCAGCGAGGTTTCAGGAATCAGAGACCTAGATACTCTACCTGGTGAGGATTCAGCAATCCGACACCTTGGTACTGTACAGGTGACGATTCAGTAATCAGAGACCTAAGTACTCTTCTGGTGACGATTCAGGAATCAGAGAGCTAGGTACTGTACTGGTGACGATTCAGGAATCAGAGACCTAGATATTGTACTGGTGATGATTCAGGAATCAGAGAGCGGGGTACTGTACTGGTGACGATTCAGGAATCAGAGACCTAGGTACCGTAACTGGTGAGGATTCAGGAATCAGAGAGCTAGGTACTGTACTGGTGACAATTCAGGAATCAGAGACCTAGATACTGTACTGGTGACGATTCAGGAATCAGAGACCTAGATACTCTACCTGGTGAGGATTCAACAATCAGAGACCTAGGTACTGTACTGGTGACGATTCAGGAATCAGACACCTAGTTACTCTACTTGGTGATGATTCAGGAAGTCCTAGATAATGTACCTGGTGAGGATTCAGGAATCAGAGACCTAGGTACTGTAGTTGTGAGGATTCAGGAATCAGTGACCTAGATACTATACTGGTGAGGATTCAGGAATCAAAGACCTAGGTACTGTACTAGTAAAAATTCATGAATCAGAAACCTACGTACTGTACTGGAGACGATTCAGGAATCAGAGACCTAGGTACTGTACATGGTGAGGATTCAGGAATCAGAGACCTAGGGAATCAGCTGGTGATGATTCAGAAATCATAGACCTAGGTACTGTACTGTTGAGGATTCAGGAATCAGAGACCTTGGTACTGTACTGGTGATTATTCAGGTATCAGAGACCTAGATTCTATACTGGTGATGACTCAGGAATCAGAGACCTGGATACTGTACTGGTGATGATTCAGGAATCAGAGACCTAGAGACTGGACTAGTGATGATTCAGGAATCAGAGACCTAGGTACTGTACCAGTGAGGATTCAGCAATCAGAGACCTCTGTACTGTACCTGGTGAGGAGTCAGTATTCAGAGACCTAGGTACTGTACTGGTGACGATTGAGGAATCAGAAACCAACGTTCTGTACTTGGTGAGGATTCAGGAATCAGAGACCTAGGTACTGTACTGGTGACGATTCAGGAATCAGAGAGTTAGGTACTGTACTGGTGAGGTTTCAGGAATCAGAGACCTAGATACTCTACCTGGTGAGGATTCAGCAATCCGACACCTAGGTACTGTACAGGTGACGATTCAGTCATCAGAGACCTAAGTACTCTTCTGGTGACGATTCAGGAATCAGAGAGCTAGGTACTGTACTGGTGACGATTCAGGAATCAGAGACCTAGATACTGTACTGGTGACGATTCAGGAATCAGAGACCTAGATGCTGTACTGGTGAGGATTGAGGAATCAGAGACCTAGATACTGTACCTGGTGAGGATTCAGGAATCAGATACCTAGGTACTGAACTGGTGATGATTCAGGAATCGGAGAACAGGATACTGTACTTGGTGAGGATTCAGGAATCAGAGACCTAGGTACTGAACTGGTAATGATTCAGGAATCGGAGACCTAGGTACTGTACTGGTGATGATTCAGGAATCAGAGACCTGGGTACTGTACCGGTGAGGATTCTGGAATCTGACACCTTGGTACTGTACCGGTGATGAATCAGGAATCTGAGACCTGGATACTGTACTTGGTGAGGATTCATTTATCAGAGAACTAGATACTGTACCTGGTTAGGATTCAGGAATCAGAGACCTAGGTACTCTACTGGAGACGATTCAGGAATCAGAGACCTAGGTACCTTACTGGTGAGAATTCAGGAATCAGAGACCTAGACACTGTACCTGTTGAGGATTCAGGAAGCAGAGACCTAGATAATCTACCTGGTGAGGATTCAGGAATCCGAGACCTAGGTACTGTACCGGTGAGTTTTCAGGAATCAGAGACCTAGGTAACGTACCTGGTGAGGATTCAGGAATCAGAGACCTAGATACTATACTGGTGAGGATTCAGGAATCAGAGAGCTAGGTACTGCACCTGCTGAGGATTCAGGAATCAGTGACCTAGATACTATACTGGTGAGGATTCAGGAATCAGAGAGCTAGGTACTGCACCTGCTGAGGATTCAGGAATCAGTGACCTAGATACTATACTGGTGAGGATTCAGGAATCAGTGACCTAGGTACTGTACTGGTAAAGATTCATGAATCAGAAACCTAGGTACTGTACTGGAGACGATTCAGGAATCAGAGACCTAGGTACTGTACATGGTGAGGATTCAGGAATCAGAGACCTAGGTACTGTACCGGTGAGGATACAGGAATCAGAGACCTAGGTACTGTACTGGAGATGATTCAGGAATCAGAGAGGTACTGTACATGGTGAGGATTCAGGAATCAGAGACCTAGGTACTGTAAAGGTCAGGATTCAGGAATCAGAGACCAAGGTACTGTACCAGTCAGGATTCAGGAATCAGACACCTTGGTACTATACCGGTGATGAATCAGGAATCTGAGACCTAGATACTGTACTTGGTGAGGATTCATTTATCAGAGACCTAGATACTGTACCTGGGTAGGAGTCAGGAATCAGAGACCTAGGTACTCTACTGGAGACGATTCAGGAATCAGAGACCTAGGTACTGAACTGGTAATGATTCAGGAATCAGAGACCTAGGTACTGTACTGGTGACGATTCAGGAATCAGAGACCTAGTTACTCTACTTGGTGATGATTCAGGAATCAGAGACCTAGGTACCTTACTGGTGAGGATTCAGGATTCAGAGACCTAGACACTGTACCTGTTGAGGATTCAGGAAGCAGAGACCTAGATAATGTACCTGGTGAGGATTCAGGAATCAGAGACCTAGGTACTGCACCTGGTGGGGATTCAGGAATCCGAAACCTAGGTACTGTACCGGTGAGTTTTCAGGAATCAGAGACCTAGGTAATGTACCTGGTGAGGATACAGGAATCAGAGACCGAGGTACTGTACTGGTGAGGATTCAGGAATGAGAGACCCAGTTACTGTAGTTGGTGAGGATTCAGGAATCAGAAACCTAGGTACTGCACCTGGTGGGGATTCACGAATCCGAAACCTAGGTACTGTACCGGTGAGTTTTCAGGAATCAGAGACCTAGGTAATGTACCTGGTGAGGATTCAGGAATCTGAGACCTAGGTACTGTACTGGTGAGGATTCAGGAATCAGAGACCTAGGTACTGTAGTGGTGAGGATTCAGGAATCAGAAACCTAGGTACTGCACCTGGTGGGGATTCAGGAATCCGAAACCTAGGTACTGTACTGGTGAGGATTCAGGAATCAGAGACCTTGTTACTGTACCTCTTGCGGATTCACGATCAGAGACCTAGGTACTGTACTGGTGACGATTCAGGAATCAGAGACCTAGTTACTCTACTTGGTGATGATTCAGGAATCAGAGCTAGGTACTGTACTGGTGACGATTCAGGAATCAGAGCTAGGTACTGTACTGGTGACGATTCAGGAATCAGAGACCTAGATACTGTACCTGGGTAGGAGTCAGGAATCAGAGACCTAGGTACTCTACTGGAGACGATTCAGGAATCAGAGACCTAGGTACTGAACTGGTAATGATTCAGGAATCAGAGACCTAGGTACTGTACTGGTGACGATTCAGGAATCAGAGACCTAGTTACTCTACTTGGTGATGATTCAGGAATCAGAGACCTAGGTAATGTACCTGGTGAGGATTCAGGAATCTGAGACCTAGGTACTGTACTGGTGACGATTCAGGAATCAGAGACCTAGTTACTCTACTTGGTGATGATTCAGGAATCAGAGCTAGGTACTGTACTGGTGACGATTCAGGAATCAGAGCTAGGTACTGTACTGGTGACGATTCAGGAATCAGAGACCTAGATACTGTACCTGGGTAGGAGTCAGGAATCAGAGACCTAGGTACTCTACTGGAGACGATTCAGGAATCAGAAACCTAGGTACTGTACTGGTGACGATTCAGGAATCAGAGAGCTAGGTACTGTACTGGTGACGATTCAGGAATCAGAGACCTAGGTACTTTACTGTTGAGGATTCAGGAATCAGAGACCTAGGTCCTGTACTGGTGAAGATAATGGAATCAGAGAGCTAGGTACTTTACTGTTGAGGGTTCAGGAATCAGAGACCTAGGTCCTGTACTGGTGAAGATACAGGAATCAGTGACCAAGGTACTGTGTTGATGACGATTCAGGAATCAGAAACCTAGGTACTGTACTGGTGAAGTTACAGGAATCAGAGACCTGGGTATTGTACTGGTGACGATTCAGGAATCAGTGACCAAGGTACTGTACTGGTGAAGTTACAGGAATCAGAGACCTGGGTATTGTACTGTTGAGGATCAGAAGACTACTGAGGTGGAGAGGATGGGTGACATTGTCTAGTTCAGTTTTTCCACTGAGATTAATGTTAAAGTAAATGGAACAAAAGCAGCATAAAGATAATATTTGGTGGAATTTGCTGTCTCCATAATTAAAGATCCAACCCACCCCAGACACTCTCTATCCCTTCCACCACTTCCATCGAGCAGGAGATAAAAAAAGCCTGAAGTCTCTTGGCATCAGTCTCAAGGACAGTTATTACTCTGCTGTTATAAGATTATTAAATGGTTTCCTAGTACAATAAAATGTACTGGGGATCCTCACAATCTACCTCATTATGTTCTTGTACCTAATTGTCTACCTGCACTGCATTTTCTCTGTAAGTGTTGCTGTTGTATTCTGTTATTGTTTATAACGCACTGTGTGATGATTTGATCTGTTTGAACAGTTTGCAATACAAGCTTTTCACTGTATCTCATATCTGACAATAACAAACCAATTCCAGTTCAAAATTCAATGGGCCTAGGTGTTTGCAAGGCCAACATTTTCCAAAAGCAACTAGGACACAGAACATAAGAACACAGTTCAGGCTTTTTGTCCCACAATGTTGTGCCAGTCTTCCATTCCTGCCCTAATATAAATTTAACCCTTCTATCCTACATAGCCCTCCATTTCTCATTCATTTTTGAGCCTATCTAAGAGTTTCTTAAGTGCCGCTAATATATTTGCCTCTACAATTACTCTTGGCAAGGCATTCGATGCACTGACTACTTCCTATGTAAAAAAATATCTACCTCTGACTTTTGCCCTGTACTTTCCTCCTGGAAATTTAAAATTATGCCCCCTCAGATTAGCTGTTTCCACCCTGGGAAAAAGTCTGTGATTATCTGTTCAATCTCTGCCTCTTATCATCTTGTCCACTTGTCAAGTCACCTCTTATCTTCCTTCACTCAGTAGCTCCCATAAGAGTACCCATGGCTAAACATTTGATTTGGAGAGAGTCCAGCAAGTCAGAAGTTAAGTTGTTGAGTTGGAGGGGACTGGTTCTATCTGTGTTGAAGAAAGAAGTGGAGAATCCTAAAGGTTTTGTTGTGGGGGATAGAAGTGTCTAGGGACTACAGATCTATAGTGAAAATGGGAATAGAAGGTCCTTTTGATTCTGTTTGCAAGGATCGTACCACTCTCCCCAAGTCCAGAAGAAGTTGCAGAGTTTTGAATGGCACTCAATCAAACATCCCCTGCACTGACTCTCTCAGCTCTTCCCAATGCCACAGTGAAGCAACTAAACTAATCAAGCACAAAGTGCTGGAGGAATTCAACAAGTCAGGCAACATCTATGGAAGGGAATAAACAGTCAAGACCCTTAATGAGACCTGGCTTCACCTGCTGAGTTCTTCCAGAATTTTGTGTGTTGCTCTGGATTTCCAGCACCTTCTGAATCTCTTGTATTTAACTTAATCAAGGTCCCCAGATATTCATTCTTCTCCCCCTCCCACTGGACAGAAGGTACAAAAGCTTGAGATAATATTCATCAGGGCACAGGGCAGCTTTTATCCCACTGGACTTTTAAGTGGGCCTCTCAAGCAATAAAAGATGGACAGTTGATCTCCCGATCTAACTCATTGTATGTATCTGCTTACTTACTTGCATACTACCTGTTATGCCTACTGGTGTTTAAGGCAGCTATGAAGGTCCTCCATCCTTGATGGTGTTCAGGGCTTCCTTCATCATGCCAGTATCATCTTCTCCATTTTCACTACTGTCAGCCCTGCAAGGCTCAGGTGGAGATTCATGAATACCATCACACTCAGATGTAGATGGATTCTTCCTTACTGTTTCCGTAACAGTTTTGTTTGACCAGTCAGAGTTGTTAGCCCTGAGCTGAAACCCTGAACTGGAGGACCGGTGGACCACTCTTAGTCTGTCCTTCACCCTTTGACTTGTTTGGCATGGGTTGTCCTACCAAGAGCCAAAGCATAAAGCCCTGATTCCAGCCAAGATAGCTGTCTGGGCCATTGAGACACGCAAGCCTCCAAACCACGTGGAGGAGTTTTCTGCTTGCACTTCATCTCCTCTGTAATTATAGCACCATGTTCTGCATTCTGCTTTCATTTTGACTCCCTTGGTATAATTATGTGCAGAATGATTTATCTGGATGGCACACAAACAAAGCTTTGCACTATATCTTGGTATATGTGATTTTATTAAACCAATACCACTCTGTATAAAAATCATCATCAATGAGTCCAAAGTTCAGGGCCTAGAGTTTGGAGTCTCATCCTCAGCAGACCCTGGGGCTGATACTGAAGATTAAAACCTGAAGCTCGATCAAAAGTCCAGACGTTGATGCCCGATGGCAGAAGCCAAGTCTGTGAGTCCACTAGAGAAGTCAGAGGCACGATCACAGTGAGTCCATGATTGTCATGGAGGCTGGCGGCCCATCCTGTCCTGGGGTAGGAGGATTGTTTGTCTGTGTGAGTGGGTGGAAGTGAGAAAGGGGACTTGTTTTGTTATTGTTTTCCTGTTGTTGATTTGCTTGTTTGTTCTGCTGAACATGGTTGGCTTGCTACGTTGGTGCCAGAATGTGTGGCAACGCTTACGGGCTCCCTCTGGCATATCCCTAGGTTGTGTTGGTTTTTTTAATGCAACCAATGCATTTCTCTGTACGTGTCTAAGTACATGAGATAAATAAATAAATCTGAAAGAGAGATTTGGCCCTCATATCTGCACAGCCCCATATTGTTTCTACACTGTGTCTGCTGGTCTTCCAGTTAATCGTTAATGGGAACAACTCCTCTCCACTCCAAGTCCTTGTCCGTGACCTTGTCCACCTCTATCAAACCTCCTCCTTCTCAACTCCAAGGAGAACAACATCAGCCCTCTCCAGAACATCACGCACAAAATGCTGGATGAACTAACAGTTCAGGAGGCATCTATGGAGAGGAACAAACAGTCGACATTTCAGTCTGAGACTCCTCCTCAGGACCCTCCCTTTCCAGTCTGATCTTGTCACTGAAATCTCTCATCCTGTGATAAGTGAAGTAACTCCCTTCTTTAGCTTCTCCGAGATCACCAGTTCTTTTCTAAATATGCTGTCTGAAGTCACACAGTGGTCCAGCTGTGGCCAAACCAAATTCAAGATCACCTTAGAAAAACATTAAAGACTGAGTATCTTGTAAGTTGCAAGGAAGAAGATTTTGCTGTCTTTGCAACCTCTCAGTGGCTCAAAACAGGCTCATTTTCAAACTTTTCATTGTTCTAATGAAAGGTTAACTTTATACTCTCACTGAGCTACACATAATTTGAAAAAGTAGAACTGGGATTGGGATTGGAATTGGTTTATTATTGTTACATGTACCAATATATGGTGACAAGCTTATCATGCATACTCTTCATACAGATTGAATAATTACACAGTGTATTGAGGCAGAACAATGTAAAACAGTAACAGAATGGGTGGCACTGTGGTTAACAAAATGCTTTATGTCATCTGTGATTAGAATTAATTTCCTATTGCTATCTGTAAGGAGTTTGTATGCTCTTCCCAAGGTGCTCCAATTTCCTCCCACATTCCAAAGACATACAAATTAGGGTTAGTAAACCGAGGCTATGCTCTGTTGGCACCAGAAACATGGGCAGCCCTAGCAAATCCTCAGACCGTTGCGGCTATTTACGCAAATGACACATTTTACTGTATGTTTCATCATTTTGATGTCCATGTCACAAATGAAGCTAATCTTTATCCTTTAAAGTGTTACTGTTTAGCTGAACTGCTCTTTCTTTGTAACTATAAGGTACAAGATCAGAGCAAAGTAGAATGTGAGGTCTAAAATCCAACTTATCACATTAGGGAAGTAGAGAATTTTATAGTTATAACAGCAGGGTAGAAGCTACTCTTGAGCTTTCATGCTTTCAGCTTTTGTATCTTGTTGAACAGGGGAGAAAAGCAAATATCCAAAGTAACTGACTTCTTTGTTTATGATGGCTGCTTTACTGTGGCAGTAAGGTCAGAATCCATGGAGGGGAGACTGATTTGTGAGTTGATGAGCTGTGTCCAGAACTCTCTGCACTTTCCAAAGTGAAAAGCCATAGCTTGTTCACCCCTATCCTCATAAGACACACTCTCTGTTCCAGGTAACATACTGGCAAATCTCCTTTCTAAAGGCTCCATATCCTTCTAATAATGTGGTGACCAGAACTGAATACAATATTCCCATGTGTCTAATCAGGGTTTTATAGAACCGTTAAATTTCCTCATGGTCAAACTAGGTTAAAATTTCAATGAAGAGCATGCTGTAAGATAAATAGAAATTCCATTTGAAGATGGTATCACATTTAGAGTCTTAGAGAAGTACAGCACAGAAACAGACCCTTTGGTCCATTTAGTCCAGGCTGAAACCATTTAAACTGCCTACCCCCATCGACTTGCACTGAGACCAAACCCTCCATATCCCTTCTATCCATGTACCTATTCAAACTTAAATTTAAATGTTGAAATCAAACTCACATGCACCACTTGTGTGTGCAGTTAATTCCACACTCTCACAAACCTCTGAGTGAAGAAGTTTTCCTTCATGTTCTTCTTAAATTTCTCACCTTTCACCTTTAATCCATGTCCTCTGGTTGCAGTCCCACCCAACATCAAGGTAAATACAAATAGGCTTTTTCCACTATCTGTACCCCTCATAATTTTGTATACCTCTCTCAAATCTCCTTTTAGCCTTCTACTTTCTAAAGAATATGGTCCTATCCTATTCAGTCTTCCTTGAAACTTGGGTCCTCCAGACCTAGCCAAGTCTTTGTAAATTTTTGCTGCATTCTTTCAAATTTGTTTCCATCTTTCCTGTAGGTAGGTGACCAAACCTCCACACAGTACTCCAAATTGGGTTTCACCCTTGTCTTATACAACCTCATGCAAGTTATGTATAACATCCCATCTCCAGTACTCAATACATTGATTTATGAATGCCAATATGCTAAAAGCTTGCTTTATGGCCCTAACTACCTGTGAAACCACTTTCAACAAATTATGTACCTGTATTCCTAGATCTCTTTGTTTGGCCACACCCTTCAGTGCCCTACTGTTCACTGTGTAAGAACTACCCTGGCTGGTCCTGCCGAAGTGCAAAACCTCACACCTGTCTGCATTAAATTCCATCTGCCATTTTTCAGCCCGTTTTTCTAGCTGATGCAGATTTACAGTGATTGTAAGATGTAAAACAAAACTCAATGGGAGATAAAGAACTAAGGTGGAGAGGAAACAGAGCAATAAGTGGATCAACACACGTCTATGGCATTTGAGAATTTTCATTCACAGGCCTGTAAAACTACCGTGGTCACTCAATGATTACAGTGGAGAATACTTGCAAGTATTTCAAGAGAACAAAATAAATTTAAATTAACAAATCTTTTCAGCACAACATAATTCATTCAAAATAATATGATTCCATTGTGGGGCAAGTGAGTTGAGTGAAGTTATCCCCTTTGGTTCAAAAGCCTAATGGTTGAGGGGTAATAACTGTTCCTGAACCTGGTGGTGTTGGTCCTGAGGCTCCTGTACCTTCTTCCTGATAGCAGCAGTCGGAAGAGAGCATGGCCTGGGAGTTAGGGACCCATGATGATGGATGCTGCATTGCTGTGACAAAGCTTTATGTTGATGTGCTCAATGATGGGGAGACCTTTACCTGTGGCGGACTGGACCATATCCACTAATTTTGTAGGATTTTCCATTCAGGGCATTGGCGTTTCTGACCCTCGCTGTGATGCAGGCAATCGATATACTCTCTATTACACTTCTACAGAAGTTTGTCAAAAGTTTAGATGTCATGGTGAATCTTTGTAAACTCCTAAGCAAAGGCACTGCCAAGTTTTCTTCATAATTGCACTTACTTTCTGAGCCCAGGACAGATCTTCCAAAATAACAACTGAAGAATTTAAAATTGCTGACCCTCTCCACCTCTCCGATAAGGACTGGCACAAGGTCCTTTGGTTTCCTCATCCAGAAGTCAATAATCAACTTCTTGGTCTTGTTGACATCGTATTGAGTAAGAGGTTGTTGCTGTGGCATTCAGACAGATTTTAAGTCCCTCTCCTATATGCTGATTTGTCACCACCTTTGAACATAGAATAGTATGGCACATTACAGGCCCTTCGGCCCACAATGTTGTGCTGACCCTCAAACCCTGCCTCACATATAACCCCTCACCTTAAATTCCTCCATATACCTATCTAGTAGTCTCTTAAACTTCACTAGTGTGTCTGCCTCCACCACTGACTCAGGCAGTGCATTCCACATACCAACCACTCTCTGAATGAAAAACCTTCCTCTAATATTCCCCCTTGAACTTTCCTCCCCTTAACTTAAAGCCATGTCCTCTTGTACTGAGCAGTGGCGCCCTGGAGAAGAGGCGCTGGCTGTCCACTCTGTCCATTCCTTTTAATACCTTGTACACCACTATCATGTCTCCTCTCATCCTCCTTCTCTCCAAAGAGTAAAGCCCTAGCTCCCTTAATCTCTGATCAGAATCCATACTCTCTAAACCAGGCAGCATCCTGGTAAATCTCCTCTGTACCCTTTCCAATGCTTCCACATCCTTCCTATAGTGAGGCAACCAGAACTGGACACAGTACTCCAAGTGTGGCCTAACCAGAGTTTTGTAGAGCTGCATCATTACATCGCGTCTCTTAAACTCTATCCCTCGACTTATGAAAGCTAACACCCCATAAACTTTCTTAACTACCCTATCTACCTGTAAGGCAACTTTCAGGGATCCGTGGACATGTACCCCCAGATCCCTCTGCTCCTCCATACTACCAAGTATCCTGCCATTTACTTTGTACTCTGCCTTGGAGTTGGTCCTTCCAAAGTGTACCACTTCACACTTCTCCAGGTTGAACTCCATCTGCCAATTTTCAGCCCACTTCTGCATCATATCAATGCCTCTCTGCAATCTTCGATAATCCTCTATACTATCTACAACACCATCAATCTTTGTGTCATCTGCAAACTTGCCAAACCACCCTTCTACCCCGACATCCAGGTCGCTAATAAAAATCACAACAAGTAGAGGTCCCAGAACAGATCCTTGTGGGACACCACTAGTCACAACCCTCCAATCTGAATGTACTCCCTCCACCACAACCCTCTGCTTTCTGCAGGCAAGCAAATTCTGAATCCACCTGGCCAAACTTCCCTGTATCCCATGCCTTCTGACTTTCTGAATAAGCCTACCGTGTAGAACCTTGTCAAATGCCTTACTAAAATCCATGTAGATCACATCCACTGCACTACCCTCATCTATATGCCTGGTCACCTCCTCAAAGAACTCTTTCAGGCTTGTTAGGCATGATCTGCCCTTCACAAAGCCATATGGACTGTCCCTAATCAGACCGTGATTCTCTAAATGCCCATAGATCTTATCTCTAAGAAATAATTTCCAACAGCTTTCCCACCACAGACGCAAGGCTCACAGGTCTATAATTACCCGGACTATCCCTACTACCTTTTTTGAACAAGGGGACAACATTCACCTCCCTCCAATCCTCCAGTACCATTCCTGTGGACGGGGACATAAAGAACCTAGCCAGAGGCTCAGCAATCTCTTCCCTCGCCTCATGGAGCAACCTGGGGAATATTACGTCATGCCCCGGAGACTTATCCATCCTAATATATTTTAACAACTCCAACACCTCCTCTCCCTTAATATCAACATGCTCCAGAATATCAACCTCACTCATATTGTCCTCACTAGCATCAAGTTCCCTCTCATTGGTGAATACCGAAGAGAAGTATTCATTGAGGACCTCGCTCACTTCCACAGCCTCCAGGCACATCTTCCCACTTTTATCTCTAATTGGTCTTACCTTCACTCCTATCATCCTTTTGTTCTTCACATAATTGAAGAATGCCTTGTGGTTTTCCTTTACCCTACTCACCAAGGCCTTCTCATGACCCCCTCTTGCTCTTCTCAGCCCCTTCTTAAGCTCCTTTCTTGCTACCCTATATTCCTCAATAGACCCACCTGATCCTTGCTTCCTAAACCTCATGTATGCTGCCTTCTTCCACCTGACTAGATTTTCCACTTCACTTGTCACCCATGGTTCCTTCACCCTACCACTCTTTATCTTCCTCACCGGAACAAATTTATCCCTAACATCCTGCAAGAGATCCCTAAACATCGACCACATGTCCATAGTACATTTCCCTGCAAAAACATCATCCCAATCACAACCGCAAGTTCTAGCCTTATAGCCTCATAATTTGCTCTTCCCCTATTCAAAATTTTCCTGTCCTCTCTGATTGTATCCTTTTCCATGATAATGCTAAAGGTCAGGGAGCGGTGATCACTGTCCCCCAGATGCTCACCCACTGACAGATCTGTGACCTGACCTGGTTCATTACCTAATACTAGATCTAGTATGGCATTCCCCCTAGTCGGCCTGTCAACATACTGAGTCAGGAATCCATCCTGGACACACTTAACAAATTCTGCCCCATCTAAACTATTGGAACTAATCAAGTGCCAATCAATATTAGGGAAGTTAAAGTCACCCATGATAACAACCCTGTTATTTTTACACCTTTCCAAAATCTGCTTCCCAATCTGCTCCTCAGTATCTTTGCTGCTACCAGGGGGCCTATAGAATACCACCAGTAGAGTAACTGCTCCCTTCCTGTTCCTGACTTCCACCCATACTGACTCAAAAGAGGATCCTGCTACATTACCCACACTTTCTGCAGCAGTAATAGTATCCCTGACCAGTAATTGCACCCCACCTTCCCCTTTCCCCCCTCTCTATCCCTTTTAAAGCACTGAAATCCAGGAATATTGAGAATCCATTCCTGCCCTGGTGCCAGCCAAGTCTCCGTAATGGCCACTACATCATAATTCCATGTATGTATCCAAGCTCTCAGTTCATCACCTTTGTTCCTGATCCTTCTTACATTGAAGTACACACACTTCTACGTTACTACCTTTATACCTTTTATTCTGCTGCTCTTTCCTCAAAGCCTCTCTATATGTTAGATTTGGCCTACATCAGCAAACTTGAATGTGGCTTTGGAGCTGTGCTTAGCCACACAGTCATATGTGGAAATCAAGTAGAGCGGAATGAGGGTGCATGACTTTATGGTGCACCTGTGCTGATGGTGATTATGGAGGAGACTTTGTTGCTGATCCGAACTGACTGGGTTTTGCAAGTCAGGAAATCAAGGATCTAATTGCACAAGGAAGTATTGCAGACCAGGTTTTTAAGCTTGTTGATTAGTTTTGAGGGGATGTTGGTTTTGCTGAAGAGCATCCTGATGTATGCATCGTTGCTGTCTAGATATTCCAGGGTTGAGTGACGAGCCAATGAAGTGGAATCTGCTGTGGATGCGTTGCTCCAGTAGGCAAATTGGAGCGGATCCAAGTTGCATCTCAGCAAACTGTGTAATTACAAAAGAAAATAAATAAATAATGAATAAATATCAAAAACATGAGATGAAGTGTCCTTGAAGGAGAGTCCATAGGTTGTGGGAACAGTTAGGACATGGAAACCGAATTAAGCCATTCAACCCTTTGAGTCTGCTTTGCCATTTGATCATGGCTGATTTATTTTCCATCTCAGTCTTCAGTGTTGGAGTGAGTGAAGTTGAGTGAAGTTATCCCCAGTGGTTCAAGAGCCTGATGGTTGAGGGGTAATAATTGTTCCTGAACATGGTGGTGTGGGTCCTGAAGCTCCTGTACCTTCTTCCTGATGGCAGCTGCGAGAAGAGAGCATTCCTGTGTGGTGGGGGTCCTTGATGATGGATGTTGCTTTCCTGTGACAGTGCTCCTTGTAAATGTGCTCAGTTACCTGTGATGGACTGAGCCATATCCACTACATTTTATATGATTTTCTGTTCAAGGGCATTGCTGTTTTCATACCAGGCCAAATCAGAATCAGGTTCATTATCATTGGCAATAGCATGAAATTTGATGTTTTGCAGCAGCAGTACAGTGAAAATACATAAAATTACTACAAGTTAGAATATGAAATTAAAATTAGTTCAAAAATTGAACGAAAGAGGTAGAGTTTATTGGCTCAGAAATCCGATGGCAGAGAGGAACAAGCTGCTTCTAAAACTTTGAGTGTGTGTTTTAAGGTTCCTGTACCTCTTCTCTGATGATAGTAATGAGACGAGGGCATGTTCTGGGTGCTGAGTATCCTTAATGATGGATGCTATCTTTTTGAGGCACTGCTTTGTGAAGATGTCCTTTTTAGTGGGGAGGCTAGTGCCCCTGGTGGAGCTGGTTGAGTTTACAGCAGCTTTTTACAATCCTTTGAATGGGTGCCTCCATACCAGACAGTGAAGCAACCAATCAGAATGCTTAATGGTACATCTATAGAATTTGTTAGCGTGTTTGGGGATATACCAAAACTTCTCAGACTCCTAATGAAATGTGGCCACTGGTGTGCCTTCTTCATAATTGCATCAATATGTTGGATAATCTTCAGAAACATTGACATCCAGGAACTGGAATAAAAGCAAGTCATAGTAGCAGCAACCATGAAACTACAAGGTTGTCATATAAAAAAAAACACCTGGTTCACTAATGTCCTTTAAGACAGAAGATATGTCATTCCTACCTTGTGTTTTTAATAACTGTTATCTCAATTTGAGGGCAGGATAATAAATCTCAGTTACAGCCACATTCTGTGAAAGAATAAATAAAAATATTTAAATTTTCCCAAATGTAATATGCAGTTGTTTTTGAAAGAATTCCTAGGATTTTGACTTCACTTTTCTCTGTAGAATTATTTTCTTTACTTAAGGCCAAAGCCAGCAAATTACTCAAGAGGCTAGACATCCTTCAGTATGGCTCACCACCTACTCCCCAAAGTATTCCTGTACTTGCACAGGAAACATTGGAATATTTTTGTCAGAATGAATGAATTCAACCCCTTTCAAGATAGACCATCCTGTCCGAATGCAATTATATCTACTGCCTTAGCATTTGCCCCCATCACCTGTGGCATACAGTGACTACAGAGTCCCATCTACAAAATACATTGTAGGTTTTCCTCTAACCTACTCCAATACCTCTTAAACAGTCTTAACCATCTAGAAAAACATGGGGAAAGCATATATCACAACACCAAAATTTCCAAGTTTTCCTTTAGATCACTATTGTGACATGAAAATATATTTTTGTTCCTTTATTATCATTGGGACTAAATCCAGGAACTTCCTGCGCAACATTCAGAGTCAGAATCAGGTTTAATAACATTGGCATACGTCATGACATGTGTTCTTTTGCAACAGCAGTACAGTGCAAAAGCTAATAAAAATATAAATTATAGTAAGAAATATATATACAGAATATAAATTAAATAAGTAGTGCAAAAGTTGTCCTTTCAGAAATGTGATGGTAGAGGAGAGGAAGCTGTTCCTGAAATGTTGGGTGTTTGTCTTCACACTCCTCTACCTCCTCCTTAAATGGTAGCAATGAGAACAGGGCATGTTCTGAGGGTGGTGATGAGGATACTCAATGGTGGATGTTGCCTTCATGAGGCAGCAACTTTTGAAGATGTCCTCAATGCTGGGAAGGCTAGTGCTCATGATGGAGCTGGCTGAGTTTGCAATGTTTTGCAGATTTTTACAATCCTGTACAGTGGCTCCCCCATACCATACGGAGATGCAGCCATACAGAGTGCTCTCCATGATGCATCTGTAGAAAATCCATCACCTACAGGCTATAAGCGTTCAGAAGGGAGCTTAGCACCATCTTCACAGGAACAGCTACGAGTGTGCTTTAAATATCATCCACATTCAGTAAATGAATAAAAATTTCCTACAGTAAAATCTAATTAGTACCTGGGATGAAAAGCAACTCAGTTCATGGAAGGCAAGAGGTGATGAGTCACATAGAAAAGAAACTAAGTGCAATATCTGAACAAAATATTTTCTGATTACCAATGGAAGGTTATCATAGGTGATTCCATAACATTATATAAGATAAAGGACATGAGGTCAATGAAAGAGGAACAGTTTGTAGAATTGGAAGGCAAGAGGGCAGGTAGTTGACACGAGGTACAAGACTTCAGAAAGGAGAGGTGGAAGTGAGTACAGAGGATTAGAATAAGGGAGGGGGAAATGAAGGAGTAGAGAGAAGACTGGAAACTAGAGAATTGGGGAGGATGCAAGGAATTGTAAGAGTGGGGAAAGAGGGTGGGGACTGGAACGTGGAGCGCTGGGAGTAGGAGAAATCATAGTTCCACTCCTATCAGGGTGGAAGCTACATAACATCCACGTTAGGACCACCAGACTCAAACACAGTTCATTTCTCCAACTCGTAAGGCTAATGAACACCTCCACCCACTAACCACCCCTCCACATTCCCCACCACCACTATTTTTATCATTTTCTGTCAGAGTCACCTTATGCACAGGTACTCCTGTGCCTAGAATCACTGTATGTACAGACAATCAATCAATGCAAGCCATCTTATGTATCTATAATTGTTGTTTTTATTAGTGTTCTTTATCTTAGTGTTTTATTTTTTTGGGGGGGGGGGGTCTGCATTAGGCCCAGAGATAATTTCATTCTCCTTTACATGTGTGCACTGGAAATGATATTAAACAATCATGAATTTTGAGAAAGAGTGGGGAAATGGATTTAAGGAGGGAGCAGAAGTTGGAACGAGGAAAGGACTTGGGAAGCAAATGGAAGAAAATGTATGTGGGCAGAGAAAGAAACCCAACAGTGAGATTGGGATTGAGATCAGGACTGAGATTCAGAGTTGAGGAAAAAATATCAGAGGAGTTTGCTATGTAGAAGATTATTTCAATTAAGTAAAGGGAACAAATGGAGAGGACTGGAGGGGAAAGAAGACTGTACATCAGGAATGGTTAGTAAGAAAGGGAAATACAAACTACTGGAGGAGTTCAGCAAGTTCCTTAAACCATACATTTAACATGCCACTCCCGTGTGCCAGTTGCCAATGTGCACTGCTGCATGACAATGGTGCCAGTCAGTCTAATTGGTTTTATTGTATTGATTACACTGTCTGAATGCACTTTGCATCCACAGTTTCTGTAATTTTATTGTATATTTCTGTGTGCACGCATAGCTGACAAAATATGAGATCCATTAAAAACTAGATACATACCTCTCTCAGGTCATCTGTCAGCCTCCGTCACTCCACAGAATGTAAACCCAGCTTTTCAGATCCCCCCTCATATCTATGGTCTTCCAATCCAGACCGTATCCTGGTGACTGCTCTCCGTGGTGCAACCACATCCTTCCTCTGGTGTGGTGACTAGAACACATACATAGAGTGCAGTCTAACCAGTGACTTGTAAACTATAAACATGAGAAAGTCTGCAGATGCTGCAAATCCAAAGTGCCACACACAAAATGCTGGAGGAACTCAGCAGGCCAGGCAGCATCTTCAGAAAAGAGTAAACAGTCAATGTTTCCCTCCCCCCACCTTTTTTATTCTGGCATCTTCTCCCTTCCTTCTCAGTCCTGAAGAAGGTTCTCAGCCTGAAATGTCAACTGTATCTCTTTTCCATAGATGCTGTCTGACCTGCTGAGTTCCTGCTGCATTTTCTCTGTAAAGATCTGTAAAGTTTCATACGGCATCCCTGCTTTTATTTTCATTTCTCAATCTATGAGGGCAAATGCGCCATATCCCTTCTTTACTACCCCATCTACCAATGCGGCTGCTTTCAGGGAATTAGGTTGCAAACAAATCCCAAGACACCTCTGTACGTTAACATTCCTTAACATTCGTTAACATGCACTAAGACATACTGGATATGTCAAATCACTATCTGACTTCCAAAATGTGTCATTTTATGCTTATGGGTTAAGTCCCATAAAATCCCAGGATGAGGTTTTCCTTTCTAGATCATCAGAGACATCCCCCTTCTTCAAAGCACAGTATTTCCCTTCCTCCACCATTGATGCTGCCCTCACCCACATCTCCATTTCCCAGACATCCACACTCACCACATCTATCTGCTGCTGTAACAGGGACAGAGTTCCTCTTGCCCAAGTTCCTACCAAACCCATGAGCCTCTGCATCCAACACATCATTCTCTGCAACTTCTGTCATTTTCAATGGAACCTTACCACCAAACATTGCCAACACACCTGCTCTCAGGATGAGGCTTTTCATTCCAGAACTAAGGAGATGTCCTCCTTCAAAGAAAGGGACTTCCCTCCGTCTATCATCAATGCTGCCCTCAACCTCATCCCTTCCATTTTGCACACATCTGTCCTCACTCCATCCTCCCTCCAACCCACCAGGGATTGGGTCACTGTTGTCTTCACCTACCACCCAAACAGCTTCCATAATTCTATAATTATGGAATTTATAATTCCATAAACAGCACATAATTCTCTGTAACTTCCTCCAGTGGGAACACACCACCCAGCACATCTGCACTTTCTGCAGGGATCACTCCCACACGACTCCCTTGAACATTTGTCTCTTCTCCTTGTTCTCACTCCTGGCACTTATCCTTGCAAGTGGAACAAGTACTACATCTGCCCCTGCACCTCCTCCCTCACTACCATTCAGGGCCCTAAACAATCCTTACAGGTGAGGCGACACTTCACCTGTGAGTCTGTTAGGGTCATATACTCTATGTGGGACTCCAGGTGTGTCCTCCTATATATTAAAGAGACCTGACATAGATTGGGAGACCGCTTCACCAAACACCTATGCTCTTTCCATCTGAAAAAATGTGATCTCCATTGACCACCCATTTTAATCTACTTCTCATTCCCATTCCAATATGTCAGTCCATGGCTCCTCTACTGATGCGATGAGGCCACTCTCAGGTTGGAGAAGCAGCAGCTTGTATTCCTTCTAGGTGGCCTCCAACCTGATGGCATGAACACCGATTTCCCCAGCTTCCGGTAATGCCTCCCCTTCACCATTTTCCCTTTCCCTCTCTCACCTTATCCTCACCTCCCTCTGGTACTCCCCTCCCTTCCCTTTCTTCCATGGCCTTCTGTCCTCTCCTAACAGATTCCTCCTTCTCCAACCCTTTATCACTTTCACCAATCAACTCAGCTCTCTACTTCACTCCTCCCCCTTCCCCAGTTTCATCTATCACCTACTGCCTTGTACGTCTTCCTCGCCTCCCCCATCTTCTTACTTAAACTTCTCATCTTTTTTCTCCTGCCCTGATGAAGGGTCTCAGTCCCAAAACGTTGATTGTTTACTATTTTCCATAGATGCCGCCTGGCAATGCGGAGATCCTCCAGCATTTTCTGTGTGTGTGTGTGTTGCTTGGATTTCCAGCATCTTTAGATTTTCTCTTGTTTGCCAAAATTCTATCCAACTTCCTATCTCATCTGTACCCTTTCTACTCATAATACCGACAACTTTCATGTTATCTGCAAATATACTCACTGTCTTCTGCTTTTATATTGAAATAATGGATATCAGAAACAAGGGAACAAATACTAACCTCTGCAGTTTGCCACTGTTCACATACTTCCACTCACAAAATTATTCTTCCACCATCTCCTTTGCCTACTGTCACCAAGTTCATTTATTTTATCCAAAAGAGATCTAAAACAGAAGTTGTTGGAAATGTTGGCAGTTTAATCTGCTACAATGAAGGAAAAATAAATATTTTTTAATTTAAAATTCATTCTACCATAAGATTTCCAAATAATTGCATAAAGCTTTGCTAAACACATATCAATAAAATCATCAAAAAGATTTAATGACCATCCAGTCCACATAATCAGTTCCAGAAAGAATTTAAGCTCTATTAACTGACCTCTAAATGGTCCAGTGTCAACTGGAGTTGCAGTTGAGCATTTGGATGGTCTTAAATATTCCCAGCAGGAACAGCAAGACGTGTAATGCCTACAGGAGATTAGATAACCCTCAGTGAATAATTGGCTATGAGGTGCAGAGCATCATTAATATTATTAGTTGACTAATTTATTGAGTTCGTGTTTTATGCTTGGATTGGGGAAAATCCAGTCCAGGCTTTCCATGTAGTTTGTGTCACCGTTCAATAAGATTTTCTGGCTTTTAACGAGAAACAACGTTATTCATTCAGCTAACACTTAATGCAACTGAAGCCCATAAGATACACATTCGGAAAAAGGGACTACCCTTGTGTGAGCTTTGATGGAGATACATTTTTATTAAGTTAGAGAAAGCTCACAAGGCAACAAGTGTCCGGCAAAAATCGGGCTGTTCTTCTGACACTGAGGGGTTTCCCTAGCTTTTTAAGACTCCAAGGCGAACTTCCATTCAACTTGTGAAACCTCCAGGCGTGCTCTGTAACGTAAATGCAATATAAATCAAAGTTTGTCATAGTTTCGCTAAGGAGTAAACAGTACTCTTGACTAATTTGAAGCTGGAAACGTGACGTCCGATTTGGGAAATCTTCGCTATTATGCAAATTTCATGGTGTCATTTCTCCACTCCCCTTCCACGTTTAGAAGAGTGTTTCTGGCTGATATTCTAAATCTGAAGCTTGTCAACAAACGCGAGGATAGCTGTCCTGTACCTCTGATCATTAACTGTGAAGCACACACGATGAAGGAACATTGTGGTCGGGCATTGGGCTGCCCTAGTAATTCTGAAATAGACGCGATGCAGCAGCTAAACCCTGACTACATGCCTATGTGCTTGTTTACAGAAGAAAACTACCAAAAGTTAGCTATGGAGACTCTGGAAGAATTAGACTGGTGTTTGGATCAACTTGAGACAATACAAACATACCGGTCAGTCAGCGAGATGGCTTCGAATAAGGTAAACAATTGTTTATTATGTTTTCATGCTTGACAATTAAATGGAAGAAATGCCAATATCTCTGATATAAAATGTAGAATTATTAGTATATTATGATTAAATGCTCATGTGCACCTACCTATGGTCAAATATTTTATCAACTTTACACAGAATGCATTCATGTTTTAAAAAACTTTAAAATCTTCAAAGGAAACTAAAACCCTTACTTAGGGGGGTGTGTGTGTATATATATTTATTAACCTGTTGCTCTTAAATAGATTGTATTGCTGCCTAATTATTAGTGAAGTGAATACTTTGAACAGCATAATGTTACTAGTTTTGTTATTAATATGATCACAATTATTCATATAATATTTTAGTGCATTTAGTAGACCTTTAAACAATAGAATAGTAATGGATTCATTAACAGTTAAAAACAAATATGCATATTTTAAATAGAGATCGCATAATAGATCATATTAGAGTCCTGCACTGAATTTGAAGTATGACCTTCGATATAAGTTTATACATGTCTATGTATTCACCAGTTATTATTTGTGCAGAATGACTAAAGGTATTATTTGAAATGTCATGAATTGACATGTTTAATTCTGTTCTTGTATTCTTACTCATTAGTATAGTGTCGAATATTATGCAAAGGATACAGTATAGCTAGTAATTATTAACAAAATATCAATAATTTAAAGAATTTTCATTTCTAGTTTTGTGCTGAAGTTTATCGGAACACTCTTGTGAGTAATATCATCAATAGTTGTAAAGGATATTTGCTCTGCCTCAACAGTATGGTTCATCTATGATGTCAGAATTCTGTTGTTTTTTTTTTGTTTTCTATGGAATTCCCCATGTTTTCCAGTAAAATCAACAAATAAGTGAAGTATGAGCAAAATACGAATGGTCCTTATTCATCTCATGCAGGACTGTTAGATTATGGAAATGGAATTCATTTAATTAATCAGGGCTGTATTTAAATCCAAGCACCAGAAAAGAAAGTTTTTTTTTAAATGTGTAGATGTTGACCTAAGAATGATTTTATGTTTGAGTCAGCATTACAAACTGAAATCACTGACTTCAATTGTTGCAGTTCTATAACACTTAATTTTCTCCTTTTAACAACTATACTTCACGTCACTGTAGTTCACCAGTTCATTGCTGCTTAACTCAACATGGCCGAGCAGAAAATGGCTTCAATGCAACAAGGGTCAACAGTTGTCAAAATGGGTAGCGCACAACTAATGCCATATGAACATCAAAAGCTATGTTACCACACAAAATGTGACAAAGCAGACCATAGTGTCCTGAAATAACAAATCCACTGCCCGGAGCTCTGTATTTCATGAATATCTACAACATACCTCATGGTTTTGCAATTATAAGGGAAAAGCTCTTGGCAACAGGAATATTGCAATTATTTCTTTATTTATGACATGGATGGAGGTCATTTAGCCCAGAAAGTCTATGCCAGTTCTCAGTGGTGTATTTATATTATTTCCTATTCCCCTCCTATTAACTTGTAAACTATTCTCTGTTGCATTCCAATTTTCCTGCCTCTCATTTACATGAATGGAAAATTTGTAGCAGTCAGTTTAACAACAAGCACACCTTAGGGATATGGGAGTAAACTGGAACACCCTGTGGAAAAGCCACATGGTCATAGGAAAAATGTGGCAACTCCCAGACATAGACTCACACACACAGCCACAGATACCAGGAGTGAACTGGCATGCTGGAGCCAAGGGGCAGTTATGTGAGCTGCAGCACCGGGGCACTGGCAGAGTGGTGAGGAGCTGGGCAGCCTTACTCCACAGATTGTCTTTGTGCAAACAGCACATTCAGCTGGGTTTTCCAGTCCACTCAGTCCCAGCAGGCCACATCAACAGTCTCAAATCACAGCTGACTTCTGGTCACAGTCAAGAGACCTACTTAGCCACGTTGTAAAAATGAAGCAAACACAAAATAAGCATTCTGAACATATAAATCGAAGCATGCGGTATTGCAAAGCAATGCCCCCAATCAAGTTGTTTTTTTTTTCATTTTCAAACTGCCTACCTTTCATGTACCTTTCTCTACTTCTCTTGTTCAGTGCCTTCACAATGGATCGAGCTTGAATAATGCAGTGTCTGGCTTTGGGGGATGACCTGAGCCAATGGTTCTGAATCTGAACCTTTTTTGGTCAGGGCTGGGTGCCTCATGGATGAGAACAAGAGAGAGAAAAAACTATCAGGATGTTCTTGTATTATTTGTCACGACAGAAGCTAAAATCTGTTGGATTTGCTGAACTACAGTCTAAAATACGAGCCAGAAATATTGGCTGAGTTAACAATTGTGCTAATGTGTTGCTGCTACTTCCCTGCTGTATGGAGTGGCCTCCAAGTTTGATGCAAGGCCCCACTTTGGTCCTTACCACAATACACAGCTTTTCCGGCAGGCTTCAAAACCATAATGTGACATTTGTGTAGGGCTTGTCTTAACTCGAGTGACTGGTCGCCACACTCTTAAAGAAAATCAAATTACATAGTACTACACTAGGTGCTAGTAGGCCATCAGAAGCTCTAGGTATCAGAAGAAGGCAGTGAATAGAAATCAAACACTTCTGGAGGTAAGTTTGTTTATAAAAAAAATATATACAAAATATTTACAAGAGTAAGAACAATCCAAATTTCCAACGTTCTGTTTAGATTCCAAATCTCGGATATTAAACGAAAACCAAATTCCTTTTCAGTTAGAATCAGTGGAATTTATTAGAATAACCTTTGTTACTCCATGTTCTCTAACTAATTAGATCTAGTGTAATTCTCTCTTTAAAGGTTTACAGACTAACAATTGTCTTTCTATTTATCCCTAGTTAGTTGAATAGTAATTCATTTTAAGTCAGTATCTCTACAGATTCAAATTCAGATTCTAAGATTATATATATATCCAGTTTAACTCCTTTCAAGACAATTCTACAACATCACAACTTTTAAGCAAGGTAAATCTCATTGTAATTTATCAAAGTCTTTACAAGAATAATCATTTCTTGCAGAAAGTCAAATTAAGATCCTTCAAATGAAAATAAACTTGTACATCCAACCGTATGAAATCCTCTACCACATTAAACATTTAGTTCCCACGCTGGTTCTTCGATCTTGGGTGGCTCGCCGTCTTGTTTCTTGGTTCGTTGTCTGAAATAGTTGATCATTTGTGGATAGTCAGTTCACAAACTTACACGAAAAGAAACTGACCAAATGTCTTGATATGGTTTAACAGAACTAATTCCTGGTTACTCTTTAGAGATCTTGGACGCTCATCTCTGCCAATATTGGCTCGTTATAGCTGTTGCTTGTTATAGTCATAGCTTCACTAACACTGTCACTTTTATCACTATCGTCTCTCCTCCAGGGGTTTCACCCTGAGGTTTTCAAGTAAGTAGGGTAGAGATACTCACTACTAATTCACTTTTAACAGTTTATATCTTTAGTTTCTAGTAGTTTGCTGCATTTCTCTTTCTTGTTTGCGCCTGTGTCAGTCGCGCTTCATTCTCACATAGTTTTTCCCTAAGTTCTCTTTATTAAAAAAATTGGTAAACCTCATCTTCATCCCTCCACAGGTGGAGTTTTCTAACATTACATATTTGGTTTTTCTTAACCTGGGTTGCAATAACATTTTAACTTGCATATCATTCAGCCTTCGATGTAATTAATTAGTCCTCTGAAACAAAATGTGTGTGTTTGCCAAGTTCTCTGCTGAGCTTGGCGGAGTGTTGGGGGAGATGGCACTTTTATTATCTGTGTGCTCAAATTATAGACAGTTCCAATATCTGAGCTGGTGTTTAAGGATGTCAGACCGTTCATGATGTGTCCTTCATCATGTTTTGCGATATTGCCTGGCTAGGCATTTGCAGCTTTAGAGTTCCTGAATTGCATGGAGGAGTGAGTTTTATAAGAGGTTGGGATGAAGAATACAAGCAAATTCTTTTGTTCTGTGTAGTGCTGAATTGGAAAAGATGGTAGGACAAAGGGAAACTGGATGTGAGAAGCAACACACAAAACCACTTGAGGAACTCAGCAGGTCAGGTAGCATCTATGGAAATTAATAAACAGTCGACATTTCAGGCTGAGGTCTTTCTTCAGGAGGACTGGAAAGAACTGGGGAGGAAGATGCCAGAATAAAAAGGGGCGGGGGAGAAGGGAAGGAGGATAGTAGAAGGTGATAAGGTGAAGCCAGGTACATAGGAAAGATAAAAGGCCTGGAGAGGAAGGATACTGATAGGAGAGGAGAGTGGACCACAGGAGAAAGGGTAGGAAGAGAGGACCCAGGGAGCAGTGATAGGCAGGTGATAAGAGGCCAGAGGGGAGAAGGATGCATGTATGAGAATAAACTCTTCCATTGTTTCAGCCCATCCCCAGCCTCTGCTTCAGCAGTGGCCTCTTAACACTGCAACATCCATCCATGGCTGTTACTACAGTTGTTCTGACTGTGCAGCTTTTTGACCAGCAAAGGAGAAGTCCCAGTGCATTTATGTATTTCTTTTTGGTAAGGTATCTGGTCAACATTCTGTCCAAAACACAGAGGGAACAGGTTCCTGGAAACAAGTTAAACAATCATTTCTGAATGAATCAAAGAGACTGCAAATCTAGCTACATGTATGCACTTAGGACATAGAACAGTAGAGCACAATATGAACCATTTGGCCCACAATGTTGTGCCAACATATGTAAGCCCACTCCACAATCGACCTAACTCTTCTCTCCTACACTGCCCATATTCTCCATTTTTCTTACATTCCTGTGTCTATCTAAGAGTCTTTTAAACTGTATCTGCCTCTACCATCAGTCCCAGAAGTGTTCCACTGCTCTTTGTTTTTTATAAAGAACTACTCCTGACATCTCCGTTAAACGTTCCTCCACTCACCTTAAATGCATGCCCCAGTATTAACTTTTCAACTGGAAAATTTCACAGATTAACATCATTTAACTTCAAATTCAAGCAACAGATTGACAGATTGAAATGAATTGGTAATTTTGAATGTTTTGTAATTGTGTTACAAACCATGATATGTAAAGGTAGAATTAACTTTTTTTACTGAAGGAGGTTTGTGAGGGAACTGTTTGGGGAAGTATAAAAACATCTCCATGGTGTTTTAGTTGAATGTGTTGAATTTTTGATTTCTCAGCCAGAAAGTATGAAGTGTGAGGAATAATTGTTTTGAAATACTTTTTGTTCTCAAACGCATTAAATATAAGATGCATCATTATGAAAATCACAGCTCCAACATAAAACAAATTAATGTCTCCCAAAAGGAAATCAGATTTTTTTAAACAAGGTTCAATGTATAATGATAATGCCTTAAAGTTTTAAAGTGTTGTCCCGAGAGAGAATGGTTGCAGCTAAAGAATGGAAATGACAATAATATTTCATTGTGGTTGAAATAAAGGTTAAAAGTTATCCATGATTGCTTTATCAAAAACAGGATGCTTGTATTCCTGATAACTATGAAAGGAAGACAAGTCAGTGGAACAATGTGGAGTGGAAATTGCAATACAAATGTGAACACATCTATTACAGTTGCACAAGCTGTGACTGTTTTCTGGCCAGATCATTGCTGAGTTCCTGACTGTGTTGCTAAACCCAAAAGACGTCATTGAAGACTGACAGGAGGCACCGGGTATCTGCTTAAAGAGTGACTTGCATTTCCTGTCTTGTTCCTGGCTACTTAACAGTACAAAGGCACTGAAGTATTTGGAATGTAGGCGTGTGCAGCTTCTAATCTTTCCATTCGCACATCGCAGACAGTAAACTAAAGGCAACTATTATTACCAATAATTAAAGGGGATCTATCATAAAGCTTGTGGCAGAATTTTAGATTCCTCGGGAAAATCAGCTACAGGCATCTGTACTAACTTTATCACTGAATTGTTGATGTTAGTACTGCTTGGATTGAAACTGGGAATACCCAGAAAAGAAAATATTCTGACTGTTAGTTTGAAAGTTTAAATAGTCAACTGTGGTACATGTTCTACCATTTATTTAATATATTTGCTTGGTGGCCCACACAGCATCCAGTAAATTAATGCTGTGTGGTCTATCTAGCAAATACACAGCCAATACATTACCTTCTGCTTTCTTCTTGGCATCTAATTACTCAGCTACCTCACACAGTATTTCAACAAATACTGTAGAGAGAGTACACTGTTATGGGCAAGTGTGATGACTAGAGGGATTTTGGGGTCCTAGTTCCTAGCTCTCTGAAAGTGGCGATACAGGTTGATAGGGTGGTTAAGAACCATATACTGGAATTTATTAGTCAGGGCATTGATTTCAAAAGTCAGGAAGTTATGTTGCCACTTTGTAAAACTCAAGTTAGGCCACATCTAGAGCTTGCATACATTTCTAGTTGTCCCATTCTAGAAAGGATGTTGAGGCTTTGGAAAGAATTTAAAAGAGATTTACCACGATGATGCCCAGATTAGAGGGCATGTGATATACGAGGGGTTGGGCAAACTTGGGTTGTTATTGCTGGAGTGGAGGAGGCTGATGTTATATTTTATAACTCTGAAACATAGAATTAATTGAAAGAAAAACAGGAAGAGCTGGATAAACATGTACTCTTTATTTTTATTTTAAGTGAGACAAGCACTTATGATGTAGTGGCATAATAATGTATATGCCACATATGCCATTCTATGATTTTACATAGGACCCATAATGAATTATTTAACCAAAGAATAGTTAATCAAACAATATACTTACAATATTGCTCAATACTTTTAAAATATTAAATTACACAATGGTCCTCCCTGCTTAGCTATAAACTCCAACTCAGTATAGAATATATACTTGTATACAGTCCACTATATAAATCAACTACTATATAGACATCCATATCATAGTAAATTTCAAATGGTCCCATTCAGGCCTAGATTCAGGCGGATTTCTTACTTCTGTGGGGTAATGTCTTTCCTGACAAGGGGGATCACTCTTTTTGGCAGGAGAGGCTAGTGGCTGTGGTACAATCTCAGGATCAGGGTCCTCCTCCGTAAAGGTTGTAGGAGTTGACTCTGGGACTGCAGGAAGTGGTTCTGACAGCTGTGGACTCCTTTCTTCACTAACAATTGACTCTGCTCTCCTCAGCTAATTGTGGTGTTGTTTCCAGTTGATATCGGACTCGATCTCCGCTGTGTAGGGGTGTGATCCAGTTCTCTCCTTAATCTTTCCAAAAGTATCCACATTTGTCACCTGCGGATTCCCATGAGAGAATTACATGTCCAAGAGTGAAACATTGAACTTCCTTGTTTGAGGGACCCTCAATTTGTCTCAGGTGTTTGTCCTGCATACTCCTTCTAAGACTGGGTTTGATCCGGTTCAAGTGTGAATGCAAGGGACAACCCAGGAACAGCACAGCTGGTGAGTTGTTGGTTATGGAGGATGTTGCATTCTGATATGCAAGGAGGAAATAGGTGAGCTACTGATTCAGTATCAGTGTTGTGTGTTCTGCTGACCTCGCTCGCAGTGTGTTTGTTAGACTGTGGACAAACACTTCCGCCGAGCCGTTTGGTGCAGATGAAGTGTGTCTTACTCCATTCATTTTCCAGAATGGATGAAACTCTTACCCCACAAGCTGTGGTCTGTTGTAGCTAACCAAGTGTCTGGAACGTCAGCCTTTGTTGATGCTTTGAGAAGTCTCTTCTCAATGGTGTGAGGCTGCTGGGAACACTTCCAGCCACTTTGCAGCTTCATCCACCACTACCAAAAAATTTGTGCCCATGAATGGTCCAGCAAAGTCCACATGAATCCTTTTCCAGGACAGTGCAGGCCATTCTCAGGGATGGAGTGATGCTGCTGTTAGCACCTTCTGGATGTGTTGGCTTCCCAAACAGTGGATGGCAAGCTGCTTCGAGTCAATGCTTTCATTTTGACCATGCCCAGATGATTGGTGTGTAGTTCCTCCAACAGTTTACCTTTCAGTTTGGGTGGCACAACAACTCTCCCACATAAGAAAACCTCCATCAAGGGCAAGTTCATCCTGACACTGGTAAAAATGAGGGGTTTGGAGTTTCTGTTGCATATTGCAGCCATTTTGCACAGCCATGTAGACCTGAGAGAATACAGGATCTTTTCTGGTTTTCCTTTGGATTATCTCTGCCATAATAGGAAGACTTTTGATTTGCCTTAGGGAGAATATATCATGAGGAGTATCCACTTCTGAAACATTTTCAGTTATTTCCTTTTCCAAGGGTGAAGAAGACAATCCATCAGCATTTCCATGGCGAGTTGTCCTCTTGGATTTGTTCTTGTAATTATGCCCTCCAAGAAGCAGAGCCCATCTCTGCATTCATGCTGCTGCTGTTAGTGGAACAGCCTTCTGTGGATTGAACTTGGACACGAGTGGTTGATGATCAGTAATGAGGGTAAACTCTCTCCCATATAAGTACTGGTTGAAATGTTTTACACCCTAAACTAGACTCAAGGCCTCTTTGTCAATCTGTGTGTAATTTTCCTCTGTGGCAGTAAGGGAATGTGATGCAAAGGCTATGAGGTGTTCACTTACATCAATCATATCATGTGACATGACTGCACCTGCATTACACCATAAGGCAAGTTTCACTGATTGATATGGATCTTAATGTGTGAGTACAGTGTCTGATGTTGCCATTTCCTTTTCTTTTTGCAAAGTCACCTCACACTTTTTGTCCATTGCCATTTCTTCCTGATCTGAAGTAATGATTTCAAAGCATGGAGCAAAGTAGCCAGATTCGGCAGGAACCTGTTAGTAATAACTGAAAATCCCAAAAGAAGACCGCAGCTATGACACTTCCTTTGGTCTCGTGGCATCCAGCCCTACTTGAATTTTCTTAGCATATTTGTGTAATCATTGAGGTCAATCATGTGACCTCAATAAATGATATGCAGTTTAAAGAACTCACACTTGTTGCATTATGCTCTGAGCTAATAATCTTCTGATCTTTTGAACACAGTCTTGTGGTTTAGGAGAAGTTTCTTAGCATACATACCGGTAACAATGATGTCATCCATGTATCACTGAGTGCCTGGGCAACTTTGCACCTCTGGTCCATAGCTTTATGCAGAGAGCAGATGTAGATGCTACTCCAAAAATAATCCTGTTATAGCAATAAAGCTCTTTATGAGTGTTTATAGTGAGAAATACTTCGGAAACTTCTCCATCTCCATCTATAGTAGGTCTCAGCTAAGTGCACTTTACTGAAGTCTTTTCCTCCAGAAAGGTTTGCAAATGTCCTGGGCAAAGGGTATTGATCTACTTTCAGTACTGGGTTGATGGTGACCTTAAAATCACCACAGATCCATTCTTCTTGGCTACTGGGACCACTGTCATTGCCCATGGGCTCCACTCAATCCTGGAAAGAATTCCTCCATGCATTCTAGCTCACTGGCTACTTTCTCATGGATGGTATAAGGAATAAAATAGGTTTTTTTAAATGTAGGTGTGGCATTTTCATTTGACACTATTTTACCCTTGATTTGATTGAGATTTCCAATGCCATCACTGGACACTGTGAAGGCATCATCCAGTACCTTTCTTAAAATGCTTTCAGTTGACTCTGTTACAGGGGATATGGCATGCAAATGGTAGATCGATCTCCATTCAGATTTTGGTTAATTTTTATTAATAGATTTTAAAATGAGAATAAGATCTAGAGTCAACTTTAACTGAAGAAAGCCCATTCCTAAGTTTACATGATATTGCTCTGTTTACTTCCAACTATATTTTCATAAAGTATAACAACTAGAATAACATTGTCCTAAAAATAGGAATTGCTCTTGGAAAAATCTGTGTAAATAAATCAGGAAGTGCTTCACCTTGAAAGCAACCTAGTTTGTTAAGAACCTCCATCACCCAGTACATGCCCTCTTCTCATTGATACCAATGTTTAAAATAAAATGTTGCCATGCTCTAGATTGTACCCCACATGAGGTTGTTGTGGTCCAGATAATGTTCTGCACAAAGTTGTCGTGGTCTGGGTCAGGACCCACACAAAGCACAGGAAAATTCAGTAAGTGTGCTGTAAAAATAAAAGGATTCTGCAATGTGTGTTGCTATGTCTTGTAACTCCAAAATATAAAACTATTCGGAAGGAAAACAAGGGAGCCGAGAGACAACTCGTGTATTGAAAGTTTTATTTGAATTGAGGTGCTCACGCCTCACATGGTAGCATCATGACATATGCAATTCACGTATTTTTACATATAACCTGTAATGAATTAGTTAAACAAACAAGATGCTCAAACAATATGCTTACAATATTACTCAAATATTACTGAAATATTAAATACACAACATTCCCTCCTCCTTAGCTATAAACTCCAACTCAATATAGAATGGATCTCAACTTAAGTACATGGTATGCTATAAAATATAATTATTATACAGACATCCACAGCATAGGAGAGTTTAAATTGTCCCATTCAGGCTTAAAGATTTAATTGCCTCAGAGGCTTTCTTATCTTGTGGGATAATGTCTTTCCAGACAAGAGGGATCAATCTATTTGGCAGGTGAGATCTGTGGATGTGAAACAATCTCGGGCTCTGGGGCCTCCTCCGTGGTGATTATGGGGTTAACTCTCATGGGAGTGATTCTGACAGCTGTGGACTCCTTTCTTCTGGATGTGTTGGCATCTTGAACAGTGCATGGCAAGCTTCAACGTGCATCACACTGTGTGAGAACCATGTCTGACATCACTATTTCCTTTAACCTTTGGAAGGACACCTCACACTGCTTTGTTCATTGCCATTTCTTCCCAATCTGTCATAATGAGTTCAAGGAGTGGAGCAAAATGGCTAGGTTTGGCAGGAATCTTTTATAATAATTGACAAAATCTAAAAAGGATCGCAACTGTAACGTATCCTTTGGCTTTGGGGCATCCGGCACTGCTTGAATTTTCTCAGCACTCTTGTGTAATCCTTGAGTGTCAATAGTGTGACCACAGTAAGTGATGTTTTGTTTAAATAATTTAAACTTGTTGTGTCATGCTCTGAGCACATAATCTTCTAATCTTTTTTAGCACTGTCTTGAGATTTTGGAGATGCTCCTTGTCATCCTCTCTGGTAACAATGATGCCCTCCAGGTAATACTGAGCACCTGGTCAGCCTTGCAGCACTTGGTCCTTAGCTTTCTGCCAGAGTGTAGGTGATGATGCTACTCCAGAAAATAAGCCTGTTATAGTGATAAATCCCTTTGTGAGTGTTTATGGTGAGGAACACTTCAGACCCTTCTTCCATCTCCTTCTGTAGGTAGATCTCAACCAAGTCAACTTTGCTAAAGTGTTTTCCTCCTGAGTGATTTGCAAAGGTATCCTCTATCCTGGGAAAGGATTTTGACTTGCTTTCAGTACTGGGTTGATGAAGACCTTAAAATCACCATGGAACCTTACATGATTCTAGGCTACTGGGACTACCAGCATTGCCCATTTAGTTCTCTGGCTATTTGAGTTTTCCAATAGCATCCTTGAACACTGCTGTACCTTTATTAATTTGCTTTCCATTAACTCTTTTGCAGTGGACGTGGCTGCAAAAGGTGGATCTCCAATGAAGTTGTAGTTTTCTCAACCAAACACAGACCCACAATGCTGGCCCTCTTTTTTGTACCACATACAAACCCAATGTGGCTTGTTGGTTGTTGCATTTCACTGTTACGAATGTCATTCCCACAGGAGTTATCTTTTCTCCTGTACAAGTTCTTAATTGGATGCCTGCAGCCTTCAGTTCTGTATCTTTGAAATGCCATTCAAACTCATTTTCTGGATTCACTGAAACAGTCAAGCCAGAGTCCAATTCTATTTTAATTAATTTGCCATTCCCACTTGCCACTAGCTATATTGCTTGTTTCTCATTAGTTTTCACATTGTAAGTCTCAAGGCTACTCAGACATGTGCCACTCACGTCATTATCAGAATTTTTAGCATGCAGATTAGTACTCTTTTTGAAGCTGCAAATTGACTTTCTATCTTTTTCACTTCCCTGTGCATACTCATTTGGGCCAAATTGCCTGGTTCTGCTTTTATATCTTATGGTCTATGCAATCTGCATGAAGGCATTACTTACAGAATTAATTTAAGTGGATGCTCATTATTAAGCTATATTGTTGACATAACTTCTGAGTGTCTCTCAACCAACAATATCTGCTTCCACAAGCAATAATATTTCTGACATGTTCTTACACCACTTGATTGTTCCTAAATATAGTACCATTGTTTTCCAAAGATTTGTGGAATGCAATCCATAAGAATCTGTGATAGAACCATCTGCCTTTGATGCGAGATTTATTTATGTGAATTTGGACAACCTGACTTTCGTGATGTGATTGCTCTCTGTTTTGTCTGCTTCCTTGTTAAACTTCTAAAGTTCCTTTATTCTGTCCTGATGTTGTGATCTCTATGGATTCCCGGTTAAAAAGGGCAAGGTTTCCTGCTGATAATCTTGATAACCATTATATTTTCCATTTGCTTTTTAATTGATGTCACAATTCTATCTGAAGTAGTGATAGATTGAGTAACATTTGGAAGAAAATGTTTTGAGCATGTGCTGAATGATCGGGAATAACTACAGATGGCAATTCAGGTCATGAATTTAAATGAGTGGACATTAGAACAAATGGCAGGTTCATGCCTTAGTCTACTGAGAAATTCCCACACTAATCTTTTTTTTTTAACTATATAAACATGTATGTATATATAACAGAATTTACTTTCTCTACCAGGACATTGACTCCCTTTACACTAATTTGAAAAGGTACATTTTCAGAAGTATTCTAAGTTGAAATCTGCACTGCATTTGAAAATTGTTCAGATGCTTAAATAGGTGCAGATAGATGCAGATAGGTCATGTGTTGACTGTTGAAGATGATGTACAATGTGCTGAATCAGTCCAGGTACACAGGCCTGTAGAATGGGAATTGATGGGAAATAATTTCTCAAGATACTAATAGGTAGTGACAATTAACTTAGTTTATTTTGGATGAGGAAGCCAGTTGACCTATCTCTGTTGATCCATCTAAAGAAATGCAGAACCTATTTTTTTCTTAAATAATTTTATGTCAATTGCCTCCTAAATCTGGAAGTTTGTTCCAAGTTGTTGAATTTCCTGATTACTTCCTTGAAATATTCTGATATTAAAGTCCCAGTTCAAAAATATGAGCACATGCATATATGTTGCCACTAAAATGCAACATGTGGCAGGTGCTATCTTTTAAATAGAGTTAAACTAGGTTTTCAGCTCCTTTCAGGTATAATTCAAAGGAAACAAGATAATTGTGCTCCCATATGTAAATGGATAATATTTACCTTTTATTTAAGATTATTGAAAGACTGATCACTATCATATTGCTATTTGTTTCAACCTTTGCATAAATTTGATACTTTGATGTCTATATGTCAACAACAACTATATGGATATCCTGAATGGGAAATGATAGGTACTCTTTAAACTTTGTTCCTTTCCATTTCCATTTTATTACACTGTTTTGGCTTAAACTAATACATCCTTAACAATTGTGTATAACTTTTATAGCGTTAGTTTAGTTGTCTGCTTTGCTGGTTGTGCCAAGCTACTTGGCTCTTTCCCGACAAGTTGAAGCCCAGGATCAGTCATGCTACTTTACGACATTTCAGAAACAATTTTACAAGGTGTGTTCTAACTGGAGCAGTAAGACAGATAGTGCTGTCAAGTTACTTAAATTGTGTTTGATAGATAATAATTTCCACCTTGCACCTCCAAATATTGTACACGATAGGCATAAATAAAATGTCAAAATATCAAACCAATAATGTCAACCGCTCAAGAGTAGCATTGAAATAGTTGCCGATGAAGTTAGAAGTGGCCATGGGTGCATTAATAGGTTCAACGTTTTCAAATTTTGTTGGGATGGAACCCCATCAATAGGAAATTATATAACAGGAGTCCAAGAAAGTAATAATTGAAGTTTATGGTATATAGCCCCCTCCCTATGGCTTAGTTTCAGCTGACCTCACATAATTTAACATTGTGGATTGCAATTCTGTGCATTCATAGCCCCAGCTTAAATTGGATAATACTGTTACCCAAGTTGGATTGTATTGTTACTCATGAAAAGTCCTTTCTGATTATGAGTAAAACAACATTTTGCTTCATGCTTTGCATGTTATGGAAAGTTATAAATGTTCAAAAATCACAGCCTCGGCAAATCCAAGGTTAAAACATTTTTATTTCATTAGGAAGTAATCTCATATGAATATCAAAATTGCTGCTATGCATGCAAACATTGGTTAAGCAACAAATATTCCTATTAGTGCTCCTTTATAGCCAGCTTCATCTGCAGTCTCTGAGCCAGTGTACCCTGTCTATTGGTAAAGTGAATGAAGTACCAGGCCATTAGTTTATAAGTTGTGGCAATATCCTGGTGCTGATGGCAAGTATTCTTTTTAGGTACCCAGTTTTGATTTTCTAATTCTGATCTGATTCTGTCTCTTATGGGACAATGGCAGTCCTGTGTAAGAGAATGGATGACAGATAACCTTATATGATCATAGGAGTTACTTGCATATGTTCTATGCAATAATTACTTCTAATAATATTATTATCAACATATACATCCATAACAGGAAGAGTATAGGCAGCTGCTGAGTTTCCACACTTGTCATGTGTTCTTTTAGAAATGAGTTAGTATTGATATTAAGCCTGTATTAGTGATAGATGTTTTAAGATCCTCTCAAACTACTTTTGTACCATACCCAAGCACTCCTCTGTCCAAGTGGTGGTGAACATGCAAAAACTTACAGGTTCATCACTAAGGAAGAGTAAGATGGCTATCAACAGGAGGCCTCTTATTTGACAAGAGATGTCATGGTGTCCAATGACAGGAATTCTCCAATTGTTTCTAAGCATGGCACAATACAATTTTATTTGGATTTGCGTGCACCATTGTCACTTGCTCAGGTGGAGGTTCTTCCAGGTATTTCCTTTCTATAGAATGGTACTTTGGGCCAGGAACATCTGACCCTCCCCTCACTGACTTCCCAGGGAGAGCAGGGTGAGCTGCTTCCATGACTGTCACTCAGAGGCACTCCCGTCTCCTGTGACAAAGTGCTTTGAGAGGTTGGTCATGCCTAGAATCAACTCCTACCTAAGCAAGGACCTGGAGCCACTACAATTTGCTTGTTGCCTCAATAGGTCTACAGCAGATGCATTCTCATTGGCTCTCCACTCAGCCTTGAATCATCAGGACAATAGGAATACCTAGATCAGGCTGTTGTTTATAGTTACAGCTCAGTGTTCAACACAATCATACCTTCAGTTTTAATCAATGCTCTCCAAAACCTTAGCCTCTGTACCTCCCACTGCAACTAGATCCTTGACTTTCCCACCAGAAGACTGCAGTCTGCGCAGATTGCATTTATCATCTCCTCCTTGCTGACAATCGCATCTGGTTTTTTTTTGCCAAGCTCACACAATATTCTCTGTTCAGATTCTTGTCGTAAATGGGAGCCACTCTTCAGTTCTTAATGTAAATGGCAAGCAATAATCAGTGAAGTTAAAAGGACAGCTTTGCAAATGTACACACAGTCTATAGAACACAGAATGCTGGCCCACAGCATCTGGGCTGGTTTCGCAAGAGTTGCAGTGTAAGATAATGGAGTTATTCCTTAATCTTCGTGATTTTAATTTCAGGATTATTGGCATCTGAGCAAAATTCGTAAAACAGATTTTAAAACTCAGAGGTTTTCTACAGTTGCCATGAAAATGTATTCAGCCCCCACAACTATTTTCACATTTTACTGTCTCATTTTCTACATTTAAAATATATTAAAGTAATACTTTTCAGCTAATCTTCAAAATACTGCACATCATATTAAATCAAAAGAAAAATTCCAATATCTGCCAAAAATTTACTTAAAATAAAAAAACAAAATTGTGAAACTGAAGAAGTATTCATCCCCTTTGTAATTACTACAGTAACTTTCTCAGGTGGAATGCAGTAATTTGCCTTACTAACTCACATAATTTGTTATGTAGAAAATTGGAGGATCACCTGAATAAATACCTCCTCTCTCTCTGAGGTCCAACAGCACGGTAGATTTTCAACAGAGCAAACCAAAATTAAGCCAAAAGTGCATTCAAAGCAAGTCAGGGAAATGATCATAGAGAAGCACAAGTCTGGGGAAGGGTACAAGACCATCTCAAAGGCACCAAGCGCACCTCAGAGCTCAGAACAGTCCATCATGAAAAAGCAAAAAAAAATATGAAACCACAGTCATACTGTTTAGAATAGGCTGCTCCAATAAACTTAGTCATCAGAGAAGAATGGCACCTGTAAGAGAGGCTACTGTGACACCAACAGTCACTCGGAGTGCGTTACACGAGTCAGTGGGTGCAACCGGAGATGATGTTCATGGCTCCACAGTCTCTAAATCCTTGCACAAAAAAGGCATTTATGGAAGAAGCCCTGGCTTTAAAAAACATATCTTTGCCCATAAGGTCTTTTTAAATCACCATTTAGAAGTTGCTGTAAAGATGTGGAAGAAGGTCTTGTGTGAGGAGGAATGGGCAAATCTTGCTTCATCACATTGTGCAAAGCTAATACAGCCTTATACAAAAAGACTACTGGCTGTGATAGCTGCAAGAGATGGCTCAACTGATTACCGAGCAAAGGGGGATGAATTCTTTTGAATTGCTGACATTTCAGTTTTTGAATTTTTAGTTTTTCATGCTTTACAGTTTTCTCTGTTTTGTGGGTTCTACCTTGGTGGGGGGGGAGGTGCATGTGATTCATAGATAAAAATTCTCTGTTAAATTGATGACCATCCCTAGTTGTAGTACTCATTTATCTATACAAAGGGTTGGGGGCTGAATATTTTAAAAGGCACTACAGTATATCTGAAAAAAATGTCCAAATTACTAAGGAGTTATCACAGTACAAAGGATTTGCAAAGCACAAGAACAATTCCTATAAACTAAAAAGACATATCAATGAGTCACCAATGAAGAAATCATCCCTCACAGAAATCAAAGGCAGAGGAATGGATTCCAATTACCTGTCTTTCTATCATTCTTCTTGATGTTTCTTTACTATTCTTAATAAGTCTGACTGCTCTCTACATTTATGCTGTTTTTTTGTTACTTTGGTGACTTCATGCATGTATGATATTTGTTCAGATACCTTTCACATATACAGTCTCAGCTTCTGGAGACAAAGTTCCCAGTTTTCAACAATTAAAGCAATGAGTCTGACTCTGACCACATAGACCTTTGGCCTATTAACAGTCCAGCTATTTGATAAGCTGCTATTATTTGAAGGACCCTATAAGAACACAGATTTTATGTTCTAAGTTTAGTAGAACCAAGCAAAAGCAAACTTTAAAAAAAGAGAAAAAGGACAAAATGGTTCAGTGAGAATGGAATAATCTAAAGCTGCACTACATGGTTTATAGTAAGTCTGGAACGATGTCCTTTACATCTGACATGCAACCACTCAAAGATGATTTTGACAACTTATTTCATGAATTTGAACTTGTTTTCAAGCCACAGCCATTCTTGAGTTTACTCTTTTTGTAACAAGGATGAAAGTAACAGCATTGAGATGGAATATTTTGTTTTATTTTATTTAGAGATACTGTGCAGAATAGGCCCTTCTGGTCCTTAAGGCTGTGCTGCTGGACAACCCCCAATTTAATCCTCGCCTAATCACCAGAAAACTTCCAATGACCAATTAGCTTACTAATTGGTATATCTTTGGACTGTGGGTGGAAACCAGAGCACCCAGAGAAAATGTACGTATTCCACAGAGAGGACATACAGACTCCTCACAGAGGACATCAGAGTTGAACTCCATTCTCCACCGCCCCAAGCTGTAATGACTTTCTGCTAACCACCATGCTACCTTGACACCCTAAGGGCCTGTTAACTCCTTATGAAGGGAAGACTACTACAGTAATTGTCCTCTGTATTTTTCTGTCATGTGAGAGGAATTTGTAAAAGTGAAATTGTGTAAAGCAATTTTTACACCAATGCATCTTCGTAATTCAAAGCCAAATTAGAGGATTACACCCAAGTATTGATCAATGGAAATTACAGTCATTGGGTAAGGGCAAAACAGAGCATTTCTGTGATTCCCTCTGAGGTCATATGAATTGTTGATCTTCATTGTCTTGGTTCAATGTGAAGAATTACTGTTTATCTGGTATTTCTTTAGACCTCTGCTCTATCACAAATCTATCTGTGTTTCGGAAGAAAGATGCAGTGGCCTAATCATAATCTGGTGACAGGATCTTTTGAAAAATTTGAAACAGTTCATTCACACCTTTGGAGGCTTATTCACCATGTGGAAGAACACAGTTTCCAACTCCCGGAAGAATGCCCTGGTTTTTTGTACTCTTGGGAAATTGACCTATCAGTCACGTTACCCCTAGACTGTAAAACATTTACCTTATCTATTGTTTCATTGGATGTGAAGGATGTTAGCATTTATTTTCCATCCATGACTGCCCTTCATGCTTTTTCCAAGGGGTATTAAAGATTGACCACATTGGTGGATTTCAAATAACATATAGTTCTTTTGTTCGGACAGGAGATTTCCTTCCCTAAAGCACAGCAGTGAACCATCTGAGTTCTAAATGGCAGAACAATTATTCCACAAATATAGATGTTAGCTTTTTGATCCAGATTCACTTAATTACTTAAACTCTAACCCCATTCACTGTTTGAGGGATTAGAATTTGTGTCTCTAAATCAACAATCAAGGTCTCTAGATGACTGTTCAGTAATTTAACTGCTCTGTAGCTATTGGCATTAAATCTGCCCATTTAATCCTAAATGTAAGCAAGCTGGTCCTTGGCAATAGATCAGTATTCATCACAGGCACTATTGCGATTTGCATTTCAGTCTTCCTATGAGCGCCCATTCTGACGTACTATAATGGAACCTCAACATTAGCATGTACACATGTCAGAATTGGTTTGTAATGTTGATGGGTAGTCTTAAATGCTGTAAATGTACCTCTGTTAAACCTTCTACTAGGTCCAAGTCAATTTTTCAAAGATAGATATTTTAATGAAATGATGTGTTATCAAATTGAATCACTCATTTCAGTGAAAAATATCATATTTAAACTAGATAGTCCTAGGTGAGCATTTTGGGAGTAATGACACTGTGGGAAAAAATACCTCTCTCTCTTCATTCTTGATTATTACCTGGTGATCCGTTGAAAAGAAGCTCCATGAGCTTTCTCCTTCAACTGTGAAGCTGTACGTAATTTAATTTTTTTTTTATTTTATTGTTTGAGATCACAGAAAGCAGGCAAAATCTGTGGAGAACATAAGGCTAATTGTCAATTGATTTTTTTAAACCAAACTTCAGACAAATTAAAGTCATCAAATCTTATTACATAAGGTGCACTGGCCACGATCATTGGAGAGGGTATGTTGGTTTATGTGTTCACAACAATTGCTCCCTTGAATTCAGTGGCAGAGGCAAGTTAAATTATTATGCAAAATAAATGAGAATCCAGGCAACTTCTTTGTTCATTGGTAATGTAATATATAGCAGGAACTCTTTAGGTAACTAGTTGGAGGAATAGTGCAGGATATGATACCAGTGGAGTTCTAATGTTCAATTTGTGATGCTACTTTGACTTGCTCAAGATTCTCGGGGAGGGGGGCTCCTTAATGTAGCTGCCCTCCCATGTTTTAATGCTCTTTATCAGCAGTGCAGAGAAAGCCAAGGTGATGTCACTGCAGCTGAGCTGAAAGCCAATCAGACTCAGAGTGAATAGCATTTCTATGCAGGCACTGTGCTTCATGTAGGATTTAAAGGGGAACTGTTATGGGGAGTGCAGATTGTAGTACAAGCTTTAAATATTCATCATTGCATCAGTTCCTTCAATATTGGGAATTTCTGCATTGTCTGTGGAAGGCAGTTTCTCTGTAAATGTTTAATGAAACCATACAAAACATTGTGTTTATAATTAGGAATGCCTAGCCTGGGTGGTCTCAGTAAGGTGAAACTGATTTATTAGGATACCATACATTGTTAAGCACTCACTCAGTAACTTGGTTACTAACTGGCACTATATCCATAATTTCAAATAACATTAGTTAAAAACCTACACAACTACAAATATCAGCAAATAGCCTCTTAATAAAATACTTGCTTCTGAAAATATATCTCTTTTAAATTTTAATAACTCCTTGGACAGAAAACAGTCAAATGGAATTCATCAGTATAACAAATCTTAATTTTATATTCTGTGTGTCAACAGAGAAATCTAAACCTCATCGAATTACTCTAATTATTATTGTAAATCATTGTAATACTATTTTTATTCTCCTAATTTTGTGCAATTGAGAAGATTGGTTCAGATCATACCTCTATCTTGGACTGCTAATATGACTATTCATTTGTCATTATGTTGAAAAGTATCTGACAGTACTGTAGGAGGGTGCTAAAATCAGATTCTATTCTCCACTGAAATGGGGACACCATCTGCATTTAATTTACATAAATAAGACATCTAATTTACATAAGTATTGGGCATCCTCCATGTTCTGTCATTTCCTATATTATGCTTTAACAATCTAGATTCTGTAAGCTTGCAGACAATAGATTTATTTTGCCCCTTTATACAGAGACTAATATGAAGTAACACCCCCACCCCCTCTAGCGAAGAGACCAAAGCTATTCATAATTCATAAGTGCTGTGAAGTGCACACACTTGTGTATGGTCTCAGTTCCATGTGACCCCCTGATTTCATTATCTCAATTCTGTCAGTGCAAATGCGCAGATAGCATCTTTCCCAGGATCTACTGCATGAACTGGATTTTCTCAGTCAGTGAAAGAATATACTGATTTTTTGGGACAAATTTTCTTCAAACATTTAAACTGCTAATGAAACATTGTGACCTGCTGTTGAAAGTCTGTGTGTGGAATTGACCAGCTAGATACTTATTTTGTCCACGGCTGTTGTTGCTTCTGTTGGGCCAAAATGCCTGAAGCAAATTATTTACTGTCTGTTTCTTGGGGTTATATCAAGGTGAGTAAATTAATTATGAACTGCTTTTGAAAATGTTTTTTTTGTGAGATTATGTGGCTTTAGGTTAATATGCTGAAACCTCTGAACCTCAGACTTTATTTCCATATTGACAGTTTGTAGCTCTTGCTATTTTAATTTCAAATGAATATCAATAAAGTTCATCAGAATTAAAATGTTATTTTTATGAGCAAAGGGAAATAAATGAAACAAAAAGAGACTGACCAGGAATTTCCACTGTCACATTTTGAATATAAAAGTTTTTATTTTTCAAGACAATATATAATTAGAACAAGCTGTGTAGCGAAGGGGATGAGAAAAATCTTCAAGTATGTTGTATGTTCTTTTATTAATATATAACATTCTGAGTTCCAAAGTACATGTTTACAATCCTTTCATAAGTCATAACAAATTTTTAGTTTCTTTACAAATATGTTATAAGATTTCAGATTTTATAATGGAGTAATAGAGAATTAAGCTGCTATCATATTCAGAAAAATATTTAATATATGATCTCACTAAATTTATGATTGCATACTTCATATCAAAATAAATCCAGCTATTTGTGTAGGGAAATTATAAAACTGAGCTTCCATATGGGTCTATAGATTAAACACAATTTTAAATACCCAATTTACCAACCATTTAGAAATAAATGCTAAAGCTAAGATGAACATATGTTTTTACGTACTTGCTGTGTCTTAGAACTAATTCATTAGCAATGTAGCTACATGATTACAATATCGTTGTTTATTGTGTAAGTAAATAATTTTGTATGCAAGTCAAACACTACTTAATCTGTTCTAAGCTCTTCCTTATTCATAATTAATATTTAACATTTGAAGCATCAATTATTTGGGAACAATTCCTATATAACGGAAAATAGAACAATGAACATATTTAAAATGCATTTTAGAATACAAGCTAGGTTTATACAAAGCACAGTTAAAATATTTAATGCAATACCTGACAAAAAAATGTGAAGATTTACATTTCCTTTCACTCTTGAGGAATGTATAAATTGATGAAAATATCTGATTCAGAAGTGATATTGAAATGGTTGATAAAAATAGTTGGTGATAATTCCTCTTTTTGTCTTTGCAACAGTTTAAGAGAATGCTGAACCGTGAGCTCACTCATCTCTCAGAAATGAGTCGGTCAGGCAACCAAGTATCCGAGTTCATTTCCAATACCATTTTGGGTGAGTCTGCTAAAGCACCTTTCATTTGCACTGCATACAAGCAGAGACATTATCTGATAGTTCCAACAATTAGGAGCTTTCTTTAAAATATTTAATACAATCTGAAATTACTCTGCATTACTGCACCATTCAGAAAATACTTACTTTCAGTATCTTTTGCATTATTGTCCTGTGCAACCCTGTCATTCTAATATTTTTTGAGATTTATGTATTAGCTGCGGATTTCTACTGGCCTTGTGATCCAGTGAATAAGCCTTAATTGTATTGTAGATCCCACCATTACTCATTTCTTGGGTAAATCAATCCCAAGTCCAGAGCTCAAATTCATTAAAAGAAAATTATATTTTTCTAAAGAAGAGTAAAAGTGTCCCATTTTTGAAGTGTTAAGAACAATAGAAGAAGCAGGATGTTGCTCCACCGTGCCTTCGTATCCAATCTAGCGTGCAGTGATTAAAAATTTGGCAAGTCCCCATTAGGGAGCTTATCAACAGAATGATTCTGTTTTGTCAACAGGAAGATTCTCTAGAATGAATATATGTTCTACAGATTACTAATTTCTTTATCTATAACATTCAGTAATCTAAACTTTTGTATCTTTCCAAACCATTTGTGTACAGATATTTACATATTTTTCCATCTCCTCCCACTCCTGGCAATTATAAAAGTAATTTTCAATAATGTTGGTAACATGGCAATGTGAATTGTACAAGCAATAGAATGGAAATTGGGATCCATGTAGGGGATCTACTCTGAAAGCTTCCCACTACGTTGATGATTATCACCGCAATCAATTTCAAATCTGCAATAACACAAACTCTGCTTATCTTGTCTTCTCCAAATTCATCCCTCTTTTGGAAATAAGTTAAGCCAAATCACTGCCTGTGACTCAACTAAATGTGGCATATCTCATGGCATTAATGAAAGATTTCCTGATTAGCATTCCCTTTTCAGTGAACACCAGCTAGTATAAAACCACATTACCCAGTCATGTATAAGCTGCTGACTGCAGGATCCACCTGGTGGAGTTGGATTCAGTCTGTGACAGTGATTGCACTAAAGTATAGTGGTTTCTTTCTACTTTATTAATCCATGTTTCTGACAATATAATAAATATAAATGCACAAGCATTTGTTGTTAGAAAGTGACTGGCTTGAGGGCAGGTTTTCTTGGAAAAAGGGAAAAAAAGCAAAATATTAGCTAACGAATTTTAAATAGTATTGATTGCAGCCATGAAAACAATTAGCAAAGCAGGCTATCATTTTAGAAATTTTAAGTGGAAATTTAATTTCTTACTGGAAAAGTCTGCTAATGACTATTGAGTCTGCCAATAGTAGCAGAGAATCTATTCACCTGGATGTCCCATGAACCATCTGGGCAAGAGGAGGGCTTTATTAAATCTGCGAGACTCAGCAAAGCCTCCCTGATTCTCATGGACTCGCAAAGGAAAGGTTTTAATTTATTTGCTTGTAGCTGCACAACTCTGACTTGTCTGAGTTAGAAAGGATTTTGAGATTGTTCCCAAGCAACAATTGGCCCACCGCATCTTAATTGAAATTGTGTCTCAAGTAGGGAAAGTGTTCCCTGTGGAAGTACTGCAATGAAGGGGGCAAAATGACAGTCAGTGCTGGAAATGCTTTCAATGCTATAAAAAGTGTTCAGCTGGCTCTTAGGTGAGGTCCATACCCTGTGTGCTTTGGTCTTTCTAGTCATCTTAGAAACACAGAAAACCTACAACACAATACAGGCCCTTCAGCCCACAAAGCTGTGCTGAATATGTCCTTACCTTAGAAATTACTTAGGGTTACCATAGCCCTCTATTTTTCTGAGCTCCATGTATCTGTCCAGGAGTCTCTTAAAAGACCCTATCGTATCCGCCTCCACCACCATTGCTGGCAGCCCATTCCACGCACTCACCACTCCGCATAAAAAAATCACTTAGCCCTGACATCTCCTCTATACCTACTGCCAAGCCCCTTAAAACTGTGCCCTCTTGTGCTAGCCATTTCAACCCTGAGAAAAAAACCTCTGACTATCCACACGATCAATGCCTCTCATCATCTGATCCCCACTCTCCCCATCTATAGAATTTTTACATGGGGAACGGCTCTAAGATCACCTAAGCCATTTCAACTAGGCTAACAATCCCAATGCACCTGGATCTATTTGATTTGGTATCAATATATTTTCTGAATGAATTCTACAAAGAGAACTTTCCTTGCATGCAATTCAATCAAATTTGAAACAAATACTTGATAAAGCCAGCATATTAGACATATGCTGCATATACTGATGTGCAATTATATAATCAGCTATATACTAAATCAGCAAAGTTGTGTGGAAATCAAATTTTCCTTATTTATCCAAGCATGTTCTGTTTTAGCTATGGGCTATTTGATTGGCACCCATGGAATTTGCAGGCTTTTGCTTCTGATTCCTACATGTGTTACTTTGCTGTTTCATGTTGTTTATCATTGTGAAGCGATTTGCTTGGTAGGCTAGTGGGAAAATAGTTAAATTTCCATCTTATCCCTTTGAAAGTGTGAACATCTGAATTGACCATGTGCCTTCCTTTTAATTATTTGGATTATTTTCCAGAGTCCTATCAAAATATTCTCTGAGGCTTTTTCATGCATTTGCTGACCAATGTGAAATCAGTTAATTGGTTTTAATTGCCTCCATTTTCACTACAAATTTGATACTGATTTATTCTGTGGCATTGTGCTTTCCACTCGTTGACTCAATGATTCACAGAAGTGGAATAAATAATTTTATGGTTCAATTGGTAAAGGAGTTCCCTCTCCTGATGACTCACTAGGGACAGCCATTCAAATTAATTATCACTTAACCATGTATGAATATAGCCAACGGAAACAGCATTCCTCTGGGCTAAGGGGCAAACGACATTACCAATGGCACCTAGCACATTGCATAAATATATAATCATATTTCAGAAAAACATAGTCACAATGAAAAAAACAATATAGCCCAAATCTCTGTGTGGCATGACTAGATTTATGGGATGCTGTCCTTAGGCTATAAGACCATAAAAATAGCAACAGAATTAGGCCATTCTGCCCATAGAGCCTACTCCGTCATTCCATCATTGCTGTTTTATCACTCTCAAGCTCATTCTCTGGCCTTCTCCCCTAATCTTTAACACTCTGGTTAATCAAGAACATATCAACCTATGCCTTAAATATACCCAATGGCTTGGCCTGCTCAGCTATCTGTGGCAATGAGTTCCACAGGTTCACCATCTCTAGCTTAGGATATTTTTCCTCATGGACATTCATAAATTTTGAGGCTGTGTCCTGTGGTCCTAGACAACTCCACTATAAGAAATATCATCACCATATTCATTTTGTCCAGACATTTTGATAGGTTCCTTTGTGATCCCTCCTCATTCTTTTAAGCTCCAGCAAATACAGGCCTAGAGCTATCAAACTCTACTCGTATGTTAGTTCTTTCCTTCCTGGGATCATTTTTGTGACCCCTTTCATTGCTAGCATATCTTTTCTTAGATTAGGGGTCCAAAGCCGCTTACAATATTCCAAGTGCAGTCTGACCAATGTCTGCCTTGATCAAGCTTGCTTTTTCACCGAGCCAGCTCCTGAGAGCAGCACAGAGTGAACACCAGAAAGCAGCACCAATGGAAGGGGCCAGGCCCCAACACAAGACTAATTCCTGCACACCCACAGAGATGCTCGCCTCGGTACCTCGTCTCTTGAGCAGGTGCAACATGCGATCCCATGACCTAGGCCTTGTCCTCACCACAACCGTAGCAACGCAGCCCTCCCCCTACTGTCAGTCTTGCCAGTGAGCCAGAATTGCAGCATTTCAGTTTACCAGTGTTCCACTAGTCTTGTGTTTCCACTAAAAATGTCCAAGACAATCAGTCCCACTGATTGTTTGACCATATGCCACAGCACAACAGTGGTACAGAATATGTCCAGCCCCATTGCTATCGAGCAGCTCGCTGCTGGGATGGTGCTGCAGTACTTGATGTTCTTGGTATCCAGCAGTGACCTGCAACCATTAAAAAAGATATACAGGCAAAGGAATACACTTTTGATTAGATCCACAGTGGTTGCTGATTCCAGGCATGCCGCCACGTTACTCATAACAAATATAAATACCATAAAAATTACTAATGATTCTGATGCAGTCACTGTAATGCCTAGGTAGTGGATCACAACTAGGAAATCTAAATATCACAGTCTTCTAAAGCTTAGACAAAGAATTGGGGTAAAGAATCACCAAGGTTTCTTTTATCTAATTGTTATTAACATGTGATCAGGTTAAGAAAAAAAACACAACGTAATTATCAGAAGTGTAGAGGGAAAAAAAATTTTCATTTCAATATACATTTCAAAAGAGGTCATGATAGTTTAAAAGCTATGGAAATATAGTTGTGATAGAAGCATAGATTTTTTTTGAAATGAGAAACTGAATTAGCATGCAACCATAAGTCTGAATTGTATAGTCCATCAAAACCACTCCCCAGATCTGATCATTTCTCATACAAGCAAGTTGAAAATTTGAAATTGTCCAGACTTTTTTGATGGAATGCTCACTGAGTGCAATGTTTCCTATTGTTCAATTCTTTTGCTGACCTAATCAGCTCCTAAACATGTACTTTTGCCAAAGACATGGCCCAGAATTTTCTTGTTTTCTCTGGTTGTTCTGCAGTGAGCTGCCAACACATATCCACTATGTCGAAACATATCCAGGATGTTCTGAATTCCCAAATTTATTGACAAAGCTTTGCTGGCAAATTAATCGCTGCTCCGTCACAGATTCTAATAGGGTATAGATTTGCTGTGACACTCCAACATCAAAATTGGGGTATTTACTCAGGTTAGTTCCTGAGCACAAGATCCACAGGCCTATTATCCCAATAGAGAATCGATGTTGCATTTTTAAATTATTTAAGAGCTCTTATAAAAAATGAATATTATTTTAATTGCCCTCATTTTAATCATTTTATTTGTTTCTGAATGTCATTGAGATAAGCAACTTTGGAAAAATTTGACAGATGGGAGTTTTTTTGGGCAGAGCCTTTTCTGGCCCACATATTCACTCGATGATCATTTTATTAGGAACACTTGTACACCTGCTTATTAATGCAAATATCTGCTCAGCCAATCACGTGGCAGCAACTCAATGCAAAAAACCATGCAGACATGGTCAAGAGGTTCAGTCATTGTTCAGACCAAATATCAGGATGGGAAAGAAATGGGGCCCAGCTGACTTTGAGTTTGGAGTGATTGTTGGTGCCAGAGAGTGTTGTTTTAGTTTCTCAGAAATTGCTGATCTCCTGGGATTTTCACACATAACTCTTTACAGTTTACAGAGAATGGTATGAAAAACAACAAAAAAAAAATCCAGTGAGCGGCAGTCCTGTGGGCAAAAATGCCTTATTGATGAGAGAGGTCAGAGGAGAATGGCCAGAATGGGTCAGGCTGACAGGAAGGCGGCAGTAACTCAAATAATCACGTGTTACAACAGTGGTGTGCAGAAGAGAATCTTCTAATGAATAACACATCAAACCTTGAAGTGGATGGCCTACAGCAGCAGGAGACCACATCAGGTCCCACTCCTGTACCTAATAAAGTGTGTATGCCTCAATTGCACAAGTTTCTAGTGGTTTGTAAAGGTTGAGGGACTATGTCAATTCTTTTCTAGTAGTAACAAATTTTAAAGTGAGATTGGCTAAGCCAGGGTCTCAGGGAAGAGTGTAAAACTGAGGGAAGCCTTGAAAGAGTGAATTGGAAAGACCAGGGAAAGGAATAACTAGAGACCTTCAACTTGAAATGATTGGCTGAAGAGAGTTTTGGGAGAAAAAGTTGTTATACCCAAAAGAGCCATTGGGTCTGGAAGTCATAATGATGGGGGGAACAACAGTCCCGAGTGCTTTCTGTTTATTCAGCAAGACAGTGGCAATCTGTACAGAGTTAAGGAGTTCATGTTTCAGATCAAAAAAACCTCATCAGAAGAGGAAATGTTAAAAAAAAACAACAGGCACGTTTTAAATTCAAGAAGTGAGAGAAATTTAACAGCATCTCTTGTTTTTATTTCTCATTTCTAGGATCTGCAATCTATACTTTGAATCACTACCAGTAAAACTAATTCACTCTGGCCCAGCTTTACTTTTATCAAATTCATCTCTCAAAGGAGTGACAGATGAAACACAAGTCTTCTACCTATTTTGTGGTTTCCATGGAAAAAAATAACTTCATGGGGTCTCATTTATCATCTTTGAAATTTATGCACCTTGTCCTTTGTGTCTTCTTTCAAAGAAACTTTGAGTTCTCATTAGTCGAATCTCAGGCGTCTCTCAGCTACAGCTTGTTAATATGACAATTCTTTGTCCTCTAATTTTCTCCTCATCTCTCCTGAAGGGCATGCCCTGGAATGTCCTTCCAATTTGACTGTGCAATGTCTGCTACCTAGTACTGGTTGTTGCAGTTCAGGCTTGGCACTGTTGTAATTCAGTCTGACTGAAGGTCTGTGACTGCTCATTTAGAAGATGACGGAGCACTGCTGAGACAGTGTTGTTAACCTTTCTGTGCTGCTCACCATCAGCGTCCAATTTGCCAAAGAAATCTTTGAAGGGGAAGCCCTTCACTGATAGTACAGAGTGAAAAAACATCCATTAATATCAGTTTGATAAGATGATTGTGAATAAGGCCTCTGTGATGTGCTGCTTTGATGCAACCAGGTTCAGCTGAATTGCTTTCTTTTGCAAGGGTCTTTAATTAAGTTGTGGAATAGACCCTATGAATTCTGGTGTATAAATTATCCCGGTTGATTAAGCCCCTTATCATCCAAAGAATATAATGATCTGTTAGCTTAATGGTGGAAGGCAAACCACAGTGGGATGTCATCAATTCAATGTGTCTGAAGAGAAACTGAAGTTTTGGTGCTGAATGCAAAATTCACACAGATCCAGTAGATGTATTCTGCATTGAAAGATAATTATGGGATTTAATATGAAACTGATAAAATATTTTGGAAAAATATGGAGAAGTCCGTGACAGAAATAATATGCTGCAATCCTAATCTTCAAGGTTCTGTTATAAATATTAATTGCAATTCCCTTTCACTATTTGGGAAGTAGTCATTTGGTTTAGATTATTTTCTTAATCATATCTTCAGACTTTTAGTTGTTAAGTGCATCAAATTCAGATTTTAGTGAACGTTCCAAACAGGCACAGTGTCAAAGTTCAAAGTAAGTTTATTAACAAAGTTTATACGTCACCATATACAACCCCAAGATTTATTTTCTTGTGGGCATACACAGTCAATCCAAGAAACACAACAGAATCAATGAAAGACTGCACCCAGCAAGATGGACAAACAACCAGTGTGCAAAAGACAACAAACAGTGCAAAAAAGAAGTATAAATAGAGAACTTAGAAGTCCATAGATTGCGGGAACAGTTTAGTGATGGGGCAAGTGAGGTTATACCCTCCGGTTCAAGAGTCTGATATTTGAGGGATAATAACTGTTCCTGAACCCCCTGTACCTTCTTCCTGATGGCAGCAGCAAGAAGAAAATGTGACCTGGGTGGTGGGGGTCCTTGATTATGGATGCTGCTTTCCTGCGACAGCTCTATATGCAGATGTGCTCAGTGGTGGGGAGGGCTTTACCCACGGTGGACTAGGCTGTATCCACTAGTTTTTATAGCATTTTCCATTCAAGGACTTTGGTGTTTCCATACCAGGCCATGATGCAATCAGTCAATATAATTTGTACCGCGCATATCAAAACTTTATCGAAGATTTGGATGTCATACCGAGTCTATGCAAACTTCTAAGGAAACAGAGGCACTGCCATGCTTTCTTTGTCACGGCATTTAAATGCTAGACCCAGAACAGATCCTCTGAAATCTTAATGCAGGATTTAAAGTTGCTGACCCTTTTGCCCCTCTGATTGCCCCAATGAAGACTGGTTTATGGACCTCCGGTTTCCTTCTCCTGAAATAGATAATCAGCTCCCTGCTCTTGCTGACATTGAGTAAGAGGTTGTTGTTTTAGCACCACTTAGCCAGATTTTCAATCTCCCTCCTATATTCTGAAACATAGATTGTCATTGAGGCAGGTTGTCACACTCTTCTTGGGTACCAGTATAACTGACCATCTTGAAGCACGTCACTACCTCAGATTTCTGAATCGAGAGGTGAAAGATATTGGTGAGCACCACAGGCCTTTGGTACTCGCCCAGATGCTCCATCTCGTCCAGATACTTTCTTTGGGCTCTCACGTCGACTTCAGAGTCTGGAATCATAGGGTCATCAGGAACTGCAGAGGTTCAAAAAGCTAGCTCATCTGGGAGTGAAGCTCCATTGCCACCTCTGTTGCCCAGCTCCCCTTTGTAAGAAGTAAGAGCATTGAAGCCCTGGCACAGCTGTTGAGGATCTTTCAGTGATCTAAATGTGGTTCAGAATTCCCACTTTACGTGCAAGATGGCTTTACAGATATCGTACCTGGACTTGTATCATACTTGGTCACCAAACCCGAATGCCACTGATCTGGCCGTCAGCAGATTGCATATCCATTGGTTCTTCCAGGGCTTCTGGTTGGGGAAGACAACTGCCTTATAATGTCTTTGATAAACCTGGTGTATTCATTCAGATCCTCCAATGACTACTTGAACGCGACCTAGTCTACTGACTAGAAGCAACCTCACAGCTGCCCCTCTGCTTCCGGTGGCTCTCTCTTTCTCGTCCTTGTCTGTGGAGCACCGCTCTTTGGCCTCTGCCTGTCTGCAGGTAGGAAGAAGCCAGCCAGATCAGACTTCCCAAAATGTGGTCTCTGAATGGAATGGTAGCCATTCCTAATCTTACAAGAGCAGTGGTCAAGTGTGTTGGGACCCCTGCTGCTGTGGGTTATATGTTGATGATAATTGGGCAGAGATTTTTTTCAAATTAGCCTCATTGCTATTCACAGTTGGATAGCCTCATAGTGTAGGCCAGTGTTAATAATTTAAAAGGAAAAGAAAAAGAAAACAATTGAACATGATCCTGGAACTGTAATTGGTAATCTCTTTATTTATGACAAGCTTTGATGAAAACTGATTTTTTTTTTGCAAATGTAGGCGACTCTGGTCTGCCACACCTCCCCCCAAACCCCCCCCCCCCCACACTTCACCCTGCTCACGTTATCAAACAGACTCCCTAAGTTACAAAGAGTGGGAATTATTCCTCATTTGTGATTCTTAGCTTAGGAGCATTAAAGCCAGATTAATCACGCTCTCACCACTCAGTCTGAGTTCACACAATAATCATGTGAAAACACTGGCCTACACTGTGATGCTATGCAATTGTGAGGAGCAAAGGCTGCGTGGCAAAGCACCGGAGAGCTATTGGTGCCTGTGCAAATTTATACCAGTTTCCTATATTCAGAACAAATAAAATAGAAACTGCTGAAATATGATTAAATGCCACTACTTCTCATCAAAAAATGCTTTGAATTAATTGGCAATATACTCCTTTGTAAAAGCTATGGTAATAATGAAGATACAATTCAAAGTTGACAATGGTCTGCAAGGAACATGGAGTAAGCTGTATAAAGGGCAGTCGCTCTGTAACTGCCCACATTCCCTTCTAGATAAAATTATGTCCACTTCAGAAATTCTGAACTTTCCCAATAAGTCTATGTTCATTTTGGGTTGACTATTATTATGTACTTTTGGTTAATAATTACTCTCACAGTGAAAAATGTCCCCTCTTTTAGTATTCTTCTCTATTGCATTTTTCTTTTGAAGATAAAGCAGGAGAATTTTTTTTTTGGATTTCTAATTTATCCTAAGGTGTCATATGTTCCGTTCTCATGTTACAGACAAGCAGAATGATGTGGAGATGCCGTCCCCCACACAGAAAGACAGAGACAAGAAGAAAAAGAAACAGCTGATGACACAGATTAGCGGAGTGAAAAAGCTGATGCACAGTTCTAGCCTGACATATTCAAGCATACCCCGATTTGCTGTCAAAACTGACATGGAAGATTGCCTTTCCAAGGTACAATTCAAGCCTCCATATGAACTTTCATAGCAATGGAATGTTAGAAAAGGAGTTCACAGTTTTACAGCCCAGCTTGTTCTACTGTTCAGTGGGATTTTGGCTGATCTTTGACATTACCACAAGTAAAGTCCCCCAATGGAAGACATTCCAGCAAATCCAGGTTTTCTAGTAAATACATGCTAGATCATAATGATCAAAGATTATTACACCCTTCCAATGTGTAATGCTCTGACTCTTCACAGTATACAGAATCAGAATCAGGTTTATTATCACCGGCATGTGTCGTGAAATTTGTTAATTTAGCAGCAGCAGTACATGATAATACAGAAAGAAAAATAATTAAATCAGTTACAGTAAGTATTCCCACCATTCAGACCATGTCATCATTTTGCAGCTACCATCGAGCTGCAGAACTGAAGTTCCTTGCCACCAGGCTCAAGAAAAGCTACTTCCCTTCAACCCTTTGGTTGTTGAACCAACTGGTAAAGCGCTGGTCACTACAGCTAAGCAACACTATGTCCTCAGTGCTAGATAGACTTTTTTTTGTTCTAATTGTGTTTCTTGTAACAACAGTGGATTATTTATTGACGTTTTGTTTATGAGTGCTGCTGATGTGAGGTTACGTGTCTGTGATGCGGCTGCAAGATTTTCATTGCATATTTGCATACACATGCTTGTGCACATGACAATGAACTTTGTTGTACATGAAATGAAATTTATTTTGGAGTAATACAGTGCAGACACAAAATTCGTAAAATTATTGTAAATTACAAACGTAAATGTTACAATAGTAAAGGAGTAACAAGTTAGTGTTCATGGACCATTCAGAAATCAGATAGCAGAGAGGAAGAAACAGTTCCTAAATCCTTGAGTGTAGGTCTTCAGGCTCTTGTACTTCCTGTCCAATAGTGAGAGTAAATGATGGCGTGTTCCAAATGGTAATTTTCTTTTATTATAATACATCTTTCCATCTCTGAAACACACAAGAATATGGAACCAGAGATGAGCAGATACTTCTCTGCTACATTACATAACTAATTGACCAACACAAGCTTGGGTAGTATGTCAGTGATAATTTGAAATTGGCAGGATATCATTGTTAAGCATATGTCATTCCACATGTAACATTTAAAAAAAACCTTGGCCTTTTTAAAAATCTCTTACAATATTAACCATAAATTCAACGTTAGATGAATTGAGATAGAACTGGAGAATTATCCATCTGTGTAGCTCAGTTTTAGTTTTGTCTTTGCTTCTAAGGAACAACCTGGACAGAATAAATGAGTTATTTTCTAAATAACAAATAAATTCAGAATAAATGGGCAACCCCAGAAGTCTTCTGCAACTTGTATTATTTTCTGTAAGCCTCATTAGTGTTCATAGGAGGGTGGATCAGGAGGAGAGCAAAAGAGACAGATGGGGAGTGGGTTACCTGAAATTAGAGAATTCATTGTTCGTGCTGCAAGCTTGTAGAATTTGTTATTCCTGTTTTCCCTAATCTCATGTTCAGTGAATCTTATCAACGTTCCCAAACTCCACTCAGTAAAGAATCGACACCTGTCAGAATCAGATTTATTATCACCGGCATGACGTGAAATTTGTTAACTGAGCAGCAGCTGTTGAATGCAGTACATAATCTAAAAGATATAAACAAAATATAATAATAATAAATAACTAAATCAATAACAGATTACATAAATTGAATAGATTAAAATCTGTGCAAAAAAACCCAGAAATACTATCTATTAAAAAAGTGAGGTAGTGTCCAAGGGTTCAATGTCCATTTAGGAATCGGATGGCAGAGGGGAAGAAGCTGTTCCTGAATCACTGAGTGTGTGCCTTCAGGCTTCTGTACCTCCTACCTAATGGTAACAGTGAGAAAAGGGCATCAAGACTTGTGTCCACATCAAGACTAGCATGTCCTTTATAGAAATAAAACTGTTGTATTAGCACATTTCAGATAAAAAGTGTGAAATGATATGTGTGGATGCAATATTTCCATATGGCTTTTATAAATATCTCAGGAATTTATTGTAATTGCTGTATTCCAATGTCCTTATCTTCACAGGAACTGGATGACCTGAATAAATGGGGACTTAACATATTCAAAGTGGCAGAGTTTTCAAACAATCGACCTCTCACCTGCATTATGTACAGCATCTTTCAGGTCAGTAAGGTCAAGTGAGCAGTGAATTCTGGATATTTCTAGTTCAGTTGTTACTACTATTGAATATATTTCAATGCGCGAGTTAACAAAGTAGAAGTAATTATTTTCTGCACAAAAATGTTCAATGAAATGCAGCCCAATATTATTCTATATTGATTTTAAATTGATGTGTAATTTACATTTTTAATCAACTTTCAATAGGAGAGGGATCTGCTGAAGACATTTCGGATCCCAGTGGATACATTTGTTACATACGTCATGACACTGGAGGACCACTACCATTCTGACGTAGCCTACCATAACAGTCTGCATGCTGCTGATGTTGCTCAGTCTACACATATTCTTCTTTTAACACCAGCACTAGATGTAAGTACAATGTAAAAAGGAGCTGCATTGGATTCATTATAACCAGAGAATACTCTTAAAGTCTTTCCCAGCCAGTTAAATATTTTCTGAAGTGAAATGTACAGAATCACTACTGAAACATTTTGTTTCCTCTTTCATTCTTGCCTAATTCCCAATATATTACATCCAGAACTATTGCACCTCTTTTCCAATAACTCTTTCTGCTGCATGAAACAGATTATCTTTTTATCTTCCTACAATGGGTAAGTTTATGCCATAAACCCAGAATCACCTTTCCAAATCTTGCTGATTATTATCTGCAGCTATCAGCATGACCCAGTGATTATGATAGAAAATGTATAGTTGTAAACTTGCCAAATCAAAGCTTCATTTCATTATAGTACTGAGTTATTAGTTATATAATGTTTTAGTTCATCACTGATTCAATTATTTGTAAATAGAATTATCTAATTCTGACTGTTGCTAGCCTTTCCCACTTCTATCATGGGTTTGCAATCAAATACAACTGCTGTTTGTTCTGTTCCCTTTCCCAAGCCTAGAAATATTAAAGCTAATAATCAGTAACCAAGTTGAAATGAGCTAATTCAGTGCGGAAATGGGATAGAACTTGGAAACATCCTGATCAGCATTGTTCAATAATATACTCAATAAGCTAACAAACAAGACTTTGAAGTTATGGATTTCAACAGTTCGTGCAAAAGTAGGATATGTAGCTTTGTTTCTGGCTTTCTCCAGTGCTCCTTTTAATGATGCTTCCATGGATTAGTTACATTTCCGGTCGCCTCACTACAGGAAGGGCGTGGAAATCATAGAAAGGGTGCAGAGGAGATTTACAAGGATGCTGCCTGGATTGGGAAGCATACCTTATGAGAATAGTTTGAGTGAACTTGGTCTTTTCTCCTTGGAGCAACGGTGGATCGGAGGCAATCTGATAGAGGTGTATAAGATGATGAGAGGCATTGATCATGTAGATAGTCAAAGGCTTTTTCTCAGGGCTGAAAACGCTAGCAGAAGAGGGCACAGTTTTAAGGAGCTTGGAAGTAGGTACAGAGATGTCAGGGGTAAGTATTTTACGCAGAGACTGGTGAGAGTGTGGAATGGGCTGCCAGAGACGGTGGTAGAGGCAGAAACGATGGGGTCTTTTAAGAGACTCCTGGATAGGTACATGGATCTTAGAAAAATAGAGGGCTGTGGATAACCCTAGGTAATTTCTAAGGTAAGGACATGTTGGCACAGCTTTGTGGGCTAAAGGGCCTGTATTGTGCTGTAGGTTTTCTGTGTTTCTATGTTTACTTTCTAGTCCCATGGAATTATTTACCTCCAGACCAATTAGAGACAATCATCAAAAATATTCTGGGACTTGGGCTTATTTATCCAGGACAAAAAAATGTCAGACTTTATACATAAATTCCCATGACTTAAAAGGCAAACCTGGAATTAACAAGTGTTTGTGAATGTCTGTGTACATTAAATAGTTTCTAAACATAATACATTGAATAAAAGTTCATCCCCCATTGTTGTCAGTGGAAAAACACATCTGACATTCAGTTGGTAAACTCCCATAGCAGTAAATATGAGATCAGTGATTGTGTTACAACAGTCAGTTAGTTCTATTTGGTGCCCTTGTTTTGCATGTTATTACTACCATGTGGTTCTCACAGGAACAGATTGCAGACAATTATAGTGAATCCAACACATTCTGTTCCACAGATTTTTTTTTTAACTGGTATTGGAAAGAAAAGTTAACGATCCTAAATATGTAGTTATTGCCATCTTTTGCTGTTCAACTATGTTTGTTTGGTATTTTGTTTTCCAGGCTGTGTTCACAGACCTTGAGATACTTGCTGCAATTTTTGCCGCAGCAATCCATGATGTGGATCATCCTGGTGTCTCAAATCAGTTCTTAATTAATACCAGTAAGTACATGGAAGGTGATTGATGCTGTAACAAACTTCAACAATTGCATAGACTGTAGAAAATTGAACAGTATAGCATGGACAGACACTGTGGCCCACAGTACCTGTATTCATTGTTATTGCTATTCTTTTGTATATGATTTCTGATTCAATTTAAAATGTCTAAAAAATTCATCCTTCTTCCTTTGCCCATTTATTTATTGTAGTTATTTCTGAAGAAGTAAGTACCTTTTTGTTGTAAGGCTTTCTATTGTAAGAGATATGGGCTGAATCCTGGAAAATGAGACCAGCTGGTATAAACATCTTGATTGGCATGGACAAGATGGACCAATGTGCCTGTTTCCTTGCCATATAATCCTGAGTATTTTCACAGGCATCAGTTGTCTTTGTGTAGTCTTCCTGTTGACTTTGTTGTAGAATTTACTGTGGGAGAGATTTTTCCTAACCAATAACAAGTCAAAATAGCAAGTAGAACTTTTCAATTACCAGTGACAACCAATGCTGAGTGATTGGTGCAGTCTCATTCCCCTTGATATTCTCCTGCAAACAATTGGTTTCATTGACTTGGAGGCACTTTGAGTAGCTGATACTATGGCATGTGTTGAGTTGTGATTATTAAGGATGAAATCTTAGCACAAATTTTTCAAATATATAGCATTTGACAAGCTTACCTTCAATTTTAATAAAAGTGAAGGGATATAAATTGACAAAGCTATTAAACTATTAATGCCAATCACATGTATTCTGCCCTTTAAAAACACTACACACCTGAATCATACATTGTGCATCACATAGTGTACCACTATCCTGGTATATTAGGTAGGAGTTAGATTTCTGTATAATGTGGAAAAATAGTTATGTTTACATATGATTAAATGCTTTAAAATTTACTAATTAATATTTTTTAAATTATAAATATTAGATAAATTATATCTGGGAGAATATCTTTAATTGCTAATTTTTAATGTGTCAGAACAGCACAGTTATTGATCTTGTGTATTCCTGTTTCTCTATTTTGGTTTTGTCTGTTTAACACTTGGTGACTAATTTTGTGTAGGCAGAGTGAGCAACGAGTATAAAGCCTCCAATTGGTTGCAGTTTCTAAAGGAATCTGTTAAGATTCATCACATATTATGTTTTTGTTTCTGTTTTAATCCAGTTCTAAAATGGAACAATTTAATTCAATTTCATATATATTTTTTGTTCCTAATGAATTACGTCAGTACAGGTGGATGTTTCTCTGAGCTTTTTTCTTAATGGTGTCCAGGGTGTCTACAATCCTAGGTGCCTTATGTAATTGGCCATTGTTTGTAGCAGAGCCAAAAGACATAATACCAACAAATTTTCTTGGCAATTGAAAGCTTAAAACTGCACCTAAGCTGGTAGAGTGGGATGATTTACATGGATGATCCGCTAGTCAGCTGTTAGGTAGCAAACAACAATACCTATCTTTCTTGACCCATCCTTTCCCCTAATTCAACATGATTGTTTTATTTTGAATTATTTTAAAAGGGAAGCCCAGTATGTACTTGTGTCAACCCTTAGGTACTGTAGCATACTTGTGCTTTAATAAGCTGCACCGATTTTTTATTCGGCAAAACGTATTACCTAATTCACAAAGAATCAACATCACATAGGTGTCTTCAGCTTTTTTCTCATTGTCTTCACTTTCTTGAACCTGTTTATTTTCCAGATTCCGAGTTAGCACTGATGTACAATGATGAGTCTGTGTTAGAAAACCACCATCTGGCTGTAGGTTTTAAACTGCTGCAGGAGGACTCCTGTGACATTTTTCAGAATCTTACCAAGAAGCAACGGCAGATGCTAAGGAAGATGGTTATTGAGATTGTAAGTAATCAGGCCTGTGGACTTGATGCTATAAACTGACAGACATCTTTTTGTTTCTGTGGAGATCTAAAACCTAATATAATTGATCAAATATCCAATATTCTTCTTTGTTCTAGGTGTTGGCCACAGACATGTCAAAACATATGACCTTGCTGGCAGATCTCAAGACTATGGTGGAAACAAAGAAAGTGACGAGTTCAGGTGTTTTACAACTTGATAATTACACAGATAGAATTCAGGTGTGTATTTTGACCAACAGCATTCAGTGCCTGCATGAAGTCCTGTTGAGGGTGCTGTTCATGTTTTCCCGGGCATCTGGTACACTCCTAATGAGATCATTATTCTCTTAACATCCATTTCCACACATGCTTTTATAAATGAGATTAGAACTACTGTGGAACTGTTTTAATATGAATAGATGCATGCCCTTATGGTTTCTTGGTTGTTATACTATTTAAGGCTCCCTTTATATGGCAACATTAGCAGGGGGTACCTTGCAGCATACACAAAAGATCCATAGTGCCTTTATAGTCATCCACGACACACTGCACAATAAAAGAAGAAAACAGCTTGCAGATGGGCCATTCAGAACCTCATCTCCTGCTGAGTAAAGGAAACAAGTATTGTTTGCAAGGAATTTCAGTGATTATTCAGTTGAGAGTCCTATCCTAAGGAGCCTGAAATATGTAATTGCCTGGTACAAACTTAAAAGCACTGTGCTTCCAAACACTCTGTCAACGCTTTGGATAGGAATGTATAAAGCATGCTTAGTAAGTTTCCAAATGATACTAAAATGGGTGGCATCATAGACAATTAAAACGGTTATCGAGATTTACAGAGGGATCTTGATCAGCTGGCCAAGCAGACCGAGGAATGACAAAATGAGTTTAATTTTGATAATTACAAGTCGTTGCATTTCATGAAGACAGATGAGTGTGGGACTTGCACACTGAACGGTAGGGTCCTGGGGAGTGTTAGAGAACAATGGAAATGGCAGTACAAGTGAAGCAACCTCTGAAAGTGGCATCGCAGGTAGATGGTGGGGTAGGAGCTTTTTGGCACACTGGCCATCAGTCAGGGCATTGAGTAGAATGAATGAAATGTATATATATTGCATATGAGGTAAATTTGGAATATCGTGCTCTTTTTTTCATCATCCTGCTATAAGAAAGATGTCGTTAAGCTGGAAAGAGAGCAGGGGAGTTTTATAAAGATGTTGCCAGGACTCAAGGAACTGAGTTATGGACAAATGTTGAGCAGGTTGGGACTTCATTCACTGGAATGTAGGAGTATGAGGGTGATATTACAGAGCTGTACAAAATTATGAGAACGTCTTTTTTCCCAGGTTTAGAGAATCAAAAGCTAGGCTCAAGCTGAGAGGGGAGAGCTTTAATCAGAGTCGGAGGGACAACTTTTGCTCCCAGACAGTGATTAGTACATGGAATGAGCTGTCAGAGGAAGTGGTTGAGGCATGTACAGTATATAAACAAAAGTTTAAAGGTACTTGGATAGGAAAGGGCAATGGAACTACCTTAGATTATAATCTTGGTCCGAGTGGACTATTTGAGTCAAAGGACTTGTTTCCGTGCTGTATGACTCTATATTTTGACCTTATGATCCTTAGTAACAATATAGTACACTGATAATTAATTTAATTTAATTTATTTAGGGATACAATATGGTAACAGGCCTTTCCGGCCCAATGAGCCATGTGTCCTATTAACTTACCAGCCTGTTTGTTTTTAGAATATGGGAGGTGTGTATGTGGCCTGGTTACACAACTATGTTATTAATAACAACACTGGAGATGGGAACTAAGTTAACATGGTAATTTACTGGTAGAGTCTGAACTTGACACACCCGTACAAATTAATACACACCGAATAGTGCATGCAACGACATGTTACTACAACATGAAGTAGTCCCTTATTATAATGTAGGCTATACGGTACATTCCTCCCCTTTTAAAAGTGTATCAACTGTTTTTTGTAACTGGCATTATGCTAAACAAATATGTTTACCCTTAACATACAAACGCCTACCATTTGTTTATAAGTTATAACAAAGTAACTTAATAATATCAAATTATTACTCAAGTCTCTGGGGGGGGGGGGTCTTCTCTGCCTCTCTGGGTAACATCTGTCCTGAAACATTTGCTTTGGGGAATGAATCTCCACAGGTACATCAGGTGGGTCCTCAGGCTTATCTGTAGATGTGGTCACATCAGGAGAGTTTGCTTCTATGTCAGGGGAGTCCGGGCAAGGTGTTGTGTTTTTCACCTGAGCATCCAGGATTTGGACCACATGATGTCTCCATACGTTCTCGCCCACCTCCACTCTACACATCAGTGGCCCGTCTATGGCAGAAATGATATTCTGCTGCCACTTTTCAGTCTGGTAATCACGTGCAAGAACTGACTGTCCCACACTGAAGGTCCGTGTTGACTTAGCATTCAAGTGTTTGAACTGTCTGTTCTCCACATCATGCCATACATCTGGTTTGAGAAGATCCATGCAGGACCTCAAGTTCCTGTTCAGAAACATCGCTGGAGTCTGGTTAGTGGTTGCATGTACTGCATTACGATAGGCAAGGAGGAAGTTGTCTATCTTGTGTTGCAGTGGTCAAATTTCCCTGCCCATTGCCTTGATGGCTTTCTTGAGTGTCTGCACAAATCTTTCTGCCAAGCCACTTGTGGATGGATGGTGGAAGGAGCAGATGTAAAGTGTTCACAAAGCTCTGGAATTCTTCAGAGACAAACTGTCATCCATTGTCTGTGCAGATTTGTTCTGGTATGCCATTCCTGGCGAACATAGTCCTCAGCACTTTAATGGTCTTTTCTGACATGGTTGTCTTCATTTTGATGACCTCTGGTCATTTGCAATGTGCATCAACAACGATTAAAAAGATTAGAGTCCATGAATTGTCCAGCAAAGTTGATGTGCACATGTTGCCATGGTGATGAGGGCCACTCCCACAGATGGAGAGGTGTGTTCTGGATCTTTTGACATCCAGAGCAGTTCTTGGTCAAGTCCTTAATCTGTTTATCGATTCCTGGCCACCACACATAGGTACGGGCAAGACTTTTCATCTTCACGATACCCAGGTGCCCCTTCTGCAGATCTTCCAGCACTCTGGTGCGTAGCTTGGGAGGAATCACAACTCGTGAACCATACATTAGTGTTCCCCAACACACGGACAACTGCTCCTTCCTCGCTGAGAAGGCTGGAAACAGTGTGTTACCACGCACTGGCCATCCCTTTACCGTGATGTCATACACTTTTCACAAGATAGGGTCATTGCATGTCTGTCGTTCAATGAGACTGTTTGTCACTGGCAATTGTTTAACTATTGTGTGAAATTCACTCCAATCCACAGGACCCCAGTCTGCTCCAGATTTTTCAGCTCAGCCTCTACTGTTGGACAGATTGCATATGGCACTGGTCTGGCTTTGTGAAATTTTGGACGAGCATTTTCCTCAATCTCAATCTTTGCCTTCATGCCCTGAAGTGTTCCTCTTCCTTTCATGAACACTTCCTCAGAGTCAGCAAGTATTTGTGACAGTCTCTCAGATGTAATCTTGCTGCCCTCCTTTGCTGACACAACTAGTACCTTGATGGTGTACCAATCCAACTGGATTTTCCTCAGCCATTCACATCCCAGCAACAGTGGTCCTTCATTTTTCAGTACGTAGAGGTTCAGCTGCTGTGTTTTGTCTCTGTAGGTCACTGTCACCTTAATTTTATTTTTGGGATGCACTTTCTGTCCTGTGTAAGTCTTTAGCAGTAGTTTAGTTTCAGAGGTATGTGAGAAAACAGTCATTTGTATTCGTGTACAGAGATCACTGTTAAAGCTGAACCTGTGTCCAACTCCATTTTCAGTTTCACACCTGCCACTTGTGGAGTGATCCTCATTACTCTTCGATCATCTGTCTCTTTCATGCTATGAAGTTGCAGACAAGACAATTCACTTTTGTCTGAGTTGTTTTCATCAGAACTGCTTTCTTTCATTTTGTGTACATTGTTGTGTTTTCCTTTCTGGAGTTTCATTTTTCTCTGTATTTTGTCCTTTTTCTGCTGTTTACTAGCTTTGCATACTCTGCCAATGTGGCCCTGTTTGCCACAGTTTCGTGCATTCTTTGTCTTTAAGTCAACAGGCCTCAGGGTCATGTGACATGTTCACACAACGGTAATATTTCTTTCCTTCATGTCTGTTCAGTGACATTTTATTTGTAGCATATTCCGGAGATTTTTGTTGTATCTCCGAAATACTCCATGCTGCTGTTTCCAATGTTCAGCGCCTTCTCTAACGTAAGGTCTTTTTTCACACAGGAGCTCCTTCTGTGTAGTTTCACAGTGCATGCCACACACTAACCTGTCCCTCAATGCGTCCGATAAACCCACTCCAAGTTGACAATGTTCTGATAATTTGTGCAATTCAGCACAATATTCAGAAATGCTTTCATTTTTGCTCTGATTCCGTTTGTGAAATTTAAATCTCTCAGCAATGACCAGTGGTTTGGGGTTTAAATGCTTTTGGAGAGTGTCTACTATTTGCTTGAATGTTTTGTCAGCTGGCTTTTCAGGGGTTAAAAAGCTCCATAGCAGGCCATATGTTATTGCTCCCGTAACACTGAGTAAGTTGTTGGCTTTCTTTTTATCATTAACACCATTAGCCTCACAATATAACTCCACTCTTTCAATGTAAGTTACCCAGTTTTCAATACTACTATCAAACATTGTAATGGTTCCAATCATCTTTGTTATGTTTATTTAGCTCCGTTTTTCCTTGTTTTCTTTTTAGCTAGCCCCTTGTAGTCACTGCATTTTCCCCTTGACTTATGTGACCTTTTTGCTAGTGCCCCGAGCGTGCTCTGTCTAGATGCATGTGTTGCTCCTTTTCATCTCCCTTCTCTCTCTTCTCCTACAAGTGTCATTATCAACTAAAACACGGCATTCCGATAAGATGTAGGTTCATAATTCTCGTCGCCAATTTGTTGTGTATGTGGCCTGGTTACACAGCTATGTTGTTAATAAAAATGCTGGAGATGGGAACTAAGTTAACATGGTTCTTTACTGGTAGAGTCTGAACTTGACACACCCGTACAGATCAATACGCGCCTAATAGCACATGCAATGATGTGTTACTACAACATAAAGTAGTCCCTTATTATAATGTAGGCTATACAGTTCAGGAGGAAACCGGAGCTCCAGGGGAAACCCAACCTGCTCAAACTCCTTACAGAAAGCAGTGAGTCCGAAGCAAGAGGTCAGAAAAGTCATATTACATTCACTTCTATTAAAATAAACAGGCATTTGGGATGTATCACTGCTGTCAAGCTTAGTAGAAAAGACGGGCTAGAATAATCTGCCTCCTTTGATGCCATTGTTAAAATCTGTAACACTGATCTTCAGCAGTCTGATTAAATCTCTGTTATTTTGGTTCCAGGTTCTCCGTAACATGGTACACTGTGCTGATTTGAGCAATCCCACAAAGTCACTGGAGTTGTACAGACAATGGACGGATCGAATCATGGATGAATTCTTTCACCAGGGAGACAAAGAACGGGAGCGAGGCATGGAAATAAGTCCAATGTGTGACAAACACACAGCAATAGTTGAAAAATCCCAGGTACATGATAAGTTCTGTAGTTGTTGAATAGTTTTCAAAAGGTCCATGAACAGTTATTATCCTGACTTCCTTGTTTTTGTACACTGTGCCTCCATTTATAAACTGAAAAATGCTTGATATTTTAAAACAGCATCAAATTGATCAAAGATTTGTCTATTAAGTCTGTAGATCTGCCACTCTTATGCTCCCTTTTTGTGTCATTTATGTTATGCTAACTTTTGTTCAAAAAGCTGCCACTTCACACTTCTCTCATTATGTGTCATTCAGCTTTTGTCTGTCAATTGTCCATAAGGGGCCCCTGCAGTCCTGAACTCTGCTACTTTTTTGTCACCATTTTGTGTGCTACATTTTAAAGTTTTGTGTTGCCTGTATTAAAATATGCCCTGAATTTTCTAGACTGGGTCACTAATGTATATCAGATCAAGAGCAAACAATCTTGTGAAGCGCAACTCCATTCATCACTTCAGAGCTTTCTGTAATAGGGTGAGAGAGTAGATTAAGTGTCTTTGATTAATGGAAAAGGAACAGGCTTCTTTGATTCTCGGTCTCTATTCTTATGTAATCAGTGCACTGGATAGCTTTCTGTTCTCCTGATCCTCCTTTGGTCATTTATGTAAGCGAGGATGCATTGCCTTGTAGTACCAGTTCAGATAGATTCCAAATGAAGCACTGAGACAGCGTTCCCGTTCAAAATTTACAGACTTATATTTCCGTCTTTACATGTGTACATTTTAAATCTATGTTTTTAATTTGTTTTAATTCAGGTTGGATTCATTGATTACATTGCACATCCATTGTGGGAAACATGGGCTGATCTTGTTCATCCTGATGCACAGGATATTCTAGACACATTGGAGGACAATAGGAATTGGTATCAGAGCATGATACCCCAGAGCCCATCCCCTTCCCCTGATGAGCAAGAGAAAGAAGGACAGTGTTCCACTGAAAAATTCCAATTTGAACTCACACTAGAAGAAAATGAGGATTCTGAAGAAACTGAGAAAGAGGAAACAAGTCAGGGAGAAGAGGACAGTAGCTGTCAGAGCTGTGAAACAAAAATATTTGTTGCACTGGAGTCCGAGAACCAGGAAACAGAGATGGAAGAAGCACAAACCGATCCACTCACGGAAGACACAACGCCTGTAGATACGTAAATTTTCTAAAGGTGTGGACATATGCTTATTGTCACACTTGCAATTTATCTGTAGGAGAAAAGCCTATGATATGGGCTTATAATCCTAGATGGACATTTGCCGAAGAAAGCTTGCCATTATGGTTCAGATGATGAATTATCATGACACCAAGGTTGGAAAGACAATAATGGTGGAAACAAATAGAAGTTTTGACGTAGGGGCTTATTGACAAGCAATGTTTATTTGAAACTGGTGGGCACAAGCCATCCAAAAGTAGGGATGAGCATGCAAATGAATGACACAACACTGAGAGATTTTGTATTGCAAGGCACTGATACTGCATTCCAGTCTCAACAATATGAAATAGCTTTTCATGTAAGAAAATGTTCTCTGTTAAGTCAATGATGTCTTAGGACTGTGTGCCTTTTGAAAAACGTTTCTGTCCTTCCAAAAGTATTTTAAGTGAACACAATTTACTAAAATCCTAACAGAACTTTTCTACATATGATGAATAGTGGCATGAACAAATGAGAATTAAGTCTTCCGTTTCCCATCATAGACAAAATGGCAATATCTTCCAGTTATCAGTAAATTGTTTATAAGGTGTATTCTTCGGTGTATCTTTACTTTTGAAAGTTTAAAAAGGGGACAAACAGTTTAAACACATTTTTTTAATGTATCCCAACTATTCTGGTGGTTTAGAAATGTTTTCTTTTTTATATCTGCCTTTTTTTAAGAAATGTTCTTGGGATAGTCTAAATACCTACTTGTTACACATTACCACAGTTCTTCAAGGAGGGAAGGCAATTTAACTTTACTCCGTAATGCAAGTTTGAAGATCTGAACACAATATCAAGTCACTGATTCTGTGAAATATACCAAATGATAAACTCACAGTTCACCCTGTAACTAACAAAATAAGTGAGAAGGTTGAATGGCTCACTAATTTTGAGCCTTTTAGGACACGAGATAATATTTCCAACTCACAGTTCACCCTGTAACTAAGAAAACGAGTGAGAAGGTTGAATGGCTCACTAAGTTTGAGCCTTCAGGGCAAGAGCTTAGATCCAGCTCAGATTGATGTGTTGAAAGAAAATTTGGGCACTCCACTCTGGCATGGACCCTCCAGAAAAGTTGCTCACCACCCGAGATTTGGTCTAATTTGATGTTAATTCTGAGAAACCACCCGGATCATATGTTAGGATAATGAAAGAATCCTAAGATTGTATAGATGAAAGGAAGCAGTAAACTTTCTTTGGATCAAACATGCAAAAAAAAACACAAAAATGATACATCCCCATAATGTCAGTTAGCATTTTTTTAAAATCATTCACACCACGTCCTTTGGGAATTAGGATCTGTTTATTGGGAAATGTAAGGGAGTTTTCCTTTGGAAATGTTCTGGAAGTTATGCCATGTCATTTTCCAGGTTCTGAAAGCAGATGCATGCGCCAAACTCAGACCTTTGTAGAAAGACACGAGTTTCATAAGGAATTGTGATTTCTTGTGTAACCTTGCAGCTTGGATTCCAGTCATTTTAGTTCAAAGAAATCAATCTCTTAATCCCTTTAGAGCATTTTCTTTGGGGTTTTTGCATTAGTGATATATGCTGGAAAAGTGTTAGTTAATGTTTATTAACCAGCAGTGTTAATGTTCAAATAAATTGTGGGCTAATTTTAATTAAGTTAACAAATGAATTATATGACATCACCAAAATCAAATAAAAATTATCTTTTCTTTTTTTCTCTTTTTACTCTTCAAAATGGAAACTTTTGATTGGGAAGAGGTTTCAGCTCTATTTTCATAATTCCACTTCTTAAAATCTGGTATTTTGGCGCACACATATTGCCTGATCCACGATAGGCCAAAATTTTTCAAACACACATTACCAATGTTAGGTATGATCACCCACAATTATAAATTGTCTTTTCAAATGGGAATATTTCACTGGATAATTGGGTAGTTAGAGGGCGTTGGAAGTGCACAATGATGCCTTCCTCCTTGTTTGTACTCTGAAACCATGGCACCACTTTTCATTGTTCCTATTCATGATCTTAACAGTCATAGAAAAACATTGTCTACGTGCAGCTACTTCTAACCAACAATTTTAGAACAAACTCTGGCAAAATGAGTTTGTATTAGGAGACCTTGGTGAGCATTTAGATATTTTTACATGTATCATGTAGAACTAAGAGACTGTTCACTTGAATGCTTTTAACCTTTAATTTATTTAGGTGTCTTGACATTCTTCGTCAGCTTGGGCATCTTTTGTATAGCATTGCAAACCATATTCTTAGAACACATCCATTTTCTATTTAGAGCCCTGTATTTATACCATGTACATACTGTATAATGTTTGCTGTAAATTATTAATTTATACAGGTACATTAACATTGCCTTTAAAGTGGTGGTGTTGCTGTGTAGAAAATTTCAGGTGAAAATTCCCTTTTTACCTTTTTTTTAATAATGGTGTAATATAGAGTAACCTGAACAGTCGTGATAAAGAGACATATGGAACCCAGAGGTCACAAATATTAAAGTTTTTCAGTTATCTGAAGTAATCCATCATAGATTCCAGTTTAAAACTATTCAATGTGCAATTATGAAGCAGTGTCTGGGATAACTGTTAAAAAGATTAAAAACAAAACACAAAAAAAAATTGCAGTCTGATGTCAGTACCTTTTAAAATACGTTTTAAGCTTTTGGTCCAAATTGTGTTAAAAATGGTTCAACAGATTGAAACGTCTGCATGAGTAATGGGTTTATATGTCTGTTAAACATTGCAATGTTTCAGGTGGTGATTTACTTAATGTTTTCTGAGTCTCACACAATGTATGGTACAGTATTGTATATTGTGTTCAGAAACCTTTTAAGAGATTTTTATATGAAGTGATTAAACAAAAGCATGGATATATTTTATGTTCCTTCAATTTTATTGCATTTTGGAAGTTATTAAATAGCACGATTGGTGCTTTTAAACTCAGTGAGTATAATACTCTGCATTTTAATTATTTTTCTCGTCATGTCCTCTTTTTATTCTGGTCACCCAGCATGCTTCACTCATTGTAATCCCTCCAGTAGCTATCCTTTATTGTCCACTCTAATTGCTCTCCAGAAGTTTGGCCTCCTTGATCCACGGCAGTCCTTGTACTGAAGCTGCTGCTGCGAAGCAGTTTAACAGGGAATGGCAGAATTTTGCTGCTGAAAGATCCAGCGTATTTCCAGTTCAGAATAGTGTGCTGGTTGCATTGAGATGCTGTCCCCATGTGCATACGGCCTTTAGCCTTCCTTCACAACAGGTTTCATTGTTTCTCAGTGAGTTTCTGCTGTGCATTTTATTGTTGTTGCACATTGTAGTCATGGACCACCGAAAATTAAGGGAGAAAGTGTTTAAGACAGGGGTTTGAATACCTGAATAAGGTTAAGATGCTTAAGTACTAATGGGACTGGCATGTAAAGAGTTTCCCGTCATATGGCTTGTGCGTTGTAAATGGTGGAACAGCAATAGCAAATGGAAAGGTAAGCCTGTTTTTGCAGAAGATCAAGTTTCCTCTCAGTGATCACCCCAGGCTATTGAGGGAGTTAAATCTGAAGTTAGTACTTTTAAATAGTAGATGATTTGTAGATGTATAATAGGAAATGTCCATTGGCTGTCATTTGTGTGACGGAATGTTATTTAATAGCTTTCATTGCAAATTAGGCCTTGCTGTGTGAGGGCACAGCATGTCCCCTTACCTATTGAAGTACAGGTGGAACAGATCAGCCAGCAGTAAACTCAAATGTTGTCCTTTGTGCAAACTGAATTTTACCCATTTCCCAAATACTTCCGTTTTGCCAGGACTTCTCAGCTAAATGCTGCCTTAAAGTCAAACCTCGCTTCTGACTTTTAGTGTGATCGGGCTTCTTCCTCCTGCCACCACGTGTATCTGTGACCTTCCAAACAAGGATTGCTGGCAACGTTTGCCACTGGGCTTTCATAGCTGATGTTCATACATAGAGTATTACTGGATGCTAGTCAGCAATGGGAAAACTGGTTGATTTTCTTTATTTGTTCTGTAGTTATTAATAGAATTTGTATTTTACCTTGTTAAACTGGGTAAGCAGTTTTAAAAAGTAGTTTTAATCTGTGATGTTTAGTTTTGCATGACTGATTTACCAACTTGAACATTTAGGAATTCTTCTCAACTTCTGGAAAGTACTAACCATGTGTATCTCTGGTTATCTTTCTGAAGGTCACAAGTAGGCAATGTGCTCAAACACAATAAGGAGTATATAGAGTTGCACAACATAAAATCAGGCCCTTCAGCCCATTGTGTAATGCTGACCATCATGCTTATCTATATTAATCTCATTTACCTGCACTAATTCCATAGCTTTTCATATGCCTTACACACACAAGTACTTGTCCAGATGTTGTTACTGTTTCAAAGTCCAAAATAAATTTATGAACAAAGTACATATATGTCACTATCTACAACCCTGAAATTCACTTTATTGTAAGCATACTCAATAAATCCATTATAGAATAATAACCATAATATAATCAATGAAAGACCACACCAATATGGGCATTCAACTAGTGTGAAAAATGCAATAAACTATGCAAATACAAAAAGAAACAAATCAATATCAAGAACATGAGATGATGAGTCCTTGAAAGTAAGTCCATAGGTTGTGGGAACATTTCAGTAATGGGACAAATGAAGTTGAATGAAATTAACCCTTTGATTCAGGAGCCTGATTATTGAAGGGTATTAACTGTTCCTGAAACTGGTGATGTAAGCTCTTGTACCTTCTTTCTGATGGCAGCAGTGAGAAGAGAGCATAACCTAATTGGTGGGGTCCCTGATGATGGATGCTGCTTTCCTACAACAAAGTTTTATGTAGATATGCTCAATGGTGGGGAGGGCTTTACTCATGATGGACTGGGCTATATCCTCTACTTTTTGCACGGTTTTCCATTCAAGAGCTTTGGTGTTTCCACACCAGGCTGTGATACAACTAGTTATTGCACTCTCTACTACACATCTGTAGAAGTTTGCCAAGGTTTTATATGTTATGCTGAATCTTTGCAAACTCCTAAGGAAGTAGAGGAGTTCCCATGCTGTCTTTGTAATTACACTCGTGCTGGATCCAGGACAGATCCTCCAAAATAATAACACCAAGGAGTTTAAAGTTGCTGACTCTCTCTACCTCTGATTTTCCAGTGAGAATTGGCTCATGAATCTCTGGATTCCTTCTCCTGAAGTCAATAATCAGCCCCTTAGTCATGCTGACTGAGTAAGAGGTTGAGGTCATGGCACTCAGCCAAATTTTCAGTCTCCTTCCTATATACTGATACATTACCACCTTTGATTTGGTGTCAGCAGCAAACTTGAATTTGGCATCAGAGCTATGCTTAGGTATACAGACATAAGTGGAAAGTGAATAGAGCAGGGGGCTAAGCACACAGCTTTGTCGTTCACCCGTGGTGATGGAGATAGTGGAGGAAATCTTGTTGCCAATCCAAACTGACTGGGTCTGTGAGTGAGGAAATCAAGGATCCAATTGCACAAGAAGTATTGAGGTCAAGGTCTTGAAGCTTAATGATTAGTTTTGTGAGGATGATGGTAGCGATTGCTGAGCTGTCGTCAATAAAGAACACCCTGATGTAAGCATCTTTGCTGTCCAGATGTTCTAGGGTTGAGTGAAGAGCCAATGAGATGGTATCTGCTGTGGACCTGTTGTGAGCGTAGGCAAATTGGAGCAGATCCAAGTTGCTCCTCAGGCAGGAGTTAATATTTCATCACCAACTTCTTAAAACACTGACTCAACCACCTCTTCTGACAACTCATTCCAGATACCAGGTATTCTGAGTGAAAAGATTGTCCCTTGTATCTCTTTTAAACCTTTGCTGGGTCGCATAAAAATCAATGCCTTCTAGTTTTAGGCACCCTACTATGGGAAACAGATTCTGGCTATCTAGCCCATCTAAGCCTCTCATAATTCCATGTATCTTTATCAAGTTATCCCTGAGACTCCTTTACTCCAGGGGAAATGGACTCAGCCTATCCAATCTCTTCCTATAACCCCAAGATCACCAGAGTAAATAGCATCATCTGCGTTCCCTTTCTCAATCTTCCTGACCTCTCTCCACTTTTTCGCTCTTTCTGTCTCCATCTCTGGGGCCAAAGTGTCAACCAACATCTTTCATAAACCTATCAATTCCCACCATTATCTTAACTATACCTCTTCCCACCCTGACTCCTATAAAAATGTTACTCCTTTTCTCAGGTCCTTTGTATCCACCGTATCTGTTCCCAGGATGAGGCTTTCCTTTCTGGGCATCAGAGATGTCCTCATTCTTCAGAGAATGGTGTTGCCCTTCCTCCACCATTGATGCTGCCCTCAACCCCATCTCTTCCATTTCCCAAACAACCATGCTCACCCCACCTTCCCACCACCTTAACAGTGATGATGATGTTTGCGGGTGATAGGAAGATTGGTGGAGGGGTAGGAAGTGGTGAGGAAGCAATGCAGGACTTAGACAAATCGGAAGAATAGGCAAAAAAGTGGCAAATAGAATAGGGTGAGAAATGTATGATAATGCATATTGGTAAAAGGAACAATAGTGCAGACTATAAATGGGGAGAAAATTTAAACATCAGAGGTGAAAAGGAACTCGTATAAGACTTCCAGAAGCTTAATTCACAGGTTGAGTCTGTGGTAAAGAAGGGAAATTCAATGTTGACAGTTATTTCAAGGGGAATAGAATATAAAAGCAAGGAGATAATGCTGAAGCTTTGTTGACACTAGTCAGGCTGCACTTGGAGTACTGCCAACAGTTTTGGGACCCATATCTCAGAAAGGATGTGCTGTCAATGGAGAGACCAGAGAAAGTTCATGATTATTCTGGGAATGAAGGTGTTAACATATGAGGAGTGTTTGGCAGCTTTGGGCCTATATTCACTGGAATTTAGAAGAATGCAGGAGGATCTCATTGAAACCTACCGAACGTTGAAAGGACTAGATATGGTGGATGTGGAAAGGATGTTTCCTCCGGTGGGGGTATCCAGAACTAGAGGACACAGCCTCAATATTGAGGGGCAACCTTTTAGAACAGAGGTAAGGAGGAATTTTTAGCCAAAGAGTAGTGAATCTGTGGAATGCTCTGCCACAGACTGCGGTGGAGGCCAAGTCAGTGGCTATATTTAAGGCGGCAGTTATTCATTTCCTAATCGGTCAGGGCTTCAGAGGATATAGTGAGAGGCAGATGTATGAGGTTGAATGGGATCCAGGATCAGCCATGATGAAACGGCGGAACGGACCCAATGGGCTGAATGGTCTAATTCTGCTCCTATGTCTCTCTTGTTCTTACCTACCATCCCATGGCCTCCACATCCAACACAACATCTTCCATATCTTCCACCATCTCCACAGCAAGCCTACCACCAATCTTATCTTTACCTTACCCCCCCCCCCCCAATTTTCCTCAAAGATCACTCCCTCTATGATTCCCTTGGAATTTATCCTTCTCCATTAATCTCCCTACAGACGTTTATCCCTGTAAATGGCCAAAGTGCTGCATCTGCCCTTTCACCACCTCATCACCTCCATTCAGGGCCCCAGGCAGTCCTAACCAGTTTAGGCAACCTGTGAATCTTCTGGGGTCGTCTATTGTGTCTGGTGCTCCCAGTGCAGCCTCCTCTATATTGGTGAGACCCATCTTAAATTGGGGGATCACTTCATCAAGCACCTCTGCTCCATCTGCCAAAAGCGGAACATCCCAGTGGCCAAACACTTTAATTTCAACTTCCATTCCTGTTCTGACATGTTGGTCCATGGCTTCCTCCTGTTCCAAGATGAGGTCACCTGCAGGGTGAAGGAACAACACCTTATATTCCTTCTGGGTTGCCTCCAAACTGATGGAATGAACATGCATTTCTCCCTCTGGTAAGAAAAATTCTTCCCTCCCCCTCTCCTTTTCTTCTATTCCCACATTGACCTCCTAACTCTTCTTGAGTCTATCCTGTCTATCACCTCCCCTTGGTTCCCTCGTCTTTCCCTTCTTCCTCTGGTTCCCTCTCCTCTCCTATCAGATTCCCTTCTCTCTGGCTCTTCACCTTTCCTGCCCACCTGGCTTCACCTATCACCTTCTTGCTGCCCTCCTTCCCCTCCTCCCACCTTTTTATTCTGACATCTTTCCCCTTCCTTTTCAATCCTGAAGAAGGGTGTCAGACCGAAGCATCGACAGTTTATTCACTTCTGTAGATGCTGCCTGGCTTGCTGTGTTCCTCTAGCATTGTGCGTGTGTTGCTTTGGATTTCCAGAATCTGTAGACTTTAATGTGTTTATCGTCTACATGTAATACGTACAATGTTAATATACAAAAACACAATCAGTTCCTCACTCCTATCAATATTGTCCAACTTGCATATCAGAAACCTGAACCCAGTGTACTTTATTGCCTGGAGAATGTTCTGCAGAAACGGTTTTATTTTAATGATAAACACAGAGTCCCACTCTACAACCATTTACACATCCATTATTCAAGACTAGCTAGTTGTTTCCCACTCAACATTGTCATGGTCCCAGCAGCCCTGGAAACCACTTTGTGTCAGGGAGCATTTTATCCACATTGTCTCTTCTTTTCCTAATAAACTCTGATTCTATTAGAAGCCAGGCATTTTTCCAGCATCTCTTTGAGGGGATTTGCTGACATAGAAATACTGCTTTGCTGCAAAGTTTGCATCTTTCAAGTACCCAAGTTTTATCACAGTACAGTGGCTGCACTGAATACTAACTGAAACAGTAAAAGGGAAGCAAGGGGAATATAAAATAAGCATTTGGGGAATTCCAATTTGAAGAGAAATAAAATACATGAACAGCAGCTCTAGATGTACAAGGCACAGTGAGGTATTACTGAAATATACAGTACGTCTGTCTAAATTTCCTTCATTATTCACAATTACTGCTGCATTGTCAAAAAGAACTGCTGACTGATTTTCCAGTGAAAGGATCAAATTAATATCAGCTAAATCAGAAAGTACCTATCGCTAATCATTTGAGCTAAATATGGCCTCCAGGTAATTAAAGCTTTGACACATCATCTGGTGGTTCCATAATGATTTTGACGATGAAATGAATCTTTCATCCAACACCAAAGAAAAACAAAGGCCCTTATACACTACCTTCAAGATCATGCTATTCCAAATTTGCCATGTTTGCAGCCTCCTTTTGTCACACTTTTATAGGCGCCAAAGCCCCAAGTGTTGAATTAGTTTCTCTCAAACATTTTCTCTTTCTATTTCAAATTTTTAAAAGTCCTTTCCCCTCTGATGCCCTCCTTAAAACCTAACCAGCCAAGCAGTCGGTTTTTGATCTCTTTCATCAATGAGATTGAAATGTTTTGAGACAGTTCCGATGCAAGCCAAATTGTGAAGCTGTTTACTGGGCAGATGCAAAATTAAGGAGCAACACAGAGATAAATTGGATGTAGGACTAGAGACATTGGGTATCTCAAAGTATTCTAAGTACATCTATTATCAAAGTAGTATGCAGCATGCAATCTTGAGATTCGTATTCCTCACAGACAGTCATGAAACAAAGAACCATGGAACCCGTTCAAAAAAATCCATCAAACTTCCCTCCTCCCACGTGCAAAAAAACTCTGCAAATGGCAACAAAAAATGAGCAAAATACACACAATATAAAGCACAGAATCTAAAGGCATATTTCAGTTCAGCTCGGTATTCCTTATCGACAGGATGCCCTGATTTAAAATTTGCCTAAGCTATCAACAAAAAAAATAGGTGAGACCAGATACACTGGAAACAAACATGGAGAGAATTAGAGTCCAATCCACACACTACGCAGATTAAAACTTGCTCCAGCACCATCCTCTGACAACATTGAGGGAGAGATCATTCAAACACAAGGGCCTTCCCTCGGGAGCAGCAAGCAAGATGGAGAGAGAGGGACCATCACACACAGACATCTTTCTCAAGCAGCAGTGAGCGAGAGGCTGGTAGATGGTGTTGAACACTCATTCAGCCTCTGCACCTGCCTCGACAGCTTCAGTCTTGGCATTTCATTCGGTGAGATTGGTGAGAAATGGAGTCGATCAGCCAGCGCATCTTCCCCAGGGCACCACTGCTCAATACAAGAGGACATGGCTTTAAGGTAAGGAAAGGGAAGTTCAAGGGGGATATTAGAGGAAGGTTTTTCACTCAGAGAGTGGTTGGTGCGTGGAATGCACTGTCTGAGTCTGTGGTGGAGGCAGATACACTAGTGAAATTTAAGAGACTTCTAGACAGGTATGTGGAGGAATTTAAGGTGGGGGGTTATATGGGAGGCAGGATTTAAGCATCAGCAAAACATTGTGGGCCGAAGGGCCTGTACTGTGCTGTATTGTTCTATGTTCTATGATCATGTGCCCACGATCCTGGCTTCCTGTCCTCTAAGCCACACATTTCGCTCACAGCCTCAAAAAGCATCCATCTTTAAAATCTACTCGTACAAAAGTGCTGGATGAACTCAGCAGGTCGGGCAGTATCCGTTGAAAGAAGCAGGCAACGTTTTGGGTCGAAACCCTTCGTCAGAACTAAAGAAGGAGGGGGCAGGGGCCCTATAAAGAAGGTTGGGAGAGGGTGGAAAACCAATCAGAGGAAAGATCAAGGGGTGGGGGAGGGGAAGCAGGGAGGGGATAGGCAGGAGAGGTGAAGAAGGAATCTAAGGGGAAAGCACTATGGGTAGTAGAAGAAGGCAGATTCATGAGAGGTGATAGGCAGCTAGAAGAGGAGACAAAGTAGAGGTGGGATGGGGAAGGGAGAGGGAGGGAATTACCAGAAGTTGGAGAATTCAATGTTCATACCAAGGGGCTGGAGAATACCCAGACGGTATATGAGATGTCGTTCCTCCATCCTGAGTTTGGCCTCATCATGGCAGTAGAGTAGGCCATGTATGGACGTATCCGAATGGGAACGAGAGGGAGAGTTGAAGTGAGTGGCAACTGGGAGATCCTGTTTGTTGTGGCGGACGGAAAGTAGGTGCTCGATGAAGTGGTCCCCCAATCTGCGTCGGGTCTCGCCGATGTAGAGGAGGCCGCACCGGGAGCACCGGATGCAATCTTCGGCGAGACCCGACGCAGATTGGGGGACCGCTTCGTCGAGCACCTCCGCTCCATCCGCCACAACAGACAGGATCTCCCAGTTGCCACTCACTTCAACTCTCCCTCTCATTCCCATTCGGATACGTCCATACATGGCCTCCTCTACTGCCATGATGAGGCCAAACTTCGGATGGAGGAACGACATCTCATATACTGACTGGGTAGTCTCCAGCCCTTTGGTATGAACATCAAATTCTCCAACTTCTGGTAATTCCCTCCCTCTCCCTTCCCCATCCCACCTTCACTCTGTCTCCTCTTCTAGCTGCCTATCACCTTTCATGACTCTGCCTTCTTCTACTACCCATGGTGGTTTCCCCTTACATTCTTTCTTCACCTCTCCTGCCTATCCCCTCCCTGCTTCCCCTCCCCCCCTTGATCTTTCCTCTGATTGGTTTTCCACCCTCCCCCTTCTTTATAGGGCCCCTGCCCCCTCCTTCTTTAGTCCTGACGAAGGGTTTAGACCCAAAACATTGACTGTTTCTTTCAATGGATGCTGCCCGACCTGCTGAGTTCATCCAGCTTTTTCATACGTCTTGATTTGACCACAGCATCTGCAGTGTACTTTGTGTTTAAAATCTACTCCTCGGCTATTTTCTCTAGTCCTGCTCGGCCCGAAACATCAACTGTGCTTTTTTACTAAATACTGCTTGGCCTGCTGAGTTCCTCCAGCACTCTGTGTGTGTTTCTCGATTTCTGTATTCAGTTCCCTGATGGATGATGGCTAATGCGTCAAATGTTTCCTTCACCACCTTACTTAACTGTGACACCATCTTCAGTGAGCTATGCATTTGCACTTTTCAGTCTATCTGTCCACAATGGCCCTGCATTCACTGTGCAAGTCTTACCCTGGTTTGATCTCCTAATACACTCTACCGCTCGTTTATCTGATTGAAAGCCATTTATTGATCCTCAACCCACATACGTCACTAATAAAGATCTCACTCTAATGCTTCATAATCTCCTAGACTGTCTTCAAAACCACATACCTTAGAATAATCTGCAATCTTATTTGCCCTGTATATTCCCATCCAAATCATTTATATAAATTACAAACAACAAAGGTCCCCGCACTGACACCTGTGGGATACCATTAGATAGAGGCCTCCACTACAAGAAAAAAGCCCCAACTCAACTTCCAATCATTGATACAATTATGAATCCAATCAGCTATGCCCCCTAGATTCTAACCTTACAGTGTAGCCTGCCATGAGGGACTTTGTCAAAGGTCTTGCTGAAATTCATATAAAAACAATTCCACTGCACTATCTTGATTTACCCTCTTGTTACA